>NC_061491.1:3242774-3864351 GCF_022539355.2 Hippoglossus stenolepis
GTTACATGTATTGCTATTGCACATTTGCATTTGTTACATCTGTTACAAACAACTGACCAGTATGGGGCTTGAACCCATGACCTTGGCATTATTAGCACCACTCTCTGACCATCTGAGCTAACCGGCCACGTAAGTAGTGAGGATCAACTCCATTTATTTCTCCAGTGTTCATTTTGCACAGGGTGAGCAACAGTGGAAGTGCAGTATGATGTGGTAAACGACTCACCATGCGTCTTTGAGATATTTTGTAGACACACATACACATGGTGAAAAAAAATCTTTAATGAAGTTTATTATTTTTGGAGCAATCTTTCTGACTTGTTTTGTAATGCAGAAAAGCTTTTTAAATGATTGCACATTTGCATCTGTTACATCTGTTACAACCAACTGGCCAGTATGGGGCTTGAACCCATGACATTGCCGGTATTAGCACCACGCTCTGACCATCTGAGCTAACCGGCCACGTAAGTAGTGAGGATCAACTCCATTTATTTCTCCAGTGTTCATTTTGCACAGGGTGAACAACAGTGGAAGTGCAGTATGATGTGGTAAACGACTCACCATGCGTCTTTGAGATATTTTGTACACACACATACACATGGTGAAAAAAATCTTAAATGAAGTCAGATATTTTTGGAGCAATCTTTCTGACTTGTTTTGTAATGCAGACAAGCTTTTGTAAATGATTGCACATTGCATCTGTTACATCTGTTACAAACAACTGGCCAATATGGGGCTTGAACCCATGTCCTTGGCGTTATTAGCACCACGCTCTGACCATCTGAGCTAACCGGCCACATAAGTAGTGAGGATCAACTCCATTTATTTCTCCAGTGTTCATTTTGCACAGGGTGAACAACAGCGGAAGTGCAGTATGATGTGGTAAACGACTCACCATGCGTCTTTGAGATATTTTGTACACACACATACACATGGTGAAAAAAAATCTTTAATGAAGTTAATTATTTTTTGGAGCAATCTTTCTGACTTGTTTTGTAATGCAGAAAAGCTTTTTAAATGATTGCACATTTGCATTTATTTTGTAACACACACATACACATGTGGTGTACACACAATGAAACAACAACACCAACAATTGACTAAACCCAAAACAAATCTTACAGTACGAAGTTGCCTATCTATTCCATATCTCAAGAGTTCAAGACCCTTTCTCCATTAAACTAGCATCTTATTGTTCACAACATGGGTGGGATACTGGCAATAATAGTGAGAGAACAAACACACTGGTGCAGTTAGAAGTCACTCCATGCTGGATATTTCACCAAGTGAGCAATGTTTCTGACATTTTCTATAATTCAGAGAAGATTTTGTGGGCATTGCATCTGTTACAAACAACTGGCCAGTATGGGGCTTGAACCCATGACCTTGGCGTTATTAGCACCACGCTCTGACCATCTGAGCTAACCGGCCACGTAAGTAGTAAGGATCAACTCCATTTATTTCTCCAGTGTTCATTTTGCACAGGGTGAACAACAGTGGAAGTGCAGTATGATGTGGTAAACGACTCACCATGCGTCTTTGAGATATTTTGTACACACACACACACATGGAGAAAAAATCTTAAATGAAGCGATATTTTTGGAGCAATCTTTCTGCCATGTTTTGTAATTCAGAGAACCTTTTACAAATGATTGCACATTTGCATCTGCTACATCTGTTACAACCAACTGGCCAGTATGGGCTTGAACCCATGACCTTGCCGTTATTAGCACCACGCTCTGACCATCTGAGCTAACCGGCCACGTAAGTAGTGAGGATCAACTCCATTTATTTCTCCAGTGTTCATTTTGCACAGGGTGAACAACAGTGGAAGTGCAGTATGATGTGGTAAACGACTCACCATGCGTCTTTGAGATATTTTGTACACACACATACACATGGTGAAAAAAATCTTAAATGAAGTCAGATATTTTTGGAGCAATCTTTCTGACTTGTTTTGTAATGCAGACAAGCTTTGTAAATGATTGCACATTTGCATCTGTTACATCTGTTACAAACAACTGGCCAGTATGGGGCTTGAACCCATGACCTTGGCGTTATTGCCACGTCTGACCATCTGAGCTAACCGCCATGTAAGTAGGAGGATCAACTCCATTTATTTCTCAGTGTTCTTTTGCACAGGGTGAACAACAGGAAGCAGTTGATGTAAACGACTCACCATGCGCTTGAGATATTTTTACCATACATTATTAATTCAGAACCTTAAATGATTGCACATTTGCATCTGCTACATCTGTTACAAACAACTGGCCAGTATGGGCTTGAACCCATGACCTTGGCATTATTAGCACCACGCTCTGACCATCTGAGCTAACCGGCCACGTAAGTAGTGAGGATCAACTCCATTTATTTCTCCAGTGTTCATTTTGCACAGGGTGAACAACAGTGGAAGTGCAGTATGATGTGTAAACGACTCACCATGCGTCTTTGAGATATTTTGTACACACACATACACATGGTGAAAAAAATCTTTAATGAAGTTTATTTTTTTGGAGCAATCTTTCTGACTTGTTTTGTAATGCAGAAAAGCTTTTTAAATGATTGCACATTTGCATCTGTTACATCTGTTACAACAACTGGCCAGTATGGGGCTTGAACCCATGACATTGGCGTTATTAGCACCACGCTCTGACCATCTGAGCTAACCCCACGTAAGTAGTGAGGATCAACTCATTTATTTTCAGTGTTCATTTGACAGGGTGAACAACAGGGAAGTGCAGTATGATGTGGTAAACGACTCACCATGCGTCTTTGAGATATTTTGTACACACATACACATGGTGAAAAAAATCTTAAATGAAGACAGATATTTTTGGAGCAATCTTTCTGCCATGTTTTGTAATTCAGAGAAGCTTTTGTAAATGATTGCATTGCACTCCGCTAAACCTTAGAAGAGAAAAGTAAGACCGCGTGGCCTAATGGACAAGGCGTCTGACTTAATCAGAAGATTGAGGTTCGAGTCCCTTCGTGGTTGAATGTCACTCAATTTAAACTAATATCAACAGTTTAGTGCCTTAAGTAAAACTGAAATGCAGGATGTGGTGTACACAGAATGAAACAACAACACCAACAATTGACTAAACCCAAAACAAATCTTACAGATGAAGTTGCCTATCTATTCCATATCTCAAAGTTCAAGACCCTTTCTGCATTACACTAGCATCTTATTGTTCACAACTTGGGTGGGATACTGGCAATAATAGTGAGAGAACAAACACACTGGTGCAGTTAGAAGTCACTCCATGCTGGATATTTCACCAAGTGAGCAATGTTTCTGACATTTTCTATAATTCAGAGAAGATTTTGTGGGCATTGCATCTGTTATAAACAACTGGCCAGTATGGGGCTTGAACCCATGACATTGGCGTTATTAGCACCACGCTCTGACCATCTGAGCTAACCGCCACGTAAGTAAGGATCAACTCCATTTATTTCTCCAGTGTTCATTTTGCACAGGTGAACAACAGTGGAAGTGCAGTATGATGTGGTAAACGACTCACCATGCGTCTTTGAGATATTTTGTACACACACATACACATGGTGAAAAAAATCTTAAATGAAGTAGATATTTTTGGAGCAATCTTTCTGACTTGTTTTGTAATGCAGACAAGCTTTGTAAATGATTGCACATTTGCATCTGTTACATCTGTTACAAACAACTGGCCAGTATGGGGCTTGAACCCATGACCTTGGCGTTATTAGCACCACGCTCTGACCATCTGAGCTAACCGGCCATGTAAGTAGTAAGGATCAACTCCATTTATTTCTCCAGTGTTCATTTTGCACAGGGTGAACAACAGCGGAAGTGCAGTATGATGTGGTAAACGACTCACCATGCGTCTTTGAGATATTTTGTACACACACATACACATGGTGAAAAAAAATCTTAAATGAAGACAGATATTTTTTGGAGCAATCTTTCTGCCATGTTTTGTAATTCAGAGAACCTTTTACAAATGATTGCACATTTGCATCTGCTACATCTGTTACAAACAACTGGCCAGTATGGGGCTTGAACACATGACATTGGCGTTATTAGCACCACGCTCTGACCATCTGAGCTAACCGGCCACGTAAGTAGTGAGGATCAACTCCATTTATTTCTCCAGTGTTCATTTTGCACAGGGTGAACAACAGCGAAGTGCAGTATGATGTGGTAAACGACTCACCATGCGTCTTTGAGATATTTGGTACACACACATACACATGGTGAAAAAAATCTTAAATGAAGACAGATATTTTTGGAGCAATCTTTCTGCCATGTTTTGTAATTCAGAGAAGCTTTGTAAATGATTGCATTGCACTCCGCTAAACCTTAGAAGAGAAAAGTAAGACCGCGTGGCCTAATGGACAAGGCGTCTGACTTGAATCAGAAGATTGAGGTTCGAGTCCCTTCGTGGTTGAATGTCACTCAATTTAAACTAATATCAACAGTTTAGTGCCTTAAGTAAAAACTGAAATGCAGGATGTGGTGTACACACAATGAAACAACAACACCAACAATTGACTAAACCCAAAACAAATCTTACAGTATGAAGTTGCCTATCTATTCCATATCTCAAGAGTTCAAGACCCTTTCTGCATTAAACTAGCATCTTATTGTTCACAACTTGGGTGGGATACTGGCAATAATAGTGAGAGAACAAACACACTGGTGCAGTTAGAAGTCACTCCATGCTGGATATTTCACCAAGTGAGCAATGTTTCTGACATTTTCTATAATTCAGAGAAGATTTTGTGGGCATTGCATCTGTTACAAACAACTGGCCAGTATGGGGCTTGAACCCATGACCTTGGCGTTATTAGCACCACGCTCTGACCATCTGAGCTAACCGGCCACGTAAGTAGTGAGGATCAACTCCATTTATTTCTCCAGTGTTCATTTTGCACAGGGTGAACAACAGCGGAAGTGCAGTATGATGTGGTAAACGACTCACCATGCGTCTTTGAGATATTTTGTACACACACATACACATGGTGAAAAAAAATCTTAAATGAAGACAGATATTTTTTGGAGCAATCTTTCTGCCATGTTTTGTAATTCAGAGAAGCTTTTGTAAATGATTGAATTGCACTCCGCTAAACCTTAGAAGAGAAAAGTAAGACCGCGTGGCCTAATGGACAAGGCGTCTGACTTCGAATCAGAAGATTGAGGGTTCGAGTCCCTTCGTGGTTGAATGTCACTCAATTTACACTAATATCAACAGTTTAGTGCCTTAAGTAAAAACTGAAATGCAGGATGTGGTGACACAATGAAACAACAACACCAACAATTGACTAAACCCAAAACAAATCTTACAGTACGAAGTTGCCTATCTATTCCATATCTCAAGAGTTCAAGACCCTTTCTGCATTAAACTAGCATCTTATTGTTCACAACTTGGGTGGGATACTGGCAATAATAGTGAGAGAACAAACACACTGGTGCAGTTAGAAGTCACTCCATGCTGGATATTTCACCAAGTGAGCAATGTTTCTGACATTTTCTATAATTCAGAGAAGATTTTGTGGGCATTGCATCTGTTACAAACAACTGGCCAGTATGGGGCTTGAACCCATGACCTTGGCGTTATTAGCACCACGCTCTGACCATCTGAGCTAACCGGCCACGTAAGTAGTAAGGATCAACTCCATTTATTTCTCCAGTGTTCATTTTGCACAGGGTGAACAACAGCGGAAGTGCAGTATGATGTGGTAAACGACTCACCATGCGTCTTTGAGATATTTTGTACACACACATACACATGGTGAAAAAAAATCTTAAATGAAGACAGATATTTTTTCTGCCATGTTTTGTAATTCAGAGAACCTTTTACAAATGATTGCACATTTGCATCTGCTACATCTGTTACAAACAACTGGCCAGTATGGGGCTTGAACCCATGACCTTGGCGTTTATCCACGCTCTGACCATCTGAGCTAACCGGCCACGTAAGTAGTGAGGATCAACTCCATTTATTTCTCCAGTGTTCATTTTGCACAGGGTGAACAAAGGAAGTGCAGTATGATGTGGTAAACGACTCACCATGCGTCTTTGAGATATTTTGTACACACACATACACATGGTGAAAAAAATCTTAAATGAAGACAGATATTTTTGGAGCAATCTTTCTGCCATGTTTTGTAATTCAGAGAAGCTTTTGTAAATGATTGCATTGCACTCCGCTAAACCTTAGAAGAGAACAGTAAGACCGCGTGGCCTAATGGACAAGGCGTCTGACTTCGAATCAGAAGATTGAGGGTTCGAGTCCCTTCGTGGTTGAATGTCACTCAATTTACACTAATATCAACAGTTTAGTGCCTTAAGTAAAAACTGAAATGCAGGATGTGGTGTACACACAATGAAACAACAACACCAACAATTGACTAAACCCAAAACAAATCTTACAGTACGAAGTTGCCTATCTATTCCATATCTCAAGAGTTCAAGACCCTTTCTGCATTAAACTAGCATCTTATTGTTCACAACTTGGGTGGGATACTGGCAATAATAGTGAGAGAACAAACACACTGGTGCAGTTAGAAGTCACTCCATGCTGGATATTTCACCAAGTGAGCAATGTTTCTGACATTTTCTATAATTCAGAGAAGATTTTGTGGGCATTGCATCTGTTACAAACAACTGGCCAGTATGGGGCTTGAACCCATGACCTTGGCGTTATTAGCACCACGCTCTGACCATCTGAGCTAACCGGCCACGTAAGTAGTGAGGATCAACTCCATTTATTTCTCCAGTGTTCATTTTGCACAGGGTGAACAACAGTGGAAGTGCAGTATGATGTGGTAAACGACTCACCATGCGTCTTTGAGATATTTTGTACACACACACATTAATGGTGAAAAAATCTTAAATGAAGACAGATATTTTTTGGAGCAATCTTTCTGCCATGTTTTGTAATTCAGAGAACCTTTTACAAATGATTGCACATTTGCATCTGCTACATCTGTTACAACCAACTGGCCAGTATGGGGCTTGAACCCATGACCTTGGCGTTATTAGCACCACGCTCTGACCATCTGAGCTAACCGGCCACGTAAGTAGTGAGGATCAACTCCATTTATTTCTCCAGTGTTCATTTTGCACAGGGTGAACAACAGCGGAAGTGCAGTATGATGTGGTAAACGACTCACCATGCGTCTTTGAGATATTTTGTACACACACATACACATGGTGAAAAAAAATCTTTAATGAAGTTGATTATTTTTTGGAGCAATCTTTCTGACTTGTTTTGTAATGCAGAAAAGCTTTTTTAAATGATTGCACATTTGCATCTGTTACATCTGTTACAACCAACTGGCCAGTATGGGGCTTGAACCCATGACATTGGCGTTATTAGCACCACGCTCTGACCATCTGAGCTAACCGGCCACGTAAGTAGTGAGGATCAACTCCATTTATTTCTCCAGTGTTCATTTTGCACAGGGTGAACAACAGCGGAAGTGCAGTATGATGTGGTAAACGACTCACCATGCGTCTTTGAGATATTTTGTACACACACATACACATGGTGAAAAAAAATCTTAAATGAAGACAGATATTTTTTGGAGCAATCTTTCTGCCATGTTTTGTAATTCAGAGAAGCTTTTGTAAATGATTGCATTGCACTCCGCTAAACCTTAGAAGAGAAAAGTAAGACCGCGTGGCCTAATGGACAAGGCGTCTGACTTCGAATCAGAAGATTGAGGGTTCGAGTCCCTTCGTGGTTGAATGTCACTCAATTTAAACTAATATCAACAGTTTAGTGCCTTAAGTAAAAACTGAAATGCAGGATGTGGTGTACACACAATGAAACAACAACACCAACAATTGACTAAACCCAAAACAAATCTTACAGTACGAAGTTGCCTATCTATTCCATATCTCAAGAGTTCAAGACCCTTTCTGCATTAAACTAGCATCTTATTGTTCACAACTTGGGTGGGATACTGGCAATAATAGTGAGAGAACAAACACACTGGTGCAGTTAGAAGTCACTCCATTCTGGATATTTCACCAAGTGAGCAATGTTTCTGACATTTTCTATAATTCAGAGAAGATTTTGTGGGCATTGCATCTGTTACAAACAACTGGCCAGTATGGGGCTTGAACCCATGACCTTGGCGTTATTAGCACCACGCCCTGACCATCTGAGCTAACCCCACGTAAGTAGTGAGGATCAACTCCATTTATTTCTCCAGTGTTCATTTTGCACAGGGTGAACAACAGTGGAAGTGCAGTATGATGTGGTAAACGACTCACCAAATGCGTCTTTGAGATATTTTGTACACACACATACACATGGTGAAAAAAAATCTTAAATGAAGTCAGATATTTTTTGGAGCAATCTTTCTGACTTGTTTTGTAATGCAGACAAGCTTTTGTAAATGATTGCACATTTGCATCTGTTACATCTGTTACAAACAACTGGCCAGTATGGGGCTTGAACCCATGACCTTGGCTTATAGCACCACGCTCTGACCATCTGAGCTAACCGGCCACGTAAGTAGTGAGGATCAACTCCATTTATTTCTCCAGTGTTCATTTTGCACAGGGTGAACAACAGCGGAAGTGCAGTATGATGTGGTAAACGACTCACCATGCGTCTTTGAGATATTTTGTACACACACATACACATGGTGAAAAAAAATCTTAAATGAAGACAGATATTTTTTGGAGCAATCTTTCTGCCATGTTTTGTAATTCAGAGAAGCTTTTGTAAATGATTGAATTGCACTCCGCTAAACCTTAGAAGAGAAAAGTAAGACCGCGTGGCCTAATGGACAAGGCGTCTGACTTCGAATCAGAAGATTGAGGGTTCGAGTCCCTTCGTGGTTGAATGTCACTCAATTTAAACTAATATCAACAGTTTAGTGCCTTAAGTAAAAACTGAAATGCAGGATGTGGTGTACACACAATGAAACAACAACACCAACAATTGACTAAACCCAAAACAAATCTTACAGTACGAAGTTGCCTATCTATTCCATATCTCAAGAGTTCAAGACCCTTTCTGCATTAAACTAGCATCTTATTGTTCACAACTTGGGTGGGATACTGGCAATAATAGTGAGAGAACAAACACACTGGTGCAGTTAGAAGTCACTCCATTCTGGATATTTCACCAAGTGAGCAATGTTTCTGACATTTTCTATAATTCAGAGAAGATTTTGTGGGCATTGCATCTGTTACAAACAACTGGCCAGTATGGGGCTTGAACCCATGACCTTGGCGTTATTAGCACCACGCTCTGACCATCTGAGCTAACCGGCCACGTAAGTAGTAAGGATCAACTCCATTTATTTCTCCAGTGTTCATTTTGCACAGGGTGAACAACAGCGGAAGTGCAGTATGATGTGGTAAACGACTCACCATGCGTCTTTGAGATATTTTGTACACACACATACACATGGTGAAAAAAAATCTTAAATGAAGACAGATATTTTTTCTGCCATGTTTTGTAATTCAGAGAACCTTTTACAAATGATTGCACATTTGCATCTGCTACATCTGTTACAACCAACTGGCCAGTATGGGGCTTGAACCCATGACCTTGGCGTTATTAGCACCACGCTCTGACCATCTGAGCTAACCGGCCACGTAAGTAGTGAGGATCAACTCCATTTATTTCTCCAGTGTTCATTTTGCACAGGGTGAACAACAGTGGAAGTGCAGTATGATGTGGTAAACGACTCACCAAATGCGTCTTTGAGATATTTTGTACACACACATACACATGGTGAAAAAAAATCTTAAATGAAGTCAGATATTTTTTGGAGCAATCTTTCTGACTTGTTTTGTAATGTAGACAAGCTTTTGTAAATGATTGCACATTTGCATCTGTTACATCTGTTACAACCAACTGGCCAGTATGGGCTTGAACCCATGACCTTGGCGTTATTAGCACCACGCTCTGACCATCTGAGCTAACCGGCCACGTAAGTAGTGAGGATCAACTCCATTTATTTCTCCAGTGTTCATTTTGCACAGGGTGAACAACAGCGGAAGTGCAGTATGATGTGGTAAACGACTCACCATGCATCTTTGAGATATTTTGTACACACACATACACATGGTGAAAAAAAATCTTTAATGAAGTTTATTATTTTTTGGAGCAATCTTTCTGACTTGTTTTGTAATGCAGAAAAGCTTTTTTAAATGATTGCACATTTGCATCTGTTACATCTGTTACAACCAACTGGCCAGTATGGGGCTTGAACCCATGACATTGGCGTTATTAGCACCACGCTCTGACCATCTGAGCTAACCGGCCACGTAAGTAGTGAGGATCAACTCCATTTATTTCTCCAGTGTTCATTTTGCACAGGGTGAACAACAGTGGAAGTGCAGTATGATGTGGTAAACGACTCACCATGCGTCTTTGAGATATTTTGTACACACACATACACATGGTGAAAACAAATCTTAAATGAAGACAGATATTTTTTGGAGCAATCTTTCTGCCATGTTTTGTAATTCAGAGAAGCTTTTGTAAATGATTGCATTGCACTCCGCTAAATCTTAGAAGAGAAAAGTAAGACCGCGTGGCCTAATGGACAGACGTCTGACTTGAATCAGAAGATTGAGGGTTCGAGTCCCTTCATGTTGAATGTCACTCAATTTAAACTAATTTCAACAGTTTAGTGCCTTAAGTAAAAACTGAAATGCAGGATGTGGTGTACACACAATGAAACAACAACACCAACAATTGACTAAACCCAAAACAAATCTTACAGTACGAAGTAGCCTATCTATTCCATATCTCAAGAGTTCAAGACCCTTTCTGCATTAAACTAGCATCTTATTGTCCACAACTTGTGTGGGATACTGGCAATAATAGTGAGAGAACAAACACACTGGTGCAGTTAGAAGTCACTCCATGCTGGATATCTCACCAAGTGAGCAATGTTTCTGACATTTTCTATAATTCAGAGAAATGGTATTGCATCTGTTACAAACAACTGGCCAGTATGGGGATTGAACCCATGACATTGGCGTTATTAGCACCACGCTCTGACCATCTGAGCTAACCGGCCACGTAAGTAGTGAGGATCAACTCCATTTATTTCTCCAGTGTTCATTTTGCACAGGGTGAACAACAGCGGAAGTGCAGTATGATGTGGTAAACGACTCACCATGCGTCTTTGAGATATTTTGTACACACACACATACACATGGTGAAAAAAAATCTTAAATGAAGACAGATATTTTTTGGAGCAATCTTTCTGCCATGTTTTGTAATTCAGAGAAGCTTTTGTAAATGATTGCATTGCACTCCGCTAAACCTTAGAAGAGAAAAGTAAGACCGCGTGGCCTAATGGAAGGCGTCTGACTTCAATCAGAAGATTGAGGGTCCGAGTCCTTCGTGGTTGAATGGCACTCAATTTAAACTAATATCAACAGTTTAGTGCCTTAAGTAAAAACTGAAATGCAGGATGTGGTGTACACACAATGAAACAACAACACCAACAATTGACTAAACCCAAAACAAATCTTACAGTACGAAGTTGCCTATCTATTCCATATCTCAAGAGTTCAAGACCCTTTCTGCATTAAACTAGCATCTTATTATTCACAACTTCGGTGGGATACTGGCAATAATAGTGAGAGAACAAACACACTGGTGCAGTTAGAAGTCACTCCATTCTGGATATCTCACCAAGTGAGCAATGTTTCTGACATTTTCTATAATTCAGAGAAGATTTTGTGGGCATTGCATCTGTTACAAACAACTGTCCAGTATGGGGCTTGAACCCATGACCTTGGCGTTATTAGCACCACGCTCTGACCATCTGAGCTAACCGGCCACGTAAGTAGTAAGGATCAACTCCATTTATTTCTCCAGTGTTCATTTTGCACAGGGTGAACAACAGTGGAAGTGCAGTATGATGTGGTAAACGACTCACCATGCGTCTTTGAGATATTTTGTACACACACACATACACATGGTGAAAAAAAATCTTAAATGAAGCGATTATTTTTTGGAGCAATTTTTCTGCCATGTTTTGTAATTCAGAGAACCTTTTACAAATGATTGCACATTTGCATCTGCTACATCTGTTACAACCAACTGGCCAGTATGGGGCTTGAACCCATGACCTTGGCGTTATTAGCACCACGCTCTGACCATCTGAGCTAACCGGCCACGTAAGTAGTGAGGATCAACTCCATTTATTTCTCCAGTGTTCATTTTGCACAGGGTGAACAACAGTGGAAGTGCAGTATGATGTGGTAAACGACTCACCAAATGTGTTTGAGATATTTTGTACACACACATACACATGGTGAAAAAAATCTTTAAATGAAGTTTATTATTTTTGGAGCAATCTTTCTGACTTGTTTTGTAATGCAGAAAAGCTTTTTTAAATGATTGCACATTTGCATCTGTTACATCTGTTACAACCAACTGGCCAGTATGGGGCTTGAACCCATGACCTTGGCATTATTAGCACCACTCTCTGACCATCTGAGCTAACGGCCACGTAAGTAGTGAGGATCAACTCCATTTATTTCTCCAGTGTTCATTTTGCACAGGGTGAGCAACAGTGGAAGTGCAGTATGATGTGGTAAACGACTCACCATGCCTTTTGAGATATTTTGTACACACACATACACATGGTGAAAAAATCTTTATGAAATTAATTATTTTTGGAGCAATCTTTCTGACTTGTTTTGTAATGCAGACAAGCTTTTTAAATGATTGCACATTTGCATTTATTTTGTAACACACACATACACATGTGGTGTACACACAATGAAACAACAACACCAACAATTGACTAAACCCAAAACAAATCTTACAGTACGAAGTTGCCTATCTATTCCATATCTCAAGAGTTCAAGACCCTTTCTCCATTAAACTAGCATCTTATTGTTCACAACTTGGGTGGGATACTGGCAATAATAGTGAGAGAACAAACACACTGGTGCAGTTAGAAGTCACTCCATGCTGGATATTTCACCATGTGAGCAATGTTTCTGACATTTTCTATAATTCAGAGAAGATTTTGTGGGCATTGCATCTGTTACAAACAACTGGCCAGTAGGGGGCTTGAACCCATGACCTTGGCTTATTAGCACCACGCCTGACCATCTGAGCTAACGGCCACGTAAGTAGTAAGGATCAACTCCATTTATTTCTCCAGTGTTCATTTTGCACAGGGTGAACAACAGTGGAAGTGCAGTATGATGTGGTAAATGACTCACCATGCGTCTTTGAGATATTTTGTACATACACATACACATGGTGAAAAAAATCTTAAATGAAGCGATTATTTTTGGAGCAATCTTTCTGCCATGTTTTGTAATTCAGAGAACCTTTTACAAATGATTGCACATTTGCATCTGCTACATCTGTTACAACCAACTGGCCAGTATGGGGCTTGAACCCATGACCTTGGCGTTATTAGCACCACGCTCTGACCATCTGAGCTAACCACCACGTAAGTAGTGAGGATCAACTCCATTTATTTCTCCAGTGTTCATTTTGCACAGGGTGAACAACAGTGGAAGTGCAGTATGATGTGGTAAACGACTCACCAAATGCGTCTTTGAGATATTTTGTACACACACATACACATGGTGAAAAAAATCTTAAATGAAGTCAGATATTTTTGGAGCAATCTTTCTGACTGGTTTTGTAATTCAGACAAGCTTTTGTAAATGATTGCACATTTGCATGTGTTACATCTGTTACAAACAACTGGCCAGTATGGGGCTTGAACCCATGTCCTTGGCGTTATTAGCACCACGCTCTGACCATCTGAGCTAACCGCCACGTAAGTAGTGAGGATCAACTCCATTTATTTCTCCAGTGTTCATTTTGCACAGGGTGAACAACAGCGGAAGTGCAGTATGATGTGGTAAACGACTCACCATGCGTCTTTGAGATATTTTGTACACACACATACACATGGTGAAAAAAAATCTTAAATGAAGACAGATATTTTTTGGAGCAATCTTTCTGCCATGTTTTGTAATTCAGAGAAGCTTTTGTAAATGATTGCATTGCACTCCGCTAAACCTTAGAAGAGAAAATTAAGACCGCGTGGCCTAATGGACAAGGGCTGACTCGAATCAGAAGATTGAGGGTTCGAGTCTTCGTGGTTGAATGTCACTCAATTTACACTAATATCAACAGTTTAGTGCCTTAGTAAAAACTGAATGCAGGATGTGGTGTACACACAATGAAACAACAACACCAACAATTGACTAAACCCAAAACAAATCTACAGTACGAAGTTGCCTATCTATTCCATATCTCAAGAGTTCAATACCTTCTGCATTAAACTAGCATCTTATTGTTCACAACTGAGTGGGATACTGGCAATAATAGTGAGAGAACAAACACACTGGTGCAGTTGGAATTCACTCCATGCTAGATATTTCACCAAGTGAGCAATGTTTCTGACATTTTCTATAATTCAGAGAAGATTTTGTGGGCATTGCATCTGTTACAAACAACTGGCCAGTATGGGGCTTGAACCCATGACCTTGGCATTATTAGCACCACTCTCTGACCATCTGAGCTAACCGGCCACGTAAGTAGTGAGGATCAACTCCATTTATTTCTCCAGTGTTCATTTTGCACAGGGTGAGCAACAGTGGAAGTGCAGTATGATGTGGTAAACGACTCACCATGCGTCTTTGAGATATTTTGTACACACACATACACATGGAGAAAAAAATCTTTATGAAATTAATTATTTTTGAGCAATCTTTCTGACTTGTTTTGTAATGCAGAAAAGCTTTTTAAATGATTGCACATTTGCATCTGTTACATCTGTTACAACCAACTGGCCAGTATGGGGCTTGAACCCATGACATTGGCGTTATTAGCACCACGCTCTGACCATCTGAGCTAACCGGCCACGTAAGTAGTGAGGATCAACTCCATTTATTTCTCCAGTGTTCATTTTGCACAGGGTGAACAACAGTGGAAGTGCGGTATGATGTGGTAAACGACTCACCATGCGTCTTTGAGATATTTTGTACACACACATACACATGGGAAAAATCTTAAATGAAGTCAGATATTTTTGGAGCAATCTTTCTGACTTGTTTTGTAATGCAGACAAGCTTTTGTAAATGATTGCACATTTGCATCTGTTACATCTGTTACAAACAACTGGCCAATATGGGGCTTGAACCCATGTCCTTGGCGTTATTAGCACCACGCTCTGACCATCTGAGCTAACCGGCCACATAAGTAGTGAGGATCAACTCCATTTATTTCTCCAGTGTTCATTTTGCACAGGGTGAACAACAGTGGAAGTGCAGTATGATGTGGTAAACGACTCACCATGCGTCTTTGAGATATTTTGTACACACACATACACATGGTGAAAAAAAATCTTTAATGAAGTTAATTATTTTTTGGAGCAATCTTTCTGACTTGTTTTGTAATGCAGAAAAGCTTTTTTAAATGATTGCACATTTGCATTTATTTTGTACACACACACATACACATGTGGTGTACACACAATGAAACAACAACACCAACAATTGACTAAACCCAAAACAAATCTTACAGTACGAAGTTGCCTATCTATTCCATATCTCAAGAGTTCAAGACCCTTTCTCCATTAAACTAGCATCTTATTGTTCACAACATGGGTGGGATACTGGCAATAATAGTGAGAGAACAAACACACTGGTGCAGTTAGAAGTCACTCCATGCTGGATATTTCACCAAGTGAGCAATGTTTCTGACATTTTCTATAATTCAGAGAAGATTTTGTGGGCATTGCATCTGTTACAAACAACTGGCCAGTATGGGGCTTGAACCCATGACCTTGGCGTTATTAGCACCACGCTCTGACCATCTGAGCTAACCGGCCACGTAAGTAGTAAGGATCAACTCCATTTATTTCTCCAGTGTTCATTTTGCACAGGGTGAACAACAGTGGAAGTGCAGTATGATGTGGTAAACGACTCACCATGTCTTTGAGATATTTTGTACACACACATACACATGGTGAAAAAAAATCTTAAATGAAGCGATCATTTTTTGGAGCAATCTTTCTACCATGTTTTGTAATTCAGAGAACCTTTTACAAATGATTGCACATTTGCATCTGCTACATCTGTTACAACCAACTGGCCAGTATGGGGCTTGAACCCATGACCTTGGCGTTATTAGCACCACGCTCTGACCATCTGAGCTAACCGGCCACGTAAGTAGTGAGGATCAACTCCATTTATTTCTCCAGTGTTCATTTTGCACAGGGTGAACAACAGTGGAAGTGCAGTATGATGTGGTAAACGACTCACCAAATGCGTCTTTGAGATATTTTGTACACACACATACACATGGTGAAAAATCTTAAATGAAGTCAGATATTTTTTGGAGCAATCTTTCTGACTTGTTTTGTAATGCAGACAAGCTTTTGTAAATGATTGCACATTTGCATCTGTTACATCTGTTACAACCAACTGGCCAGTATGGGGCTTGAACCCATGACCTTGGCGTGATAGTACCACGCTCTGACCATCTGAGCTAACCGGCCATGTAAGTAGTAAGGATCAACTCCATTTATTTCTCCAGTGTTCATTTTGCACAGGGTGAACAACAGCGGAAGTGCAGTATGATGTGGTAAACGACTCACCATGCGTCTTTGAGATATTTTGTACACACACATACACATGGTGAAAAAAAATCTTAAATGAAGACAGATATTTTTTGGAGCAATCTTTCTGCCATGTATTGTAATTCAGAGAACTTTACAAATGATTGCACATTTGCATCTGCTACATCTGTTACAAACAACTGGCCAGTATGGGGCTTGAACCCATGACCTTGGCATTATTAGCACCACGCTCTGACCATCTGAGCTAACCGGCCACGTAAGGAGTGAGGATCAACTCCATTTATTTCTCCAGTGTTCATTTTGCACAGGGTGAACAACAGTGGAAGTGCAGTATGATGTGGTAAACGACTCACCATGCGTCTTTGAGATATTTTGTACACACACATACACATGGTGAAAAAAAATCTTTAATGAAGTTTATTATTTTTTGGAGCAATCTTTCTGACTTGTTTTGTAATGCAGAAAAGCTTTTTTAAATGATTGCACATTTGCATCTGTTACATCTGTTACAACCAACTGGCCAGTATGGGGCTTGAACCAATGACATTGGCGTTATTAGCACCACGCTCTGACCATCTGAGCTAACCGGCCACGTAAGTAGTGAGGATCAACTCCATTTATTTCTCCAGTGTTCATTTTGCACAGGGTGAACAACAGCGGAAGTGCAGTATGATGTGGTAAACGACTCACCATGCGTCTTTGAGATATTTGGTACACACACATACACATGGTGAAAAAAATCTTAAATGAAGACAGATATTTTTGGAGCAATCTTTCTGCCATGTTTTGTAATTCAGAAGCTTTTGTAAATGATTGCATTGCACTCGCTAAACCTTAGAAGAGAAAAGTAAGACCGCTGGCCTAATGGACAAGGTGACTTCAATTGGAAGATTGAGGGTTCGAGTCTCTTCGTGGTTGAATGTCACTCAATTTAAACTAATATCAACAGTTTAGTGCCGTAAAAACTGAAATGCAGGATGTGGTGTACACAAGAGAAACAACAACACCAACAATTGACTAAACCCAAAACAAATCTTACAGTACGAAGTTGCCTATCTATTCCATATCTCAAGAGTTCAATACCCTTTCTGCATTAAACTAGCATCTTATTGTTCACAACTTGGTGGGATACTGGCAATAATAGTGAGAGAACAAACACACTGGTGCAGTTGGAAGTCTCCATGCTGGATATTTCACCAAGTGAGCAATGTTTGACATTTTCTATAATTCAGAGAAGATTTTGTGGGCATTGCATCTGTTACAAACAACTGGCCAGTATGGGGCTTGAACCCATGACCTTGTGATTATTAGCACCACCTCTGACCATCTGAGCTAACCGCACAAGTAGTAAGGATCAACTCCATTTATTTCTCCAGTGTTCATTTTGCACAGGGTGAACAACAGCGGAAGTGCAGTATGATGTGGTAACCGACTCACCATGCTCTTTGAGATATTTTGTACACACACACATACACATGGTGAAAAAGAATCTTAAATGAAGACAGATATTTTTGGAGCAATCTTTCTGCCATGTTTTGTAATTCAGAGAACCTTTTAAAAATGATTGCACATTTGCATCTATCTGCATCTATAACAACAACTGGCCAGTATGGGGCTTGAACCCATGACTTTGGCGTTATTAGCAACACGCTCTGACCATCTGAGCTAACCGGCCACGTAAGTAGTGAGGATCAACTCCATTTATTTCTCCAGTGTTCATTTTGCACAGGGTGAACAACAGTGGAAGTGCAGTATGATGTGGTAAACGACTCACCAAATGCGTCTTTGAGATATTTTGTACACACACATACACATGGTGAAAAAAAATCTTAAATGAAGTCAGATATTTTTTGGAGTAATCTTTCTGCCATGTTTTGTAATTCAGAGAAGCTCTTGTAAATGATTGCACATTTGCATTTGTTACATCTGTTACAAACAACTGGCCAGTATGGGGCTTGAACCCATGACCTTGGCATTATTAGCACCACTCTCTGACCATCTGAGCTAACCGGCCACGTAAGTAGTGAGGATCAACTCCATTTATTTCTCCAGTGTTCATTTTGCACAGGGTCAGCAACAGTGGAAGTGCAATGTAGTGTGTTAACAACTCACCATGCGTCTTTGAGATATTTTGTACACACACATACACATGGTGAAAAAAAATCTTTTATGAAATTAATTATTTTTTGGAGCAATCTTTCTGACTTGTTTTGTAATGCAGACAAGCTTTTTTAAATGATTGCACATTTGCATTTATTTTGTACACACACACATACACATGTGGTGTACACAAAATGAAACAACAACACCAACAATTGACTAAACCCAAAACAAATCTTACAGTACGAAGTTGCCTATCTATTCCATATCTCAAGAGTTCAAGACCCTTTCTCCATTAAACTAGCATCTTATTGTTCACAACATGGGTGGGATACTGGCAATAATAGTGAGAGAACAAACACACTGGTGCAGTTAGAAGTCACTCCATGCTGGATATTTCACCAAGTGAGCAATGTTTCTGACATTTTCTATAATTCAGAGAAGATTTTGTGGGCATTGCATCTGTTACAAACAGCTGGCCAGTATGGCGCTTGAACCCATGACCTTGGCGTTAACGCACTCTGACCATCTGAGCTAACCGGCCACGTAAGTAGTAAGGATCAACTCCATTTATTTCTCCAGTGTTCATTTTGCACAGGGTGAACAACAGTGGAAGTGCAGTATGATGTGTAACGACTCACCATGGTCTTTGAGATTTTTTGTACACATACACATACACATGGTGAAAAAAATCTTAAATGAGACGATTATTTTTGGAGCAATCTTTCTGCCATGTTTTGTAATTCAGAGAACCTTTTACAAATGATTGCACATTTGCATCTGCTACATCTGTTACAAACAACTGGCCAGTATGGGGCTTGAACCCATGACCTTGGCGTTATTAGCACCACGCTCTGACCATCTGAGCTAACCGGCCACGTAAGTAGTGAGGATCAACTCCATTTATTTCTCCAGTGTTCATTTTGCACAGGGTGAACAACAGTGGAAGTGCAGTATGATGTGGTAAACGACTCACCAAATGCGTCTTTGAGATATTTTGTACACACACATACACATGGTGAAAAAAAATCTTAAATGAAGTCAGATATTTTTTGGAGCAATCTTTCTGACTTGTTTTGTAATGCAGAACTTTGTAAATGATTGCACATTTGCATCTGTTACATCTGTTACAAACAACTGGCCAGTATGGGGCTTGAACCCATGACCTTGGCGTTATTAGCACCACGCTCTGACCATCTGAGCTAACCGGCCACGTAAGTAGTGAGGATCAACTCCATTTATTTCTCCAGTGTTCATTTTGCACAGGGTGAACAACAGCGGAAGTGCAGTATGATGTGGTAAACGACTCACCATGCGTCTTTGAGATATTTTGTACACACACATACACATGGTGAAAAAAAATCTTAAATGAAGACAGATATTTTTTGGAGCAATCTTTCTGCCATGTTTTGTAATTCAGAGAAGCTTTTGTAAATGATTGCATTGCACTCCGCTAAACCTTAGAAGAGAAAAGTAAGACCGCGTGGCCTAATGGACAAGGCGTCTGACTTCGAATCAGAAGATTGAGGGTTCGAGTCCCTTCGTGGTTGAATGTCACTCAATTTACACTAATATCAACAGTTTAGTGCCTTAAGTAAAAACTGAAATGCAGGATGTGGTGTACACACAATGAAACAACAACACCAACAATTGACTAAACCCAAAACAAATCTTACAGTACGAAGTTGCCTATCTATTCCATACCTCAAGAGTTCAAGACCCTTTCTGCATTAAACTAGCATCTTATTGTTCACAACTTGGGTGGGATACTGGCAATAATAGTGAGAGAACAAACACACTGGTGCAGTTAGAAGTCACTCCATGCTGGATATTTCACCAAGTGAGCAATGTTTCTGACATTTTCTATAATTCAGAGAAGATTTTGTGGGCATTGCATCTGTTACAAACAACTGGCCAGTATGGGGCTTGAACCCATGACCTTGGCGTTATTAGCACCACGCTCTGACCATCTGAGCTAACCGGCCACGTAAGTAGTAAGGATCAACTCCATTTATTTCTCCAGTGTTCATTTTGCACAGGGTGAACAACAGCGGAAGTGCAGTATGATGTGGTAAACGACTCACCATGCGTCTTTGAGATATTTTGTACACACACACATACACATGGTGAAAAAGAATCTTAAATGAAGACAGATATTTTTTGGAGCAATCTTTCTGCCATGTTTTGTAATTCAGAGAACCTTTTACAAATGATTGCACATTTGCATCTGCTACATCTGTTACAACCAACTGGCCAGTATGGGGCTTGAACCCATGACTTTGGCGTTATTAGCAACACGCTCTGACCATCTGAGCTAACCGGCCACGTAAGTAGTGAGGATCAACTCCATTTATTTCTCCAGTGTTCATTTTGCACAGGGTGAACAACAGTGGAAGTGCAGTATGATGTGGTAAACGACTCACCAAATGCGTCTTTGAGATATTTTGTACACACACATACACATGGTGAAAAAAAATCTTAAATGAAGTCAGATATTTTTTGGAGTAATCTTTCTGCCATGTTTTGTAATTCAGAGAAGCTTTTGTAAATGATTGCACATTTGCATTTGTTACATCTGTTACAAACAACTGGCCAGTATGGGGCTTGAACCCATGACCTTGGCATTATTAGCACCACGCTCTGACCATCTGAGATAACCGGCCACGTAAGTAGTGAGGATCAACTCCATTTATTTCTCCAGTGTTCATTTTGCACAGGGTGAACAACAGCGGAAGTGCAGTATGATGTGGTAAACGACTCACCATGCGTCTTTGAGATATTTTGTACACACACATACACATGGTGAAAAAAAATCTTTAATGAAGTTTATTATTTTTTGGAGCAATCTTTCTGACTTGTTTTGTAATGCAGAAAAGCTTTTAAATGATTGCACATTTGCATCTGTTACATCTGTTACAACCAACTGGCCAGTATGGGGCTTGAACCCATGACATTGGCGTTATTAGCACCACGCTCTGACCATCTGAGCTAACCGCCACGTAAGTAGTGAGGATCAACTCCATTTATTTCTCCAGTGTTCATTTTGCACAGGGTGAACAACAGTGGAAGTGCGGTATGATGTGGTAAACGACTCACCATGCGTCTTTGAGATATTTTGTACACACACATACACATGGTGAAAAAAATCTTAAATGAAGTCAGATATTTTTTGGAGCAATCTTTCTGACTTGTTTTGTAATGCAGACAAGCTTTTGTAAATGATTGCACATTTGCATCTGTTACATCTGTTACAAACAACTGGCCAATATGGGGCTTGAACCCATGTCCTTGGCGTTATTAGCACCACGCTCTGACCATCTGAGCTAACCGGCCACGTAAGTAGTGAGGATCAACTCCATTTATTTCTCCAGTGTTCATTTTGCACAGGGTGAACAACAGCGGAAGTGCAGTATGATGTGGTAAACGACTCACCATGCGTCTTTGAGATATTTTGTACACACACATACACATGGTGAAAAAAAATCTTTAATGAAGTTAATTATTTTTTGGAGCAATCTTTCTGACTTGTTTTGTAATGCAGAAAAGCTTTTTTAAATGATTGCACATTTGCATTTATTTTGTACACACACACATACACATGTGGTGTACACACAATGAAACAACAACACCAACAATTGACTAAACCCAAAACAAATCTTACAGTACGAAGTTGCCTATCTATTCCATATCTCAAGAGTTCAAGACCCTTTCTCCATTAAACTAGCATCTTATTGTTCACAACATGGGTGGGATACTGGCAATAATAGTGAGAGAACAAACACACTGGTGCAGTTAGAAGTCACTCCATGCTGGATATTTCACCAAGTGAGCAATGTTTCTGACATTTTCTATAATTCAGAGAAGATTTTGTGGGCATTGCATCTGTTACAAACAACTGGCCAGTATGGGGCTTGAACCCATGACCTTGGCGTTATTAGCACCACGCTCTGACCATCTGAGCTAACCGGCCACGTAAGTAGTGAGGATCAACTCCATTTATTTCTCCAGTGTTCATTTTGCACAGGGTGAACAACAGTGGAAGTGCAGTATGATGTGGTAAACGACTCACCATGCGTCTTTGAGATATTTTGTACACACACACATACACATGGTGAAAAAAAATCTTAAATGAAGCGATCATTTTTTGGAGCAATCTTTCTACCATGTTTTGTAATTCAGAGAACCTTTTACAAATGATTGCACATTTGCATCTGCTACATCTGTTACAACCAACTGGCCAGTATGGGGCTTGAACCCATGACCTTGGCGTTATTAGCACCACGCTCTGACCATCTGAGCTAACCGGCCACGTAAGTAGTGAGGATCAACTCCATTTATTTCTCCAGTGTTCATTTTGCACAGGGTGAACAACAGTGGAAGTGCAGTATGATGTGGTAAACGACTCACCAAATGCGTCTTTGAGATATTTTGTACACACACATACACATGGTGAAAAAAAATCTTAAATGAAGTCAGATATTTTTTGGAGCAATCTTTCTGACTTGTTTTGTAATGCAGACAAGCTTTTGTAAATGATTGCACATTTGCATCTGTTACATCTGTTACAAACAACTGGCCAGTATGGGGCTTGAACCCATGACCTTGGCGTTATAGCACCACGCTCTGACCATCTGAGCTAACCGGCCATGTAAGTAGGAGGATCAACTCCATTTATTTCTCCAGTGTTCAATTTGCACAGGGTGAACAACAGCGGAAGTGCAGTATGATGTGGAAACGACTCACCATGCGTCTTTGAGATATTTTGTCACACACATACACAGAGAAAAATCTTAAATGAAGACAGATATTTTGGAGCAATCTTTCTGCCATGTATTGTAATTCAGAGAACCTTTTAAATGATTGCACATTTGCATCTGCTACAGCTGTTACAAACAACTGGCCAGTATGGGGCTTGAACCCATGACCTTGGCATTATTAGCACCACGCTCTGACCATCTGAGCTAACCGGCCACGTAAGGAGTAAGGATCAACTCCATTTATTTCTCCAGTGTTCATTTTGCACAGGGTGAACAACAGTGGAAGTGCAGTATGATGTGGTAAACGACTCACCATGCGTCTTTGAGATATTTTGTACACACACATACACATGGTGAAAAAAACCTTTAATGAAGTTTATTATTTTTTGGAGCAATCTTTCTGACTTGTTTTGTAATGCAGAAAAGCTTTTTAAATGATTGCACATTTGCATCTGTTACATCTGTTACAACCAACTGGCCAGTATGGGGCTTGAACCAATGACATTGGCGTTATTAGCACCACGCTCTGACCATCTGAGCTAACCGGCACGTAAGTAGTGAGGATCAACTCCATTTATTTCTCCAGTGTTCATTTGCACAGGGTGAACAACAGGGAAGTGCAGTATGATGTGGTAAACGACTCACCATGCGTCTTTGAGATATTTTGTACACACACATACACATGGTGAAAAAAATCTTAAATGAAGACAGATATTTTTGGAGCAATCTTTCTGCCATGTTTTGTAATTCAGAGAAGCTTTTGTAAATGATTGCACTGCACTCGCTAAACCTAATGAGAAAAGTAAGACCCATGGCCTAATGGACAAGGTCTGACTTAATCAGAAGATTGAGGTTCGAGTCTTCGTGGTTGAATGTCACTCAATTTAAACTAATATCAACAGTTTAGTGCCTTAAGTAAAAACTGAAATGCAGGATGTGGTGTACACAGAATGAAACAACAACACCAACAATTGACTAAACCCAAAACAAATCTTACAGATGAAGTTGCCTATCTATTCCATATCTCAAAAGTTCAAGACCCTTTCTCCTTTTTGCATTAAACTAGCATCTTATAGTTCACAACTTGGGTGGGATACTGGCAATAATAGTGAGAGAACAAACACACTGGTGCAGTTAGAAGTCACTCCATGCTGGATATTTCACCAAGTGAGCAATGTTTCTGACATTTTCTATAATTCAGAGAAGATTTTGTGGGCATTGCATCTGTTACAAACAACTGGCCAGTATGGGGCTTGAACCCATGACATTGGCGTTATTAGCACCACGCTCTGACCATCTGAGCTAACCGCCACGTAAGTAGAGGATCAACTCCATTTATTTCTCCAGTGTTCATTTTGCACAGGGTGAACAACAGTGGAAGTGCAGTATGATGTGGTAAACGACTCACCATGCGTCTTTGAGATATTTTGTACACACACATACACATGGTGAAAAAAATCTTAAATGAATAGATATTTTTGGAGCAATCTTTCTGACTTGTTTTGTAATGCAGACAAGCTTTGTAAATGATTGCACATTTGCATCTGTTACATCTGTTACAAACAAC
Organism: Hippoglossus stenolepis; assembly: GCF_022539355.2. NCBI lineage: Eukaryota > Metazoa > Chordata > Actinopteri > Pleuronectiformes > Pleuronectidae > Hippoglossus > Hippoglossus stenolepis. The sequence continues at coordinate 3,267,786 of NC_061491.1, forward strand.
TGGCCAGTATGGGGCTTGAACCCATGACCTTGGCGTTATTAGCACCACGCTCTGACCATCTGAGCTAACCGGCCATGTAAGTAGTAAGGATCAACTCCATTTATTTCTCCAGTGTTCATTTTGCACAGGGTGAACAACAGCGGAAGTGCAGTATGATGTGGTAAACGACTCACCATGCGTCTTTGAGATATTTTGTACACACACATACACATGGTGAAAAAAATCTTAAATGAAGACAGATATTTTTGGAGCAATCTTTCTGCCATGTATTGTAATTCAGAGAACCTTTACAAATGATTGCACATTTGCATCTGCTACATCTGTTACAAACAACTGGCCAGTATGGGGCTTGAACCCATGACATTGGCGTTATTAGCACCACGCTCTGACCATCTGAGCTAACCGGCCACGTAAGTAGTGAGGATCAACTCCATTTATTTCTCCAGTGTTCATTTTGCACAGGGTGAACAACAGCGGAAGTGCAGTATGATGTGGTAAACGACTCACCATGCGTCTTTGAGATATTTTGTACACACACATACACATGGTGAAAAAATCTTAAATGAAGACAGATATTTTTGGAGCAATCTTTCTGCCATGTTTTGTAATTCAGAGAAGCTTTTGTAAATGATTGCATTGCAAGAACATTTAGTTTGTAAAAACTGAAATGCAGATGTGGTGTACACACAATGAAACAACAACACCAACAATTGACTAAACCCAAAACAAATCTTACAGTATGAAGTTGCCTATCTATTCCATATCTCAAGAGTTCAAGACCCTTTCTGCATAAACTAGCATCTTATTGTTCACAACTTGGGTGGGATACTGGCAATAATAGTGAGAGAACAAACACACTGGTGCAGTTAGAAGTCACTCCATGCTGGATATTTCACCAAGTGAGCAATGTTTCTGACATTTTCTATAATTCAGAGAAGATTTTGTGGGCATTGCATCTGTTAAAACAACTGGCCAGTATGGGGCTTGAACCCATGACCTTGGCGTTATTAGCACCACGCTCTGACCATCTGAGCTAACCGGCCACGTAAGTAGTGAGGATCAACTCCATTTATTTCTCCAGTGTTCATTTTGCACAGGGTGAACAACAGCGGAAGTGCAGTATGATGTGGTAAACGACTCACCATGCGCTTTGAGATATTTGGTACACACACATACACATGGTGAAAAAAATCTTAAATGAAGACAGATATTTTTGGAGCAATCTTTCTGCCATGTTTTGTAATTCAGAGAAGCTTTGTAAATGATTGCATTGCACTCCGCTAAACCTTAGAAGAGAAAAGTAAGACCGCGTGGCCTAATGGACAAGGCGTCTGACTTGAATCAGAAGATTGAGGTTCGAGTCCCTTCGTGGTTGAATGTCACTCAATTTAAACTAATATCAACAGTTTAGTGCCTTAAGTAAAAACTGAAATGCAGGATGTGGTGTACACAGAATGAAACAACAACACCAACAATTGACTAAACCCAAAACAACATCGTACGAAGTTGCCTATCTATTCCATATCTCAAGAGTTCAAGACCCTTTCTGCATTAAACTAGCATCTTATTGTTCACAACTTGGGTGGGATACTGGCAATAATAGTGAGAGAACAAACACACTGGTGCACTTAGAAGTCACTCCATTCTGGATATTTCACCAAGTGAGCAATGTTTCTGACATTTTCTATAATTCAGAGAAGATTTTGTGGGCATTGCATCTGTTACAAACAACTGGCCAGTATGGGGCTTGAACCCATGACCTTGGCGTTATTAACACCACGCTCTGACCATCTGAGCTAACCGGCCGTAAGTAGTGAGGATCAACTCCATTTATTTCTCCAGTGTTCATTTTGCACAGGGTGAACAACAGCGGAAGTGCAGTATGATGTGGTAAACGACTCACCATGCGTCTTTGAGATATTTTGTACACACACATACACATGGTGAAAAAAAATCTTAAATGAAGACAGATATTTTTTGGAGCAATCTTTCTGCCATGTTTTGTAATTCAGAGAAGCTTTTGTAAATGATTGAATTGCACTCCGCTAAACCTTAGAAGAGAAAAGTAAGACCGCGTGGCCTAATGGACAAGGCGTCTGACTTCGAATCAGAAGATTGAGGGTTCGAGTCCCTTCGTGGTTAAATGTCACTCAATTTACACTAATATCAACAGTTTAGTGCCTTAAGTAAAAACTGAAATGCAGGATGTGGTGTACACAGAATGAAACAACAACACCAACAATTGACTAAACCCAAAACAAATCTTACAGTATGAAGTTGCCTATCTATTCCATATCTCAAGAGTTCAAGACCCTTTCTGCATTACACTAGCATCTTATAGTTCACAACTTGGGTGGGATACTGGCAATAATAGTGAGAGAACAAACACACTGGTGCAGTTAGAAGTCACTCCATGCTGGATATTTCACCAAGTGAGCAATGTTTCTGACATTTTCTATAATTCAGAGAAGATTTTGTGGGCATTGCATCTGTTACAAACAACTGGCCAGTATGGGGCTTGAACCCATGACCTTGGCGTTATTAGCACCACGCTCTGACCATCTGAGCTAACCGGCCACGTAAGTAGTAAGGATCAACTCCATTTATTTCTCCAGTGTTCATTTTGCACAGGGTGAACAACAGTGGAAGTGCAGTATGATGTGGTAAACGACTCACCAAATGCGTCTTTGAGATATTTTGTACACACACATACACATGGTGAAAAAAAATGTTAAATGAAGACAGATATTTTTTGGAGCAATCTTTCTGCCATGTTTTGTAATTCAGAGAACCTTTTACAAATGATTGCACATTTGCATCTGCTACATCTGTTACAACCAACTGGCCAGTATGGGGCTTGAACCCATGACCTTGGCGTTATTAGCACCACGCTCTGACCATCTGAGCTAACCGGCCACGTAAGTAGTAAGGATCAACTCCACTTATTTCTCCAGTGTTCATTTTGCACAGGGTGAACAACAGTGGAAGTGCAGTATGATGTGGTAAACGACTCACCATGCGTCTTTGAGATATTTTGTACACACACACATACACATGGTGAAAAAAAATCTTTAATGAAGTTTATTATTTTTTGGAGCAATCTTTCTGACTTGTTTTGTAATGCAGAAAAGCTTTTTTAAATGATTGCACATTTGCATCTGTTACATCTGTTACAACCAACTGGCCAGTATGGGGCTTGAAGCCATGACATTGGCGTTATTAGCACCACGCTCTGACCATCTGAGCTAACCGGCCAAGTAAGTAGTGAGGATCAACTCCATTTATTTCTCCAGTGTTCATTTTGCACAGGGTGAACAACAGCGGAAGTGCAGTATGATGTGGTAAACGACTCACCATGCGTCTTTGAGATATTTTGTACACACACATACACATGGTGAAAAAAAATCTTAAATGAAGACAGATATTTTTTGGAGCAATCTTTCTGCCATGTTTTGTAATTCAGAGAAGCTTTTGTAAATGATTGCATTGCACTCCGCTAAACCTTAGAAGAGAAAAGTAAGACCGCGTGGCCTAATGGACAAGGCGTCTGACTTCGAATCAGAAGATTGAGGGTTCGAGTCCCTTCGCGGTTGAATGTCAATCAATTTAAACTAATTTCAACAGTTTAGTGCCTTAAGTAAAAACTGAAATGCAGGATGTGGTGTACACACAATGAAACAACAACACCAACAATTGACTAAACCCAAAACAAATCTTACAGTACGAAGTAGCCTATCTATTCCATATCTCAAGAGTTCAAGACCCTTTCTGCATTAAACTAGCATCTTATTGTTCACAACTTGGGTGGGATACTGGCAATAATAGTGAGAGAACAAACACACTGGTGCAGTTAGAAGTCACTCCATTCTGGATAATTCACCAAGTGAGCAATGTTTCTGACATTTTCTATTATTCAGAGAAGATTTTGTGGGCATTGCATCTGTTACAAACAACTGGCCAGTATGGGGCTTGAACCCATGACCTTGGCGTTATTAGCACCACGCTCTGACCATCTGAGCTAACCGGCCACGTAAGTAGTGAGGATCAACTCCATTTATTTCTCCAGTGTTCATTTTGCACAGGGTGAACAACAGTGGAAGTGCAGTATGATGTGGTAAACGACTCACCATGCGTCTTTGAGATATTTTGTACACACATACACATGGTGAAAAAATCTTAAATGAAGACAGATATTTTGGAGCAATCTTTCTGCCATGTTTGTAATTCAGAGAACCTTTACAAATGATTGCACATTTGCATCTGCTACATCTGTTACAACCAACTGGCCAGTATGGGCTTGAACTCATGACCTTGGCGTTATTAGCACCACGCTCTGACCATCTGAGCTAACCGGCCACGTAAGTAGTAAGGATCAACTCCATTTATTTCTCCAGTGTTCATTTTGCACAGGGTGAACAACAGTGGAAGTGCAGTATGATGTGGTAAACGACTCACCAATGCGTCTTTGAGATATTTTGTACACACACATACACATGGTGAAAAAAAATCTTAAATGAAGTCAGATATTTTTGGAGCAATCTTTCTGACTTGTTTTGTAATGCAGACAAGCTTTGTAAATGATTGCACATTTGCATCTGTTACATCTGTTACAAACAACTGGCCAGTATGGGGCTTGAACCCATGACCTTGGCATTATTAGCACCACGCTCTGACCATCTGAGCTAACCGCCACGTAAGTAGTGAGCATCAACTCCATTTATTTCTCAGTGTTCATTTTGCACAGGGTGAACAACAGCGGAAGTGCAGTATGATGTGGTAAACGACTCACCATGCCTTTGAGATATTTGGTACACACACATACACATGGTGAAAAAATCTTAAATGAAGACAGATATTTTTTGGAGCAATCTTTCTGCCATGTTTTGTAATTCAGAGAAGCTTTTGTAAATGATTGCATTGCACTCCGCTAAACCTTAGAAGAGAAAAGTAAGACCGCGTGGCCAAATGGACAAGGCGTCTGACTTCGAATCAGAAGATTGAGGGTTCGAGTCCCTTCGTGGTTGAATGTCACTCAATTTACACTAATATCAACAGTTTAGTGCCTTAAGTAAAAACTGAAATGCAGGATGTGGTGTACACACAATGAAACAACAACACCAACAATTGACTAAACCCAAAACAAATCTTACAGCATGAAGTTGCCTATCTATTCCATATCTCAAGAGTTCAAGACCCTTTCTGCATTAAACTAGCATCTTATTGTTCACAACTTGGGTGGGATACTGGCAATAATAGTGAGAGAACAAACACACTGGTGCAGTTAGAAGTCACTCCATGCTGGATATTTCACCAAGTGAGCAATGTTTCTGACATTTTCTATAATTCGGAGAAGATTTTGTGGGCATTGCATCTGTTACAAACAACTGGCCAGTATGGGGCTTGAACCCATGACCTTGGCGTTATTAGCACCACGCTCTGACCATCTGAGCTAACCGGCCACGTAAGTAGTAAGGATCAACTCCATTTATTTCTCCAGTGTTCATTTTGCACAGGGTGAACAACAGTGGAAGTGCAGTATGATGTGGTAAACGACTCACCATGCGTCTTTGAGATATTTTGTACACACACACATACACATGGTGAAAAAAAATGTTAAATGAAGACAGATATTTTTTGGAGCAATCTTTCTGCCATGTTTTGTAATTCAGAGAACCTTTTACAAATGATTGCACATTTGCATCTGCTACATCTGTTACAACCAACTGGCCAGTATGGGGTTTGAACCCATGACCTTGGCGTTATTAGCACCACGCTCTGACCATCTGAGCTAACCGGCCACGTAAGTAGTAAGGATCAACTCCATTTATTTCTCCAGTGTTCATTTTGCACAGGGTGAACAACAGTGGAAGTGCAGTATGATGTGGTAAACGACTCACCATGCGTCTTTGAGATATTTTGTACACACACACATACACATGGTGAAAAAAAATCTTTAATGAAGTTTATTATTTTTTGGAGCAATCTTTCTGACTTGTTTTGTAATGCAGAAAAGCTTTTTTAAATGATTGCACATTTGCATCTGTTACATCTGTTACAACCAACTGGCCAGTATGGGGCTTGAAGCCATGACATTGGCGTTATTAGCACCACGCTCTGACCATCTGAGCTAACCGGCCACGTAAGTAGTGAGGATCAACTCCATTTATTTCTCCAGTGTTCATTTTGCACAGGGTGAACAACAGCGGAAGTGCAGTATGATGTGGTAAACGACTCACCATGCGTCTTTGAGATATTTTGTACACACACATACACATGGTGAAAAAAAATCTTAAATGAAGACAGATATTTTTTGGAGCAATCTTTCTGCCATGTTTTGTAATTCAGAGAAGCTTTTGTAAATGATTGCATTGCACTCCGCTAAACCTTAGAAGAGAAAAGTAAGACCGCGTGGCCTAATGGACAAGGCGTCTGACTTCGAATCAGAAGATTGAGGGTTCGAGTCCCTTCGTGGTTGAATGTCACTCAATTTAAACTAATATCAACAGTTTAGTGCCTTAAGTAAAAACTGAAATGCAGGATGTGGTGTACACACAATGAAACAACAACACCAACAATTGACTAAACCCAAAACAAATCTTACAGTACGAAGTTGCCTATCTATTCCATATCTCAAGAGTTCAAGACCCTTTCTGCATTAAACTAGCATCTTATTGTTCACAACTTGGGTGGGATACTGGCAATAATAGTGAGAGAACAAACACACTGGTGCAGTTAGAAGTCACTCCATTCTGGATATTTCACCAAGTGAGCAATGTTTCTGACATTTTCTATAATTCAGAGAAGATTTTGTGGGCATTGCATCTGTTACAAACAACTGGCCAGTATGGGGCTTGAACCCATGACCTTGGCGTTATTAGCACCACGCTCTGACCATCTGAGCTAACCGGCCACGTAAGTATTGAGGATCAACTCCATTTATTTCTCCAGTGTTCATTTTGCACAGGGTGAACAACAGTGGAAGTGCAGTATGATGTGGTAAACGACTCACCATGCGTCTTTGAGATATTTTGTACACACATACACATGGTGAAAAAAAATCTTAAATGAAGACAGATATTTTTTGGAGCAATGTTTCTGCCATGTTTTGTAATTCAGAGAACCTTTTACAAATGATTGCACATTTGCATCTGCTACATCTGTTACAACCAACTGGCCAGTATGGGGCTTGAACCCATGACCTTGGCGTTATTAGCACCACGCTCTGACCATCTGAGCTAACCGGCCACGTAAGTAGTGAGGATCAACTCCATTTATTTCTCCAGTGTTCATTTTGCACAGGGTGAACAACAGCGGAAGTGCAGTATGATGTGGTAAACGACTCACCATGCGTCTTTGAGATATTTTGTACACACACATACACATGGTGAAAAAAAATCTTAAATGAAGACAGATATTTTTTGGAGCAATCTTTCTGCCATGTTTTGTAATTCAGAGAGGCTTTTGTAAATGATTGAATTGCACTCCGCTAAACCTTAGAAGAGAAAAGTAAGACCGCGTGGCCTAATGGACAAGGCGTCTGACTTCGAATCAGAAGATTGAGGGTTCGAGTCCCTTCGTGGTTGAATGTCACTCAATTTACACTAATATCAACAGTTTAGTGCCTTGAGTAAAAACTGAAATGCAGGATGTGGTGTACACACAATGAAACAACAACACCAACAATTGACTAAACCCAAAACAAATCTTACAGTACAAAGTTCCCTATCTATTCCATATCTGCATTAAACTAGCATCTTATTGTTCACAACTTGGGTGGGATACTGGCAATAATAGTGAGAGAACAAACACACTGGTGCAGTTAGAAGTCATTCCATGCTGGATATTTCACCAAGTGAGCAATGTTTCTGACATTTTCTATAATTCAGAGAAATGGTATTGCATCTGTTACAAACAACTGGCCAGTATGCTGATTGAACCCATGACCTTGGCGTTATTAGCACCACGCTCTGACCATCTGAGCTAACCAGCCACGTAAGTAGTGCGTCTTTGAGATATTTTGTACACACACATACACATGGTGAAAACAAATCTTAAATGAAGACAGATATTTTTTGGAGCAATCTTTCTGCCATGTTTTGTAATTCAGAGAAGCTTTTGTAAAGGATTGCATTGCACTCCGCTAAACCTTAGAAGAGAAAAGAAAGACCGCGTGGCCTAATGGACAAGGCGTCTGACTTCGAATCAGAAGATTGAGGGTTTGAGTCCCTTCGTGGTTGAATGTCACTCAATTTACACTAATATCAACAGTTTAGTTCCTTAAGTAAAAACTGAAATGCAGGATGTGGTGTACACACAATGAAACAACAACACCAACAATTGACTAAACCCAAAACAAATCTTACAGTACGAAGTTGCCTATCTATTCCATATCTCAAGAGTTCAAGACCCTTTCTGCATTAAACTAGCATCTTATTGTTCACAACTTGGGTGGGATACTGGCAATAATAGTGAGAGAACAAACACACTGGTGCAGTTAGAAGTCACTCCATGCTGGATATTTCACCAAGTGAGCAATGTTTCTGACATTTTCTATAATTCAGAGAAATGGTATTGCATCTGTTACAAACAACTGGCCAGTATGGGGATTGAACCCATGACTTTGGCGTTATTAGCACCACGCTCTGACCATCTGAGCTAACCGGCCACGTAAGTAGTGAGGATCAACTCTATTTATTTCTCCAGTGTTCATTTTGCACAGGGTGAACAACAGCGGAAGTGCAGTATGATGTGGAAAACGACTCACCATGCGTCTTTGAGATATTTTGTACACACACATACACATGGTGAAAAAAAATCTTAAATGAAGTCAGATATTTTTTGGAGCAATCTTTCTGCCTTGTTTTGTATTGCAGAGAAGCTTTTGTAAACGATTGCACATTTGCATCTGTTACATCTGTTACAAACAACTGGTCAGTACGGGCTTGAACCCATGACCATGGCGTTATTAGCACCACGCTCTGACCATCTGAGCTAACCGGCCACGTAAGTAGTGAGGATCAACTCCATTTATTTCTCCAGTGTTCATTTTGCACAGGGTGAACAACAGTGGAAGTGCAGTATGATGTGGTAAACGACTCACCATGCGTCTTTGAGATATTTTGTACACACACATACACATGGTGAAAAAAAATCTTAAATGAAGACAGATATTTTTTGGAGCAATCTTTCTGCCATGTTTTGTAATTCAGAGAAGCTTTTGTAAATGATTGCATTGCACTCCGCTAAACCTTAGAAGAGAAAAGTAAGACCGCGTGGCCTAATGGACAAGGCGTCTGACTTCGAATCAGAAGATTGAGGGTTCGAGTCCCTTCGTGGTTGAATGTCACTCAATTTACACTAATATCAGCAGTTTAGTGCCTTAAGTAAAAACTGAAATGCAGCATGTGGTGTACCCACAACACCAACAATTGACTAAGACCAAAACAAATCTTACAGTATGAAGTTGCCTATCTACTCCATATCTTAAGAGTTCAAGACCATCTTTGATATATCTTTGAGATATTTTGTACACACACATACACATAGTGAAAAAAAATCTTAAATGAAGACAGATATTTTTGGAGCAATCTTTCTGCCATGTTTTGTAATGCAGAGAAGCTTTTGTAAATGATTGCACATTTGCATCTGTTACAAACAACTGGCCAGTATGGGGCTTGAACCCATGACCTTGGCGTTATTAGCACCACGCTCTGACCATCTGAGCTAACCGGCCACATAAGTAGTGAGGATCAACTCCATTTATTTCTCCAGTGTTCATTTTGCACAGGGTGAACAACAGTGGAAGTGCAGTATGATGTGGTAAACGACTCACCATGCGTCTTTGAGATATTTTGTACACACACATACACATGGTGAAAAAATCTTAAATGAAGACAGATATTTTTGGAGCAATCTTTCTGCCATGTTTTGTAATTCAGAGAACCTTTTACAAATGATTGCACATTTGCATCTGCTACATCTGTTACAAACAACTGGCCAGTATGGGGCTTGAACCCATGACCTTGGCGTTATTAGCACCACGCTCTGACCATCTGAGCTAACCGGCCACGTAAGTAGTGAGGATCAACTCCATTTATTTCTCCAGTGTTCATTTTGCACAGGGTGAACAACAGTGGAAGTGCAGTATGATGTGGTAAACGACTCACCATGCGTCTTTGAGATATTTTGTACACACACATACACATGGTGAAAAAAAATCTTAAATGAAGTCAGATATTTTTTGGAGCAATCTTTCTGCCATGTTTTGTAATGCAGAGAAGCTTTTGTAAATGATTGCACATTTGCATCTGTTACATCTGTTACAAACAACTGGCTAGTATGGGGCTTGAACCCATGGCCTTGGCGTTATTAGCACCACGCTCTGACCATCTGAGCTAACGGCCTACGTAAGTAGTGAGGATCAACTCCATTTATTTCTCCAGTGTTCATTTTGCACAGGGTGAACAACAGCGGAAGTGCAGTATGATGTGGTAAACGACTCACCATGCGTCTTTGAGATATTTTGTACACACACATACACATGGTGAAAAAAAATCTTAAATGAAGACAGATATTTTTTGGAGCAATCTTTCTGCCATGTTTTGTAATTCAGAGAAGCTTTTGTAAATGATTGCATTGCACTCCGCTAAACCTTAGAAGAGAACAGTAAGACCGCGTGGCCTAATGGACAAGGCGTCTGACTTCGAATCAGAAGATTGAGGTTTGAGTCCCTTCGTGGTTGAATGTCACTCAATTTACACTAATATCAACAGTTTAGTTCCTTAAGTAAAAACTGAAATGCAGGATGTGGTGTACACACAATGAAACAACAACACCAACAATTGACTAAACCCAAAACAAATCTTACAGTACGAAGTTGCCTATCTATTCCATATCTCAAGAGTTCAAGACCCTTTCTGCATTAAACTAGCATCTTATTGTTCACAACTTGGGTGGGATACTGGCAATAATAGTGAGAGAACAAACACACTGGTGCAGTTAGAAGTCACTCCATGCTGGATATTTCACCAAGTGAGCAATGTTTCTGACATTTTCTATAATTCAGAGAAATGGTATTGCATCTGTTACAAACAACTGGCCAGTATGGGGATTGAACCCATGACTTTGGCGTTATTAGCACCACGCTCTGACCATCTGAGCTAACCGGCCACGTAAGTAGTGAGGATCAACTCCATTTATTTCTCCAGTGTTCATTTTGCACAGGGTGAACAACAGCGGAAGTGCAGTATGATGTGGAAAACGACTCACCATGCGTCTTTGAGATATTTTGTACACACACATACACATGGTGAAAAAAAATCTTAAATGAAGTCAGATATTTTTGGAGCAATCTTTCTGCCATGTTTTGTATTGCAGAGAAGCTTTTGTAAACGATTGCACATTTGCATCTGTTACATCTGTTACAAACAACTGGTCAGTACGGGGCTTGAACCCATGACCATGGCGTTATTAGCACCACGCTCTGACCATCTGAGCTAACCGGCCACGTAAGTAGTGAGGATCAACTCCATTTATTTCTCCAGTGTTCATTTTGCACAGGGTGAACAACAGTGGAAGTGCAGTATGATGTGGTAAACGACTCACCATGCGTCTTTGAGATATTTTGTACACACACATACACATGGTGAAAAAAAATCTTAAATGAAGACAGATATTTTTTGGAGCAATCTTTCTGCCATGTTTTGTAATTCAGAGAAGCTTTTGTAAATGATTGAATTGCACTCCGCTAAACCTTAGAAGAGAAAAGTAAGACCGCGTGGCCAAATGGACAAGGCGTCTGACTTCGAATCAGAAGATTGAGGGTTCGAGTCCCTTCGTGGTTGAATGTCACTCAATTTACACTAATATCAGCAGTTTAGTGCCTTAAGTAAAAACTGAAATGAAGCATGTGGTGTACCCACAACACCAACAATTGACTAAGACCAAAACAAATCTTACAGTATGAAGTTGCCTATCTACTCCATATCTTAAGAGTTCAAGACCATCTTTGATATATCTTTGAGATATTTTGTACACACACATACACATAGTGAAAAAAAATCTTAAATGAAGACAGATACTTTTTGGAGCAATCTTTCTGCCATGTTTTGTAATTAAGAGAAGCTTTTGTAAATGATTGCACATTTGCATCTGTTACAACCAAATGGCCAGTATGGGGCTTGAACCCATGACCTTGGCGTTATTAGCACCACGCTCTGACCATCTGAGCTAACCGGCCACATAAGTAGTGAGGATCAACTCCATTTATTTCTCAGTGTTCATTTTGCACAGGGTGAACAACAGCGGAAGTGCAGTATGATGTGGAAAACGACTCACCATGCGTCTTTGAGATATTTTGTACACACACATACACATGGTGAAAAAATCTTAAATGAAGACAGATATTTTTTGGAGCAATCTTTCTGCCATGTTTTGTAATTCAGAGAACCTTTTACAAATGATTGCACATTTGCATCTGCTACATCTGTTACAACCAACTGGCCAGTATGGGGCTTGAACCCATGACCTTGGCGTTATTAGCACCACGCTCTGACCATCTGAGCTAACCGGCCACGTAAGTAGTGAGGATCAACTCCATTTATTTCTCCAGTGTTCATTTTGCACAGGGTGAACAACAGCGGAAGTGCAGTATGATGTGGTAAACGACTCACCATGCGTCTTTGAGATATTTTGTACACACACATACACATGGTGAAAAAAAATCTTAAATGAAGTCAGATATTTTTGGAGCAATCTTTCTGACTTGTTTTGTAATGCAGACAAGCTTTTGTAAATGATTGCACATTTGCATCTGTTACATCTGTTACAAACAACTGGCCAGTATGGGGCTTGAACCCATGACCTTGGCGTTATTAGCACCACGCTCTGACCATCTGAGCTAACCGGCACGTAAGTAGTGAGGATCAACTCCATTTATTTCTCCAGTGTTCATTTTGCACAGGGTGAACAACAGCGGAAGTGCAGTATGATGTGGTAAACGACTCACCATGCGTCTTTGAGATATTTTGTACACACACATACACATGGTGAAAAAAAATCTTAAATGAAGACAGATATTTTTTGGAGCAATCTTTCTGCCATGTTTTGTAATTCAGAGAAGCTTTTGTAAAGGATTGCATTGCACTCCGCTAAACCTTAGAAGAGAAAAGAAAGACCGCGTGGCCTAATGGACAAGGCGTCTGACTTCGAATCAGAAGATTGAGGGTTCGAGTACCTTCGTGGTTGAATGTCACTCAATTTACACTAATTTCAACAGTTTAGTGCCTTAAGTAAAAACTGAAATGCAGGATGTGGTGTACACACAATGAAACAACAACACCAACAATTGACTAAACCCAAAACAAATCTTACAGTACGAAGTTGCCTATCTATTCCATATCTCAAGAGTTCAAGACCCTTTCTGCATTAAACTAGCATCTCATTGTTCACAACTTGGGTGGGATACTGGCAATAATAGTGAGAGAACAAACACACTGGTGCAGTTAGAAGTCACTCCATGCTGGATATTTCACCAAGTGAGCAATGTTTCTGACATTTTCTATAATTCAGAGAAGATTTTGTGGGCATTGCATCTGTTACAAACAACTGGCCAGTATGGGGCTTGAACCAATGACTTTGGCGTTATTAGCACCACGCTCTGACCATCTGAGCTAACCAGCCACGTAAGTACTGAGGATCAACTCCATTTATTTCTCCAGTGTTCATTTTGCACAGGGTGAACAACAGCGGAAGTGCAGTATGATGTGGAAAACGACTCACCATGCGTCTTTGAGATATTTTGTACACACACACATACACATGGTGAAAAAAAATCTTAAATGAAGACAGATATTTTTTGGAGCAATCTTTCTGCCATGTTTTGTAATTCAGAGAACCTTTTACAAATGATTGCACATTTGCATCTGCTACATCTGTTACAACCAACTGGCCAGTATGGGGCTTGAACCTATGACCTTGGCGTTATTAGCACCACGCTCTGACCATCTGAGCTAACCGGCCACGTAAGTAGTGAGGATCAACTCCATTTATTTCTCCAGTGTTCATTTTGCACAGGGTGAACAACAGTGGAAGTGCAGTATGATGTGGTAAACGACTCACCAAATGCGTCTTTGAGATATTTTGTACACACACATACACATGGTAAAAAATCTTAAATGAAGTCAGATATTTTTTGGAGCAATCTTTCTGACTTGTTTTGTAATGCAGACAAGCTTTTGTAAATGATTGCACATTTGCATCTGTTACATCTGTTACAAACAACTGGCCAGTATGGGGCTTGAACCCATGACCTTGGCGTTATTAGCACCACGCTCTGACCATCTGAGCTAACCGGCCACGTAAGTAGTGAGGATCAACTCCATTTATTTCTCCAGTGTTCATTTTGCACAGGGTGAAAAACAGTGGAAGTGCAGTATGATGTGGTAAACGACTCACCAAATGCGTCTTTGAGATATTTTGTACACACACATACACATGGTGAAAGAAAATCTTAAATGAAGTCAGATATTTTTGAGCAATCTTTCTGACTTGTTTTGTAATGCAGACAAGCTTTTGTAAATGATTGCACATTTGCATCTGTTACATCTGTTACAAACAACTGGCCAGTATGGGGCTTGAACCCATGACCTTGGCGTTATTAGCACCACGCTCTGACCATCTGAGCTAACCAGCCACGTAAGTAGTGCGTCTTTGAGATATTTTGTACACACACATACACATGGTGAAAAAAAATCTTAAATGAAGACAGATATTTTTTGGAGCAATCTTTCTGCCATGTTTTGTAATTCAGAGAACCTTTTATAAATGATTGCACATTTGCAACTGTTACATCTGTTACAAACAACTGGCCAGTATGGGGCTTGAACCCATGACCTTGGCGTTATTAGCACCACGCTCTGACCATCTGAGCTAACCGGCCACGTAAGTAGTGAGGATCAACTGCATTTATTTCTCCAGTGTTCATTTTGCACAGGGTGAACAACAGCAGAAGTGCAGTATGATGTGGTAAACGACTCACCATGCGTCTTTGAGATATTTTGTACACACACATACACATGGTGAAAAAAAATCTTAAATGAAGTCAGATATTTTTTGGAGCAATCTTTCTGCCATGTTTTGTAATGCAGAGAAGCTTTTGTAAATGATTGCATTGTACTCTAAACCTACAAGAAAGTAAGACGCGTGGCCTAATGGACAAGGCGTCTGACTTGAATCAGAAGATTGAGGGTTCGAGTCCCTTCGTGGTTGAATGTCACCCAATTTACACTAATATCAGCAGTTTAGTGCCTAAGTAAAACTGAATGCAGGTGGTACCCACAACACCAACAATTGACTAGACCAAACAAATCTTACAGTATGAAGTTGCCTATCTACTCCATATCTTAAGAGTTCAAGACCATCTTGAGATATTTGTACATACAAATAGTGAAAAAAATCTTAAATGAAGACAGATACTTTTGAGCAATCTTTGCCATGTTTTGTAATAAGAGAAGGATTTGTAAATGATTGCACATTTGCATCTGTTACAACCAACTGGCCAGTATGGGGCTTGAACCCATGACCTTGGCGTTATTAGCACCACGCTCTGACCATCTGAGCTAACCGGCCACGTAAGTAGTGAGGATCAACTCCATTTATTTCTCCAGTGTTCATTTTGCACAGGTGAACAACAGCGGAAGTGCAGTATGATGTGGTAAACGACTCACCATGCGTCTTTGAGATATTTTGTACACACACATACACATGGTGAAAAAAATCTTAAATGAAGACAGATATTTTTTGGAGCAATCTTTCTGCCATGTTTTGTAATTCAGAGAAGCTTTTGTAAAGGATTGCATTGCACTCCGCTAAACCTTAGAAGAGAAAAGAAAGACCGCGTGGCCTAATGGACAAGGCGTCTGACTTCGAATCAGAAGATTGAGGGTTCGAGTCCTTCGTGGTTGAATGTCACTCAATTTACACTAATTTCAACAGTTTAGTGCCTTAAGTAAAAACTGAAATGCAGGATGTGGTGTACACACAATGAAACAACAACACCAACAATTGACTAAACCCAAAACAAATCTTACAGTACGAAGTTGCCTATCTATTCCATATCTCAAGAGTTCAAGACCCTTTCTGCATTAAACTAGCATCTTATTGTTCACAACTTGGGTGGGATACTGGCAATAATAGTGAGAGAACAAACACACTGGTGCAGTTAGAAGTCACTCCATGCTGGATATTTCACCAAGTGAGCAATGTTTCTGACATTTTCTATAATTCAGAGAAGATTTTGTGGGCATTGCATCTGTTACAAACAACTGGCCAGTATGGGGCTTGAACCAATGACCTTGGCGTTATTAGCACCACGCTCTGACCATCTGAGCTAACCAGCCACGTAAGTACTGAGGATCAACTCCATTTATTTCTCCAGGGCTCATTTTGCACAGGGTGAACAACAGCGGAAGTGCAGTATGATATGGAAAACGACTCACCATGCGTCTTTGAGATATTTTGTACACACACATACACATGGTGAAAAAAAATCTTAAATGAAGTCAGATATTTTTGGAGCAATCTTTCTGCCTTGTTTTGTATTGCAGAGAAGCTTTGTAAACGATTGCACATTTGCATCTGTTACATCTGTTACAAACAACTGGTCAGTACGGGCTTGAACCCATGACATTGGCGTTATTAGCACCACGCTCTGACCATCTGAGCTAACCGGCCACGTAAGTAGTAAGGATCAACTCCATTTATTTCTCCAGTGTTCATTTTGCACAGGGTGAACAACAGTGGAAGTGCAGTATGATGTGGTAAACGACTCACCATGCGTCTTTGAGATATTTTGTACACACACATACACATGGTGAAAAAAAATCTTAAATGAAGTCAGATATTTTTTGGAGCAATCTTTCTGACTTGTTTTGTAATGCAGACAAGCTTTTGTAAATGATTGCACATTTGCATCTGTTACATCTGTTACAAACAACTGGCCAGTATGGGGCTTGAACCCATGACCTTGGCGTTATTAGCACCACGCTCTGACCATCTGAGCTAACCGGCCACGTAAGTAGTGAGGATCAACTCCATTTATTTCTCCAGTGTTCATTTTGCACAGGGTGAACAACAGTGGAAGTGCAGTATGATGTGGTAAACGACTCACCATGCGTCTTTGAGATACACACACATACACATGGTGAAAAAAAATCTTAAATGAAGACAGATATTTTTTGGAGCAATCTTTCTGCCATGTTTTGTAATTCAGAGAAGCTTTTGTAAATGATTGAATTGCACTCCGCTAAACCTTAGAAGAGAAAAGTAAGACCGCGTGGCCAAATGGACAAGGCGTCTGACTTCGAATCAGAAGATTGAGGGTTCGAGTCCCTTCGTGGTTGAATGTCACTCAATTTACACTAATATCAACAGTTTAGTGCCTTAAGTAAAAACTGAAATGCAGGATGTGGTGTACACACAATGAAACAACAACACCAACAATTGACTAAACCCAAAACAAATCTTACAGCATGAAGTTGCCTATCTATTCCATATCTCAAGAGTTCAAGACCCTTTCTGCATTAAACTAGCATCTTATTGTTCACAACTTGGGTGGGATACTGGCAATAATAGTGAGAGAACAAACACACTGGTGCAGTTAGAAGTCACTCCATGCTGGATATTTCACCAAGTGAGCAATGTTTCTGACATTTTCTATAATTCGGAGAAGATTTTGTGGGCATTGCATCTGTTACAAACAACTGGCCAGTATGGGGCTTGAACCCATGACCTTGGCGTTATTAGCACCACGCTCTGACCATCTGAGGTAACCGGCCACGTAAGTAGTGAGGATCAACTCCATTTATTTCTCCAGTGTTCATTTTGCACAGGGTGAACAACAGTGGAAGTGCAGTATGATGTGGTAAACGACTCACCAAATGCGTCTTTGAGATATTTTGTACACACACATACACATGGTGAAAAAAAATCTTAAATGAAGTCAGATATTTTTTGGAGCAATCTTTCTGACTTGTTTTGTAATGCAGACAAGCTTTGTAAATGATTGCACATTTGCATCTGTTACATCTGTTACAAACAACTGGCCAGTATGGGGCTTGAACCCATGACCTTGGCGTTATAGCACCACGCCTGACCATCTGAGCTAACCACACGAGTATCTCTGAGATATTTTCACACACATACACATGGTGAAAAAAATCTTAAATGAAGACAGATATTTTTGGAGCAATCTTTCTGCCATGTTTTGTAATTCAGAGAACCTTTTGTAAATGATTGCACATTTGCATCTGTTACATCTGTTACAAACAACTGGCCAGTATGGGGCTTGAACCCATGACCTTGGCGTTATTAGCACCACGCTCTGACCATCTGAGCTAACCGGCCACGTAAGTAGTGAGGATCAACTGCATTTATTTCTCCAGTGTTCATTTTGCACAGGGTGAACAACAGCAGAAGTGCAGTATGATGTGGTAAACGACTCACCATGCGTCTTTGAGATATTTTGTACACACACATACACATGGTGAAAAAAAATCTTAAATGAAGACAGACTTTTTGGAGCAATCTTTCTGCCATGTTTTGTAATGCAGAGAAGCTTTTGTAAATGATTGCATTGTACTCCGCTAAACCTTACAAGAGAAAAGTAAGACCGCGTGGCCTAATGGACAAGGCTCTGACTTGAATCAGAAGATTGAGGTTCGAGTCCCTTCGTGGTTGAATGTCACCCAATTTACACTAATATCAGCAGTTTAGTGCCTTAAGTAAAACTGAAATGCAGCATGTGGTGTACCCACAACACCAACAATTGACTAAAACAAAACAAATCTTACAGTATGAAGTTGCCTATCTACTCCATATCTTAAGAGTTCAAGACCATCTTGAGATATTTTGTACATACAAATAGTGAAAAAATCTTAAATGAAGACAGATACTTTTGGAGCAATCTTACTGCCATGTTTTGTAATTGAGAAGGATTTGTAAATGATTGCACATTTGCATCTGTTACAAACAACTGGCCAGTATGGGGCTTGAACCCATGACCTTGGCGTTATTAGCACCACGCTCTGACCATCTGAGCTAACCGGCCACGTAAGTAGTGAGGATCAACTCCATTTATTTCTCCAGTGTTCATTTTGCACAGGGTGAACAACAGCGGAAGTGCAGTATGATGTGGTAAACGACTCACCATGCGTCTTTGAGATATTTTGTACACACACATACACATGGTGAAAAAAAATCTTAAATGAAGACAGATATTTTTTGGAGCAATCTTTCTGCCATGTTTTGTAATTCAGAGAAGCTTTTGTAAATGATTGCATTGCACTCCGCTAAACCTTAGAAGAGAAAAGAAAGACCGCGTGGCCTAATGGACAAGGCGTCTGACTTCGAATCAGAAGATTGAGGGTTCGAGTCCGTGGTTGAATGTCATTCAATTTACACTAATTTCAACAGTTTAGTGCCTTAAGTAAAACTGAAATGCAGGATGTGGTGTACACACAATGAAACAACAACACCAACAATTGACTAAACCCAAAACAAATCTTACAGTACGAAGTTGCCTATCTATTCCATATCTCAAGAGTTCAAGACCCTTTCTGCATTAAACTAGCATCTTATTGTTCACAACTTGGGTGGGATACTGGCAATAATAGTGAGAGAACAAACACACTGGTGCAGTTAGAAGTCACTCCATGCTGGATATTTCACCAAGTGAGCAATGTTTCTGACATTTTCTATAATTCAGAGAAGATTTTGTGGGCATTGCATCTGTTACAAACAACTGGCCAGTATGGGGCTTGAACCAATGACCTTGGCGTTATTAGCACCACGCTCTGACCATCTGAGCTAACCAGCCACGTAAGTACTGAGGATCAACTCCATTTATTTCTCCAGTGTTCATTTTGCACAGGGTGAACAACAGCGGAAGTGCAGTATGATGTGGAAAACGACTCACCATGCGTCTTTGAGATATTTTGTACACACACACACACATGGTGAAAAAATCTTAAATGAAGTCAGATATTTTTGGAGCAATCTTTCTGCCTTGTTTTTGTATGCAGAGAAGCTTTTGTAAACGATTGCACATTTGCATCTGTTACATCTGTTACAAACAACTGGTCAGTACGGGGCTTGAACCCATGACATTGGCGTTATTAGCACCACGCTCTGACCATCTGAGCTAACCGGCCACGTAAGTAGTAAGGATCAACTCCATTTATTTCTCCAGTGTTCATTTTGCACAGGGTGAACAACAGTGGAAGTGCAGTATGATGTGGTAAACGACTCACCATGCGTCTTTGAGATATTTTGTACACACACATACACATGGTGAAAAAATCTTAAATGAAGTCAGATATTTTTGGAGCAATCTTTCTGACTTGTTTTGTAATGCAGACAAGCTTTTGTAAATGATTGCACATTTGCATCTGTTACATCTGTTACAAACAACTGGCCAGTATGGGGCTTGAACCCATGACCTTGGCGTTATTAGCACCACGCTCTGACCATCTGAGCTAACCGCCACGTAAGTAGTGAGGATCAACTCCATTTATTTCTCCAGTGTTCATTTTGCACAGGGTGAACAACAGCGGAAGTGCAGTATGATGTGGTAAACGACTCACCATGCGTCTTTGAGATATTTTGTACACACACATACACATGGTGAAAAAAAATCTTAAATGAAGACAGATATTTTTTGGAGCAATCTTTCTGCCATGTTTTGTAATTCAGAGAAGCTTTTGTAAATGATTGAATTGCACTCCGCTAAACCTTAGAAGAGAAAAGTAAGACCGCGTGGCCAAATGGACAAGGCGTCTGACTTCGAATCAGAAGATTGAGGGTTCGAGTCCCTTCGTGGTTGAATGTCACTCAATTTACACTAATATCAACAGTTTAGTGCCTTAAGTAAAAACTGAAATGCAGGATGTGGTGTACACACAATGAAACAACAACACCAACAATTGACTAAACCCAAAACAAATCTTACAGCATGAAGTTGCCTATCTATTCCATATCTCAAGAGTTCAAGACCCTTTCTGCATTAAACTAGCATCTTATTGTTCACAACTTGGGTGGGATACTGGCAATAATAGTGAGAGAACAAACACACTGGTGCAGTTAGAAGTCACTCCATGCTGGATATTTCACCAAGTGAGCAATGTTTCTGACATTTTCTATAATTCGGAGAAGATTTTGTGGGCATTGCATCTGTTACAAACAACTGGCCAGTATGGGGCTTGAACCCATGACCTTGGCGTTATTAGCACCACGCTCTGACCATCTGAGGTAACCGGCCACGTAAGTAGTGAGGATCAACTCCATTTATTTCTCCAGTGTTCATTTTGCACAGGGTGAACAACAGTGGAAGTGCAGTATGATGTGGTAAACGACTCACCAAATGCGTCTTTGAGATATTTTGTACACACACATACACATGGTGAAAAAAAATCTTAAATGAAGTCAGATATTTTTTGGAGCAATCTTTCTGACTTGTTTTGTAATGCAGACAAGCTTTGTAAATGATTGCACATTTGCATCTGTTACAAACAACTGGCCAGTATGGGGCTTGAACCCATGACCTTGGCGTTATTAGCACCACGCTCTGACCATCTGAGCTAACCGGCCACGTAAGTAGTGAGGATCAACTCCATTTATTTCTCCAGTGTTCATTTTGCACAGGGTGAACAACAGCGGAAGTGCAGTATGATGTGGTAAACGACTCACCATGCGTCTTTGAGATATTTTGTACACACACATACACATGGTGAAAAAAAATCTTAAATGAAGACAGATATTTTTTGGAGCAATCTTTCTGCCATGTTTTGTAATTCAGAGAAGCTTTTGTAAATGATTGAATTGCACTCCGCTAAACCTTAGAAGAGAAAAGTAAGACCGCGTGGCCTAATGGACAAGGCGTCTGACTTCGAATCAGAAGATTGAGGGTTCGAGTCCCTTCGTGGTTAAATGTCACTCAATTTACACTAATATCAACAGTTTAGTGCCTTAAGTAAAAACTGAAATGCAGGATGTGGTGTACACAGAATGAAACAACAACACCAACAATTGACTAAACCCAAAACAAATCTTACAGTATGAAGTTGCCTATCTATTCCATATCTCAAGAGTTCAAGACCCTTTCTGCATTACACTAGCATCTTATAGTTCACAACTTGGGTGGGATACTGGCAATAATAGTGAGAGAACAAACACACTGGTGCAGTTAGAAGTCACTCCATGCTGGATATTTCACCAAGTGAGCAATGTTTCTGACATTTTCTATAATTCAGAGAAGATTTTGTGGGCATTGCATCTGTTACAAACAACTGGCCAGTATGGGGCTTGAACCCATGACCTTGGCGTTATTAGCACCACGCTCTGACCATCTGAGCTAACCGGCCACGTAAGTAGTAAGGATCAACTCCATTTATTTCTCCAGTGTTCATTTTGCACAGGGTGAACAACAGTGGAAGTGCAGTATGATGTGGTAAACGACTCACCAAATGCGTCTTTGAGATATTTTGTACACACACATACACATGGTGAAAAAAAATCTTAAATGAAGTCAGATATTTTTTGGAGCAATCTTTCTGACTTGTTTTGTAATGCAGACAAGCTTTTGTAAATGATTGCACATTTGCATCTGTTACATCTGTTACAAACAACTGGCCAGTATGGGGCTTGAACCCATGACCTTGGCGTTATTAGCACCACGCTCTGACCATCTGAGCTAACCGGCCACGTAAGTAGTGAGGATCAACTCCATTTATTTCTCCAGTGTTCATTTTGCACAGGGTGAACAACAGCGGAAGTGCAGTATGATGTGGTAAACGACTCACCATGCGTCTTTGAGATATTTTGTACACACACATACACATGGTGAAAAAAAATCTTAAATGAAGACAGATATTTTTTGGAGCAATCTTTCTGCCATGTTTTGTAATTCAGAGAAGCTTTGTAAATGATTGAATTGCACTCCGCTAAACCTTAGAAGAGAAAAGTAAGACGCGTGGCCAAATGGACAAGGCGTCTGACTTGAATCAGAAGATTGAGGTTCGAGTCCCTTCGTGGTTGAATGTCACTCAATTTACACTAATATCAACAGTTTAGTGCCTTAAGTAAAAACTGAAATGCAGGATGTGGTGTACACACAATGAAACAACAACACCAGCAATTGACTAAACCCAAAAACATTCTTACAGCATGAAGTTGCCTATCTATTCCATATCTCAAGAGTTCAAGACCCTTTCTGCATTAAACTAGCATCTTATTGTTCACAACTTGGGTGGGATACTGGCAATAATAGTGAGAGAACAAACACACTGGTGCAGTTAGAAGTCACTCCATGCTGGATATTTCACCAAGTGAGCAATGTTTCTGACATTTTCTATAATTCGGAGAAGATTTTGTGGGCATTGCATCTGTTACAAACAACTGGCCAGTATGGGGCTTGAACCCATGACCTTGGCGTTATTAGCACCACGCTCTGACCATCTGAGCTAACCGGCCACGTAAGTAGTAAGGATCAACTCCATTTATTTCTCCAGTGTTCATTTTGCACAGGGTGAACAACAGTGGAAGTGCAGTATGATGTGGTAAACGACTCACCATGCGTCTTTGAGATATTTTGTCACACACACATACACATGAGAAAAAATGTTAAATGAAGACAGATATTTTTTGGAGCAATCTTTCTGCCATGTTTTGTAATTCAGAGAACCTTTACAAATGATTGCACATTTGCATCTGCTACATCTGTTACAACCAACTGGCCAGTATGGGGTTTGAACCCATGACCTTGGCGTTATTAGCACCACGCTCTGACCATCTGAGCTAACCGGCCACGTAAGTAGTGAGGATCAACTCCATTTATTTCTCCAGTGTTCATTTTGCACAGGGTGAACAACAGTGGAAGTGCAGTATGATGTGGTAAACGACTCACCATGCGTCTTTGAGATATTTTGTACACACACATACACATGGTGAAAAAAAATCTTAAATGAAGACAGATATTTTTTGGAGCAATCTTTCTGCCATGTTTTGTAATTCAGAGAAGCTTTTGTAAATGATTGCATTGCACTCCGCTAAACCTTAGAAGAGAAAAGTAAGACCGCGTGGCCTAATGGACAAGGCGTCTGACTTCGAATCAGAAGATTGAGGGTTCGAGTCCCTTCGTGGTTGAATGTCACTCAATTTAAACTAATATCAACAGTTTAGTGCCTTAAGTAAAAACTGAAATGCAGGATGTGGTGTACACACAATGAAACAACAACACCAACAATTGACTAAACCCAAAACAAATCTTACAGTACGAAGTTGCCTATCTATTCCATATCTCAAGAGTTCAAGACCCTTTCTGCATTAAACTAGCATCTTATTGTTCACAACTTGGGTGGGATACTGGCAATAATAGTGAGAGAACAAACACACTGGTGCAGTTAGAAGTCACTCCATTCTGGATATTTCACCAAGTGAGCAATGTTTCTGACATTTTCTATAATTCAGAGAAGATTTTGTGGGCATTGCATCTGTTACAAACAACTGGCCAGTATGGGGCTTGAACCCATGACCTTGGGGTAATTAGCACCACGCTCTGACCATCTGAGCTAACCGGCCACGTAAGTATTGAGGATCAACTCCATTTATTTCTCCAGTGTTCATTTTGCACAGGGTGAACAACAGTGGAAGTGCAGTATGATGTGGTAAACGACTCACCATGCGTCTTTGAGATATTTTGTACACACATACACATGGTGAAAAAAAATCTTAAATGAAGACAGATATTTTTTGGAGCAATCTTTCTGCCATGTTTTGTAATTCAGAGAACCTTTTACAAATGATTGCACATTTGCATCTGCTACATCTGTTACAACCAACTGGCCAGTATGGGGCTTGAACCCATGACCTTGGCGTTATTAGCACCACGCTCTGACCATCTGAGCTAACCGGCCACGTAAGTAGTGAGGATCAACTCCATTTATTTCTCCAGTGTTCATTTTGCACAGGGTGAACAACAGCGGAAGTGCAGTATGATGTGGTAAACGACTCACCATGCGTCTTTGAGATATTTTGTACACACACATACACATGGTGAAAAAAAATCTTAAATGAAGACAGATATTTTTTGGAGCAATCTTTCTGCCATGTTTTGTAATTCAGAGAAGCTTTTGTAAATGATTGACAATTCGCTAAACCTTAGAAGAGAAAAGTAAGACCGCGTGGCCTAATGGACAAGGCGTCTGACTCGAATCAGAAGATTGAGGGTTCGAGTCCTTCGTGGTTGAATGTCACTCAATTTACACTAATATCAACAGTTTAGTGCCTTGAGTAAAAACTGAAATGCAGGATGTGGTGTACACACAATGAAACAACAACACCAACAATTGACTAAACCCAAACAAATCTTACAGTACAAAGTTCCTATCTATTCCATATCTGCATTAAACTAGCATCTTATTGTTCACAACTTGGTGGGATACTGGCAATAATAGTGAGAGAACAAACACACTGGTGCAGTTAGAAGTCATTCCATGCTGGATATTTCACCAAGTGAGCAATGTTTCTGACATTTTCTATAATTCAGAGAAATGGTATTGCATCTGTTACAAACAACTGGCCAGTATGCTGATTGAACCCATGACCTTGGCGTTATTAGCACCACGCTCTGACCATCTGAGCTAACCAGCCACGTAAGTAGAGCGCCTTGAGATATTTTGTACACACACATACACATGGTGAAAAAATCTTAAATGAAGACAGATATTTTTGGAGCAATCTTTCTGCCATGTTTTGTAATTCAGAGAACCTATGTAAATGATTGCACATTTGCATCTGTTACATCTGTTACAACCAACTGGCCAGTATGGGGCTTGAAGCCATGACCTTGGCGTTATTAGCACCACGCTCTGACCATCTGAGCTAACCGCCACGTAAGTAGTGAGGTCAACTCCATTTATTTCTCCAGTGTTCATTTTGCACAGGGTGAACAACAGCGGAAGTGCAGTATGATGTGGTAAACGACTCACCATGCGTCTTTGAGATATTTTGTACACACACATACACATGGTGAAAAAAATCTTAAATGAAGACAGATATTTTTGGAGCAATCTTTCTGCCATGTTTTGTAATTCAGAGAAGCTTTTGTAAAGGATTGCATTGCACCGCTAAACCTTAGAAGAGAAAAGAAAGACCGCGTGGCCTAATGGACAAGGCGTCTGACTTCAAATCAGAAGATTGAGGGTTTGAGTCCCTTCGTGGTTGAATGTCACTCAATTTACACTAATATCAACAGTTTAGTGCCTTAAGTAAAAACTGAAATGCAGGATGTGGTGTACACACAATGAAACAACAACACCAACAATTGACTAAACCCAAAACAAATCTTACAGTACGAAGTTGCCTTCTATTCCATATCTCAAGAGTTCAAGACCCTTTCTGCATTAAACTAGCATCTTATTGTTCACAACTTGGGTGGGATACTGGCAATAATAGTGAGAGAACAAACACACTGGTGCAGTTAGAAGTCACTCCATGCTGGATATTTCACCAAGTGAGCAATGTTTCTGACATTTTCTATAATTCAGAGAAATGGTATTGCATCTGTTACAAACAACTGGCCAGTATGGGGATTGAACCCATGACTTTGGCGTTATTAGCACCACGCTCTGACCATCTGAGCTAACCGGCCACGTAAGTAGTGAGGATCAACTCTATTTATTTCTCCAGTGTTCATTTTGCACAGGGTGAACAACAGGAAGTGCAGTATGATGTGGAAAACGACTCACCATGCGTCTTTGAGATATTTTGTACACACACATACACATGGTGAAAAAAATCTTAAATGAAGTCAGATATTTTTGGAGCAATCTTTCTGCCTTGTTTTGTATTGCAGAAAAGCTTTTGAAACGATTGCACATTTGCATCTGTTACATCTGTTACAAACAACTGGTCAGTACGGGCTTGAACCCATGACCTTGGCGTTATTAGCACCACGCTCTGACCATCTGAGCTAACCGGCCACGTAAGTAGTGAGGATCAACTCCATTTATTTCTCCAGTGTTCATTTTGCACAGGGTGAACAACAGTGGAAGTGCAGTATGATGTGGTAAACGACTCACCATGCGTCTTTGAGATATTTTGTACACACACACATACACATGGTGAAAAAAAATCTTAAATGAAGACAGATATTTTTTGGAGCAATCTTTCTGCCATGTTTTGTAATTCAGAGAAGCTTTTGTAAATGATTGCATTGCACTCCGCTAAACCTTAGAAGAGAAAAGTAAGACCGCGTGGCCTAATGGACAAGGCGTCTGACTTCGAATCAGAAGATTGAGGGTTCGAGTCCCTTCGTGGTTGAATGTCACTCAATTTACACTAATATCAGCAGTTTAGTGCCTTAAGTAAAAACTGAAATGCAGCATGTGGTGTACCCACAACACCAACAATTGACTAAGACCAAAACAAATCTTACAGTATGAAGTTGCCTATCTACTCCATATCTTAAGAGTTCAAGACCATCTTTGATATATCTTTGAGATATTTTGTACACACACATACACATAGTGAAAAAAATCTTAAATGAAGTCAGATATTTTTTGGAGCAATCTTTCTGCCATGTTTTGTAATGCAGAGAAGCATTTGTAAATGATTGCACATTTGCATCTGTTACAAACAACTTGCCAGTATGGTGCTTGAACCCATGACCTTGGCGTTATTAGCACCACGCTCTGACCATCTGAGCTAACCGGCCACGTAAGTAGTGAGGATCAACTCAATTTATTTCTCGAGTGTTCATTTTGCACAGGGTGAACAACAGTGTAAGTGCAGTATGATGTGGTAAACGACTCACCATGCGTCTTTGAGATATTTTGTACACACACATACACATGGTGAAAAAAAATCTTAAATGAAGACAGATATTTTTTGGAGCAATCTTTCTGCCATGTTTTGTAATTCAGAGAACCTTTTACAAATGATTGCACATTTGCATCTGCTACATCTGTTACAACCAACTGGCCAGTATGGGGCTTGAACCCATGACCTTGGCGTTATTAGCACCACGCTCTGACCATCTGAGCTAACCGGCCACGTAAGTAGTGAGGATCAACTCCATTTATTTCTCCAGTGTTCATTTTGCACAGGGTGAACAACAGTGGAAGTGCAGTATGATGTGGTAAACGACTCACCATGCGTCTTTGAGATATTTTGTACACACACACATACACATGGTGAAAAAAAATCTTAAATGAAGTCAGATATTTTTTGGAGCAATCTTTCTGCCATGTTTTGTAATGCAGAGAAGCTTTTGTAAATGATTGCACATTTGCATCTGTTACATCTGTTACAAACAACTGGCCAGTATGGGGCTTGAACCCATGACCTTGGCGTTATTAGCACCACGCTCTGACCATCTGAGCTAACCGGCCACGTAAGTAGTGAGGATCAACTCCATTTATTTCTCCAGTGTTCATTTTGCACAGGGTGAACAACAGCGGAAGTGCAGTATGATGTGGTAAACGACTCACCATGCGTCTTTGAGATATTTTGTACACACACATACACATGGTGAAAAAAAATCTTAAATGAAGACAGATATTTTTTGGAGCAATCTTTCTGCCATGTTTTGTAATTCAGAGAAGCTTTTGTAAATGATTGCATTGCACTCCGCTAAATCTTAGAAGAGAAAAGTAAGACCGCGTGGCCTAATGGACAAGGCGTCTGACTTCGAATCAGAAGATTGAGGGTTCGAGTCCCTTCGCGGTTGAATGTCACTCAATTTAAACTAATTTCAACAGTTTAGTGCCTTAAGTAAAAACTGAAATGCAGGATGTGGTGTACACACAATGAAACAACAACACCAACAATTGAATAAACCCAAAACAAATCTTACAGTACGAAGTTGCCTATCTATTCCATATATTAAGAGTTCAAGACCCTTTCTGCATTAAACTAGCATCTTATTGTTCACAACTTGGGTGGGATACTGGCAATAATAGTGAGAGAACAAACACACTGGTGCAGTTAGAAGTCACTCCATGCTGGATATTTCAGCAAGTGAGCAATGTTTCTGACATTTTCTATAATTCAGAGAAATGGTATTGCATCTGTTACAAACAACTGGCCAGTATGGGGATTGAACCCATGACATTGGCGTTATTAGCACCACGCTCTGACCATCTGAGCTAACCGGCCACGTAAGTAGTGAGGATCAACTCCATTTATTTCTCCAGTGTTCATTTTGCACAGGGTGAACAACATTGGAAGTGCAGTATGATGTGGTAAACGACTCACCATGCGTCTTTGAGATATTTTGTACACACACACATACACATGGTGAAAACAAATCTTAAATGAAGACAGATATTTTTTGGAGCAATCTTTCTGCCATGTTTTGTAATTCAGAGAACCTTATGTAAATGATTGCACATTTGCATCTGTTACATCTGTTACAAACAACTGGCCAGTATGGGGCTTGAACCCATGACCTTGGCGTTATTAGCACCACGCTCTGACCATCTGAGCTAACCGGCCACGTAAGTAGTGAGGATCAACTCCATTTATTTCTCCAGTGTTCATTTTGCACAGGGTGAACAACAGCGGAAGTGCAGTATGATGTGGTAAACGACTCACCATGCGTCTTTGAGATATTTTGTACACACACATACACATGGTGAAAAAAAATCTTAAATGAAGACAGACATTTTTTGGAGCAATCTTTCTGCCATGTTTTGTAATTCAGAGAAGCTTTTGTAAATGATTGCATTGTACTCCGCTAAACCTTACAAGAGAAAAGTAAGACCGCGTGGCCTAATGGACAAGGCGTCTGACTTCGAATCAGAAGATTGAGGGTTCGAGTCCCTTCGTGGTTGAATGTCACCCAATTTACACTAATATCAGCAGTTTAGTGCCCTAAGTAAAAACTGAAATGCAGCATGTGGTGTACCCACAACACCAACAATTGACTAAGACCAAAACAAATCTTACAGTATGAAGTTGCCTATCTACTCCATATCTTAAGAGTTCAAGACCATCTTTGATATATCTTTGAGATATTTTGTACATACAAATAGTGAAAAAAAATCTTAAATGAAGACAGATACTTTTGGAGCAATCTTTCTGCCATGTTTTGTAATTCAGAGAAGCATTTGTAAATGATTGCACATTTGCATCTGTTACAACCAACTGGCCAGTATGGGGCTTGAACCCATGACCTTGGCGTTATTAGCACCACGCTCTGACCATCTGAGCTAACCGGCCACGTAAGTAGTGAGGATCAACTCCATTTATTTCTCCAGTGTTCATTTTGCACAGGGTGAACAACAGCGGAAGTGCAGTATGATGTGGTAAACGACTCACCATGCGTCTTTGAGATATTTTGTACACACCATACACATGGTGAAAAAAAATCTTAAATGAAGACAGATATTTTTTGGAGCAATCTTTCTGCCATGTTTTGTAATTCAGAGAAGCTTTTGTAAAGGATTGCATTGCACTCCGCTAAACCTTAGAAGAGAAAAGAAAGACCGCGTGGCCTAATGGACAAGGCGTCTGACTTCGAATCAGAAGATTGAGGGTTCGAGTCCCTTCGTGGTTGAATGTCACTCAATTTACACTAATTTCAACAGTTTAGTGCCTTAAGTAAAAACTGAAATGCAGGATGTGGTGTACACACAATGAAACAACAACACCAACAATTGACTAAACCCAAAACAAATCTTACAGTACGAAGTTGCCTATCTATTCCATATCTCAAGAGTTCAAGACCCTTTCTGCATTAAACTAGAATCTCATTGTTCACAACTTGGGTGGGATACTGGCAATAATAGTGAGAGAACAAACACACTGGTGCAGTTAGAAGTCACTCCATGCTGGATATTTCACCAAGTGAGCAATGTTTCTGACATTTTCTATAATTCAGAGAAGATTTTGTGGGCATTGCATCTGTTACAAACAACTGGCCAGTATGGGGCTTGAACCAATGACTTTGGCGTTATTAGCACCACGCTCTGACCATCTGAGCTAACCAGCCACGTAAGTACTGAGGATCAACTCCATTTATTTCTCCAGTGTTCATTTTGCACAGGGTGAACAACAGCGGAAGTGCAGTATGATGTGGAAAACGACTCACCATGCGTCTTTGAGATATTTTGTACACACACATACACATGGTGAAAAAAAATCTTAAATGAAGTCAGATATTTTTTGGAGCAATCTTTCTGCCATGTTTTGTATTGCAGAGAAGCTTTTGTAAACGATTGCACATTTGCATTTTTACATCTGTTACAAACAACTGGCCAGTATGGGGCTTGAACCCATGACCTTGGCGGTTAGCACCACGCTCAGACCATCTGAGCTAACCGGCCACGTAAGTAGTGAGGATCAACTCCATTTATTTCTCCAGTGTTCATTTTGCACAGGGTGAACAACAGTGGAAGTGCAGTATGATGTGGTAAAACTCACCATGCGTCTTTGAGATATTTTGTACACACACATACACATGGTGAAAAAAATCTTAAATGAAGACAGATATTTTTGGAGCAATCTTTCTGCCATGTTTTGTAATTCAGAGAACCTTTACAAATGATTGCACATTTGCATCTGCTACATCTGTTACAACCAACTGGCCAGTATGGGGCTTGAACCCATGACCTTGGCGTTATTAGCACCACGCTCTGACCATCTGAGCTAACCGGCCACGTAAGTAGTGAGGATCAACTCCATTTATTTCTCCAGTGTTCATTTTGCACAGGGTGAACAACAGTGGAAGTGCAGTATGATGTGGTAAACGACTCACCAAATGCCTTTTGAGATATTTTGTACACACACATACACATGGTGAAAAAAATCTTAAATGAAGTCAGATATTTTTGGAGCAATCTTTCTGACTTGTTTTGTAATGCAGACAAGCTTTTGTAAATGATTGCACATTTGCATCTGTTACATCTGTTACAAACAACTGGCCAGTATGGGGCTTGAACCCATGACCTTGGCGTTATTAGCACCACGCTCTGACCATCTGAGCTAACCAGCCACGTAAGTAGTGAGGATCAACTCCATTTATTTCTCCAGTGTTCATTTGCACAGGGTGAACAACAGTGGAAGTGCAGTATGATGTGGTAAACGACTCACCAAATGCGTCTTTGAGATATTTTGTACACACACATACACATGGTGAAAAAAAATCTTAAATGAAGTCAGATATTTTTTGGAGCAATCTTTCTGACTTGTTTTGTAATGCAGACAAGCTTTTGTAAATGATTGCACATTTGCATCTGTTACATCTGTTACAAACAACTGGCCAGTATGGGGCTTGAACCCATGACCTTGGCGTTATTAGCACCACGCTCTGACCATCGGAGCTAACCGGCCACGTAAGTAGTGAGGATCAACTCCATTTATTTCTCCAGTGTTCATTTTGCACAGGGTGAACAACAGCGGAAGTGCAGTATGATGTGGTAAACGACTCACCATGCGTCTTTGAGATATTTTGTACCACACATACACATGTGAAAAAAATCTTAAATGAAGACAGATATTTTTGGAGCAATCTTTCTGCCATGTTTTGTAATTCAGAGAAGCTTTTGTAAATTATTGCATTGCACTCCGCTAAATCTTAGAAGAGAAAAGTAAGACCGCGTGGCCTAATGGACAAGGCGTCTGACTTCGAATCAGAAGATTGAGGGTTCGAGTCCTTTGTGGTTGAATGTCACTCAATTTACACTAATTTCAACAGTTTAGTGCCTTAAGGTAAAAGTGAAATGCAGGATGTAGTGTACACACAATGAAACACCAACACCAACAATTGACTAAACCCAAAACAAATCTTACAGTACTAAGTTGCCTATCTATTCCATATCTCAAGAGTTCAAGACCCTTTCTGCATTAAACTAGCATCTTATTGTTCACAACTTGGGTGGGATACTGGCAATAATAGTGAGAGAACAAACACACTGGTGCAGTTAGAAGTCACTCCATGCTGGATATTTCACCAAGTGAGCAATGTTTCTGACATTTTCTATAATTCAGAGAAATGGTATTGCATCTGTTACAAACAACTGGCCAGTATGGGGATTGAACCCATGACTTTGGCGTTATTAGCACCACGCTCTGACCATCTGAGCTAACCGGCCACGTAAGTAGTGAGGATCAACTCTATTTATTTCTCCAGTGTTCATTTTGCACAGGGTGAACAACAGTGGAAGTGCAGTATGATGTGGTAAACGACTCACCATGCCTCTTTGAGATATTTTGTACACACACACATACACATGGTGAAAAAAATCTTAAATGAAGACAGATATTTTTGGAGCAATCTTTCAGCCATGTTTTGTAATTCAGAGAACCTTTTACAAATGATTGCACATTTGCATCTGCTACATCTGTTACAACCAACTGGCCAGTATGGGGCTTGAACCCATGACCTTGGCGTTATTAGCACCACGCTCTGACCATCTGAGCTAACCGCCACGTAAGTAGTGAGGATCAACTCCATTTATTTCTCCAGTGTTCATTTTGCACAGGGTGAACAACAGTGGAAGTGCAGTATGATGTGGTAAACGACTCACCAAATGCGTCTTTGAGATATTTTGTACACACACATACACATGGTGAAAGAAAATCTTAAATGAAGTCAGATATTTTTGGAGAACTCTTCTGACTTGTTTTGTAATGCAGACAAGCTTTTGTAAATGATTGCACATTTGCATCTGTTACATCTGTTACAAACAACTGGCCAGTATGGGGCTTGAACCCATGACCTTGGCGTTATTAGCACCACGCTCTGACCATCTGAGCTAACCAGCCACGTAAGTAGTGCGTCTTTGAGATATTTTGTACACACACATACACATGGTGAAAAAAATCTTAAATGAAGTCAGATATTTTTTGGAGCAATCTTTCTGACTTGTTTTGTAATGCAGACAAGCTTTTGTAAATGATTGCACATTTGCATCTGTTACATCTGTTACAAACAACTGGCCAGTATGGGGCTTGAACCCATGACCTTGGCGTTATTAGCACCACGCTCTGACCATCTGAGCTAACCGGCCACGTAAGTAGTGAGGATCAACTCCATTTATTTCTCCAGTGTTCATTTTGCACAGGGTGAACAACAGTGGAAGTGCAGTATGATGTGGTAAACGACTCACCAAATGCGTCTTTGAGATATTTTGTACACACACATACACATGGTGAAAAAAAATCTTAAATGAAGTCAGATATTTTTTGGAGCAATCTTTCTGACTTGTTTTGTAATGCAGACAAGCTTTTGTAAATGATTGCACATTTGCATCTGTTACATCTGTTACAAACAACTGGCCAGTATGGGGCTTGAACCCATGACCTTGGCGTTATTAGCACCACGCTCTGACCATCGGAGCTAACCGGCCACGTAAGTAGTGAGGATCAACTCCATTTATTTCTCCAGTGTTCATTTTGCACAGGGTGAACAACAGCGGAAGTGCAGTATGATGTGGTAAACGACTCACCATGCGTCTTTGAGATATTTTGTACACACACATACACATGGTGAAAAAAAATCTTAAATGAAGACAGATATTTTTTGGAGCAATCTTTCTGCCATGTTTTGTAATTCAGAGAAGCTTTTGTAAATGATTGCATTGCACTCCGCTAAATCTTAGAAGAGAAAAGTAAGACCGCGTGGCCTAATGGACAAGGCGTCTGACTTCGAATCAGAAGATTGAGGGTTCGAGTCCCTTTGCGGTTGAATGTCACTCAATTTACACTAATTTCAACAGTTTAGTGCCTTAAGTAAAAAGTGAAATGCAGGATGTAGTGTACACACAATGAAACAACAACACCAACAATTGACTAAACCCAAAACAAATCTTACAGTACGAAGTTGCCTATCTATTCCATATCTCAAGAGTTCAAGACCCTTTCTGCATTAAACTAGCATCTTATTGTTCACAACTTGGGTGGGATACTGGCAATAATAGTGAGAGAACAAACACACTGGTGCAGTTAGAAGTCTCTCCATGCTGGATATTTCACCAAGTGAGCAATGTTTCTGACATTTTCTATAATTCAGAGAAATGGTATTGCATCTGTTACAAACAACTGGCCAGTATGGGGATTGAACCCATGACTTTGGCGTTATTAGCACCACGCTCTGACCATCTGAGCTAACCGGCCACGTAAGTAGTGAGGATCAACTCTATTTATTTCTCCAGTGTTCATTTTGCACAGGGTGAACAACAGTGGAAGTGCAGTATGAGTGGTAAACGACTCACCATGCGTCTTTGAGATATTTTGCACACACACATACACATGGTGAAAAAATTCTTAAATGAAGACAGATATTTTTGGAGCAATCTTTCAGCCATGTTTTGTAATTCAGAGAACCTTTCAAATGATTGCACATTTGCATCTGCTACATCTGTTACAACCAACTGGCCAGTATGGGGCTTGAACCCATGACCTTGGCGTTATTAGCACCACGCTCTGACCATCTGAGCTAACCGGCCACGTAAGTAGTGAGGATCAACTCCATTTATTTCTCCAGTGTTCATTTTGCACAGGGTGAACAACAGTGGAAGTGCAGTATGATGTGGTAAACGACTCACCAAATGCGTCTTTGAGATATTTTGTACACACACATACACATGGTGAAAAAAAATCTTAAATGAAGTCAGATATTTTTTGGAGCAATCTTTCTGACTTGTTTTGTAATGCAGACAAGCTTTTGTAAATGATTGCACATTTGCATCTGTTACATCTGTTACAAACAACTGGCCAGTATGGGGCTTGAACCCATGACCTTGGCGTTATTAGCACCACGCTCTGACCATCTGAGCTAACCAGCCACGTAAGTAGTGCGTCTTTGAGATATTTTGTACACACACATACACATGGTGAAAACAAATCTTAAATGAAGACAGATATTTTTTGGAGCAATCTTTCTGCCATGTTTTGTAATTCAGAGAACCTTATGTAAATGATTGCACATTTGCATCTGTTACATCTGTTACAAACAACTGGCCAGTATGGGGCTTGAACCCATGACCTTGGCGTTATTAGCACCACGCTCTGACCATCTGAGCTAACCGCCACGTAAGTAGTGAGGATCAACTCCATTTATTTCTCCAGTGTTCATTTTGCACAGGGTGAACAACAGCGGAAGTGCAGTATGATGTGGTAAACGACTCACCATGCGTCTTTGAGATATTTTGTACACACACATACACATGGTGAAAAAAAATCTTAAATGAAGACAGACATTTTTTGGAGCAATCTTTCTGCCATGTTTTGTAATGCAGAGAAGCTTTTGTAAATGATTGCATTGTACTCCGCTAAACCTTACAAGAGAAAAGTAAGACCAAGCGTGGCCTAATGGACAAGGCGTCTGACTTCGAATCAGAAGATTGAGGTTCGAGTCCCTTCGTGGTTGAATGTCACCCAATTTACACTAATATCAGCAGTTTAGTGCCTTAAGTAAAAACTGAAATGCAGCATGTGGTGTACCCACAACACCAACAATTGACTAAGACCAAAACAAATCTTACAGTATGAAGTTGCCTATCTACTCCATATCTTAAGAGTTCAAGACCATCTTTGAGATATTTTGTACATACAAATAGTGAAAAAAAATCTTAAATGAAGACAGATACTTTTTGGAGCAATCTTTCTGCCATGTTTTGTAATTAAGAGAAGCATTTGTAAATGATTGCACATTTGCATCTGTTACAACCAACTGGCCAGTATGGGGCTTGAACCCATGACCTTGGCGTTATTAGCACCACGCTCTGACCATCTGAGCTAACCGGCCACGTAAGTAGTGAGGATCAACTCCATTTATTTCTCCAGTGTTCATTTTGCACAGGGTGAACAACAGCGGAAGTGCAGTATGATGTGGTAAACGACTCACCATGCGTCTTTGAGATATTTTGTACACACACATACACATGGTGAAAAAAAATCTTAAATGAAGACAGATATTTTTTGGAGCAATCTTTCTGCCATGTTTTGTAATTCAGAGAAGCTTTTGTAAATGATTGCATTGCACTCCGCTAAATCTTAGAAGAGAAAAGTAAGACCGCGTGGCCTAATGGACAAGGCGTCTGACTTCGAATCAGAAGATTGAGGGTTCGAGTCCCTTCGTGGTTGAATGTCACTCAATTTACACTAATTTCAACAGTTTAGTGCCTTAAGTAAAAACTGAAATGCAGGATGTGGTGTACACACAATGAAACAACAACACCAACAATTGACTAAACCCAAAACAAATCTTACAGTACGAAGTTGCCTATCTATTCCATATCTCAAGAGTTCAAGACCCTTTCTGCATTAAACTAGCATCTTATTGTTCACAACTTGGGTGGGATACTGGCAATAATAGTGAGAGAACAAACACACTGGTGCAGTTAGAAGTCACTCCATGCTGGATATTTC
The DNA here is from genome assembly GCF_022539355.2 of Hippoglossus stenolepis. Classification (NCBI taxonomy): domain Eukaryota; kingdom Metazoa; phylum Chordata; class Actinopteri; order Pleuronectiformes; family Pleuronectidae; genus Hippoglossus; species Hippoglossus stenolepis. The sequence goes on from NC_061491.1 coordinate 3,305,211, forward strand.
ACCAAGTGAGCAATGTTTCTGACATTTTCTATAATTCAGAGAAATGGTATTGCATCTGTTACAAACAACTGGCCAGTATGGGATTGAACCCATGACTTTGGGATTAGCACCACGCTCTGACCATCTGAGCTAACCAGCCACGTAAGTAGTGAGGATCAACTCCATTTATGTCTCAGTGTTAATTTTGCATGGGGAATAACGCCAAGGTCATGGGGCTTGAACCCATGACCTTGGCGTTATTAGCACCATGCTCTGACCATCTGAGCTAACCGGCCACGTAAGTAGTGAGGATCAACTCCATTTATTTCTCCAGTGTTCATTTTGCACAGGGTGAACAACAGTGGAAGTGCAGTATGATGTGGTAAACGACTCACCATGCGTCTTTGAGATATTTTGTACACACACACATACACATGGTGAAAAAATCTTAAATGAAGACAGATATTTTTTGGAGCAATCTTTCTGCCATGTTTTGTAATTCAGAGAACCTTTTACAAATGATTGCACATTTGCATCTGCTACATCTGTTACAAACAACTGGCCAGTATGGGGCTTGAACCCATGACCTTGGCGTTATTAGCACCACGCTCTGACCATCTGAGCTAACCGGCCACGTAAGTAGTGAGGATCAACTCCATTTATTTCTCCAGTGTTCATTTTGCACAGGGTGAACAACAGTGGAAGTGCAGTATGATGTGGTAAACGACTCACCAAATGCGTCTTTGAGATATTTTGTACACACACATACACATGGTGAAAAAAAATCTTAAATGAAGTCAGATATTTTTTGGAGCAATCTTTCTGACTTGTTTTGTAATGCAGACAAGCTTTTGTAAATGATTGCACATTTGCATCTGTTACATCTGTTACAAACAACTGGCCAGTATGGGGCTTGAACCCATGACCTTGGCGTTATTAGCACCACGCTCTGACCATCTGAGCTAACCAGCCACGTAAGTAGTCGTCTTTGAGATATTTTGTACACACACATACACATGGTGAAAAAAAATCTTAAATGAAGACAGACATTTTTTGGAGCAATCTTTCTGCCATGTTTTGTAATTCAGAGAACCTTTTGTAAATGATTGCACCTGTTACATCTGTTACAAACAACTGGCCAGTATGGGGCTTGAACCCATGACCTTGGCGTTATTAGCACCACGCTCTGACCATCTGAGCTAACCGGCCACGTAAGTAGTGAGGATCAACTCCATTTATTTCTCCAGTGTTCATTTTGCACAGGGTGAACAACAGCGGAAGTGCAGTATGATGTGGTAAACGACTCACCATGCGTCTTTGAGATATTTTGTACACACACATACACATGGTGAAAAAAAATCTTAAATGAAGTCAGATATTTTTTGGAGCAATCTTTCTGCCATGTTTTGTATTGCAGAGAAGCTTTTGTAAACGATTGCACATTTGCATTTTTTACATCTGTTACAAACAACTGGCCAGTGGGGCTTGAACCCATGACCTTGGCGTGATTAGCACCACGCTCAGACCATCTGAGCTAACGGCCACGTAAGTAGTGAGGATCAACTCCATTTATTTCTCCAGTGTTCATTTTGCACAGGGTGAACAACAGTGGAAGTGCAGTATGATGTGGTAAACGACTCACCATGCGTCTTTGAGATATTTTGTACACACACATACACATGGTGAAAGAAAATCTTAAATGAAGTCAGATATTTTTGGAGCAATCTTTCTGCCATGTTTTGTAATTCAGAGAAGCTTTTGTAAATGATTGCACATTTGCATCTGTTACATCTGTTACAAACAACTGGCCAGTATGGGGCTTGAACCCATGACCTTGGCGTTATTAGCACCACGCTCTGACCATCGGAGCTAACCGCCACGTAAGTAGTGAGGATCAACTCCATTTATTTCTCCAGTGTTCATTTTGCACAGGGTGAACAACAGCGGAAGTGCAGTATGATGTGGTAAACGACTCACCATGCGTCTTTGAGATATTTTGTACACACACATACACATGGTGAAAAAATCTTAAATGAAGACAGATATTTTTGGAGCAAGCAATCTTTCTGCCATGTTTTGTTATTCAGAGAAGCTTTTGTAAATGATTGCATTGCACTCCGCTAAATCTTAGAAGAGAAAAGTAAGACCGCGTGGCCTAATGGACAAGGCGTCTGACTTCGAATCAGAAGATTGAGGTTCTCCCTTTGCGGTTGAATGTCACCCAATTTACACTAATTTCAACAGTTTAGTGCCTTAAGTAAAAAGTGAAATGCAGGATGTAGTGTACACACAATGAAACAACAACACCAACAATTGACTAAACCCAAAACAAATCTTACAGTACGAAGTTGCCTATCTATTCCATATCTCAAGAGTTCAAGACCCTTTCTGCATTAAACTAGCATCTTATTGTTCACAACTTGGGTGGGATACTGGCAATAATAGTGAGAGAACAAACACACTGGTGCAGTTAGAAGTCACTCCATGCTGGATATTTCAGCAAGTGAGCAATGTTTCTGACATTTTCTATAATTCAGAGAAATGGTATTGCATCTGTTACAAACAACTGGCCAGTATGGGGATTGAACCCATGACATTGGCGTTATTAGCACCACGCTCTGACCATCTGAGCTAACCAGCCACGTAAGTAGTGAGGATCAACTCCATTTATGTCTCCAGTGTTAATTTTGCATGGGGACATAACGCCAAGATCATGGGGCTTGAACCCATGACCTTGGCGTTATTAGCACCATGCTCTGACCATCTGAGCTAACCGGCCACGTAAGTAGTGAGGATCAACTCTATTTATTTCTCCAGTGTTCATTTTGCACAGGGTGAACAACAGTGGAAGTGCAGTATGATGTGGTAAACGACTCACCATGCCTCTTTGAGATATTTTGTACCACACACATACACATGGTGAAAAAATCTTAAATGAAGACAGATATTTTTGGAGCAATCTTTCAGCCATGTTTTGTAATTCAGAGAACCTTTTACAAATGATTGCACATTTGCATCTGCTACATCTGTTACAACCAACTGGCCAGTATGGGGCTTGAACCCATGACCTTGGCGTTATTAGCACCACGCTCTGACCATCTGAGCTAACCGCCAACGTAAGTAGTGAGGATCAACTCCATTTATTTCTCCAGTGTTCATTTTGCACAGGGTGAACAACAGTGGAAGTGCAGTATGATGTGGTAAACGACTCACCAAATGCGTCTTTGAGATATTTTGTACACACACATACACATGGTGAAAAAAAATCTTAAATGAAGTCAGATATTTTTTGGAGCAATCTTTCTGACTTGTTTTGTAATGCAGACAAGCTTTTGTAAATGATTGCACATTTGCATCTGTTACATCTGTTACAAACAACTGGCCAGTATGGGGCTTGAACCCATGACCTTGGCGTTATTAGCACCACGCTCTGACCATCTGAGCTAACCAGCCACGTAAGTAGTGCGTCTTTGAGATATTTTGTACACACACATACACATGGTGAAAAAAAATCTTAAATGAAGACAGATATTTTTTGGAGCAATCTTTCTGCCATGTTTTGTAATTCAGAGAACCTTTTATAAATGATTGCACATTTGCAACTGTTACATCTGTTACAAACAACTGGCCAGTATGGGGCTTGAACCCATGACCTTGGCGTTATTAGCACCACGCTCTGACCATCTGAGCTAACCGGCCACGTAAGTAGTGAGGATCAACTCCATTTATTTCTCCAGTGTTCATTTTGCACAGGGTGAACAACAGTGGAAGTGCAGTATGATGTGGTAAACGACTCACCATGCGTCTTTGAGATATTTTGTACACACACATACACATGGTGAAAAAAATCTTAAATGAAGACAGACATTTTTTGGAGCAATCTTTCTGCCATGTTTTGTAATGCAGAGAAGCTTTTGTAAATGATTGCATTGTACTCCGCTAAACCTTACAAGAGAAAAGTAAGACCGCGTGGCCTAATGGACGGCGTCTGACTTCGAATCAGAAGATTGAGGGTTCGAGTCCCTTCGTGGTTGAATGTCACCCAATTTACACTAATATCAGCAGTTTAGTGCCTTAAGTAAAAACTGAAATGCAGCATGTGGTGTACCAACAATTGACTAAGACCAAAACAAATCTTACAGTATGAAGTTGCCTATCTACTCCATATCTTAAGAGTTCAAGACCATCTTTGATATATCTTTGAGATATTTTGTACATACAAATAGTGAAAAAAAATCTTAAATGAAGACAGATACTTTTTGGAGCAATCTTTCTGCCATGTTTTGTAATTAAGAGATGCATTTGTAAATGATTGCACATTTGCATCTGTTACAACCAACTGGCCAGTATGGGGCTTGAACCCATGACCTTGGCGTTATTAGCACCACGCTCTGACCATCTGAGCTAACCGGCCACGTAAGTAGTGAGGATCAACTCCATTTATTTCTCCAGTGTTCATTTTGCACAGGGTGAACAACAGCGGAAGTGCAGTATGATGTGGTAAACGACTCACCATGCGTCTTTGAGATATTTTGTACACACACATACACATGGTGAAAACAAATCTTAAATGAAGACAGATATATTTTTTGGAGCAATCTTTCTGCCATGTTTTGTAATTCAGAGAAGCTTTTGTAAATGATTGCATTGCACTCCGCTAAATCTTAGAAGAGAAAAGTAAGACCGCGTGGCCTAATGGACAAGGCGTCTGACTTCGAATCAGAAGATTGAGGGTTCGAGTCCCTTCGCGGTTGAATGTCACTCAATTTACACTAATTTCAACAGTTTAGTGCCTTAAGTAAAAACTGAAATGCAGGATGTGGTGTACACACAATGAAACAACAACACCAACAATTGACTAACCCCAAAACAAATCTTACAGTACGAAGTTGCCTATCTATTCCATATCTCAAGAGTTCAAGACCTTTTCTGCATTAAACTAGCATCTTATTGTTCACAACTTGGGTGGGATACTGGCAATAATAGTGAGAGAACAAACACACTGGTGCAGTTAGAAGTCACTCCATGCTGGATATTTCACCAAGTGAGCAATGTTTCTGACATTTTCTATAATTCAGAGAAATGGTATTGCATCTGTTACAAACAACTGGCCAGTATGGGGATTGAACCCATGACATTGGCGTTATTAGCACCACGCTCTGACCATCTGAGCTAACCGGCCACGTAAGTAGTGAGGATCAACTCCATTTATTTCTCCAGTGTTCATTTTGCACAGGGTGAACAACAGTGGAAGTGCAGTATGATGTGGTAAACGACTCACCATGCGTCTTTGAGATATTTTGTACACACACACATACACATGGTGAAAAAAAATCTTAAATGAAGACAGATATTTTTTGGAGCAATCTTTCTGCCATGTTTTGTAATTCAGAGAACCTTTTACAAATGATTGCACATTTGCATCTGCTACATCTGTTACAAACAACTGGCCAGTATGGGGCTTGAACCCATGACCTTGGCGTTATTAGCACCACGCTCTGACCATCTGAGCTAACCGGCCACGTAAGTAGTGAGGATCAACTCCATTTATTTCTCCAGTGTTCATTTTGCACAGGGTGAACAACAGTGGAAGTGCAGTATGATGTGGTAAACGACTCACCAAATGCGTCTTTGAGATATTTTGTACACACACATACACATGGTGAAAAAAAATCTTAAATGAAGTCAGATATTTTTTGGAGCAATCTTTCTGACTTGTTTTGTAATGCAGACAAGCTTTTGTAAATGATTGCACATTTGCATCTGTTACATCTGTTACAAACAACTGGCCAGTATGGGGCTTGAACCCATGACCTTGGCGTTATTAGCACCACGCTCTGACCATCTGAGCTAACCAGCCACGTAAGTAGTGCGTCTTTGAGATATTTTGTACATACACATACACATGGTGAAAAAAAATCTTAAATGAAGACAGATATTTTTGGAGCAATCTTTCTGCCATGTTTTGTAATTCAGACAACCTTTTGTAAATGATTGCACCTGTTACATCTGTTACAAACAACTGGCCAGTATGGGGCTTGAACCCATGACCTTGGCGTTATTAGCACCACGCTCTGACCATCTGAGCTAACCGGCCACGTAAGTAGTGAGGATCAACTCCATTTATTTCTCCAGTGTTCATTTTGCACAGGGTGAACAACAGTGGAAGTGCAGTATGATGTGGTAAACGACTCACCATGCGTCTTTGAGATATTTTGTACACACACATACACATGGTGAAAAAAAATCTTAAATGAAGACAGACATTTTTTGGAGCAATCTTTCTGCCATGTTTTGTAATGCAGAGAAGCTTTTGTAAATGATTGCATTGTACTCCGCTAAACCTTACAAGAGAAAAGTAAGACCGCGTGGCCTAATGGACAAGGCGTCTGACTTGAATCAGAAGATTGAGGGTTCGAGTCCCTTCGTGGTTGAATGTCACCCAATTTACACTAATATCAGCAGTTTAGTGCCTTAAGTAAAAACTGAAATGCAGCATGTGGTGTACCAACAATTGACTAAGACCAAAACAAATCTTACAGTATGAAGTTGCCTATCTACTCCATATCTTAAGAGTTCAAGACCATCTTTGAGATATTTTGTACATACAAATAGTGAAAAAAATCTTAAATGAAGACAGATACTTTTGGAGCAATCTTTCTGCCGTGTTTTGTAATTAAGAGAAGCTTTTGTAAATGATTGCACATTTGCATCTGTTACAAACAACTGGCCAGTATGGGGCTTGAACCCATGACCTTGGCGTTATTAGCACCACGCTCTGACCATCTGAGCTAACCGGCCACGTAAGTAGTGAGGATCAACTCCATTTATTTCTCCAGTGTTCATTTTGCACAGGGTGAACAACAGCGGAAGTGCAGTATGATGTGGTAAACGACTCACCATGCGTCTTTGAGATATTTTGTACACACACATACACATGGTGAAAAAAAATCTTAAATGAAGACAGATATTTTTTGGAGCAATCTTTCTGCCATGTTTTGTAATTCAGAGAACCTTTTGTAAATGATTGCATTGCACTCCGCTAAACCTTAGAAGAGAAAAGTAAGACCGCGTGGCCTAATGGACAAGGCGTCTGACTTCGAATCAGAAGATTGAGGGTTCGAGTCCCTTCGTGGTTGAATGTCACTCAATTTAAACTAATATCAACAGTTTAGTGCCTTAAGTAAAAACTGAAATGCAGGTTGTGGTGTACACACAATGAAACAACAACACCAACAATTGACTAAACCCAAAACAAATCTTACAGTACGAAGTTGCCTATCTATTCCATATCTCAAGAGTTCAAGACCCTTTCTGCATTAAACTAGCATCTTATTGTTCACAACTTGGGTGGGATACTGGCAATAATAGTGAGAGAACAAAGCAGTTAGAAGTCACTCCATTCTGGATATTTCACCAAGTGAGCAATGTTTCTGACATTTTCTATAATTCAGAGAAATGGTATTGCATCTGTTACAAACAACTGGCCAGTATGGGGATTGAACCCATGACTTTGGCGTTATTAGCACCACGCTCTGACCATCTGAGCTAACCGGCCACGTAAGTAGTAAGGATCAACTCCATTTATTTCTCCAGTGTTCATTTTGCACAGGGTGAACAACAGCGGAAGTGCAGTATGATGTGGTAAACGACTCACCATGCGTCTTTGAGATATTTTGTACACACACACATACACATGGTGAAAAAAAATCTTAAATGAAGTCAGATATTTTTTGGAGTAATCTTTCTGCCATGTTTTGTAATTCAGAGAAGCTTTTGTAAATGATTGCACATTTGCATTTGTTACATCTGTTACAAACAACTGGCCAGTATGGGGCTTGAAACCATGACCTTGGCATTATTAGCACCACTCTCTGACCATCTGAGCTAACCGGCCACGTAAGTAGTGAGGATCAACTCCATTTATTTCTCCAGTGTTCATTTTGCACAGGGTGGTTGAATGTCACTCAATTCACACTAATATCAGCAGTTTAGTGCCTTAAGTAAAAACTGAAATGCAGGATGTGGTGTACCAACAACACCAACTGCAGGCCCACTGAACCGGTGAAGAAGAAAATCTTGCTGTGATGTGTGTGTGTAGTGTAGACACTGTGACTTGTACAGCAGTCAAACTTGAGACCAAAAGCCCCACATATAATAATAAGTAAAATCAAAGAGTAATCTACTGTTTCAATGCTTTGCTATTATTCTGTAACATTTTTGTTCTCTCATAGTGATATGTAAGAAGTTGACGTACAGTATTTTAGAATTTGGTCAGTCACTGTTTCGGGCAGGGAAACTCCATAGTCTTGTTTAAATATTAAATATATTAAATATTACACATATATCAAAACTAGGGAATGCATATTGTAAGATAACTATAAATATCAGGCTGTGCAAAAAGAAAAAAAGAATCATGTGCTGAGACAGTTGTTATAGGAAAAGATCCTTAAAGAATTTGAGGTTTTCATATTTTACAACTGTATTGAATCATCGAGGGTATGATGTTGCAAAACATATTATCAAGACAGGTAAGAAAATGCTAATCCATGAAGAGTGTTGTATGTGCTGAGAGAAGAGAACCATCTCGCAAGGAATCGTATTGGCTCTTATCATTTACATGCTGATGATATGCAGCATGTGTTTTTATTACACTTTCAAATTTGGCTATAAAAGTGTTATGCAGTTTTGGATGCCATCGCAATCTGCCCCTCCGCTCTGTGGCGGTGTCTGAAATCACTCACTAATCACTATATACTCCACTATTTGGTGAGTTCAACATTTAGTAGTGCTGTACGATTGTCGTGACATTTTCCATACCCTATATAGTGCACTCATTGTTTCCCACAATGTATCGTGAAAAGTATTCGACCAATGGTCACTAACCGCGCAATATATACCATCATGCATTGCGCTTGCAGCTGCGAGATGAGAGGAGAGAGGGCAGCAGGAATCACCCGACCTTTTGAGCATCACTGCGCAAACTGAAACGTCATCATTCAACGTGTTTTTTTACCTATATGCATTAATACTAAGTGAAAAATAAACATTTCCAATTTACTGTGGGATTTTCCACCTGCCAACGTCTTAATCATGCGACAATCCCGTAAATACTGTGCAGAGAAAATGTGATGAGTGGTGTCCGAAAACGTTTTTTTTCTTTTGCTGATGATCTCTCTAAATAGTCCTCTACATAGAAAACCCTATACCACCATACTGCCAGATCTTATCAACAGTTAATCAAGTTCAAGTTCCAGCTCTTTAAAACATTTTTTTAAGATTTTTGTAGTAATTCCTGTGTCCATATGCCTACAGCCTGTCCCTGGTCCACTCCTGCCTCCGTCTCACTCTTGCCTGATCTGGAACTCTCTTTGCACCCCACCTCGGATTTCTGGATTCACTCTGCCCTGCTTCCTCCCTGCTAGATCTCCTGCTTCAGCCAGCTCTTGATCAAGTCTCTGCCTCAGCCCACCCCCTACACCCTGGCCCAAAGACTCATCTTCAACTATTCAACAGTTTGTAAATAAATTCTTCATTGCATTCAACTCCCTGTTTTTCAGTCTTGTGTACTAGCCACCTTAACAAGGACAATGACCCTAAACAATGAGGTGTATATATATAATACAAAATGAAAAGCATTGGAAGGCCAATATCATCCCTGCATATGCACTGTCATATACCTCAACCAGGCCTTTTTAATTCAAAAAATGCCATTTAGTAATGTTATTATATCATTCGCTGAAGCACATTATAATGAGGATGAAATCACATTGAAGTTAATGCAGTAAACCAGGTTATTCCAAAGAGCTTACACTTTCTTGTCACCGCATACTCTTCCCGAAAGTCAAGAACTGTCTTCAATGTACTGAAATAATCACTGTTTCGTCTTTATCAACCACATGGCTTTAATTTAACAACTAAATTGTGACAGCATGGTGGTTATCATGATAATTAAGAAGTAGTTATATTAACTCTATTAATAAAACTGTGCAAAAACATCAATTTGCAAGTTTAAGAAAAGTAAAAAGACCGACATGACTGTCAGTTGTCTCTAAATATGTTTTTCCTGCGGACCATCCTTCATCTTTGTACAATAACATGTCCGGTCTCACCTGTGATGCGCAGCACCTGCAGGCTGACATGAGGCCGCAGGGATGCAGGGATGCAGGGCCGATGGTATGAAGATTATTCCTGCTCAGATCCAGCAGAGTCAGAGAAGTCAAGCCAGCTAGAGCCTGGTCTGCTAACATGTCTGCAAATGGAGCTCCTGCAGACACTGCAACAGGGACACAATGCTACATGATGTTCAAAGCTTCATATACAGTACACTGAGCAGGACACTGATAATACATCTTGCATAGCTATGTAATTGTAGAGTATGTAGAGTTTGCCATTTAAATTCCTGAAAATGAAACATAACAGCATTATAGACATCTGCTCAAATGTGTAGTCCAGTCGGGGTGTGATGTCATTTCCTGCCAGGTACAGAATGCGGAGATGCTCGGTTCCCTTAAACATGTCAGCCGTCACAAGGTGGATCCTGTTCCCATTCAGAGCCAGCTCCAACAACTGACCTTGGTTCCGGAAGGAGCCAGGCTCCACTGCTGAGATGGTGTGGTTGGAGGAGGAGGATGCTGATTATTACTCAGAAACATTTTTTATTGCAGGTGTACTGCTTGCGAAGGAATTTTTGACCAGCCTCGCACATTACATATGTGCACCATTAGGAGAATAGAGCCTGTCTCATTAAAATCTTCTGTGTAGGACATTTGTTCTGATTTGGATAAACACTTAAAGATTAATTTAAGAACTCACAGATTTAATTTCTAATGGTTGGATTAGGTTTTTAGGCTTGGGGTATACGAAAAAAAAAGGGTCTCCTTTGTGTTCTGTGGTGATTAAAAATTTGAATTTATTCCATTTGTACATTAAAACCACATTAGTTTTCAACAATTCTAGTTGATAAATGATAACTACATTTAATCTTTAAGGGAAAAGGCTGATAAACACTGGTTGTCCATGAACCAGAAGTTTGGCGGTTCGGCTCCTTCCAGCTCCTGAAACCTGAAGTGTCAATACACTAAACCCTAATTGCCCCTGACTGCTGTTCTGCGAATGATTGCGTCCTAGATTTTGTTTCGCTCAAGTGATTGAGAGTTAAAGAGAACCAGTTAGAGTTAAGGTGCTTGACTTTTATTCCAATTCTGTTAAGGACTAAGTTCTATTTTACTTTCTACCTGTGAGGCAAATAAACTTTGTCCATAATCAGTTTTTGGCAAATTAGGAGATTTTGTGAAACTCACCTCTTCACTGATTAAGGTGGCAAGTGTCTCTTGTGTTGAACTCTGCTGAGTTTCTATTGCTGGGCCATTACCACTTGGTGCCTGATTGACTCATGATCCATGGTCAGCACAGCTGTAGCCAACCATCGTCAATTCTGGTGTTAAAACCAGGAATTGTTTGAAGCGTGAGCTTCAGCGTCTGTGAAGACTCGGAGGATAAAGACAAAGGAGTCTTTCGTTGGAGTCTTCGGGGAGGCTGAGTATAACGCTGCTCTGTTTCCTGTTATTTGAATATGTGTTTACTTTCCGTCCCTGTTCGCATATCTACTCGTAGATACTATAGGCCTCGCACCCGTTCACACCAATACCGTAACCTTTCCTCTCTTATCTATCCCACCCGTTCCACACATACCCAAGACCTTGTCACAGGGGGCCTCTGGAACTGCCAGTCAGCTACCCGTAAGACAGACTTCATCTCTGGCTTTGCTACCCAGCAATCGCTTGACTTCTTTGCCCTCACTCTCACTGCTTCTTCACTGACTCTTTCTCACTCATGCATCCTAACTCTGCCATAGACACTCTCCTTTCTACTCTGTCCTCCTCTTTTGATTGTCTCTGTCCTCTTACGTCACGACAGGTCCGCAAGTCCTCCCCAGCTCCTTTGGTTGTCTGACTCGGTGCGCGCCGACAGAGCCACTATGCGAGCATCAGAAAGGAAATAGCAAAAAACTAAACACCCTGACGACCTGCTCACTTATCAATCTCTTCTCTCCTCTTTCTCAGCCACTTTGTCAACTACTTTACAAAAAAGATAGATGACATACGCTCCTCATTTTCAAATCCACCTTGTATAACTACATTTCCATCTACTTCATCTTCATCCCCTTCACTTTCCTCTTTCACCCCACTGTCTCCCAATCAAGTTTTTACCTTGGTAACCTCCACCCACCCGACCACCTGCCCCCTTGACCCCATCCCATCTCACATTCTCCAGTCTATTGCTCCTGACCTTCTTCCTTTTCTCACCCATCTTATCAACACTTTCCTGTCAACTGGCTGTTTCCCTAACCCCCCGAAGGAGGCAAGAGTAAACCCTCTCCTGAATAAACCCACCCTCAACCCGTCTGAAGTAAACAACTACAGACCTGTCTCTCTTCTTCCCTTTCTTTCCAAAACTCTCGAGCGAGCTATCTTTTATCAACTCTCCTCCTATCGCCACCATAACAACCTTCTTGATCCTCACCAGTCTGGTTTCAAGGCAGGACACTCAACTGAGACTGCCCTCCTTGCTGTCTCTGGTCAACTTCACACTGCTAGACCAGCCTCTCCCTCCTCTGTCCTTATCCTTCTAGACCATTCTGCTGCATTTGACACAGTGAACCACCAGATTCTTATTTCCTCCCTTCAGGACCTGGGTGTCTGAGGCTCTGCTCTCTCCCTGCTCTCATCCTACCTCAACGACCGCACTTACCGGGTAACTTGGAGAGGATCTGTGTCTGAACCTTGTCCTCTCACTACTGGGTGTCCCTCAAGGTTCCGTCCTGGGTCCCCTCCGCTTCTCTCTGTACACCAACTCTCTCGGCTCTGTCATTCACATGGCTTTTCCTACCATAGCTATGCTGATGACACCCAACTAATCCTCTCTTTTCCCCAATCTGAAACACAGGTAGCAGCACGAACCTCTGGCTGTCTGACTGACATCTCTCAGTGGATGTCCGCACACAAATTAACCTTTTTAAGACTGAAATACTTTTCCTTCCAGGGAAAGGCTCTTCCACCCATGACTTGACTATTACTTTTGACAACTCCATGTTAGCCCCCACCCAGACTGCTAGGAACCTGGGTCTGACACTCGACAGTCAACTCTCCCTTACTGCCAATGTTAATGCAACAACACGGATCGGGTCCAGTCTACATCCAGGACATGGTCAAACCTTATAACCCAGCCCGTTCACTCCACTCTGCATCTGCCAATCGGCTTGTTGCTCCCTCACTGCTAGCTAATCACTCAACAATATGACGACTGTTTGCTGTCCTGGCTCCTAAATGGTGGAACAAGCTCCTCAACGACATCAGGACAGCAGAAAGTCTATACATCTTCCGCCGCAAACTAAAAACACATCTCTTCCGACTATACCTTGAATAAAAATATTTTAAAAAGTAGCGATTTAGTAGCAGTTATATGGCACTTACCTATAGCACTTTGTAGTTTGGCTTTCTTGAAGAAAATTGCACTTGAATTTGTTGATTCTTGTTGTTCTGGGTTTGTACCCTCATGGTTGAATGCACTTACTGTAAGTCGCTTTGGATAAAAGCGTCAGCTAAATGAAATGAAATGTAATGTAATGTAATGTAAAGCTAGTCTATTTAAGAACAATCTCGGAGCCCATCGGCTATAGTCGGTAAATAAGCCTCTGGGGGGCACCAGGCAATATGTTGGGGCTTCAAATGGAGACACTGTACACCGACTATTTTCCTTTATCAGACGAGTCCAACATTTCTCCAAACAAAACACAAACAGTGATACTTTTTTAAGAGTTTTCATTGTACGCAGATGGAAGCAAACTCAGTACCTCGCAGACCTGTTTTGGAGAAGGTGGGTGCGTGAATATCTACCCAGCCTACAAGAACGCCAAAAGTGGAATAGTGTCAAGAAAATATGGAACCAGGACAAATTGTGATGATCCTGGATGACAATGCCCCCCAGAGCTCTTGGCTTCTGGGTAGAGTCGTACAAACCATATCAGACGATAAGGGACTAGTTCGACGAGTACTAGTCAAAACCAAGTTCAGGACCTTGGAGAGGCCCGTGGATAAGCTCTGCCTCATATGTGACGTGGACACTTAGAGTGAATGCAGTCGTGTACAGTGTAGGGGTGTAGGCGTATTGCTACCCGGCAACTGAAAGGAGAAAGTGACTGTTGAACTTTTTAATCTCCATTACGGGGTGAAGACGGATTACTTCCTCTTGTGCACATACAAAGTGTACATAAAAAACATGTCTTGTTTTGTTGAAGTTATTTCGGTGTTAATATGGCTCTTATGACTATGTTGCCTGTAAATAATTATAAAGCTATCCTGCCTTATAATTAGGGGCCGGAAATGTAAGAGCCACCATGCAGCCTGCGTGTGTGTAGTTAAATATTAAAGGGGACATAGCATGCCCATTTTACCACAAGTTGATATGGTTCCTTGGGGTCTTAATGAAATGTCTGTAACATACTTTGGTCAAAATACCACAAGGATCATTTAAAACAGCACCCTTTTTACCCTGTATAAAACAGCCCTCCACATAGTGACCTGTTTTGAGTGCCTGTTCCTTTAAATGCGAATGAGCCAGCTCCCCCCTCCCCCCTCTCCCCCCATGATTTTAAACGATATAAATTACATATTTTATATGATATAAATGATCAAATATGCATCCCATACTTTGTATTCCCCTTCTGTTGTCCTGGAGTTTTAATTACATAATTACCAGTCCCAATCACATAATTAAATGTCCCCCTCTGCCCATCCACTACAAGCACACAAGCAGACAGACAGAGAGAGAAAGAGAGGTGGTGGGGGGGGCTATGAAGACCATCATTTACCCCCGAACCCCGACATTCAACGGGTACAACAACAAGCGGAGAAAGCAGAATCGCGGGCTGACCTTGTAGGGAGACTTCCAGTACCTTGTTACGACACAAAACCCAGGAAGCGCAATCGAGCCGCTCAAGCATGACGTTTCTGACTTAGAGGAACTATAACAAAACGCGCGAGTGTTTTTTTCCCAGAGTTTTTGGGTTGGTAGACATGCCAGATACCCACATTAACCTGTAGAAGCACTAACAAAGTGGAATTTGCATGCTATGTCCCCTTTAATGTTGGTTTGAGATTTTCTTATATTATCCAGGTTTGTAGTTTTAGTTTTATACAGTTAAAATATATTTTGTATAGTGTGTCTGCTATATTCAATTATATTCTGGGCGCTTTTTTGCGGCTTGTTTGCGACAGTTGATGAGGCTGTAATGCGGTTCATCGCACATGCACGTGGTGGTTATTGAGGCGCATAAAGATCGTGGTGAGTGTGGAGTCTGTTGAGTGCTACGAAATAAGTTTTGACCGTGATAGCGTGATATCGTGATATCGTGATAACGTGGAAACGTGAAATTGGGACATCGTGACAGGTTTGGAAAGACGGCATCGCCAATTCGATAAAGGATTGTTTAAAAGGTGTGTCTGTAATGTGCTGGAACGGAAAATAAACCCTTTTTCAAGTTTTACCTGCCTCCTGGAGTTGTGTCGACATTGGGTTCTCACAACGGGGCGGGGTCTATATGTTGGACATGAGTCAAACTCAAGAAACACTCCGCAGACATAATACAAGTGGCTTTTGTAATGTGGAACGAAGTGAAACGGCCACTACATGCATTTTGGTCAATGTGTTCTGCCTCTTTTGCTCTCCACACTGACTATTTACCAGCGTGCAACCACATCCTGCTCTGACATGATTGTTCAATTGTTCTGATATTGTGCCATGATTGGAAACAACCTTTTGGTTTGGCTTCATCAGCTGTTCAGTGTTTCTCGCACTTTTTTAAAGGAGCATGTTCATTCTGACAAGGAGGAACATGTAATGGAAATTTTGTGTATGTGATGTTGCATGAACAGACGTGTATGTGGAAGATTGACCAGATTGTTTATCTAAAAGGGCAACTTTAGGTTTACGATTATTGCTCAGGGACTTTAAATTTATGGCCTCTTGAAGCTTGAACATTATGGTGTCTCTGAGCAAATGGTTGGGATCTCGCATCTAGGGTCTCACTCCAGGGGTCTTCTACAGAGACATGAAGGCAGGATAGCTCCCACCCTGATAAGCCATCAGGAGGTAATAAATACCCAATGGGAGGGGGCTATGGGTTATAAAAACACAACTCTCATGTCTGTTCTTTGCTCATTTGTACATGTCATTCAGGTGATGTGTACTGTGAGTCCATCTGCAGATGTTGGATTAAATTTACGGAAAGACAAGTGTTTGACTTTGTGCTTGATTCACAGAAATTGCCACCACAAACATTACATACATGGGGAATTTAAAGTAGCTAAATGTTATTAACTATTCAAAATATGAAAAATGCTTTCAGTGGCAATTCTTGGGCCTGCTCAGGAATGAAATACATCCAAACACACTCATGTCCATACAGACTTATTTTGAGAAGCGGTGATGTGGGAAAATCTAAAGATCACTGTGCCTCTCACTGTACTTGCTGATTGGTCTTGACCTTACTATGTAAAGTGCCTTGAGATGATGTATGTTATGATTTGGCGCTATACAAATAAAATTGAAATGAATTAAATTGACGTTTCCATGTCAGGTGTTAACATTACAGAAGCACTGTTACCAATCGCATCTCGACGCCATTCGGCGCTTTGAACCACGAGATAGACCAAAGCATCCCTTTGTTCTCCATTTCCTGTTGGTCAAACCACGAGTTTATACCGCCATCTTGAATTCGATCCTACGTCAAATCACGTGGTTAGACCGCCATCTTGAATTCAGTAACACGACACCACGCGGTTAGACCGCCATCTTGAATTCAGTAATATGACGTCATCCCTGTGACTTCGTACGCCATCTTGACTCCCCCTTCTCTCTCTCTCACACACACACACACACACACACACACACACACACACACACACACACACACACACACACACACACACACACACACACACACACACACACACACAGACCTACACACAGGTATTGCATGTGTGTTATAAATCGTGTTAAGTGCTAGTGTTGTGATCTTTGATATAGTGGATTCTTGTTACGATAATAGTCATTAATTAACATTGATGTTATTATCTTTAATAAATTCTATTGTATTTAAAGTACCAGTATTTTGTGATTATTTGTGCATATGTATGTGAATACAGCTGGAGCATGATAGCCAGTGCTTGAACTTAAACCTTCACTGTTCATTTTATAATCATTAATAGTAAATATTGAGATTTTATGAGACTGATCTTTACAGATTGATTGTTGGTCCCTGATACCAGGGTGGTGCCCTGTCTTTGATAAATTATAATTACAGATTTTATTATTCTTAATTGATAACTTTATCGTTTTTAATAAATAATTTTATTATTTTTAATAAATAATTTTATTATTTTAATAATCATATTTTATGATTATTAATAATTAGCCAACATCAAGTCTACCTACTATTGCACAACAACAGAGATTTAATTAAATATATTACTGGGCCCATCCAATTTAGGGTTAGGGTTAGGCTTATCCATTAAAGACATCAAAGACATTAAAGGCAATTATTAAAATCTAAGGAAACAAATTACAGGAAAAAAGAAAAAAAAGGGATTTCAGAAGGTTTAAAGGACTGGGTGAGCCTGCTAATAAAACGAACTGAAGAGCCAAGAAGAAGAACCCGAACAGAGATTCATCCAAATCTATCAAATATAACTCTCAAGCAGAAAAATTGTTTTATTCAGAAACAAGGAGCTGGAATTACTTTTTGGCAAGAGGAATAAGGTACTTCAAAAAGAAGTGGATTTTAAACACCCAGAACTGGTAAAAAAAATAATGCAGAGTCATAGGGGTCATGGGCCAAATATTGCTTAAACATGGGTAATAGATATAGCAAATAAATATAAAAATCTAAGACAATATAACAATCACCATACTGCAATTAACTTCTATGGCCTTACTTGTGATCATTCCATTACGTCAAAATCATCCCCATATTAGTGAAGTGTGACCAGGGAGGTTTGACTCTACGCTGTCTTGCTGTTTTCCAGTGTTCGTGGCCGACACAAGAAATAGTTCCAGAAACAAGTGAAAGAAACGCAGTGAGTGAAGGATGGAGAGAAAGCAGAACAGCAGCCATGAGCACACGCTGCAGGAAGCTGCCATGTTAAAGACTATGATGTTGAAACAGAGCACGAAGAGCGGCCTGAACCTGTAAGTACCGTGTTTCCTGGTGTTAGCTCATGTTTGCTAGAATCTGTGAAGTTCATGTAAACAACTGTACTAGCCCATTAGCAAGATTCAAAACTGTAGAAGTTGTTGTGGCTCCCAAAAACATACATTTCCATACCTGAACAACTGCCAACTATGTAATTCAAATTCTGATGTAGTTAAAAGTTCGGCTTCATTTAACAGCCATTTCCAAGAGGCAGGGTTACTCCCTCCTCTACAGTAATCTGGATAACTGTGTTCAGCATTGACAACAGAGAGCCTCACATCTGAGAAACAACAACAAATACCCTATTAAACAATGTAAACATTTAATCTGTTTTCAAAAGATTATTTTCTATTGATTTACTTGTCAATTAATCAAGTTACCTAGTTGTACAGTGTTAAAGGTTTTTCTCAGTAGAGGTGTTCTGATAAACCAGGAAACCTGCTGCACACAAAGTGGTGGTTGTCAGCAGTAAATCAGATCCACTGATTTTGCACAGTGACGTCAGTATGAAGCAACACTCTCACTGAACTGGAAATTGAAATGAGTGAAAACCTGTGCACTAGCTGAGCTACAGCTATGAATGCAAATATATATAATTGTTTACTCAGTTTTACAACAAACACTAACAGAGAGAGAGTAATGTAAATACAGTAAACATACAGAATACCACTCTCTGAGGAAAAGGTCAATTATATGTGAGAATATAATTTCTGTGCGCTTATTCTCTTTAATGACCAATGGATGATCCAATGCTCAGGAACTGGTGTCGTTCTTTTATGTTCCAGCTATGACCACCTGACCCGGTTACTAATAAAGGTGATGGATGAGCAGCCACAGGATGTGGTGGACGTGATCGAGGATATGAGTCGTGACTTGAAGCGGGCTTTGTTTGAAGACAAGCAAAGCACCCTGCGAGACCTGCCACACACTACAGCTGCTGAGCTGCTGGCTGAACAGCAACTTCATCTTTTTCGTCAGCCAGAGGACAGTGAGCAGGAGGATGAGCTGGTATGGGCTACATACAACTAAATTGTCCATTTGTCTTAGCGGTATGATGGTGAAATGGAATTTAATTTAATTTGTAACCGTTTTTTAGACATCCAATGACACCATGTTACATACTTTCATTGGTGGCAGGTGGCAGAAACTTTCATTTTCACCTGAAAATATATGAGAAGAATATTTTGTTAATGTAACTGATATATATATGAAGCTAAATATTCATATTGTGACAGTGGTTATTTGTCTTCACCAGGAGGGTTACCCTCTTCCTAATTTGAATGAGATCGGCTTCTACCTGGAGCAGGCTGGAGTGGGTCTGGGCAGAAAGGAGATGCAGATGATTTTTCTCGCGCTCAAGCAGCTTGTTGAGTCGCAGGAGCTCCTGCGCTGCAGACTGTGGGGGAAGATTCTGGGATTAGAGAGCAACTATATTGTTGCTGAAACTGAGTGCAGAGAGGGGGAGGAGGAAGAAGAGCAGATCTCTGAGGAAAATGAGAGAGAGGCAAAGACTCAGGAGCATGACGAAAATGAGGTGAGGAATTGGAACGTAGCCAATCAATGTACCAGAAAATCCTCATTAATTCTCTGAGAGTATCTGCCTTAAGTGCAGAGAGGACGAGGACATTAAATATATATTTGATGGTTATATTTTCAGATGGATCCTCTTCCTCAGTCGACATATAAACCCCCACCAGTGTTGCCAAAGGAGCCCATAGGAACAGGCGTTAACAAGTTTGTTTACTATGTTTGTAAAGTGCCTGGTCTTCCTTGGGTAAAGCTGCCGTCAGTCAGTCCTGTCCAGATCGTTGTTGCTCGCCAGATCCCTAAATTCTTCACTGGGAAGCTGGACTCACCGATTAACAGCTACCCACCTTTTCCTGGGAATGAAGCCAACTACCTGAGAGCACAGATTGCTCGGATCTCTGCTGCCACACAGGTCAGCCCCCGGGGCTTCTTCCAGACTGTGGAGGACGAAAGTGATGAGGAAGATGAGGAACCACGAGACAGCTATGAAGTGAATCCTGATTTTGAAGGCATTCCAGCTGCTAAGATGGCTCAGTCTCTGTCCAACTGGGTGCATCATGTTAAGCACATCCTGCCGCAGGTACTAGTCTGATCAAAGCAAGTTCTTGAAAGCAAGTACCATTCTCTCAGCTGTTGTATGTGTATGCTTATTTAACATGTGAATGTGAACTGTTTCAGGGCCGTTGTACTTGGATGAACATGACCGTGGAACCAGAGGACTCGATTGAGGAAGGAGAGGCTGAGGAGAAAGAAGAGGAGGCTGATGAACCTGAGCCAGAAGTTGGGCCCCCTCTGCTCACTCCCCTTTCCCAAGATGAGGGTCAGTCTTTGTCTTTGATCATTGTTCTGCTAAACTAGGAAGGGGTACGTTTTTTAAATACTTGAAAATACATTGCAAATCCCGAACCACACTCTGTGATAAGTGTCCTCTGACTGTCCAGCTGGTAGGACCCAGAGAGAGGGGTCAGGAGGGTATAAATTGTGATCTGATGACAATTTTAGAATTTAACAACAATCAAAGATAAGGGTTGCTATGGTGCTTTCAGCTTCAACATGCAATTGTCACAACATTTTCAGCCTATTAACATTGAAACAGTATAGTGTTACTGCCCAATCAAAATAAGTGCCTTTTGTTCCTCTAACAAACTTAACCATACACTGCATGCCGCTAACCTCTGCTCTATTCTTATCATGCAGCCAAGTAGAGCAGCTTGGCTGTTTGAAACTGTTACATGATGTGAAAGGTGTTTTAAACTGTAAAATATCAATGCACATCTTGGACAAATTTTTTACCCCGTAACTTAAAGGTTCAGTGTGTAAGATTTAGGTGAATGGGATTTAGTGGCAGAAACTGAATCTAAAATAATCCTTGTAATGTTTCCACTAGTGTGTTTCATCTAAATTGTTCAAATTGTTGTTTTTTTACCCTAGAATGGGTTCTTTATATTTAACTTCTTTATATTTACATTGGGAGTAGGCCACCATGTTTTTTTACAGTAGCCCAGACTGGACAAACTAAACACCTTTAGATTTTTTTATGACAACTGAAGGCTACCACAGGTTCTCTTTCATGTTTGAAAGGGGAGGAGGGGGGGTATTCAGCTGCAACATGAAACTTTTCCACTAGATGTCACTAAATTCTACACACTGAACCTTTAAATGAACTGGATGTATTCACGCTTACACTGTAACATTTACTGTTGTTCCGTCTTCTCAACCAACCTCAGAAATGTTCTTGTCAGTAACATTATGTGACATTATGCTCACTAGAACACGTATTTATGTTTTCGCATTTTTGCACTTCCCTTTCCCTCCCTCCAAAGTCAAAGGTTTTTGTTTAGATGTCTTAAAAAAGGTCTGTGGTTAACACAAGCTCAAGACATGTTCATGTTGTAATTCTACAACATAAAATACATCAGTAAATACCTGATAAATACCCTACTCATGGGGGCTACTTGTGAAGATTATCATGCTGTGCAAAACATGTAAATATCATAAACTTGTGTTTTATCACAGAGCTTGTTTTCCACAATAATCCAAACACCAACTTTATCTTGTCTCAGAAATATTCAACACCCCTCCCTGGAGCTCAAGGTTGTCCTCCACTCGCATCCCTCAGTATGCAATAAATGTGCTGCATTCTAACCTCTGGCCGGGGGCAATTGCATATGCTAGTGAAAAGTAAGTGAAAAGATCAGGATATTCTGACTTCCTGAATCTGTTTTCTCAGTATACTGAAAGCAATATTGTAATTTACAAACAACCATCTGCTGTCTCTTAATTTAGGAAGTTTGAGAACATCTATATTGGATGGGGTCTGAAGTATGTCGGGGAAGGGTACAGCCCACCTGTCCCACCACAACCACAGAGAGAATATCCCAGCGGTCCAGAAATCACAGAGGCACTGGACCCAACACCGGAGGAGGAACTGGCGCTGAAAGAAACTTTGGAAGAGGAGCAAGCTGCCCAGGAGGAGTTGGAGGAGACAGATGAAGAGGATGAAGATGATGACTGAGAAAACAGTTAAAGATTTTTAAAAATCAAAGTTTGACTTTTCAGGTTTTATTTATTAGGCAATGGCCAGTAAATCACTTTAGTTGGCTTGAACACTCGCAGCTTTATGAATCAATGTTTTACATGTGGGTCCTGTCATGACAAGATGTAGAGTTCCTGTTTTTATTGTTTCTATGTTTTTCAGTTTAGCCTTGTTTGAGTCTTTTCTAGATTCCGGTGTTTTTCTGTTTTGGGGATTCGTTTTTATTAAATGACCTTCACCTTAATTAAAGGAGACTTTTTGATATCTTACTTGTTTCTGCATTTTGGATCCACATGCACACCTTCATTCTGACAGATCTGACTGGTCCCTAGAATGCTCTAGCCTAAAAACATACATGGGGTGACGTGCTGACACACAATGATTTTAACAATGTTCCACTGGTCTAAATGTGGTGGCATTATACCAAAAACCAGAAACACTATGTTCCAACAAAGGCAGTGCAGGAGAAGACTGCTGATTGAATTCAGCTGAAATGAGTTTCCAAACCTTAAAGAAAAAGGAAATGTATTTTATTATTATATCATTTTCTTCCATAGGGCCCAACATTTTTAGCAGCGCCCTTGATCAGCACTACTGATAACAATTCATATGAATTAATGCCGAAGCTTGCCATCTACCCCATCCCAACGTAAAAGTATATGAATTAAATATTTACCGATAAAACTAAAAAGGGTAGTAAAAAGGTGGCTAGGTAGCATTAGCTTCAAACCACCACCTATGTGTAGGGTTATTAAATGTTAAAATATATTTTTAGAACGCTGCATTATATTTAAATTGAAATAGCACTGTTATATTCATTTTCATTTAGTGCTTTACCGTTGTTTTACCTTTGTAAAACGAACAAAACAAGTATATATGGAGTTGTATCTAATAACATACAAACATACAAGCCAGGGTGTTGCTGGTGAGTCAACTTTTTAACAATGAGGGAGCCATTCGCAGAATCTCATTCTGAACCCAACTCTCAAAGAAAAGTGATTTGTTCTTGAACAGAATGTCTCTATTATTCCATATTAGATACCTGTGTAGCGAGAAGTTGTGCTTGTATATCAGAGACCAGGCGAGAACAACCTACCTCTGGAAAGTGGATAGCTTTACAGGGAGTTTATATACATTATAATTACAACTTAAAATAAGGTCCAGGCAACCAAAACGAGAGAAAATGTGGTGGGGACTAATATTCCACATTGAAGTAGGATTTTGTTAGAAAATGTTTAGCCCAATTAATATTATCAATTCATTTGTATTATTCAGGGTCGTAAATTCATCAGTTTTTTTATATAATGTGTTAGATTTTTCCAAATAAAATAAAAAAGCATCCAATCAATAGCTTTACTAACATTACTATCAAGATGTAAGGCCAGTGCATGTATGTGAACCGAGATAAAACATCATCCTTCCTAATTAAGACTTAAAAATAAAAGTCTCTTTGCAACCACTGTTCCAATTTCTTCTGAGCTTTTTGGATCGATTGATTCAAGTTTAAGGAGCATCTTGATTTTTGGTCTTTAGCAATGTGGATCCCCAAATAAGTAATTTGGTCTTTTACAGGGATATTGCAAATAGTGTGTACATTACAGTCTTTAACAGCCAACAGTTCACATTTATTTAAAGCGTAGTCCCGATCAGCAGCACCGAGAGTGAACCGGTGTGAAACAGCTCCGGGTTCTTTGTTACAGCTCCAACATCCAGCTGTTCCCCTGCTCCGACATCCACCACCCTGTGGGTGAAGAGGCTGTCTGGCAGCAAAGTCACCACCCCAACGTCTGCTTGGTATTATTATATCCTGTGATGTCAGCTCAGTGTTCATCGTCTCCACCATCACATTTTAACCCTCCATAGCACACAGGGAGTGACGCCTTTATCCTTCCCACGGCACACAAAACGCATGCAACATGGAGCAGTTTCACCTGGTCCGTGTCTGATCGTTGCCCCGCAGCTGACCCCGACTTGCACAGGTGGGAGGGCCGAGGGGCGCTCCCACCCGCTCTCAGCTTAAAAAACAACTACAAAAAAAAAACAGAAATTGTTGACAAGTTACTGTCTAATTAGGAGGTGGAGAAGGGATACATGAGGGGGTCATTTGATGATCATCCATTTCTCATATTTCGCTTAAGTCCTATCTGCATAGCAACTCGCAATTACTCAGGTAAAAGTAAAATAAATAAATTGATGATAAATTTTAAAATAAATAAATCTTATTATAGATCTGTCAGCCTGCCCATGACTATGTTGCTTACAGCATTAATAGCCCATACCTCTCTCGCAGTTCACCTTATCCTATGCAACTGCTGATAACTGTCGTGCAGCATTTTCAAAATCCTTTCAGAAGCCCTTTGTCAGAAATTGCTCAATAATAATTGCAACTTGCATTTGTTTCCCCTACCCGTCAATTATCCTCAGTCGAAAGGTGTTTTTAGCTAAGTGTCCCGCTCTTAGAAGAGAACTCAAGGTTTAGACAGCGATGCTACAAAAGCTATTGCGAATTACAGAAGCCACGAAAGTGTGCTGGATGCACCATTACCAAACAGACACTCCTGTCTTTATTGGGCCATTTTAATTTTGCCCTGCATATAATTCCCCAAGGCAGATCATTTATCTGTAGATTATTGGACCTCTAACAAATTGCGGACAAACTGCATGATCTTGTCAATCTAGATGAAGAATATAGATCCGATCAAAAAGAGTCACTGCCGCGTGAAAAGCGGACAGCATATATAAATGTATTTATTTATATTTCTCTACAACAACAAATCAGTGCATCACTTGCCCTCAGATACTTAACTGATGCTGCTCCCTCTATTGGTTTTGGGGGATCTACAAAAATGAGTGGTTCGCTGATGTTTGGCCCAAAGAACTGCTCGCTCTTCCCTCGTATGTCAATCCACTGCTCTGTTAGAATTATATCCTATTGTCGTTGCATGCATTCTCTGGGGCAAATCCCAGTCATGGAAACATAATAGTTTTCTGCGATAATGAAGCAACAGTGCTTTTATTGTTCTCTGTTTTAAATCTCGAAACATGAAACCTTCATCCACCAAAGCTACCTGCTGGTATTCAGTTAATTTAAAATGCAAAGATCCTTCAGTATGTAGCCTGCTCGGGAATCCCTCCATTCGTCTCCTCCTCAATGGCCTTAAAAAGAACATCCAGGAAGCAAATGAAAATGAAATTTGGCTTGATTTTTGCCAGTTTTTTGGCTTTTTGACACCTGCTACGAAATCGTACTCCTCCTAGAGCTTTCATCAGATCAACTTCAAATTCAGTATGTGCCATCTTAACAAAATTGAGATTCAAAGTTGTTAAAAGCGTGACTTTTGGTCACACGGTCTGAAGGTGGCATGGCATCAAATTTTGATGTCTCGCCATCCAAACACGGTGTTGTTGTATCTCGGACATATCTCGGACTTACAATGTCCTATCTACTCCAAACTGGACATGTATGACAAGAGTGTCAGCCTGATGAAAACTTCACAGAAATCAAGACTTAAAATCACAGCGCCACCTGGTGGCAACAGAAAATGTCTTGTTTTACACTTTGGTGTACTCCTCGTCCATTGACTGCAACCATGTCAAACTGTGTCAGAAGGGTCACAAGACAATGATGATGTAGGCATATGGAAACTGTGAGTTTTCATCAAACACCGTTAGTGGTGTGGCATCTAATTTCAACGTGTCTGCATATACATGCTGCAGACTAGTCATACAAAAGTGCCAAACACAATAAGGCCAACTTTTTCTATTCAATGCACAATATTCAAATTAATATCAATTCACATTTACAATGCACAATATGTAGCTTATCAGTTCCATAACATGTTCTGCAGAGGAGCTGCTACTGCAGCACAATGTTTTTACATATAGGCTTTGATTTT
The DNA here is from genome assembly GCF_022539355.2 of Hippoglossus stenolepis. Taxonomy (NCBI): domain Eukaryota; kingdom Metazoa; phylum Chordata; class Actinopteri; order Pleuronectiformes; family Pleuronectidae; genus Hippoglossus; species Hippoglossus stenolepis. Next base: position 3,331,402 of record NC_061491.1, read on the forward strand.
CATATGGCCACAAATATGATTATTGCCTTGTATATGAAAGTGTATATGAAAGTTGCAATAAACTTGGGTCAATTATGTGGGAATGTCAAATTGACAAATAAAAATGCAAATGGGTTTTGAAATATGCTCTGTTGACAGTATTTCCTGCTGCTGTTCCTTCTGATGCTGGTGGAGCTGACCGCAGCATGTCTGCTACTCGTGTTCGAGGGACAGGTAGGGTGCATCCGTCAGTTGTTTCGCTGTGGGTTGTTCTTAAAGTCCCATGAAGAAGCTTATTAAACCCCCTAAAACTCTGCTTTGTTCCTCAAAATTACATATTCACAAGGTTTGTCACAGAAAAGTCCCCTCAAGACATTAAAATGTCTTAAATATAACTTCACACCTTCCTTCCTCATTTCATAAGTGATTTATGAATATGCTAATATGGCCCGCCCCTGCCCCTAGTCTCCCAACCCAAATAGCGCCACCTGCAGTTGAGGAGCCTTTTCCAGCTACTGAGACCCGCCTACAAGTTGACAGGATGGGTTTCTTAGGCTTGTGACATCACAAACCCTGGCTGTTTGAATCTGCTTTTTATAGTCTGCCATTTGTTTACTGCATTGCAAACGCAAATTTTTCAGCGGTGAACCTTTGCCTCCCGTTCACTTTCTGTGGTGAAGTAAAGCTTCACACGGAGTTCAACTTTGTTAACTTTCACCCACGATATTTGCTTTAAATTCACGTATGTGTGACCATGCCCTCAAGCTGGAAATACTCAACCATGCTAATATGTCTTTTATCATATAGAAGGTATAAGGTGGACATATTAACTTGTTTAAAAACTACATTTCACCAGAGGGGGAATTTAAAATCACATTTAGACGAATGTATAACCTGCAGCTCTCACCTCACTTGTTAGGTTGCTACAATGATAGAAGACGATCTCAACAAGAGTTTGAAAGAAGCCAAAGCAAATTCTACAGATCCAGTACTGAGTGAGTGGGATCTGGTTCAGAATAACGTGAGTGTGCCCGAGCAGACATAATGACAGTCCACTCAATTCAATAACTATAGAGATCTCAGTCTGTTTTTGTTAAATATGTTTATTACTTCTCTGTGGATGATTTGTTTCAGTTTGTCTGCTGTGGAGTCAATAATGTGATGGACTGGGAAGACAATGTGCCGAAATCTTGCTGCCTGAGCAAATGCAGCAGCCCTGAGCCTCCTTACAAGCGAACGGTAGGAACAGTAAAGAAGTAGGATTAAGACCCAGAGGTCAGAGGTCATATTATCACATTTGACTCTGGGTTTAATCATAAATGCATGTTCTCTGTTTGCAGGGTTGTTTGGTGCAAATGAAGACCTTGTTTGAGGACAATTTCCTTACCACTGGAATTTCCGTCATCGTCCTCTGCATTATTGAGGTAAGCTGATGGTGGACATAATGGATGTATTTAAGATAAGATAAGACTTTATTAAGAATTATTAAATTATTGTGCCAGCTTGCTCCAAGATTACAGCAAAGAACAATGTAAAGTTGAATAGAATACAGAGAAAAAAAGAAAATAATTAAGTCTAAAATACAAGTGAAGATTAAAATAAAGTAAAAATATAAATGCATTGTCAATGAAATAAAACTATGTGTAACGAATACTTAACCACAGTGGCGGTAAGTAGAAATTAAATGATCAAGGAGTTAGTAATATGGCATACTGCAAATGATATTGAAATTTAAATATTGCACATTATATTGAAATGTAATGACATAAAATATTGCACGATATTGAGAATATTGCACATGATAATAAATTAATGTGACGATGAACAAAAACAGTTTTGTTACACAAGTTCCACTCCCAGGACAGAGCCAGCTTTCCATTATATTACATTACATTACATTTGTTTTAGCTGATGCTTTTATCCAAAGCGACTTACAATAGGTGCATTCAACCATGAGGGTACAAACCCAGAACAAGAAGAATCAAGAAAGTACAATTTTCTCTCCCAGTGTGCTTGTTGAGTCTGTTAGTGTCAGCTGCCTTCAACCTTTATGAAATGTAACCACCAAACTGCTAGGAAAGAGGTTTTTGTTAATTTCTCCATTCAACATCTAAGCACATGAATTGTGGCATCTAATTTCAACGTGCCTGCATATACATGCTGCAGACTAGTCATACAAAAGTGCCAAACACAATGAGGGGGTTAATATTAGCACCAATCTGGGCATGTTATTGTGGATTGTCAAGCTCTTAAGCGTAAAAACCAGCAGATATATTCTCAGAATGCGCCACAGCCAAAAGGCGTCGGGTTACTTAAAGCAGGGCCTCGAGACCCCTGATCCACCGTTGGCTGTTGGTCCGGTCAGCTCCGCTCTGATCGTGGCGTAGGCTCCCCCTGTGTCCGAGGGAGACGATGGTTTCGTTCTGCGTCATCAAGGTGCTTGGCAGTCTAACTCAGAAACATTAAAAGTGTTGTCATCCCAGTTGACGCATCTAACAGATGAGGAGCAGCCGGATGTGGTGGGCTTAATAGGACGTTATCCGTGTCTGTTCTCTGATATCCCGAGCATAACGAGCGATATTGATGTTAAAGGGGCGAAACCCATTAAACAACATCATTATCGTGTTAATCCTACCAAGCGCGCACTGATGAGAAAGGAGGCAGAGTATCTCCTGCAGCACAGATTAGCCACACCCAGCTCCAGTCCCCTCTCCCTGCCTTTTAGAAACTAAATTGAACGGTTCCCCCTGATTTATAACAGATTTTCATAAAGTACATTTACTTTATGAAAATCTGTCAGTCACAGTTCCTGACTCATACCCCCTGCTGCGGATGGAGGAATGTTTAGATAATTTGGGCACCACAAAATTCGTGAGTTAGACTTGCTTAAAGGTTACTGGCAGGTACCGCTGACAGACCGCGCCTCCACAGTCTCTGCCTTCGTCATCCCCGATAATTTTCTGCAATACACATTCATGGCTTTCGGCCTGTGTAATGCGCCAGTCACTTTCCAGCGAATTATTAATAATATTGTTCTAGAAGGTGTGATAAATTGTAATGCGTACTTAGATGATCGAATTGTGTATACCGTCACATGGGAGGAACACATGCGGATCCTTGACCAGGTCTTCACTCATCTCGCTGATGCATCGCTCACATTTAACCTGGCGAAATGCGCGTTCGGAAAGGCCACTGTCACCTATTTGGGGAGACAGGTGGGCCAAGGCCAAGTCCGCCCAGCCGAGGCAAAACAAATTTAATAAACCTTGTCTTGGATGTGAGAACGTAGAGAGCCTGCACACAGAATGATTCTACTGCGTACAGGAAACCTGGAGTAATAGAAAATGATAACCTTTATTATTTAGTTCATACAGCCACAGCTTTGCACACAGGGTTAATCGATCACAGTCTGAGTCCTATACTTCCCCCTAAGTGCCATCCCCCATGGGCAGAAAACTAGTGTAAGGGCACTGCCAATCTAACACACCACAAGAGAGTAACACACTCTTAGGACACTGCAATTTAATACAGCACTGCAACTCAAACAGGAACTACACCCCCTCAGGGCACAACACACAATATTGCACCACAGCAAACTCACATCCCACCATGAACTCCCACGTGCTATCAGGGCACATACAAAGGCACATGAGGATCTGATCGAGGTCCTTCAGCTGTTTACTTCCACCCCAGTACTCGGCAATAAGCTGGTCCCTTTAAAATCAGTAACATTTAACATAAATCACAAATGACATGACACACATTACCAGCCTTGGTGCTGGAGCAGGGGTTGCTGGCTTCACCGCCAGCCTCGGTGCAGGAACAGGAAGTGGCGTGGAGACAGGACCAGGCGTGGAGACCGGAGCATCCATCGACGTCACAGCCGACGTACCCGGAACCGGAGCTGTGCCCTCCACCAGCCTCAGCGCTGCGCGAGGGGGCGCGGAATCGGCGACATGATCAGAAGATTGAGGGTTTGAGTCCCTTCGTGGTTGAATATCACTCAATTTACACAAATATCAACACTGTAGTGCTGCCAGAAAAAAACTGAAATGCTGGCTGTGGTGTACATTTCTTCTGATATAGGGTTGAAACCATTACCATGGTGCTGTAACTGGTCATGTCCTCAATACCCTGTGATATTCCCAGCAAGCTTGGTAAAAATGTATGTCCATTTTGAGTTACTTTGTACACACTTGCTGAAAAAAAACAAGACCAACAATTGACCGAGACAAATCTAAGTGTATGATATGAGTAAATACATTTTCTATTCAATATCTTAGAGCAGTGGTCACCAACCTTTTCGAGCCCAAGATCACTTTTTAATTCCAAACGTAAGCCGAGATCTACCACCCTGATATCTTCCAAAAAAAACACTTAGGAAGGTCATATTTATTATTTTTTGCAATTTCTGTTCAAGGCTGAATGTACAAGAAATAAAAATACACAAAGAGAGGCAGCTGTGCAACTTTTTCTATTCAATGCACAATATTCAAATTAATATCAATTCACATTTACAATGCACAATATGTAGCTTCTCAGTTCCACAACATGTTCTGCAGAGGAGCTGCTACTGCAGCACAATGTTTTTACATATAGGCTTTGATTTTTATATGGCCACAAATATGATTATTGCCTTGTATGAAAGAAGTCCCTTGTACTCAAATAAATACCAGTACTGCACAGTATGAAGCCGTGCATCTTCCGCTCCTGCAAATATTTCACAATAAAAAAAACTTTTTTAGACAAGGGAATGGATTCCATCAACAGAAACGCTGGAGTGTTTTTATTTTGAAAAGGCATACAGAAAGTGTTGCAACCATTTGTTTGTGACATAAATTCATCGGATAAACATTAAAACTCAGGTAAGATCATTTTCTCTGTTTATTCTGCTGTGAACCACAATGTTTATCTGTTTATGACACAAATGTATTTACAACACTTTCAGAACCTGTTTCAAAGTAAAAGCACTCCAGCGTTTCACTTTCTGAATCCACTCATTTGTTCCAACGGGGCGTTGTTTGTTATCAACAGACCGAAAGATGCGCATCTTCATACCGTAGAGTCCTGACATCTAGTCTCGTACATAATCCGACTTGTATTGAAGGAAATGCAGGAGATAAACCTGCAACTCCACCGCCAGTAGCGGACACACAGCGCGTGTGAAAAACAAACAATCGACACACAGCTGATCTGCGGCGCGACGACAGCCAGTGAGTCCAGAGAGTTGGGGGATCGACAGTGAAGACTGGGAGATCGACTGGTAGATCGCGATCGACGGGTTGGCGACCACTGTTTTAGGGGTTCAAGTCCCTTTGTGGTTGAAACTAGAAGCTCAATTGTTCTGAGCTGTCATGGTAGACAATGTTCACTACTTGGCTTGGATACTGGCCATAATAGTGAGTGAACAAACACACTGGTGCAGTTAGAACTCAGTTCATGCTGGATATTTCACTAAGTGAGCAATCTTTCTGCATCAAATACTTTTGTTGCATCTCTTACAAACAGCTGGCCAGTATGGGGGTTGCACCCATACTCTTATCATCTGACCTAACTGGCCATGTACCAGATTTCATTTAATATATTTTTTAAATGACAATCATTTACATTTTGTTTTTTTTTGTTGTTTTTTGACTCCATAACACATGAATTACACATACTGCAGGAATATGAGACTAGGTGACTAAGTTGACAGACAAACAATTGCACAGACACACAATGATACAAATAATTAAAAAAAACATCTTAGTATCTGCATATATTAACCCTAACCATCTACACATGCACCATGAGTCTGAACAGATTTCAATCACCATTGTGAATTGTTCTTCTTGTTCAGGGACATTTTTGCTTTTGAGTTCTTCTCATATTAAGTTATATAAACAGCACAGCTTTTGACCATGTCGGCCTCTTTTAGTGAAGCTTTAATTCTGAACGTACATCTTGTCTAAATATAAGCAGTGCATCACAGATGTGCACCTTCTGATTGCGGTGCTGTTATTTTGGGTCGCCCTCAACTGCTCGTTGTGAGTCATACATTTTCCATGTAGTTCATGTTGACAAAAAGGAAGTGAGAAGTGCTGCTGAAAGCCCCATGAGGGGCTGCATTACGAGAAGGGGAAGTGTGAACAGCAGCAGCAGCAAAGTTTGCGAAACTGTCAGAACGCAGACAGACTATTCAGATACAGATTATTCTTCTAAGCAGGTAAGACCGTAACTTTATTTCTTCTCCTTTATTTGTCACCCCTTAATGTTTGAATGACAACTTTTAGAACATCAGAAGTGTTATAAATACAATGCTTAACAGATAGTAGATTCTTCTTTTATTTAAATTTAATTTATATAAAATTAGTTGACGTTATATCTCATGAGATTACTTGTGAAAAATGACTCTAGAAGAAGCTGAAAAGAACAACAACTAATCCAACACAGCTGTCTTTTAATCCTAAATATCAATAGCAAGTATTAGAAAAAATATTTATAGTTGTGATTCTTCTTTATTAATCTTTCTCAAAACAAAAACCTTTTGTTTTTGGATTTAATTAACATCTTAATCCTTTGTGATTAGTTAGTTAGACATATTCATTCTATTTTTGAGGAAGTGCCGATAATTCCACAGAACACCAAACCCCGGTGATGTCATCAGCAACATCCCAGCAACAGTTTGTTTAGGTTGTCGTTAATAAATAGAGAATGCATATGAAATGTACTTTCTTCCTATAAACTGAGCGGAAACACAGGAAGTGAGATGTGTCAGCATCACTTGTACATACAGTGTGAACATGATGTTCGGTCAACTTTAAGACACACACACACACACACACACACACACACACACACACACACACACACACACACACACACACACACAGAAACAAAGAGTAAAAGCAGCTTTTGAGTGTGGATCAGTCAGTCAGTAGTTTTGGCTTTGTCTGTTTATGTTTTGTTTTGCAGGTCTGGTCAGAGGGTGTCACATTATGGCTCAACGATGTCTCAAGTTTTTGAAATACACCATGTGTGTCGCCAACTTCCTTTGTTTTGTACGTATCTGCATCACATTCACAGATGTTACATTATGTTGTTAGTTTCCATTTTTGCATCAACCAGGGAATTTTTTATGAGGACCAGGTGCTGTGGGGAAAGACTGTGGTATAGCTCAGCATGTAACGTAAAAATGATAATCGAATAATATCGACATGTTTGTCAAGTAAAACCTGCTTTATCTGAGCATGTGAAAACGAGTTAGCAAAGTGGCAGAAGAGGCTAAATGAATAGATAAATGGTTTAAATGTTCAGATTGTGCCACTTTAAGTGATAGTGGTGCACAGAGTTCAGAGCCTACTGACAAAAGTCAGTGGTGGAGGAAGGATGTAGATTCTTTAGTTTAATAAAAGTATTATCAGTGAAATGTACCCAAAGTAACAAATGATTGTCATTATGAAGTGCAGGTGATGTTGTTATTGTTATATTATTGTCTATACATTGTATAATTAGGTTGTTTTAATGCATTCACGTGTAAGAAGCATATAATGTTGCAGCTGCTTGAGTTAAATCAAATACACTGCAGTGCAGATCATTTTTGTCATATTTTCTTCTTCTTCTAATTTATTAAATAAATGTAATGGAGTAAAAACTACAATATTTCTCGCTGTAATAAAATGAAGAAGTACTTGAGTAAATGTGCTACATTCAACCATCAGATCAGACTGTCCATGAGCAAGGCACTGAAGCCCTAGTTGTTCCAGTGGTGCTGCTCAGTGAAGACACTGTTAGATGGATGTTTCTGTGACGATGTAATCAGGAACCTGTGGTGCACGTTGTTTTGCTGTTAGTGTTGCGGCATGGCGGTTCTGGGCTTGGGCGTGTACATGATGGTGAACTTCAGGATGGCCGCACTCCTCCCCACCCTGGTCATTATCAACATAGACAAAATGCTGCTGATCTGCGGCATTGTCATCACCTGCGTGTCCTTCCTGGGGTTCCTGGGTGCTCTGAAGGAGAACCGCTGTCTCCTCCTGATGGTGACAAACACACACACACAGACACACAAACTATACACCCCATGAGTAGTTCAAGTGATTGTGTAGCACTTGTCCTGTTCAGTTATTAAAGCAGCTTTGTTGTTTCTACACATTTTATCTGACATAGCTACAGTTTGTGGTGTAGTAGTACTCACCTTTGTTTTAATGTTCCTTTGTGGTTGGACCATACATAATCATACTTTAGGTACATAGTCCGTTTACACTAAACATCCACACTGTAGTGCCAGATGTTAAAACTTGTTCAATGCTAGATGTATCTGTCATGTACTTTTCAAAGAAGTGTATTGGAAGGCTCTTCTTATAAACTATTGGCCAATATTGCGGTTGAACCCTTGGTGTTATTAGCACCACACATGGTTAGGACACCTAACCATGTCCTCAATCCCAAGTTTGGTAAAAATCTGTCCATGCGTTTATGAGTTAATTTGTACACACACACACACACACACACCACACACACACACACACACACACACACACACACACACACACACACACACACACACACACACACACACTGAAACAAACCAATACAAACAATTGCAACACTCAAATGATACACATCTACAAACAAACCTGAGGATATATATATATATATGGTCTCCAAATCTCACAAATATTTTGTATTGACTCTCAATCAACAAGATGATGGTCTATAGCTCAGCCAAAAAGCACAGCAATGATTGAAGTAACCAACCAAAACAAGATTGCACTATATGTGGTCGTGCAGGGCTGCATCAAGTGGTGGAATGTTTTTTTCATCAGGTTCCCAGATCTCAATGATCCTGGTACCAATTATTATTATCACAGATAAGACTAACGGGTAATACCAAGACAATTAGACCCAAGTTGCAATAAACATGGGTCAATTATGTGGGAATGTCAAATTGACAAATAAAAATGCAAATGGGTTTTGAAATATGCTCTGTTGACAGTATTTCCTGCTGCTGTTCCTTCTGATGCTGGTGGAGCTGACCGCAGCATGTCTGCTACTCGTGTTCGAGGGACAGGTAGGGTGCATCCGTCAGTTGTTTCGCTGTGGGTTGTTCTTAAAGTCCCATGAAGAAGCTTATTAAACCTCCTAAAACTCTGCTTTGTTCCTCAAAATTACATATTCACAAGGTTTGTCACAGAAAAGTCCCCTCAAGACATTAAAATGTCTTAAATATAACTTCACACCTTCCTTCCTCATTTCATAAGTGATTTATGAATATGCTAATATGGCCCGCCCCTGCCCCTAGTCTCCCAACCCACATAGCGCCACCTGCAGTTGAGGAGCCTTTTCCAGCTACTGAGACCCGCCTACAAGTTGACAGGATGGGTTTCTTAGGCTTGTGACATCACAAACCCTGGCTGTTTGAATCTGCTTTTTATAGTCTGCCATTTGTTTACTGCATTGCAAACGCAAATTTTTCAGCGGTGAACCTTTGCCTCCCGTTCACTTTCTGTGGTGAAGTGAAGCTTCACACGGAGTTCAACTTTGTTAACTTTCACCCACGATATTTGCTTTAAATTCACGTATGTGTGACCATGCCCTCAAGCTGGAAATACTCAACCATGCTAATATGTCTTTTATCATATAGAAGGTATAAGGTGGACATATTAACTTGTTTAAAAACTACATTTCACCAGAGGGGGAATTTAAAATCACGTTTAGACGAATGTATAACCTGCAGCTCTCACCTCACTTGTTAGGTTGCTACAATGATAGAAGACGATCTCAACAAGAGTTTGAAAGAAGCCAAAGCAAATTCTACAGATCCAGTACTGAGTGAGTGGGATCTGGTTCAGAATAACGTGAGTGTGCCCGAGCAGACATAATGACAGTCCACTCAATTCAATAACTATAGAGATCTCAGTCTGTTTTTGTTAAATATGTTTATTACTTCTCTGTGGATGATTTGTTTCAGTTTGACTGCTGTGGAGTCAATAATGTGACGGACTGGGAAGACAATGTGCCGAAATCTTGCTGCCTGAGCAAATGCAGCAGCCCTGAGCCTCCTTACAAGCGAACGGTAGGAACAGTAAAGAAGTAGGATTAAGACCCAGAGGTCAGAGGTCATATTATCACATTTGACTCTGGGTTTAATCATAAATGCATGTTCTCTGTTTGCAGGGTTGTTTGGTAAAATTGAAGACCTTGTTTGAGGACAATTTCCTTACCACTGGAATTTCCGTCATCGTCCTCTGCATTATTGAGGTAAGCTGATGGTGGACATAATGGATGTATTTAAGATAAGATAAGACTTTATTAAGAATTATTAAATTATTGTGCCAGCTTGCTCCAAGATTACAGCAAAGAACAATGTAAAGTTGAATAGAATACAGAGAAAAAAAGAAAAGAATTAAGTCTAAAATACAAGTGAAGATTAAAATAAAGTAAAAATATAAATGTATTGTCAATGAAATAAAACTATGTGTAACGAATACTTAACCACAGTGGCGGTAAGTAGAAATTAAATGATCAAGGAGTTAGTAATATGGCATACTGCAAATGATATTGAAATTTAAATATTGCACATTATATTGACATGTAATGACATGAAATATTGCACGATATTGAGAATATTGCACATGATAATAAATTAATGTGATGATGAACAAAAAGTTTTGTTACACAAGTTCCACTCCCAGGACAGAGCCAGCTTTCCATTATATTACATTACATTACATTTGTTTTAGCTGATGCTTTTATCCAAAGCGACTTACAATAGGTGCATTCAACCATGAGGGTACAAACCCAGAACAAGAAGAATCAAGAAAGTACAATTTTCTCTCCCAGTGTGCTTGTTGAGTCTGTTAGTGTCAGCTGCCTTCAACCTTTATGAAATGTAACCACCAAACTGCTAGGAAAGAGGTTTTTGTTAATTTCTCCATTCAACATCTAAGCACATGAATTGTGCTTTGAGTCTCTACAAAGGAACTTGTGGAGGAATGAGTAGTGTTATTAGCAAATCTGTGTATAATAGCTCTGATAAACCCACCTCACTGGGGACTGTATATGACCGTGGACATCCAAATGTGCAAAAATGAAGCCAAAATATCCCGGACAGTGGCACTGCAATGTTGTGCTGGTGATGTCATTTCGATCCAGAGTCTGTGCAGTTGTGATCATGGAGCAGAGCTGTGTTGTCAACGTCTCGCCAATACATGACCAGTCAATTCAATCTCAGCTGTCAATCATGATGTCTCACCATTATTTTAAAGCAAACTTTCAGAAACAAGAGCACTAGAAGATACATCAGTATGATGAGATCAACTTAAAATGACAGATATCATGGAAAAATGTATTTGATGTATACATAGATTTTTTAGTTTGGTCCATGTCCTATTTGGACACTGGAATAAATGGTGGTCGATAAATACAGCACGGCTATAATAATGCTATAATAATGTTTATTCTAGTGCAGAACCAAACATCAGGTAACAAGTTTATGTCATGTTCAGTATTTGTCTTTTCTTGTTTGTGACAGGTTTTGGGGATGTGTTTCGCCATGACGCTCTTCTGCCACATCAGCCGATCTGGACTGGGCTACAAGTTATAGACCAGTGGAGGGCAAACAGTGGCCTATGGACCAAATTAGGCCCCCTCAGAAAAATATTTTGCTGTTCAAAGAGAGCTGAACTTTTTGCTTTATTATTCACAAATCTACTGTAGGTAAATGTAAATAACTGTTGATTAAATGTTGGCTCTTTTCCGTGGCAAAAAAACCAGTATTTTTTTTAACCATAAAGGACACAGTTCTCTATGCTGAGTTTGAATAAGTTATCAATTACAATTTAAATCTCATTGTGCGTAAATCTTTTTTTCAAAATTGTTATACAGCAACACAAGCAGCACTCACTAGCTAAAATCTTGCTTAATAGAAAAAAATATTCTTAATACAACTGAAAAAAAATTAACAGGACATGAGGCTGCATCTCCAGTGTAGCTGTAAAACATTGTCCTGTGATAGAATACTAAAATAAACTTACTCACAGTTACACCTGCTGATGACATGTTATAGACTATATTCACTTTTAAACAACAAATCTTGCACCTTTGTATTTCAGAGTTATATATTGTACAGGTCTGCCCTTTAAAAACAGTTTTGTGTAGCGGGTTAGGGTTTTTTTTAGATCAGAAGCATGTTTGAAATCTTTTAACACAGCGGTGACCGCTGCATTGTGTTCCATTTTTAACTTGACAAACTTTCTCATGTACCCGAAAGTAAAACTAAAAATATTTCATACGTGATCACAGATCACTATTTGTGTCTGTGCAGTCAAACATCTACACACTTATTATATTTCATAAGGAATAATTGTTTTGAACATCACATTATTCCACAAACATTTCACTGACAAATTTTATAAAACCTATAAAATACCAATAAAATATAGTTTACAGTATTAAATGATACCGTATCCTCCATTTTGAGGCATCTACAGGTTCTCAGCGTTTCCTGTTCAGCTCACAGTTCACTGATCTGTGATGGAGCTGTAAATTTAACCACTTCCTCTTTTGAGAGGAGAGAGTTCAATCAACAATTCTTTTCTGTCAGCCAGTTGTGTTATCTGTTCAGTTTCCCCTTGTTAATAACATTTAGGACGAAATATGTTCTTTTAAAATACAGACACAAACTAAATACGTTTCTTGTCGTCTCACAAGTGCGAAGCAAGCAGAAAAAGTTAAATACAAGCAGGTAACACAGAAGAGTTTATTTATTTAAAGAATAAATCCTGCATCAATATTTTAAGACAAAACTAAAAAAATACTAAGATTTCCTTTACACTTCTTTTTGAAACATCACACAAAAAATAGAAACAAGTACAATTTTTTTTAATTAAAAAATGTAACTGTACACAGCAGAATATACCATTTATTGCAAACGGAACAACCCTGACACCTCAGTAACTATAAACACAAGTATTGTAATTCACCTACAGATATGAAAAGACAAAAAAAAAACTATTCTGATACAGCTCTCATCCTCTTCTCACTCAGACAATCAGCTGTGTTAAGACTGGTTTTCTCCTCCAGTGGCCCTGTGATTCTCCAGAGGCAGCACAGTATCTTGAATGAGACAAGACACCATTCAGGTCCATTTTTACAGGGATTTCCAGTGAGTGTGGCACTTGCTTCCCTCCTCCTTTCGATACCTGATGAACACAGTCGTCTGTGACAGTCTTTCACAGTCCACACTAACAAAAAACTGAGCCACAATGATTAAATGTCCTTTGTGAACAGGCAAATACATAGTCCTTGGCTACATCAAGTCCCTCTGAGCTCTGAGCAACGATGCACTCGAGTCATCGATTCACAGGAAACCTGGTCCGACATTGTTATAAAGTATTCCTGATCTTGCGTTCAGATTTTTAAAAAAGACATTCTGTCCTTGCTATTGCTCAAAGATTATACAAAGCGCCTTGTTTAGAAACGATGGGTTTGTTCCATTCAGCAGCTTCAGGCCATTCAAATACTTAAAAGCTACACTTAAATATCACAGGACAGGCTCAAGTTGATCACACCACTCACCAAAATAACAAGGTACTTTTACAGTATTCTGAAGTGTTGCCATTAATAAACGCTATCGTAGTGAAACCCTATGAACAAAATGTTGCCAAAACTACTTTGTGCTAAAGATGTCTAAAAGAACAGCCATGACAAATGCCCCTGCAGTAAACGGTATGAGAATAAAAGTGATTTGAAGGGACAGACAGTACCGTGCCTAAAATAACATCCTTGTTGGAGATGCCGTGGAGAATAAACGTTTCAAAGCGCGATCTGTCTGTGGATACATTTCATCCACTTCAGAGAGCCGCGGTCTTCAATAAATAAGAGTAAGACAAGCACTGTCTTTTCCAACCCCAGTTCATAAATGCCCACCCCCCACACCTAACCATGATCCACCAGTATAACTGGAATGAGAAAGAATAGTTTGGGTTCCCAGCCCCTAGTTTCACAACACTAAAGTTCCAAGGTATAAACATCTAATCTGCTGACAGTTCGTCAACAACTGACAGACATAAACATCTGTTCCACTTCATGCTCAGTCGCATCACATACAGTATTACACAGGAAGCCAGTCAGCAGAGCACCCAACACCACCCAAGACTTCTCCCTCACAGCTGCTGCAAGTCTATTTAGACTTGAGTGTGACGCTAAAAACCAAGACTCATATGGATCATAAAGCTAATACAGTGAACTCTGAACTGATCAAATCCAAACAATAGTAGCAACCAGTGCTTAAACAACTAAATAGAAGAGTAACCCTAATTGTTACCTTTAGATCCAGGAAAAAGACCAGTCACACACAGGAGAGTGCTACAGAAATGTAGAACATTTAGAGAAAATATGTCTGCGTAAAAGCTCTGGGAAAGGAAACTCTGAAAGAGTAGATACAATCTTAAGGAAGGTGCTGCTCTTTCTACACTCTGTATTTGTATCCACCCAACGATCACCATGTCTACGTAGGATCGCAGGTGTTTCAGTGGACGCCTTGACCACAAGCACAAACTGGACAAACAATGTGCAACTGCAGTGAACAGAGACATAAACTTAACACAAGGTCCTTTTAGTGGCTGTTCTGGCTTCTGATCATTTCACTCAACGCAGTCCCCATTTAGAAATGGAGTTCACAAGATACTTAATGGATCATGGGCTGAGATCTGCTGTTTCTGACAACAAGAATCAACTCCTTAACACATCAAGTCCTTAAAGTGCTTCGAAAAATGGAAAACTGAACATCCACAATTCTATGACCATTGGGCAAACTGTTACAGAAACTATTATTATTCAAATATCTACTTTTGTGTCTCGTTTGCTTTCCATCAAACAGGAAAGTTTAAAAAAGTACTACTTGTACTGTGACTGAAAAGATCAGGTATGAATCTACTGACAGAACCTTTATTCAACCCAAAGTACAACAACTGCTGCTGATGCTACCATTTGTTCTCTGTAACCTTTTTGGCAGAAGGCCAAAGCTAAAGTTTCTCAAGTAGTGCTTTTATTTTGTCTCTGATAATCTGACCACTTCAGGCGTGGTTACTTCTATTCAGAGCAGATCTGAAACCACTAAGCAGACGCCACATCCTGTTCTGTTGAAGCCCCACTGGAATCATTAACATTGGTAGTGCAGACACTAACAACAGAAATACAGTGTCTCCCACTAGTGTCACAGATCAGAGAAGCTGAGAGAGAGCAGCTCTCGGCATGGTTCAGCACAAAGTCCCACCTTCCACATGTCTCATGGGTCAATATCAGTGTACAGTGCTTTCACATGGGATTATCTTTATAATCCTTGAAAGGGCTCAGCGTGTCCCAAACTAAACTTAAATTCCATGATGTATTTTGCTCAGTGGGAGCAGTGTTTCACTTAAGTCTGCACCCCGATCAACAAGGCACAGGAAGTAATCTCCAACAACTGGAGCAGCCGTCATGTTCGCCCAATCCTGAGCTGAATTCAATGTCAACGAGAGCCCGTAATGCAGCAGAGACACTGACCTCTAAACTACAACCCAAACACCACTGTAGTTCCATCTTTGATTAGGAAGGTCTTAAAGCAGCTGTAGCCTGTATTTTGACCCTGTGCTATCGTTATGTAAGGCAGCTTGTATTAACCATTTCAGCTTAAGTTACGATACATCCACCTATTGGAAAGTTATTGCATCATGAAGCCTGATACACCTGAGCATTGCCTAAGGGGTCAAAAATTAACTGGGGGAAAAGAATGGAGGTTTCTGTGTGTGTCCATTTACCATGTTGGACAAAAGACATCAGGAACTAGTTCCATGACTAAAGCAGAGATAACACTGTGAGCAACATGGTCAACAATACACTGTTTAGCTCGATCGATTTAGCTTCTTTTCCAGAGGTGAGAGCAGGAAAAGGAATTTTTATTTAAGAATTAAAAAACTAGCGGAAGAATATGAACATGTTGAGTTACTGTCATCATACTTCCATCAACAGATTCCCATGCTTTGTTTCATTACAAACCTAATATTGCTTTTTGCATGGAAAAAAGCAACAAAACATTCTGACATTGAGTTCTAGTTTCCAGGTCGTCTACAACTTTCATTTTGAGAAACCAATTACCACGTCACTCACAGTGTCAATTCCTCCGCTCAAGAACCACAGTAGTACTTTAAGTGTATGCGTGTGGGCACATATGCATGAAATATAGTAGCTAATCCATGGTGCAAGGTTTGAGGGCATCAAGAATATGTTTTAAGACAGGGTAGCAAAAGACGTGTTAAGCAGTGTGCTGTCAGGTGGGACAAGTGTGTCTCATGTTCTAGGTGTAGAAAAAAAATGAAAATGTCACAAAATGTAGCAGCAATACAACTTAACATTTACCTTAAGACTACATCTTACTAGGATCTGTCAGTTCCTCGTTAGGCTAAAATGACAATAATTTATGATATGACCTCAGTAAAAGCCATCCTATCTCCAATCCTGGAATCCGGAGAGTGATGACATTCTGATTTTAAACTAGTAGAAAAGAAATCTGTGGAATAAAACGATGCAAGAATTGTTCATTGTCCCTGTGTTGGGGTAGACCAGCAAACTTTAGATTTTACACAAGATAACATGTCAACCTGTCACACTCACCCATGTCTGAAATGTTGGGAGTTCTTAATAGTGGTCGGTTTACTGAGCCCCGAAACTGAACATTTAAATATTTTCCTGGGTGTCCTGTGATGATTTAACTGATGTTTTTCAAGGTTTTGTTTTACTGGACTGACATAAATGAAATGTGTGGGAACACAATATTTTGACTTGGAAATGTTGAATATCAGAAAGATTCTTCCCTGGAGAATATTGGTCCTAACAAATTAATCCTGTGTTCCACCTGAATTTACTGCAAAAACAAAAGTCAGGTAAATAACATCACAACCTGAAATACTTTTGATTCAGGAATTGATAGCGGATTAAGATGGAGCATGATTCCGTTATTAGGTTTGTAATAACTCTGAAAAAAATTACTGAATCCAGTTAAATTTGGCCAGTTGTATTGTTCCCAGATAATTTGGTTTTAAGACTAAACAGATTATAAAGGGAATAAGAATGCACATCTTTACCTAATGCTTATCTCTGGTTTGGATTTACAGCCAATATGACCAGGTCCTGCTGGGACAACTCCTCAACTTCCACACGTAAAATCCTCTTTTGGTGTTTGACCTGTGACAGTTGAGTCGATGGAAGCTTGGGTTCAAAAGGACTTGGTAATTTGAAAGACAAAAGAGTGCCTGCTTAAGGACATCTGTCCATATAAAGACATGTTATTCTAAAGAGTTAGTCTTTCACTGCTATGCTTCTATGTGCAGACAGTTTCACATAGTCCAATAGTTCTGCATAGTTCAGTGTATGGACAAACCTTTACAAACCTATTCTGCGCGTCTAAAGGTCTTAGTGTGTCTCCCTCTGCCTCCTCAGGCTGCTTTGTTGTTGTGATTAAATATATTGTTTGTGTCTGCAGTAATGACTGGAGGTTCCAATTGAGACAAAATATCCTATCTTTAATAAAAAACACTCTCAAACAGGCACTTCATCTGCTTTGAAATCACTTGCTTCACATCTCAGCACTTCAACCTCATTTACATTACATTACACCAAAAGAGGCGCATTACCACAGAGTATTTGAAGTATGTAAGCTAATCAGGTGACCTGAACCAACAGGCATCATGGCTAAGTTAAACAGATTAAAATGTTTGACCATGATCACAGTGCTCCTCAAAGGTCTGAGTAAGACTATTTTACTGTTCGAAATGGGCAGTGCAATTTTGCAGTGCACATGTAAAACATGATGATTTTACATTTTTGTCAAAACAAGTCAACATCCTGTAACTCGCGTAAGGTCAGTGTCTCATGAAGTCAACCTGTTAGATGAATTTTCTCTGTTGGCCTGATCTTAGGCATTTTAACTTATTTCTAGATACAGTCAACCATTCTTTCATGAGTGACCAGATATTTCTCACTTGTATAAAGAAGAACAACATTCACTATCACTCTAAGCAACATTTTAAGGTTATTTCTGCACTTTGTTACTGAGTGGTGAAGCTCCAAGGCTCTGTGGGGGCAGAGAGTGAGTTGGGGGGTCGTGGTCTGTCAGGAGTTCCAGCTGTGGCCTCTCCGAGGCACAGGAATGATGTGGTGTTGGACTGAGTGACAGCATCTCTCTGCCCACTGCTGCAGGGAGCTTAAAGGGGCAATAGCCTGGTGGTGTGGAACAGGAGGGGATTCAGGTCCTCGGCATGGACGGCCCGATGGAGCGATGGCTCTGAGCGACTCCGCTCGATTTTTGGCAGCAGGTCTTGTACCTGCTCAATGGCCACCAGGATCTGATGAAGGAAAACCAGATGTAAAGAAAACTGATAAGGTTTAGGTATGATGTTCATATACATGTGGTTGTTACTATCAGATCTGGATTTATCAAACAACTGAGGAGGTGCTTAATTTAATAATTGCCGATAAGTAATCATTATCAGCATTTACAAATCAATAACTACATGACAGATGAAATTCCAGTGAGTCATGACAGCTACAGTACATCCACAGTTACCTATACACCACTCACCTGTGGAAACAGGGGCCTCTCATCACGTTTAAACTTCAGGCAGTCAATAATCAGCCTTTTCATTGACTTGGGAGAGGTACTATACAGCTTACTGAGGTCGGGAGACAGGTAACCACGTCCAACCATAAAGATTATCTAAGAAAGAAAAAACAGGAGACAGTTAGTGAAAAGTGACAGTGCTTTTTAGGTGTGGGAATCTCTAGGCACCTCACGATACATAACAATGCATCAAAGAATTTTATTTCTATACATGATTCTTTTTTTTTTTATCAGTTTAACTTCTAGAGATGCATCTTCACTAGCCTTATGATTTGTGCTTTAAAAAAGTATTTTATTAACAAAACAAGGTTTTCAATTCAAAAATCAGACTATCAGTCTATAACAGTGATCAGTGCTCTCCACAACGATCTGCCCCCCCTTGGCGCATTACTCTGCACTGGTCAACAAGAGATTCTTCTATTTTCTAATCACTCACACTTAGAGCTGATCTTTATAAAAACCTGCAGAATTCATATTTATGTTCCGACTACTTCTGGTTTTCAAAATAAAAACGTTAACAGATGATAGACAAAATTGGCTGATATAAAACAGTCACTAAAGTTGAACAGTTCCAAACCTTGAAACATGACCATGAAGATGTTTAATATATTGTTTTTTTTTATGTCTGCATTTTCATATCTTGCGTTAATTAGTTAAATATTTTTAAGCTAAATTTCAGTTTGTTTTGGAAACTGAATGCGTGTGCACACACAATGCAGGCTGCATCCAAGCATTTCCTTGTATCCTAGGATCAAGTTTTATTCTTAAAGCAAACAGTGCTTAAGCTGCCACCAGGAGGAGTGAGCAAGATACAGGTATAATGTCAGCAGGTATATTTGAATTGTCATCTATGCGTTCGCTGAACAAAGATCAGTGTTGATCAGTGCTCTGTGATGATATAGCATCTAGAGTTTATTTCCTGTGTCCTTCCCTATAGCATTGCATGGACATCTAGCATTGCATCTTAGCACAAAAACTGTCTATGTTGTGTGTCCCTAGTGGAAGTTTGGATTCGTTGTCGTTAAGATGATCGCACCAGCACCAAGCGTCAGGCATGTCCACTGTCAAGCATTAAAGTACACAATGGGATTCAAGTTCACGGTTTCAATCCCTAGTAACACACGTGTGGATCAAGCTAAAGGTAGAGGCAATATGATCAAGTAAACCCGGACCTCTGCAAGTTGCTTCTGCGCACCCATTTTTCCCCATTGCGCACCAATTCATTCTTTCCAGGGATGTAGACAACTGTAACACACACTAAACGTCAATTGAGTGGCTATAAAAATCAAATGTGTTGTGTAGGTTGTTGGTGTAAGCATGTAACACAAATTAACTAATGTGAAGCATGTTCAATTGCCGTGCTCTGCAAAAATTAATAACTGGATGAATCAGATACCCTGCATTAGACTGAGTGGGTGTGATGTGAACACAGAGTGTGATATAACCTGGTCTCTGTTGTTGATATTGGAGTAAGGCAGGGTCCCCGACATCAGCTCAAACAGCACTACTCCGTAGCCGTATACGTCAGACTGGAACGTATATGGGTTGCTGTCCTGCATTCGGATCACCTCAGGAGCCTGAGGAAGAAAAGGACAACATTTATATTATATATTTAATAATTACTACATAATAGGTGCAGGAAATCTAATTGAATCACCATCATATTATCCAAAGTTGGACAGTGATGACCCAATTACATTATGTATGGCACATCATCATCTTGGAGGCACATAAAGGTTAAAGGGGACATAGCATGCAAATTCCACTTTAGTTTTTTGTTAGTGCTTCTACACGTTAATGTGGGTATCTGGCATGTCTACCAACCCAAAAACTCTGGAAAAAAAACACTCGCGCGTTTTGTTATGGTTCCTCTAAGTCAGAAACGTCATGCTTGAGTGACTCGAATGAGCTTCCTGTGTTTTGTGTCGTAACAATACACTGGAAGTCTCCCTACTTGGCCTTGGCCCACCCCCCCGTCACGCCGGGTTTACACTGGACGCAGCGAGGCAGCGCAGCGCCGTTCCCAAGCGCGCAGCCGCCTGGCTGTTCACACTGGACGCGCATTTCTCCGCGCTGGTCAGCCCGTGATTCACTCACATGTGGCATTTGTCTGGATCGTTGGGACTGGGAGGCTGCAGCAGCTGCTCGGGCGCAACCGCTCGCTCTCCCATGCATGAGCTGGAATTTGTGTCAACACCACACAGCCAGCAGTGTGGAAGACTTCCGCAGTGTTCAGCACTACTGTAACACTGGCACAAACACACAGAGCCCCCACACTCGTTACGCCGGGTTTACACCGGACATGGAAGGGCCGCGCAGCGCCGTTCTCAAGCACGCAGCCGCCTGGCTGTTCACACGGGACGCGCATTTCTCCGCTGGTCAGCCCCATAGACTGTGTATATGAGGTCAGCCCGCGATTCTGCTTTCTCCGCTTGTTGTTGTACCCGTTGAATGTCGGGGTTCGGGGGTAAATGATGGTCTTCATAGCCCCCCCCCCCCACCTCTCTTTCTCTCTCTGTCTATCTGCTTGTGTGCTTGTAGTGGATGGGCAGAGGGGGACATTTAATTATGTGATTGGGAAAATTAAAACTCCAGGACAACAGAAGGGAATACAAAGTATGGGATGCATATTTGATAATTATATCATATAAAATATGTAATTTATATCGTTTAAAATCATGGGGGGAGAGGGGGGAGGGGGGAGCTGGCTCATTAGCATTTAAAGGAACAGGCACTCAAAACAGGTCACTCTGTGGAGGGCTGTTTTAGACAGGGTAAAAAGGGTGCTGTTTTAAATGATCCTTGTGGTATTTTGACCAAAGTATGTTACAGACATTTCATTAAGACCCCAAGGAACCATATCAACTTGTGGTAAAATGGGCATACAATGTCCCCTTTAATGGACCAAACCAACCATGTCTCTGACTGAACTGTGCCACAGATATAAAACTGTGCCACATCTGATTTTTTGGTCCAATATTACCATACAAAATTTGGCTTCACACAAACAAAGACAATTTACCAGCATTGACAAGACTGCTCATATTGCTTAATCCAAATTTTTATTAAAATTTAGATGGTTAGATACGACAGGCTAGATCTATAATTGAGAGAAGTAAAGGAGGAAAACATGAAAAAGTAAATAAATGCAGAGATTGTGGCAAAAGCTCTTAGTCAGTTGGCACAAGGTGTCACAAAGGGGATGTCTCTGTTGAATCCAAATCATCATATACAGGGATCCAGAACGCGACCATTTGTTGCAGTGCGAAATCTGAATAAATATTTTAATTTGAAATTTATCAGGTCCTAAAAAATATTCTTAAATAAAAAACAACTGGGTGTATGGACATTTGCCTTTGACAAACATTAAAGTGACTGATTAATAATGATTATTTTGTCAGCGTATAGCGTGGATTTTGTGTACACACTCTCAGACAGGCATTGCACGCTTAATGTGAGCACATGCGCAATGTGCCTTACTAAAGGGTGGAGAGCACTTTGTGTCGACCACACCCACATTCCTTGTAGGCAAACAGAACACACAAAACGAGAGGACAAACGTAAAAAAGAGGGTATATATATTCACAATGAAGAGAACAATTGATTCTTTTTTCGTCAA
The DNA here is from genome assembly GCF_022539355.2 of Hippoglossus stenolepis. Taxonomy (NCBI): domain Eukaryota; kingdom Metazoa; phylum Chordata; class Actinopteri; order Pleuronectiformes; family Pleuronectidae; genus Hippoglossus; species Hippoglossus stenolepis. The sequence goes on from NC_061491.1 coordinate 3,353,640, forward strand.
GATAAATGCTGCTGTGCCCGTTGCACCTGCTCCCGAGGTTGAAATGCCCAATGCAGACCCGACATCATTGGCCTATGTTGTTCCAGTTGTTACACCTGCCCCCGCTCCGAATCCTGATTTACTATCTTGCGTGAAGATGGCTTCATCCGATTCAGAGCCAGATCAAGACCCAGAGCCTTCTAAAACATAGCTGCGCTATGAAAAAGTGACCAACTTGATGAATTGTATTTACTGCAAAGACTGCGGCCAAAGCATTGCAGGGAAAAGTGCTTTTGCTGTTTCGACATCAGCATTCAGAATTGAAACCCTAAAAAGCACATCTTGTGCCGTGAGAGGTGCGTTGCTGGCAGAGCAGCTCCTCTCACAGCAGCGTGTCAGCAGCAAATCAAACAAGTGAGGAATCAGAAATGATGATCAAATTTAACACTGCCTTCACTAAATTCAAATCCCTGATAATCCTCATGAAAAATAACGGGTTAAATGTCAACCCAAATTACGCCAACGACACTGCCTGCGCACAGTTCATCGGAGTGATTGCTGACTCATCCCCCCCCAAAAAAAGACGTCTCTGAAGATCGCGGATTCCATGCACATTTCATTTATGAATGATGGAGACACAGGCATTTCCACGAAAGAGTGTGAAATCGTCTACTGCTCCTTTTGTTTGAGTTATTTTTGTTTGGTTTATCTATTTATTTGAGTTTTTCAAGCACTTAAAGTTTGTTTTATTATCACAATTTTTTGAGTGCTCTGTGATTAAAATAAAAAGAATTGACAATAATTTCTATAATTAGATATGAATTTACCTATGTCTATGGGAAGCGACGCTAAAAATGAAATATTGGGTGCAACTAAAATATGTAGTGGTGCACCTAAATGAAAGTTAGGCGCACCAGTGCAACCAAGGAAAAAGTAAGTCTGAAGCTCTGATATACAGTAAATGAGAAGCTCACCATCCAGAGAATGGATCCACTCGGCTGTTCCACCTGTTGAGAGCCGCTCCACCGAGACTTCACTGTGGCCAAGCCAAAGTCGCCTATCTTAACAGTCCAGCCCTCATGGAGAAAAATATCTAGCAGCAGAGCTCAGGAATCATCTCAACACACAGCTGGTGCAATAATCCCATCAACAAAAACTGACTAAACCCATCTTCAGATTTTATTATGTCATGTTAATAATAATAATAATAATAATAATAATAATAGCTTGAATTTATATAGCGCCTTTCAGGGGACCTAAGAACGCTTTACATATGTCCGTGAGGACAAAATAAATTTGAAGACTGTGAAAATATTGCTTCGGTTACACATTTAACCCAATATGGATGCTATCACCTTTGCAGTTTATCTTTTTTGACCCTGACAGTTATTGTTACCTCTGCCAAAGAGGTTATGTTTTCATCTTAGTTTTTTTGTAAGTTAGTTAGCAAGGTTATACAAAAACTACTGAACTCATTCCCATTTAATTTTGAGGGGTGGAGCATAACCCAAAGAACCAATACAATTTTGGAGCGGATCCAAATAAACGGGCAGATCGAAGAATCTTTTTCACGTTCTTTAACATGACAAGTTAGGGCGCTAAACTTGGCAGAGGTATGTGGCATCTGAGCAGCTTTCTAGTTATATTTCAAATACAAATCACCAGGGTAGAGACAAAGAACGACCATCTTGCTGTGCTAATACTCTGCTACTGCTGTGTGCCTGGTTATGATTCATGTTTGTGGTTAGCTTGCTGCAGAAGATTGTGTTCAAAATTGCCATCGTGGTGATTGTTCGAGACTACAGCGGTGAAAGCTCAAACACCTACCTGTCTCACACACTTAACTGGCAGTCAAAAGCATTGGAAAATAAGGATACTATTTGATTTCAGATCTCGATGAATTATGTTCTTCGCATGAAGGTAACTGAAAGAGAGAAAAATAATTCAATCATTGATTTCATCAAGGGAACAGCCAACAAATTTTAAAAAGACAGTGTCATCAGTTTTCTTACAGGTTCTCCTACACTATCAACAACCATTGCTGCAAGTGTGCCTCCAGCACTATGTCTGACACTGTCAAATACCTTTTTTGCTTTTTAAATCATATTTTAAACTAGTTAAATGGGCAAAGCAAGTTTGGCAAGTTTTAAGTTCATTAATGCGATGTTAAAGTGATGCAACTCAAAGAATTATCCATCTCTACCACATTGCCATCTATTATTACAGAATACTATTGTGTTCTAGAAAAAGCAAAACATACACTAACAGAAAACGTGTCAGTGGTGAGTATGTAGCTATGGTGAAATGGAAACTAGTGGCAGGGCTTACTCCATGCCCTGTGCCGTCTGTCTGGCCACATCAATGCGCCTCATAGTCTCAAACTTGGTTTCAGAGACATGCAGATGGCGGTACAGGCTGCTGCCTTCACACCACTGTGTGATGATGGCAAAGTTGGGCTTAGTCATGTAGCCCATGAACAGCAGGATGTTGACGTGGCGGGTCTTCCTGCAGAGAACAGCAATGATAACAGGGTTAGAAATTCCATTGTCTCATTCAGGGCCAGATGAAGTTGAAGTTATTTAAATGTAATAGTTATGTCAGAGTAAGTGTGATCATGACATGAAAAGAAAATTATATACATAAAAACCAGTGTGAAGACTAAGAAAAAGCTGCTGTGTTGTTTATCAGTGTACTCCCTTTAAAAAAAAAATATATATATATATATATATATAAAAAGGCCTAAATATATCACTACTGACCGTAAGACCTGCATTTCATTTTTGAAGGCCTGTAACTGTTCAGGCGTTGGCTCAGTGACCTTGAGGATCTTGATTGCCACGTCTCCATGCCATTTCCCCTTGAAGACTGTCCCAAAGGAGCCAGAACCTATTCTCTTCTGAATGTTCACTTCTCGAGAGTGGACCTCCCAGTAGTAACTTGAGTCTCTGCAGCCACCTCGGTGCTGAAACAACACATGGACTGAAAGTTCTGAACTAATAACTCACACCATAAATGAAACCTGTTCATTTTCTGCCGAACGCTTTTTTGAATGGATGTTCAAGGTTTTTCCAGCCACTATTAGCTTTCTGTACACCTGTCTAAAGACAATCAGTGATCTGTAAATAAGGTCAAAGACTACCTACCACTTTCTTTTTGTCATCGGATGAGGAGGGCTTGCGCTCCTTGTGCTCTGAGGGAGACTTTGGTGGTCTCCTACCTGGAGAGCCAAGGGAAGAGGGTGGGCTGGTGGAGGGCTTCGGTGAGGGCTCAGGACCTGCAGAATTGTGAGGCAGCACAACAATATGACAGCTCAAAAGCAGAATGACAAAATATGCAAGATCACAAAATACTGATATATACTGAAATAGCCCCAAAAAAATTACCAAAAAATTAAAACCCTACCCGTTGGGATGTGGAATTTCAGTGCTTCCTAAAAAGAAGGAAACCACAGCATATTGTTAATTCACATTAGACAACTTCATACATTGGTAATAAAAGAGTTTACATCAAATCAGAGGTCTGACGAGAATCTGGTTAATGATTTCTAACAAAATACAAAAAACAATATCAAATCTATTAATTTTATTTCAATGTGCAGAAAGCATATTTAGACGTATTAATTTTTTATTCCATGTTACCAAACTGGAGCAACATAATTATTTGTTGTATATTTCCTATGTTTCAAAATATTTCCAACCAATTGACCAAAAGTATTTTTGAGTCTGTATTGACTCTTGTATCGAAAGGTCCAATCAGCTAAGGAGAGCTGATAATGGCTTAACAGTTCAAGTGAACAGCAGTTATTTAGTTAGCCCATTTTTATTATTTCCCAATGAAAGACAGTTACAATAATAACCAATCTAAACATGGTCACTGACCTCGATCATGCTGGCACTAACAGGGCCCACTGTGCTGACCATATGAACATTGGGAGTGGAGGTGGAGCGATGCCTCTGTAGGGACTGGCCATCTCCTCCAGGCATGGGGAAGTGAAAGGCCGAGGTTGGGGACAAGAGGTCCATCCTGTGTGATGAATTGAAATAATCAACTATTTGTATTTACGTATCAATTTCACAGACTATGACCTTGCTGTCCTTTTAGTTAAACATAATTTACTTCATGAGGGAGCTTACCCAGCAGGCTCTGGGGTTAAGGCTAGGTTGCTCTGTGAAGGGGAATTTTCTGGCAATAGTATCTGTGGGTACTCATCTGTGCAAGGATTAGGATCACACCTGGACAAAACATAGGGGAAAAGTGAGGGGACGAGACTCATGAGACAAAATGAAACATGATGAAACAAGGGGAAGACAAAGGACATCCAATTGGCGAGGCTCTGGTTATGTGACATGTTTGCTTTTTTTAACATGGACCTAAAAAAGAAAGCCAGCTAACAATGAAACATATTGATCAACAACCTTTTGTTTGATGACAAAGGTCTTTCTGATCTCATAGTATCGAAGATGAAAATAAAGGACAGTAAAATATAAATCTGGTGAAATAACGAAAAACTAATGTGATAATCAACTATTTACAGATTTTTAACCCATCATGCTCATCTGTGGATGTTGACATATTTTTTTTCCTGATGATTTACACCCAAATTCCCTTCACTGTAGCACCAACATTTCAGCTTGCAGCAGAAATGTTTAATCCCTTTTTAACAAGAGGATAGTTGTCTTATATTTGTTGGATTTATCTTATCCTTAACACTACTTTTTGGACTGTGACTGTTAAATCTTGACCCCAGACACAGTACTATTAACTCTAGACAACAGTAAAATATTATTGGAAGCACCTGAAAAATCTAGTAAGTGGACTATAAGTGATGTATTTAGTCAAACACCATTTAAAAAAAAAATTGCATCTACTATAGCAGGTGCAGTTTTGTTTAATTATGAACAATTATTTGAAGTTCAGGAGACCTATACTATGTGTGGCAGACCTGTTACAGAAAAAGTGACAAGGTGAAAAATAATTCTTTGACACAATTCTTCTCTAACTCACCGTTTGCTCACAGTATCCATGTCGACGCAAACAGTAGGGACCTTGCTACTACAGTGCTGGTGAAATTTGTAGCCACATGTCTGACATCTGAAGCCATTAAAAAGAAACTTGTGGCAAAAATCACAGTAAGCTAGCTTGAAGAAGGTTTTCCGTACCTGCAAAGACAAAGAAGCCATGGTAAAAAAAAAAAAAATAGGCAAAAAACAAGAAACAAAATATAAGGTGAGTTATTTTTTTCAAGTTCTGGATAGGCTGGCATTGTGTAAATACAAGGTATTTTAGAGAAGATGTTAAAAAAAAAAAACAGGGCGCGTGTGTTTGCCAGCTACTTACAAAGTTGTGCATGGTGAGGGGAATATCATCAAGGACCTCGACTAAAAGCTCCTCTCCAACCAGAGGAGTGATGTCTGTGTCCCAGTCTGTCAGTCTCTTACGACTAAAGAAGCAAAGACACAAAAAGGAAAAGAGTTAAATGGCAAAACTCAGGTTGCAGACTTTCTCTATTTTACAGTCGTTTTACAACCTTTCCTTTTCCCTTGATTGTGTATGGTCTGTTCCGGAGGGGTAACCAGCTCAAACATTGTTTTTTGAAACAGAGCAACTTCAATATAGCTTTTTCCCCCCTTCTTTGTGAAAATCAAGTTACAGCAACATGCTAATAAATGTGATTTTTAGTCTTATAATAAATTTATAAATATGGTTACACAAGTAAGTGGGTAGCTGACCAAGAGATCACATCTATGAGAGGGACAGACTGAAAGAGACTATGCACACTGATCTGAACTTGCTTTGTGTCTGTTAAAGAGATATATGGTCTCTGGATATGAGATGTGAAGCACTCGAGCAGTGTATAGATTTTTTAGTCTGTGTCAGGCAGATCACTTATCAACACTAATAGTGCAAATTAATTAGACAGCAGTATTTTAGTTTCAATCCTGTCTAAAAGTGACTATTAAAGAGGATTTGCTGAACTTAGTTGAAGCTAATGACAGGCAGTGCATTGTTGCCCAACTGTTTTGCAAACCTTGGCCTTAAAACTGACATGTGTTATGTTTAAATAATTTTACATTTGCAAAGGAAAATAATCTTTAATCAATGTTTTTTTTTGTGTGTTGCTCCCTCGGCGAATGTTCACGAAATTTAAGATCCCAGGATAAAGAAATAGCCCTTACATACAATAGGTGTTAGTCTGATGTAAATGAATTGATTCTGCACTTTGTGATTAAAAATGTAATCAAAAGATCAGTGCCAATAACTAGTTCAGAACAATCATGTTTTTTGAAATTGTATAACTTTAAATTTACTATGTACCTGTTTTTTTCAGTCAAATTTTACAGAGCAATAATTTCAATAGAATTTATATTTGAACCGGGTTTCAGTAGTAATTCATTTTTAAAATTGGGCTTTCAGCAAAGTGTGAAGTTGATAAGATGAACGGTTCGTGGGATATGCATTCCACATACAGACAGATGTTTGTGGAATTATAAGGTAGATAATACACAAATCTTATCATATCAATCTAATCATATTGTTCTCATCCACAGTGAATACATCAGTCAAACAGTCACAGTGTGAGTTAGAACGGCTGTGTGAACCTCTACGCTAATCACATCAACCAAAGCTAACCACAGTCACTATTTAGTAAACCTGGAGTCAAGTCACTGAAAACTGATTTGAGATGTGTGGTCTTTCTTTGATATGAAAAACACTCATTTTTTGTTATTCACATAAAATATTTGATGATGTGAACAAAGAACCAACAAATCTCAGAAGAGAGATGATCAAGAATTAATGATTTGCATAAACCTGGAAAGTTAACAAAGTAATGTCAAAGAGTTTAAACATTCATCAGTTCACAGTTAGTATGGTTAAATTGTTTGGGAACAAACACTATAATTGGTGTGAAAAGGGCACCATTTGATGATGACAATTATGTAATTTTCCCCATGGTCTGGTGTTAAATAAGTAAATTGTAATATCGATTTTAATATTTCTAATACAATTGCAATACAAATCTACAGCCAAGTATCATATAATATTGACTATTGAAATGGGAGATACAGGCATTGTCCCCACACACACTCTATTTATACTTGTTTGTTTTACAAAGTAATCAAAACTTAAATACACGAGATAAGCCTGCACAACACTTAATTCTCTGCCTTCAGTCTCAAAATGTATAAATGTAGCAACAAAACACATGGTACAATTATGTAGCCCTGGGACTTGTGACAATTGTTTGAGGTTGCTTCTTCATATGACTGTATAACTCCTCTCAGACATGGCGAAATGAGAGCGATTCAATGCATTAATCACCAACATCTGTTACTAGGTTGACTGCCACCATTACAGGCTATGTTAGCCATTTGCACACTTGCATTTGTGTCTTTATATATGTTCATATATTTATGTTTATTTGATCTTCATATTTTTATATCTCTAGTGTTATAGCATATATACAAGTTTTATTCTTGCACTATTTTTTAATACACTTAACATCTGCTGTACCATAATTTACAGGATATAGTCTAATGCACAACTTTTGTATTGTTTCATTATTTATCTTTAAATCTGTATTTATATTTGGTTTCAGTACTCAGGCTCAGTTACTTTTCTTACCTTATACTACTTCTCTCATCTCAAATTTTCAATCATCTTGTACTTAAAATATCTGTATTGTCAATATCTCCATTAGCACATACTTCTTTACAGTGACAGCTTTGTATTAGTTCTGGTGGCTAGGCTATCATTTCACTGCAGATTATGTGTACTTATTCTTGACTTTTTACAATTCTTATGCTCTATCTATCTATCTATCTATCTTAATATCTTAATATCTTATGTGGTTGTTGCAGCCCATTATCCCTGTATGGTGTATGGGGAAATTCAGCAGACATAATGTAATCTTACCCTTCTAGAAGGCGGAACACAGCACAGCAGTCTTGGCTTAGGCCTCTCACTTTGAGTGCTTTGTCTAGACTCTCGTACACAGTCTGTCCTCCACGAACATTCACCTGTTAACAGGAAATTGTATTTGTACAAGTGTGACTTTGGATTGACATTTACACAGATAACATGGAGGCATACTCAAAGTACTAAGAAGCATAAATGACAGTCACATACAGAATTAATGTTGACACTACAAATGACCTATGTTGTGACAGAGAATTTCCAGACTAAAACTTCAGTCCAGAGCACAGATCCCTTTTTTCACCCCAAACAATGTGACATTCCTGTTCTCACCGCAACAAAGCTGACGGACAACACTGGGATGTCCGTCAACCCCAGCTGCTGCTTCAATGGCATTTACCACACAAGATTTTTCACAACTATTGTATTGTCTATGCTACCAATCAAATTACTATGAACCTTTTATAAAAGCACTGCATCTCTCTAACCATCAGTTTTTTCAGTCCCCCAAGCATATCAGAGCTGAGCGCCTATATGGGTTGTCTGCAATATTAAAAGAAAGGCTGTAAAAAATCGAATCAAATTTTAATCAAGTGTAGAGAGTAGATATGTGGAGACTGAGATTTACAGATGCTCTGCACTGTAAACACTAGAACATGTGGTTTGGTGTCTTACAGGGAGATATGAATAAGATGAACACATTGTCGACAACACCACTTGAACTACCACGCACAATCAGTATAATCTCTAACATAACAATTTAGCACAATGGCACCAGGAGAGCACAATTTATCAACTATTTCTAAGAATAATTAAATCTATGTCTGATAGGAATAATGAGTCAAATAAGCCACAGATGGCAGCAAGCACCATCTGCGAAACTTGACACCAACTGCCCACTAGCTTACTCATTTAATGTGTTGTGATGGATGTAAAATTTTGGTGCGAGTAATTACACTTACACCCCACAGTGCTGGCGTAAAAATTCCACAGAGGTGGCAACTGTCAACTCTCACTCACTCAACTAGTTACAACATAGTCATATTTTTATTCATTGAATGTATTGTATGCCACTGCATCATTGTTATAGAGCCAATCATCTCACCACTGTCCTCTGTTTGTTTGGGAGGTAGACTCGGATGGTGCCCCCACCTCGGGGTACATCCTCTGGACTAGTCTCCCCCGAGGAGGAGTAGGAGGAAGAGGTGGAGGACATGATGAGATGCAAGAGGAGCTTGGGGATGTAGTACTTGCACTTGCAACACTGCAACCTCAGGACAGCTTCATGCACAGCAGCATGAACCAGGAGTTACCTCTTTACTTACAACCTGCAACAACATGGACATATTTCAGTTAGAGGAAAATATACCTTGTGTAAATATAATGGAGCTGATTTTCGGGGGAAAGGGGCATTTTCTATCATATTTAACATAATAGATCTACCCAAATCAGAATGTGACTATTTCAATGGCTTTCATCATAAACAATTACATTTTTAAAAGGAAAATACATCAAATTCGCATTTTTGTTGAGGATAAATGCATCTACACTCTTTTAACACTGCTCTTAGTTGTATGGAGACAAATTGATGGCAAACACTACAGAAACATACTGTGTCTCAGACAACAAAATCAGTTCACTTAAAAATCCTGACTTCACAACATCATTGAATTTACACGATACTTCAGGTCTACTTTAAACAGTCATGAAGGCTACATAGTGATTCTCACACGAGAGGAAAACAATTATCTTAATTACTTAAATGTTAGGTCTGGCTATACAAGCGAGAATGACACGTAACCGAGACGTAACCGAAACGTTATCGAGTATTAACGTGACATTTAAGTATTTTGCTGCACGAACAACAACGGTGTTTACAGTCCCGATACCAAACACAACAAATATTAACTTTCCCTGCTGTGACCAACCACGTTATCAAGCAGGAACTTACATTAATGATATAATAAAGCGCTGACAGTCGAAGTTGTAACGCAGCAAACTTGCTAATAACTCGAATGATGCTAATGCTAGCTGACGTTAGCCAGTTAGCTTAACATGGGATTTGCCTGCTATGCAATATGACATTTTGAGCTTTAGAGGCCACGTTTCTCTAAGGGCGCAAGTTGAATGACTTAAGCTAACTGACCAAACTACTTAAGAGTGGTCGTTAGTAGTTGAGAACTGACATAATGACGAAATAATGCTAACAACGATTAGTTATCGAGGTATGTACACTGAAACCGTGTTAGCTAGCTAGCTAGCTAATTGCTCACGGGGATGGGAGAGGAGATTACCCAGCTAACTCAGTAGCTAGCACCCTGCAACAGTCACTGTGTCGAGCTTTAATGCTAACATCACTACTAGCCAGCTAACGTTAGCCAACTTGGGGGGTTTTACCACCGCATCAGTTTGTTGGCTACTTCTACTTTTCGCAAAACACACAACCGTGACTTACTTATCACACATGCGCAAAACAGCACGGCTCAGTCATCAGTGTATATTTGTCATAGTAGCAGCGAAACAACGCTCCGTCAGAGGGTTTTAATACAGTTTGCATACAAAACACACTCTTACCTGTAGCAGCCATCTTGAATTCTCTCAATCTGGAGTCGGATCTGTCAAGAACTTCGGGGGAAGCGGAAAACCTCCGAAACGCTGCGTCGCCATTGGTCGATTCTTGTAGCCGCGTCCAGTCATTTGACAACATCAGCTGTGCGGGTAGGATCTCACTGTGTCTCAGTCCCGTCCATCACACTTCTCAGCCATACCGACCAGTACTAACAAGTTAATGCATACATTGTTTGTTATTCATGCACCTGAGAATTATAATCTTTTGCAAGAGAGGTGGGAAACGTGTGTGACAAATATACAAATGCTTACAACGACAAGAGAAACACACAATTATTATTTGCCCATTGTGGAGAAAATTCTACTGGAAACTAAAAATGAGATATTTTAAACCCCCTTACATTTCTTAAAAATGTGATACAAATAAAACAAACAAGTGTTGGAGAGATTGCAAATGAATTGGAGATCCTACACATCTTTTGTTGGTGGCAAGGAAAATTGTGACTTTCTTGTGTTAAACTGCTGTTATCCACTATACAGCAATGAAAGGAGAGAATAAAGAATATGTACCTAATGGAAACAATAACTGCAAAATTTGATGTAAGAACTAATGAATTTTGGGAAGGATAGGCCCCTGCTATGAAAAATTTAAAACCACGATGATAAGAGTTGTACAGAATGAAACGAAATTAGACACCATACAACTTCAGGAAAACTTTGTAACAGTATCTTTTTACCTGCCTAATGTAAACAGTTATTTTGTGTATTTCATTGCACTTTGTTTCAATGATAACAGCAGCTTATAAAGTAAAATGCAAATTTTACGAATGGTATTAAAAAACTGGTTCAAAAAGGTATATATAATTACTGGGATTATATGTTAATATATTTTATACATGGATAGGTAAGATTTTCTTTCCCACTATAGACAATACAAAATACCATTGCGCCTTTACAGGTTATTACAACAACTTTTATTACAACACAGTTATAATACAGTCAGTACTGTATGTCTTATGTTTAACAAAGGGTTTGACAAAACAGTTTATTTAAAAAATACTGACACTCATGATGGATATGATGCAGTCTGATCACCCATTTACTACAAAGGTGACCATAGTTGCTGACTTAAGCAAAAACTGACAGCAGATAACAAAACCTCATGTAAGACTTTTACGAGTCCAAAACGCAGTTATTGAGGACAACTTTGGTGGAGCTTTTTAAATCCTTTATTGCACACTGAGGAACCTCCTCTTCTTTGCTGTGTGTGTATACGCATGGTGACGCCACTCCACGTCTGCCGTGCTCTCGTTCTCCAGGGTGCCCAGCTTGATCATGTACACTAAACAACAGAACAGATGTTAACACTTAAAACATCTCCAAAGAACTGCAGCAGAAAAGAGAAATTTGACAGAATTTTGACAAATTTCTCATTTATTCTTTTTTTCCCTCATTCCTGAATGATTACCTCATGTGTAACACATTTTCAGAAGGGTGGTTTATGAACAGTGATGATTTTACATATGATAAAGTACTTTCACTAAAAACCTTGCTCCAGCTGCTGTTGGCTTCTTTCGGTGGTTTAACACTGATCCTGGACTTAAAAGGAGCAGTTTGAAACCTCAGGTATCAGACCGTAAATTGAATTAATGTACATCCGATACAGACAAAGGCCTGGTTAAATAAAACTAACTCAAAGAAATCTCAGGCATGAATTTTGTCATTGGTATTGACTGATTTGGGAAAGCTTATATTGGCTTATATATTGACTTCTCCAGTTTCTAGATATAAAACAACCCCTTCACTAAATAGGATATTCTGGCAAAAACAAATGCAGCATTTTCTCGTCAAAAAATAATCCTGGGTTGAGAAGTAAAATGTAGAAACATTGTTAACATGGTGTATTTTGTCAGTCATCCGTACACCCCCCTGAATTTTGTTAATTAAAAGGCAGAACATCCCTGCAAACATTTTATCAACCTGATGGCAAACGGCAGGTCGATGACACAACCTCTCACGTGACACCTGTTGAGATTGAGTTGGAGGTTGCACCTAAACCACTAAACAACCAGACTTACTGAAAATTAAATGGAGTATAAATTCATACCATAACAAAGTTATGTGGTATTAAGTTGTGTTTGCATAACATGTGATAAAATTAGTCTGAAATTTAAAGCTAGTTGAGACGATGTTGACGCAGCAATCTGATGTCAGTTCAACTTTCACTTGGACGAAATATTTCAACCCCTGACAATGTAAAGGTTTAAACATTTGTTTCATTTATTTTAAATGTTGAAATGTTTGCTGAGGCTGCCTTGCTTCTGTTCTTAGTTACCCTCACCAGGCAAGGACCCATCTCTGTACTGCAAGAATCTTTATCTGTCCATACTTACATTTCATTTCAAACCTGGGTCCTACTTCTGTCAGCTCAACATTTTTGTGGTCTGTTTTCTTGTAGGTGTGATGTCTGCAACAGAAAAGGATTACTGCTATTATTACTGTAACACAGGATCTGTGTAGCATTTACATAGGGGGAGCACTTTCCCACTGACCTGAACGAGATGAAGTCCTCCTGGTTGGCAAATGTGATTACACGCCTACTGTCCTCCTTCGGCACTGGAAAAAGATACTTGAGGATATTCGATACCTGTGTGAGCAGAATTAATTAGTTTTACCCACAAACAAGTGGTGAAAGAAGATATCAGCATTGTGTTTGTGTGTGTTCGTGTACAGCACAAGGTCCAGCACTCACTCACCCTCTTGCCGAGCTGTGAGGAGAAGTTATGAAAAATTAGGTGGGGGTAGGCCTCCGACATGGTGCCTATGTCTGGAACATCATGCCTCATTACCACATTGTAAAGTGTGAAATAAGCTGTAGGTCCAAATGGCAAGTGGCACACCACCAGGCCATCTGTAGATATATTAGAACAAAAAATTAAATCAGATACACTACTAATTGCAGTTATATTATAACTGCTGACTCGAAACGGCGTAATTTAAGTTGTGTTTTAAGCCTAAAAGTCCATGAGAGCTTGTGTGCAGTATGTGCGATTTTCCGGTGTGTGCGAGCGAACATGACTGCGGCTCTAGAGGAGGATATCAGTGGACTTTTAGGCTTAAAACATGGTGTAAGTGAAGCCGTTTCGAGTCGAATATGAATGTCGGGGATTGCGGACACTTGGATGACACCACAAGAGCAGTATGGAGGCATGTTATGTTTTTTCTCGTCTGAAGAAGCTCACCAGTTTCTTCAATTGTATTGGATTTGGCTGCAACGCTGCTTACCCCTGAGAATCTAGAAGTGTTTTGTGGTCTCAAACACTTCCTCTGGGTTCATGTTTGCATGACAACCCATTCACTATCTGTGAGATATTTCAGTCGAACCAATATAGTGTATAAATACATCAAATGAAATCATCCCCATACCAAGAAGTGAGCTAAAAATTAACAGGAAGCATGTCTGGTGTCATTCTAACCTATTGATAGCAAATGTGTCCAAAGTTCATCCATCAAAGTGGTTCTTGGCTGTTTCATGAAATAAAAATTATAAAATAACAAGGCTGCTAATGTGGATATAAACTTTATAAAATAACGATGCTGCTAATGTGGATATCAATTTTCATGAAGTCATAACACACTGGTGTTGCAGTTAGTTTTAAAGAAATCAGTGTACCTCTTGTATAGTACTGAAATAATGAAACATTATACAATCTCCCCTTCTGTTCCTGAGCTATGTCATTGAAAAATGTCCAGAAAACTGTATTTACAGAACATTATGATGTTGTGTAACAGTCTGCCCAAAGGTCTTAAGGGCTCTACATCTATTGACAGTTTCAAAAGAAACCTAAGACACATCTTTTTACAACAGCCTTCTCCCGCTGTGTGTTTTACTGCAAAATGTTTACCCGATGGCTATTCTATCCTGTCTGAATTTACCATAATCTGCTATTTATATTCCATTTAGTTTTTTTCTCATTTTGTATTATTTTTAATATCGTGTAGTAACCTCAGGGATATGCACAATTCTAGTTCTAATGTGTAACAATCATTGTTCTTTGTATGTTTACTTTAATTTCACAATTTCAACCATTTTCCAAAGTGAACATAACATAGTAAAAACCTGCAAATAATTAGTATAGTGTGATCTGGGACTGGGCCACCTTTTCAGTGTGGTTGGTGAATACTTCACGAGGTTCCTATAGGACATGTTAACACAATTTAAAAGAGCAATCAAATGTCATAAATATGTAACGTAAATTAACAGGCGTGCGTACCAGGCTGTCCTCTTGTTTCGTGCATGATGACGAGGTCTGTAACATTGTTGGCTTTGCAGGCTCCCACCAGCGAAGCGATCTCATGGTTTCCTCTGTTCATGCGCTGGGCTCCAGGGAACATCAGCTTTACCTCCTGTAACAAGTTCCACACCGCACGTCATGTTATTCTCTGTTCAATATTTCCTCCCACTCTTTACCGATTGATTGTTCAGTAGAAAATGGAAAGTAAAATAGGAAGCTGTATGAGGCTTTATGTTGCTCTTTAGTGTGACATGTAACTGATGTATATTTATGGCTCTTAAGCCAGAGAAACATGTCTACCCCAGATAACTGTTCTTCTTTCACTTTCAGACAGCAGTTTCTAAGCAGCATTACTTCTTGGTTGGTTAACAGTGATGTTACCCACTAAGAGTCCTTGTAGTTGTAATGTCAAATCAATGCAGGATTATGTCTCTGTGCAGATATGGAGCGATGACCTGTCAAAGGTGTTTCCCTGCCTTTCACCCCTTGTGTTTGCTGGAACAGGCTTCAGGCTGTTTAAGGCCCTTAACAATGGCCAAAAATTGAAGAACGGATGATTATTATTATTATTATTATTATTATGATGATTGCTGGTGGACTGAATTTAGTGTCATCATCTTGTTCTAAGGTCGGAGAGCTGTATATAATGTAATGTAATGCTTTGTATTAATATTTCTTAAATATTCTGGATTGAATGTCATCAGGTACCAGGCAAATCATTTTGTAGTATGTGTTATTATATTTGTAAGGTCAATTGAATCCCAATTGATTATTCATGTATGAATCATTGTATATTAGAAACTTTACTCTGAATTGTTAGACAAATTTCAGTTTTGCATAGTCAGTGCATGTGCAGCAGTGCATTGACTAAAAGATGATCCTATATTTGGTGGTCCATTTACAATATAATCTATACTAAATTACATTGTTGATTTGAGGAATCTTTAACAATATTTTTAAGAAATGTGTGAAACTACATAGCAGGGCGATAACAATAAAGTTTTCTAGTAAATATTTAACATTCATTGTCAACTACTGTAGATATCACGCCACACAGCTTATACATATGCAGTTAATAATGGGGATCAGAGTGAAAGGTGTCTGCAGCATAACTTTCACTTCCCTGCTCACAGACACTTAAACAGTGAGCTGTGACAGATACATGGACCTTTGAGAAGCTCCTTACATGTGGACTTCATTGTTGTCCCTGTGGCCCTGAATCACACTAGTGTCTAGCAACCTCATGATCGGTCTGCTGTCCGAACTGAGTGAGTCACCACAGAGAAACTGGCCTGACCTTAGCAAACATCTTGAGTCTGGAGCTCGGGTCTCTGGACGTAGTGACCATGACTTTGGGATCTTCCACTCCGGCCCATTTATACTCATCATCCATGTGAGAGCTGATGCCTGCACAGACAAAATGACAAATGTATAATTTAACGGGAAAAAAAGAAAACTGATGAATCAGTGTGATGAGATGTTGTTGATAACGCCAAGAAATCGTGACACCAACCTTCTGCCCCTTCATCGTCATACTCCAGTAGATTCTGTAGCTGCAGAGCTTCTCTGCGTACCTCAGTTGGAATAAGCAAATTTTCTGCAGAGAGGGAAATAAAACAATTTATGCTTTTGATTAGGATCATCCTAAAGTGCAGACAATGCAAGGAGTAAAACAGAATCTACTGAACGTGCCATCCTACCTTCAAGTGCTCCCTTCAACTTCTGTTTTTTCTCCTCTATTGTTCGGAGCCTGTCCTCCTGTGCCTTCCTGTACAGGTACTCTCTCCTCTGTCTCACCTCCCGACGAAGCTGTCCACATTACATTAAGATCATTACATCAAAGTTTTTCAAGCAAAAAGATTCAGGCTCTAACTGGACACATGATATTTCAAGAGAAAAATGTGACCGATGAGACATGGTATAAGTTCTCCGTGAGACAGACAGGCTGATACAGGCTGATTTTTACTGTGTACATCTACATCATCATTCTGTGTATTTGATTACGTGTGGTTTTAAGTTACGAAATGTCCAAGATTTAATGATCCTAGTTTTATTGATCAAACCAATTTAACAAGATTTAATGTTGAACGATAGTTAACATTTGAACAAAGCTACACACTCGTTGGGAGATGGTTTCATCAAAAACAACGTGTATAACTGGCAGAGAAACATGGATAGTTAGGTTAGTTCGCTGAAGTATTAAAACATAGAGGGGCCAAAGTGTGTCGGTAACACCAGTTAGGATATTCACATGAATTAACGATAACATACGTTTCGCTTCATATATATTTTTCAGTTAGTTTTCGACTTACCATGTTTTTATCTCGCTGGTTGTTGCATGGAAGAGAAACTCACATGGAAGGAGGAAGTCCACGAACAAGAGTTTGTTTCATTGGCTAACACAGTAGCCAATGAGAGCGCTCGATACTGGCCGGTGAGCTTTTCAAAATAAAAGCTCGAGATTCAAGGATCAGGTGTAGAAAATCCATCTTTACCAACAGAGAGTTTAGAGTGTGTGTAGTTTTAGCAAGGTGTTCCTAATAAACTGCCAGCTGAGTGTATATTATACATTTTTAATATAGATTTGAGCCATACAGGTTTAAAAAAAAAAAAAAATCACCTTTACAAAAGTCAATTTTAACACATTCATATCCACAGGGGAACATTCCTTTTTAAAATTTCCTTTGCAGCACCCAACAACCTGAGCAAATTCCAGATCTATTGATTATATATATATATATATACACACACAGACACACACACACACACACACAATGAAACTGCTGTACAATGAGAGCTCTGACCGAGCCTCTGAACAAGAACGCAGCATCTCTCTGTGATTACGAACAATGAGGGATTCAGATGCCGTCTCATACTCCATCTTATTCTGTGTTCATCCCAACAGAAAACTAACTTAACATCCTGTTTTTTCTCCACAGAGACCTTTCACAAAATCCTATTGAAGGTGAAACTAATTTTAAAGAATTGACACATGAAACAGCCTTTATGAAGAAATGTTTGCATTTATTGGACAAACCAAACATAAGCAAACTCACACACAGTGTAAAGATGAGACATGTCATGGGGTGAAAATTAAATGAAGGATTTCATTCCTAAATAAGATATATCCATGCAGAAAAAAATATCCCAAATCCAGTATTTCTAATATACACTCAGCTGGCAATTTATTAGGAACACCTTGCTAAAACTAACACAGTCTAATACAGCATTCCTCAATGAAGATATAATTTTAAGAGGAAGTAGTCTGTGCTGCTGTGTAACTTCATTACTTCATAACAGGAACAACTGTCAGCATAATACAATGTAGTTCAACAGGATCTCACAAACTGATGACTGACATTATTCTACAGTTGAATCATCACCTCTTTAACAATATCCACACAAACTGAACATTATAAAGTCCATTAAGACTGCAAACGTTTTAGCTATATATAAATGTGTAAACTGACAACTGAGTGTATAATATTAAATGGTTACTTTAGTTAACATGATTTTTAGTAACTTATCCCTTCCGGAACTTTCCTGTTAAAATCATTTGATAAGATTTCAGGGACAATGTTTCTGCATGGTGTAGACAACATTTTGGAACAAAGCTCTTCAAATATATATTTATATATTCATTTATATACTTTATACATTCTCTTTTTACTGTACATTTAAGTCTCATGCTTAGCTTGAAACTGCTATCAGCATTTATCCTCAATCACATGACAGACCAGAAAAAAAAACAAAAAAAACAGCGTACAGTATTCAGGATCAATGCTGCATAGTTTCAACTTTGGAATATCAAATATTATTTCTTTGTAAACCAACAGTGTAACCATGTGTATGGGAGATGGAAATGTATGAAATCTGTCACTTGTCAAAACAGGTCTAAAAATACACATATTTCTTAGATGCAAGAATACTTTACTCATTTGAAACATTTTGGTGATGCAGTTCATGGAAGATACTGAACGTCATCTGTCTCAGCCACGGTTTGAGGCGTCTGGACAAAAGAAGTTACACATGAGAAGAGCGGAAGTTCATGTCACTGTATTTTTCAAAACCAAAGCAATAAATAACACAAGAATAAAGAGAGTTTTGGAAATGTTGCACTTACAGAAAAATAATACCCTGTTTATAAGAATGGTGTTGTTGCTGTCCGCTGAGAATCAAACAAAAATAAACAAAAAGACAAACAAACACATGTAGTGATTCACTGCAATCTTACAACAGGATGACAGATTCTGTTCAACAAATAAAAAGGCTGTAGGACATTCTTAAGCCCATCAATTACCAAACCGTTTACATTAAGAACACTTAATAATGGTTCATGAGGAGAGCGGCACACCAGTCCTTTGTAGTAACCTCCATCAAGGCAACAGCAGAAAACATGAAGAGGACTTGTACAGTATCTAGCCTGTGTAGCGTGGCAGAGAGGAGGGCAGGGTGCAGGGCAGGAAGATAGTTTGTAGCAGCAAAAGAAACTTCAGGTGGTGACAAAGGCCAACGCTGGCCTGGAGACTGTTATTAGTTTCACTAGATCCACACTAAGCCAGCTAATTTCTAAAAAGGTGTGAAAACAATACGTGTCCACGTTAGAGCTTTTGTAAAACATTTCCATTCACACTGAGACAACATGGAAATGTGAGATCCATTAACAGTCTGAGCCTGACTTCACATACAGTCTGGCTGATACAAAACTAGAATGAGACACAGTAGAGCATATACATCCATCAAGGCCCAAAAGTCTCCTTATGAAACCAAATTCAAATTCACTACATCCAGACTTTTATTTGGATCTACACCACATTGCACATACTCATAGATATCAGTCCCCTAAACATGCCTCATTTTGTCCATTAAAATGCATGAATTATTCTCAGACAAATCAATGATAAAGATGAAAAATGCTGCTCTTATAACATTAAAGTGGGAAAAAAACTGGATCTTTCCCCTGATCCACACCAAAATGTTATGCCTTCTCTCCTAACCCATGCCACATCCTTCAACCATTCAGTAGTTTTTGTGTAATCCTGCTAACCAGCAGACATACATACAGACAAACAAATGCACACAAAAACAACCTCCTTGGCTACAGGAGATAGGATATCCACTTGAATTCCAGCCGTAAATGGAAGTGTTAATAGAATCGAGCTCATGACTCACCTCGTTTTTGTGGATTTTTATTTTCCGAATGTAAACAGTGATTTCATTACGGTTTGTTAAAAGTACCTGATGGCATTTCCTGTTCTGCTCAACCTAAAAGTTAGTGCAATCACTATTACAATGAGAAAGTCGGACCAAGCAGCCTAATGACAATCTGTGTCAATTAAAAAAAGGTCATCAGAGAGATAAAGGCAACTGAAAGGTGTCTTCTTGACTTATTTAAACACACAGCCACAGCCTGTCAGTCTACACTCAGATGTCTCAAGATTTATCAACTGTTTGAGAAAGCAACACATTTGGATAAAAATGGGTTTAGTGTGGACAAAGGACCAAAGGAGAGAAAATGGAGCCGGCTTAGTGTGAACAAAGAGGAGAAGTAATTTCCTCTCTTAGTAATCAACAAGATTCTCATATCAAATCACTCTGGACTATTCTTCATTGCTCATATTTAGAGAGACTAGACTAAAGGACTTAAACCCATTTCAGCCAACAAGCAGGGAATAGAAAAAAAATAATGAACAGTATGGAGTCTCTAAGGAGTCAGTCATCACTTTGAGCATGCTCTCAATTATTACACCAACCACACAAACACTAAGACACAATGATAACCTTATTTACAGCAGCTAAATTTGGAGTGGATCACTTGGAGAATGTATCAAATCAAAGACAAATATTAAACCCAACATATTCCATCATGTCAAAGTACAAAGAATCAATTTTTTTTTTTTTACGCCACAGCTCACTACAGTACATGTGGGCGTCCTTGCCTTTTCTTACTGGTTGGAATGGAAGTGACAGCAGAGGTGCAGATTAGGAAAATCAGTCAGAAGGAACATACAGGTACCAGAGTCCTTGGTTATTTTACCTGGGTGTTGTTGGTAGCCTTGCGTATTGCGTATGGCTTGGAGATGCTGCTTTATGCACATACAAGTCAAGGAACCAGGAGTTTTTAAACAACCATGTCCCTTGTTGCGGTTCAGTGGCTCCATTTCCTAATTAAACAGGAACTTTTATAGTTCTTCATAATCCCCATCATCTCTTTTAATCAATCCTGCTCCTCCGCCCAGAAAGTCCTCCAGTTCATCCACTTCTGTTTTCTTGGTCCGGGATTTCTTTTTCTTCTTCTCTTTGTCATCTTCTGTAGCAGCATCTTCTTTTTCCTTTTTCTTGTGTTTGTGTTTCTTCTTGGTTTTATCATCCTCCTGAAAGAGGAAGGACAGAATTTGCTGGATTGACATCCCACATCACTGCTTAAAGTGTATAATATGAACAAAATCCACTTTACCTCTTTGCTTTTCTTCTTCTTTTTCTTTTTTTCTTTTGAGTATTTGCTTTCTTTCTCTGAAAGAGAAGCAGATACATCCAGTGTGATATATAAATGAAGTCATCAATATTGGACTTAGTCCATTTCTAATCAAAATATGTTATTGGGTCTGAAAAGGAATATGTTTTGGACTTCAAGTAAATTATTCAAAACACAAAATATTAATATAACAGGTGCATATATATATATAATAATCCAGGTACCACATAGCCACTGTATTTTTGGATAGGAAACTATGTAACTATAGTTTTGTTAATTGTGGATGGGCATCAGATGCCACTTGAACAAAGAATTAATTATTAATTGAGAGTCATTAGTCAAGAATCGGAATCGCATAAAATCGTGCCTTTCCCAAAGATTCCTTCCTTTTCCTTTTGTATTTATATAGCGCCTTTCTGGTTTTGACTACCACTCAAAGTCCACATATAAATAAAATTAACTACCTCATCTCAAAAGCAGATATTAAGTGAATTTAATCATCAGAACAACAATTTCATGACTTGCCTTCCTGTTCCTCGCTGCTGTCCTTGGCTGCGGGAGCCTCCTCTTGGATGCCGAGGCCAAACAGATCGGTATCGTCCTTTTGTTTAAAGGAGATCACAGTGGGCTTCAGAGGTTCTGGTACTTTGGCTATCTGCATGTCATCATCAGAGAGATCGGACAGGAGCTCATCCCTGATTGGAAATGCATCCTGGGAAGAACGGGGCAGTCAAAAATGAACTATTACATATAGAAATGAGAGGAAAATAAAACGGCATCTGATGTGGCAGTGTGGCAGAAATGCAATTAAATCTTACTAGTCGCTGTGTCTATGTGCATTCTGTCTGTTTTCTATCATGCTGTGAATTCAACCGGATGGCAGATTAAATAATACCTCAATCAAAGCTCAGCAGTAATAATAATAATAATAATAATAATAATAATAATAATAAATGTATCTTGTATAGCACCTTTCATACAAGACATGCAGCTCAAAGTGCTTTACACACAATATAGATAATTAAATATATATTGTGAAAATGTAAAAAGAAGCTGTGAATTTGTTCTACTTCACCGTTGCTATTTTTGGTGTGTCTGATGCTTCAGACTCAAAGTCGGGGTCATCCATGACAAAAGAGAGCATTTGCTGGGCGACAGGGGCCTCAGGGTCTGTGTCAGAGTCCTCAGCTTTGGGTGTGTTTCCCTTCTTCTTGCCTTGTCGGGCTGGCTGCTCTGTTGCTGGGATTAAAGTGAGGGAGATGGGCGCTGTGGTCTGGCCTCTGGGCTCTGGAGCTTTAGATGTCACCTTTGGTTTTGTGATATGAATCACAGGCCTGGAAAAGCATTTGAGTATTTCACATATACAATTTTATACTTCTTTCATTCACATATTAACCCTCCTCACTCCTCATGTAGAAGGCAGAAACTGTCATGTTACATTGTCCTTTACACAACTTTATGTGGCAGATGTAAATGCAAATTAAGTCTATGCATTGGCATTAAACTCAACTAGGGTTTACAGAAGGACTGGGGGATTCTCAATTTGATCCTATCACGATACATGGGTACCAATTCAATGTATATTGCCATGCTAGAAGAATTATGATATGATATTACGATTTATTGCAATTTTTGTATTCTGATTTAACATTAGAACATGGGAAAATGTTGAATCCAACGCTCCACTTGATATAAACCCATTGCCAGTATTGACAATCTAGGTCGGTAGGCGATAGGCCAATATAGAAATATTTAAGCTTATAGTTAAGTACAGTTAAAGCTAAATGAACTGTTGTGATTAAGTTACATAATGAATTTAATCAAATATTCAATCAATTATTATTTTAAAGTACATATCTTATCTCTGGCAGGACATGTTCATGCAGTTGTTATAAACTTAGCAAAGTGTTAATAAATTAGCGGTGTGAAAGAGTGAGAGATTATATAGATATTTCTAAGATATTTCTTTAATTTCTATCTCTGCTTATCTTCTTTTTGCTTTGTCTGTTTTTCTTTGTAAAGAATTTTGTATCATACATCCACCCATTATTATATAACAAGTAGCAATAATCCCCTGGTGGTGTTGGTTTTAATTTGAGAAACATGCTCAAAGTCACACACCTTTCCTTTAAATCCCTGCCAGGCTCTGACATGGAAATCAACCCTCAATACCAAAGCATTTACATTGGATTCTGATAAATTCTGGAGGTGAAGAGCTGTATTGTTCTGAAAAAAGACTTACGCCTTCAGTTCAGGTTCACTGTCCAGGTCTTGATCCTGTGTGATGGTGAGGGCTGCTGGTACTCCCTCCTCCTCGTCACTGGTTAGAGTGATATCTTTACTGGGAGGCAGGGTCTTAGGCTGAGGAAGACTGGGCTCAGTGTCATCAAGGTCAAGCTCATCCTGGAAACCAGACACCATGGGGTTTCCTCTGCCTTCACCATCACTGGAACAAAGAAAAAGATAACTGCTCTTTTCAACAATTTCATACCCAACTGCAAATAACTATTGATTTTTCATCATGATTTTCATCATGATACAAGCTAACACTAATTTCAAGGTTTATACAACAAGATGAAATGGACTAATTCTTCCTTTCCGAGGATTAACTACAAACAAATAGCTCACCTGTCACTGTCCACAGCTCGAGCTGGTGCAGGTTGAGGAACCCTGTTCTTCGAGGGCAGGCTGTCCTCCAGGAAACTCTTGTCCAGTCTCTCATCTGGCACAAAATCATCCACACTCTGAACCTTAAGAGGACACACTGGTGCAGCAGGGTCCTCTGAGGAAAACATAGAGGCAAATGAATGTGAGTAGCAATCAAATAGTTCAAATTAATAAAAATCTGCGATTTAATTAAAAAGCTCTCATCACAACTCCCCACTTTTGTACAACTTTTAACAACTTTTTTTAAATCTAACAAAAGTGCAGGATAAATCATGAGGTCTTGGATGAGGTGCAATTCCAGTTCTTCCTGTATTTGTGGAAGAGATTCTTATAAGCCAGCATTTTGAAACAACTCTCTTATTTGTGAGCACAAAAATTGTCAGGAGGTAGACAAACAAAACCTTCAGAAATAACAAAGATACAGGGAGAAAAAGTACCCACCACTATTAAAGCCCACATTCCTTGATATTAATAGCCCCACTTTCTCCCAAAAAGGCTGAGTATGTGAACAATGCTATAAAATGTTGGCATCTTATGATCCACTTCAGTTATGTCCATCCTCATAGATTTAGGACCTTGAATCTCCTTTAGTGGTCTTGTTAGTACCTATTAAAACCCTGTTCAGTCAGTTGGGCAACTGCCTAAATCTGCGATTGTTCATTGCTGGTGTGAAGTGTGGATCATAAATTGGCCAATTTAAAACTTTAAAAAAGCATCAAAAAGGTACAGCCCCTTAGTTTACTAGTGCTGTGCCACTAAAGAGTATTTTAATATAGTCTTTATACAACAAACCATCTTACAGAATACATACATACATGCAGCATGTACATTTACCATTTACTTTAGTCACACTTTTGATCGGCTGGTAGAGAGAGACGTGGATGAGTTGCTAAAGAGAGAGATGAGGACCCCGAAACCCAGATTTTTCTCAAACCCTCATACCTAAATGATGCTCAGTTTTGTGTTCAGTTTTCAAATAATTTATCTGCAAGTCTCTGGAACAGCTCCAGCTCCAAGTTGTGGCTGGCAGGGAATCAGACTTATACATGCAGCGATACTAATCCCTTTCAATTTAAAATCATGCTGTCGTGACGATACATTTTACTCTCTTATGATATTCAAAAGGAACTAATGGCTTTTAACAATTATTTCAATAGCAGCACACATTTCATCTCTGCTGCTAGTAGGAGGAGACTCACCTGACGCAGGAACAGGAGCATCAGCAGCAGGTGATGGACCAAACCAGCGAGAGATGAAGCTGCGTTTCTGGAAGGACAACACACTAGATGCTGCGGAGGCCTGTTGGTGTTCGGGAGACTGAGCTGATGGTTTTGTCTCAGCAGTAGGTGAAGCTGCCCCGCTAACAACCGCCGTGGGAGGTGGAGGAGAGGACACTGACACAGACGGTGACTGTGGGAGCACTTGGAAGGGGATGGGGGGCTGAGGGGTGCTGGGGCTGGAGCTGCCCGTGGAGGCCCCACTGGGAGGGACAATGGGGGACTGGGAGCCTGAGGAGGAACCGTTGGCTGGACCAGGAGAGCCATAGCTTTTACTGCGAGTCTCCAAGTTCTCAAGGAAACTGTGGAAATCAAAGCAAGACTGGTTAATAAACTGATTCACCTGCAATAATATCTTAAGTTAGGGATACAGGACAGCATGATCAGCATAATTTGCCATACAAAGAAATACAAAGCATTGGGCAAATAACTTAACACATCTGTTAGTCAAGAAGACCTCACTCGCAGTATAATAAATCTGCAATAACCATCAACTGAAGTGGTCTATTGGTTAAATTATTTTGTAGACTTTTGGAAGATGGATATAAGCACAGCTATCTATAGTGTTTTCAGCAGTAAGGAGCCCTGAGTTCCAACCAGAACAATTTATTAACTGGTGTGCACCACAAACTGCAAGATAAAGATGCTAGTTTCCCTGTAGGGGCTCCATGCAGCAGTAAGCTGGCAGAGAAAAAGAAAAAAGATAGTACATCTCATAGTTTTGATCCTCAGTTTCCTGCTGGACACAGAGCTCCTCCAGGGTGGCGTCCATGTCCAACTGGTTGGTCTCCAGCTGCCTCAGGAGGGTCTCTCTCTGTAAACACACACACACACATACCATGAATACCTGGGCACGGAGCTGAGATGAAGCCTTCACTGTATACTCATCTCATTATCATTCGGTCCCATTTACAGAACTGTATTGTCTGAATTACAGAAGCATATAAATATTCCAGTCATACAAGTTGAGTGTGGAAAAACTAGAAATAAAATGATCATGATACAAATGACAATTGCAAAAATAAAAAAATAACCTGTAGCTGCAAGAAGGGGATGTTGAAAAATCTGTGCAGGTATTTCAAGCCAAAGCCGTTCTTCATTGACGACTCAGCATAGTGGATGTAAGAGGATCCCATTGGTCTGTAAAACACAAGTATCACCAGTTTACTCATCATCAAAGATTATATAGATTTAAAAACTATCAAAGTATATTTGTACTGTATGTGGCGTACATGTCCTATTAATCATTTAAGTATATTACGAATAAAATAATGAGCATATTAATGCTGCATAATACATTTTTGGGCCATTTGTTTTCTGGGGGGGTTGTGATAAACAATATTATCACCCTTAGTTGTTATATATCAAACGAACCCAGAACAACAGGCTCATTCATTAGGAATCAAGTTTGTACACATCTGATGAATCAAAGAAGTCACACATTTACTCTTTTAGCTCAATCTTTGGTGTCTACCAACTCAAGAGAAATATATCTATAATATATCTAGCTCTTAAGCTGTTAGCTCTACTATGATGACCACTCAAAGGGCTTTACGGTACAGTTTTGCGATTCACCCTTTCACAAACACACACACACACACACACACACACACACACACAGTGCATCTATGTGCAGCACTTTTTCTATCACAAATCAAACACTGCCAGCACAGTTGCTAAGGCAATTTGGGGTTCAGCATCTTGCCCAATGACACTTTTGCACGCAGAGTGGAGGAGAGCCTGGGAGAGCCAGCCTATTGTTCAATGCTCCTGAAGGACTTTTTACAGAGCCAGGAAGGTATCTGTCTTTCAATACTTTCTGCTAATTTGAGAAAACAAATTATTTATCATAGACAGGGAGTAATATGGAAAAATTATTAATTTGTTGTACAAAGAATTTTTATGAGGAAGAATTGTGTGTGGATAAGGAGAAATCGTCAACAAAATCCACATAAGAATAATAAGTTGAGGACATCTCAAAAAGAGTCATACATTTTTCTAGTTAGAGTTGGATAAATATGTTCAGATTTCTCTCATCTCTAATATCAAATACTTTTCTGTGAGTTTCACTCATTTTATCCTTGTTGCTGTCATTCTCTAAAATGTTATATTTTCATTTGTGCCACCCCTGCTTGTCAATACATCATCACATAATGAAATGCTGATGGAGCCTATAGGGACCATATAAAACACTGTGATGGAATTGTTATTTAGGTTATAAAAAATAACGGTGCCTTAATTCAACAGCTACATGAATCTAATCCAACACGGTATCAGGTCAGTGAAACTTCCATATTAACCATCACAGAGAGTTTTTGTTTGAAAATGAGTGAAGAATTAGCTGAGTGCTGATTTCTACCTGTTCAGTCCAGCAATCAGGTCCCTTATATCATCAGGGAGGATGACACGGTGCTCGCCCATATCCCTGTGGTTTCCCAAAACACACACCGGCACATGGGTGGGTACTTTGGGCAGTTCCCTCAGGATGTAGTTAAATGTCCTGCAATTGACAAAGTAAATACACTGATGTGTGCGTGGGGGAAGGAGTATTAAATGAAAATGAAATACTTCAGTGGAGGTCGAGATGGAAAGAGGAATACTCTTAATTAAACAGTTTTTCAAAGTTTTTGTTATTTACAAAATATTTGATATGGTTAAGTTAGAGACTTTGATATATTACGTATTTATCAAAGACTGTTATAGATGTTTTCTACACATATATAAAATTTAAAAAAGCTGCTATAAACACTAATTTACAGGTTAGTGCAGTTCTGTTACTACAATAAATACAATACAAGTTGCTAAGTTTCAGAAAAAAATGGTTCACAAGGTATATTTCAGAGAAGCAAGAAAAAGGTTTAAACAGGTTAAATGCCTATTCACTTGCACACATTCCATTGAGAAATAATTTACCAGTTCGGCCAGTGTGCATGTTATCTTATTGCTGCTTAATGTCGCAACCTTAAAATAAATGAGGGCAAAATTTATGGGTCTTAAAGGTGCTATTGTGCACGTACTGTACATATCAGCACTGTTAATACAGAATATGAGGCTGTTGATGCATTTTCCTTGTTGTAAAACACTCTGTCTTTCAGTACTATCTGACTTCTCTGCCGACCCAATACCAACACCGAAGTATTACGAGTCAAAATCAAGTATTTTTTTCATTTTTGAAATGTTTGATAGGGACTATTTTCAACTGCAGATTAATTCACATTTGGTGCACTGATGGATATTAACAGCAGCACTGTGTGTGTGTGTGTGTGTGTGTGTGTGTGTGCATGAAGGAACAAGTCACAACAGTGTGTTTGGACAACAATGAAGCTCTGTGATGAATCATGCTTTGTTACACAGAGTACTTGTTAATAGGATTAATTGATGCTTGATTCAGGTTTCTGTGGAATTTGCTTAAATAAAAAAGGAATATTTTAACTTTAACTACTGATCAGATAGTATAGCACACAGCAGCTCTGTTTCCGAAGTTCCCACTAACGCATTGCACTTGCTGTTTGCTTTACTTTAATTTTGTGTTCAGTTCATCACAAAGCATCCATTAGATTCATTTTATTGATTGTAAATCTGGTAGACATACACAGCTTTATATTTTAGTGCAATATTGTCCTAATTATGTATCAAAAGCTGTAGTAGCATTCTGTTCCAACACTGTCTTTATACAGAGAGAGGGTGAATTTCAAGTCATCATCTTTGCATCAAGTTTAACAGTTTTGATTTCATTACATTTGCTGCAGAAAATGTGTAATTTGTTAACTCATAACTTAATGAAGAATTTCTAACCATAACATTTACATGATTTCCTGGTTTTTGGTGACCTAAACTTTTTTTAACCATAGACCTTTGTACCACTTAAGATTATTCACAACTGCTTGTCAAAACTAGTTGTTTTAAAACTTTTACAACTACTTAAATGTTGACCATTGATAGAGTTATGTCAAGTATATACACAAAAAACACCTAATACTGCATAAACAAGTGTTCTGTTGTGTAGTTTATACAACTATGAAGGCCCCTGGTACTTTCCTTCACGAGGGACAATCCTCCAGTTT
This sequence comes from Hippoglossus stenolepis, assembly GCF_022539355.2. Classification (NCBI taxonomy): domain Eukaryota; kingdom Metazoa; phylum Chordata; class Actinopteri; order Pleuronectiformes; family Pleuronectidae; genus Hippoglossus; species Hippoglossus stenolepis. Next base: position 3,382,879 of record NC_061491.1, read on the forward strand.
CACAGTTATGAGCCAACATGGCAGCCAGGCTGTGTGACTCAGTATCAGTGACAATCCCAGTGTCTATGACTTAGTATCAGTGACCATCCCAGTGTCTGTACCAGCCTTGTTAAATAATCTGGCCAAGCTTAATATCACCAAGCTTTAAAGGTGCATTGTACCAACTGGCCTGACAGCTGCTAAAAAGAAGATGTCACCTCGCTCTTTCACCACGAGACACAGTTTTCACTTTTTGGGATAATATTTACCAAAAGATGTCAGTGCCGGAAAGCCCTTTCTTTTCTACATGGTATGATTTATTTGTCTCCCCTTTATTTGCTTTCTTGTGCAGTTATGTATGTATTTTACAGTATAATTTACAACACGTTATGATATTTGATATATTTATAGGATTACAACTAGTATTTTTATTTATTGTAATTTCTCCAATGTTCATTCACTGTTATTCCCCTTAAACTGCATTTCCTTTACAATAAAAACATTTGACTGCAAAGTGTAAATAGCAGAAAACATATGTGCTGAATTATTGAAATATTTCTGAATGTATATAGTAAAATACACATGGAAACCAATATATATTTAATTCAATATTGGTGCATGTCTCTTAAGACATGCAAGTGTTTAAAAAAAAAAAAATCTCATCCAGTTCCTTTAGGATGCTTAAAATAGGAACGCTGAAATGTCTTTTCAAGGTTTAGCCTTTGAAGCTGAAGAAAACGCACCACTGGAGGCTCTGAGCTTCACAGCCACTGAAACCTAATCTGTCCATGCATATTGTAGCATTAGAGCTCACTGATGAGACAGTAGTGGAACAACAGTTCAGACAGACGAGTCTTACCACTGCTTGGTAATGTCAAACATCATGATGACTCCATTGCAGTTCTTGTATACATCCAGGAACTCAGCATCCAGGGCCACATCATCTGACTACAACACAGATATATTATTATTAAGCTAACTTGATTAATCACAAAATATATACAAAGGAAACATTATACTTTTGTTTTGACAACTTATATTATTGTTTAGATCCAATAAGGGCTCTTTGGTTAATTCCATTACTGACCCACATACTTTAAGTGAGCCTTTTTTGCCTGAACACATGACAGTCATGTGATAGTCACCTCTTGGGGCTCATTCTCCAGTTTCAAGTTGTCTCCTCGCTTTTTGCCTTTTCCTGAAAAAAAGAGTTACATTTAATTGAGCTGGTGAGGAAAAGCTCACAATCAAGGCTTAGTTTGTTGTTGGTTACTTTATGATGAGTTAAGCAAGCAGAGCAGCACAGGTGCTTTTCTTAAGGAAAAGCAACTTTCAGCTTAATTCCAACAAACTTCATCCTCTAAATACCGGCTGCTGGCTCACACTGTGCAGACACCTATGCTCTCTACATACAAAGCGCAAAAAAAGACAAACTGTGACAAATAGCCACACAGCAAACCTGGAAATAGTCAAACCTTTAGAATATTGACTTTTAGATAAGAGAGAAACTAGGCAGGGCAAGCCCACGGCACACAATCAAGTTTAGTTTCTACACACTATCGTGGCTCTCACCTACACCTTCAGGAAGAGGATATTTTTGGCCTGAGATGAGTGCAAGAGAGGTGCAAAAAACATAAGACAACATCAACACTGAGGGGGGGGGAAAAGCATCTATTTGATGTCACGAAATACTGAAACAGGTCGACAGGTAAAGGGTGTAACTTCTTAAAGCAAGGTCAGCCTCAGTAGAACGTCAAGTGTCTCACACTCACCTTTGTCAACCACGTCCCAAACCTCCACCTTGACGACATCATCAGTAGCTGTGAGAAACAGAAAGGATCAGTTCATTATTCATGTTCTAGGAACACAGAGTAAAAGCATTAATACACAGAGGCTGTTAAGTGACACTAATAAGGATCCAGTAACTATAACTCTACAAGAATAAGTGTTGGAAAAAGGTTTGCTTGGTATGGACGTCCTAACAAAAACACAGACCTACTCTAAAAATAGGTTAACTAAATCTAAATGCAGTCTCTTTTTTACCTTGATATGGAGCCACTGAAATAAATCACCAACGCACAAACAGAGGATGTCAAATACAAACCAGAATAGAAACGTAACCAAAGCAGTGGTGAAGAGATAAAACAAGTAAAATGTTCCAACATGTGCCAACTTACTTTTGTAATTCCAATGGATGCTTGTGGCTTGGATCTCCTGAGTGGGTATGTAGTCCTCCACAAACTTCTTGCCCTGCAGTCGATGCCATAAAGTACTCTTTCCAGTGTTTCTATCACCCCGGATGACTATTTTCACTTTGAGTGGGAAAAAAGATTATTCATTCATTTAGTCAGAAAACAGTTAATTTGATATTTACAAAGGGGAAAGACATTCTTTACAGCTGAAGCCTGCATCAACTACTTACTATTATACTGAACCCCCTTGGCGAAGCGCCTCTGCAGACTTTGGTTCATCGACTGCAGGCCAGCTGGAATATTCTTGTCCCTGAGCTGGCCTGGCTCAGATCCCACCAGCTTCTTTAGCGCTGAAAACATCTTCACGAGGCTTCACAAGCTTGTAGAGAAACGAGCGGTAGTACAGTGGAACTCCCCGGACAATTTGTCACACCACAACTGACGGTATAGAGAACCAGTGTGTGCTGATGGCTGAGGAATTTAAGGGTCCATGCTTAGAAGCAAATCTGATGCCAAATTACTAAATATTTTCTCTGAATTAAGCAGTTGTTCTCTTAGACCTGGACGAACGTTCTTGCTTGACAGTCAGCAGTGGAGGGAACTACCATGTTGATATAAGCATCATCTATAAAGAAAAAAATAACAAAGAAATACTGATGTTATGTTTAACGGCCATTCCCTTTCAGGGTGAGGGCATGACATAAACAAACACATAAGCCAACACATTATCATATCTTCAATAAAATGTGACAGAAATTTACTGCCAGATACGGTAACGTTTAAGGACATTTTTCAGCAAAATAATTATACATCTATGATTAAAAACACAGAAATATGTTTATACTGCTGTTCTGGCTAAAGCCAGATACTTCAAAGAGTCTTTGAGCCATATGGATGAAACAATTTACCATCACCTGGAAACACACTAAACAAATGATTTTTATTATAGTAAAGAGAATACTTGGGACCATTAGTCAGACAAAGACAGCATTAGGAGAGGTTACAGTTGGATTACATTTCACTGACCAAACTAATACAAATAATCTGCATAGTAACATATATTAACAGCAGCACTGTGACATAAATATTTTTGTGCACTACACTGAGGACTTGCATATTCATATATCACACAAAACTGTGATTTTATTTTTGTCATGTCAATCAAAAGAGTAAGGACTTATGTTGTCCAGCTTTCAGGGGGAAAGGTCTCTTACACGGAGGAGTTGACAGAGAATCGTTTGTCTGATGCGTCTCTGAGGTATCTGATAAAATCTTCAGAGCAGCTGTAGGTGATGTTAAAAGATGTTCTTGCTTTTCAAAAGATGAAAATCTGATATTCAGCTCTGTGCCACAAACTGGATGATTAAACATGACTGTCACAAACAGGGGCGGCATTTGAGGATGTGGTCAGGTGGTACTTCTTTCAGTAAGAATCATGTGTGATTGGCTCATATGATGAAAAGTGAAAAGCAGCGTCGTTTAGTGATACGTGTGCAGCAGAGCATGTTACAATATTCACTATGAAGATCAGCTGAGACATGTGTCTGCCGTTAACAGCATCTGTACATTGTGCCTCTCTTAAGCTGAAAGAGAAACTAGCCGAATGGAACACTGGAACAACAACACTGTGAAATTTCCCTTTAACGTTATCCGGCTAGCATTAGCTGCGCATGCTATCAGCCGCTGATAAGAGAGATGTTTATATATTTTAGAAGCAATAACGACTAAAATGCTGAAGTCATATTAGCTAACGGGCATTTCAAGGTCAGCACAGGCTCGTAACAGTGATGAGGCAGCCCGGTAAGTAACCTGCCCTGTCTAAAAGGTAACGTTATCCTCTGGCTCTCGTTAGCTAGCTACCCAGCAGATATTAGCTTAGCTTCCCCTCTACGCTCACTGACATTTAGCGGCAGCTCGACCGGGTCTCTTCCTCCAGCTGACATCATCGTCAGCGACAGATACTCACGGTTATTCAATATGTCAGCAAACTGCAGTCCCGACATCTTTTACTCAAAGCATCTGTCAGACCTCCATCCAGTCTGGTCCTGACACACACACACACACGGCAGCGACATTCCTCTGCAAAAGAGAGCAGCTCCCGATCCTAGCGTGTAGCGTGACACAGAAACCTTTCACTTCCGTAAACACCTTCAAAATAAAACTAATGTTTCAGATCCAACAAGACACAATCCCCTCAAAAACACACACACACGCACGCACACAAGAGCATTTGATCAGGATGTTTTGGGTGTGACGTATATGTCACACATGTTCTATCACATTATTTTCAGTGTTTGGTTTTAGTTTGCAAGGTTCTCCGGTATCCGGCTGTGGTCACCTCCCCCATACAATAAAACATAATATAATTTAACCTGCAATTTTGTTTTCATCATATTAAACCAATATTCATCAGCAGGTGGAGTTTCCAAGATCAAGAATGAACTTTGAACCTCAGCAGGTGTGGGGGAGAAATTCCAAATATTCTCAAAAGGTGAAATTAATTTATATATAATTCCATAACAGGAACTCTGTCTGCTAGTAGGGATCATATGACGTAGTAAAAGGCTCCACAGCAGCTACTAACTGAACATTGTGATAATTTTCTCTACATCGGAAAAAAAATCATTATTAACGTACAGCATCTCCAAATAAAACAATGTCAATGTTTATTTATTTATTTGACAGGGACAGAGCATGTCAATGAAAATCAGTTTACACTACATGTAAACATGCCAGATTCCAGCAAAAATGCTAATTTACATCTGTAGTCCCTACAGGCAAGCAACAAACAAAGACAGACACATCACAAGCAACAACATAAAGAAACAAATATAAAACATCACACACAAGTAAAAGTGGACAAAGTCTGCATGTATCCTATATGAAGTGATCTCAGTTCGGGTTTGCCTTAAGCCATCATTTAAGATGGATATGGTTATCCGGCATTATCCAGATTCTGAAGGACAACCAAAACCACGTTTTTTAAGTACATCTTGTGAAACTTGGAGAGGCAGCAAAAACATTTGTGATATATAAAAAATACCTGAATATATGGGCACATAATACTCAAAAGCAGACATTTTTGTTGTAGTGATTTAATGGGAGCAGCTTAAAACCTGCTATTGTCTACTGGAGGACACAATCTGTGAAACATACACAACTAAAATCCCAGTTACCAAATTTAAGCACCAAAAGTGCCAGGACAACAACCTCCATCTCAATGTCAGCAAAACAAAGGAGCTGATCGTGGACTACAGGAAGAGTCAAGGAGTAGAACACGCCCCCCTCTCCATCAACGGGACTACGGTGGAGCGAGTCAGCAGCTTCAGGTTCCTCGGGGTCCACATCAGTGATGACCTGACCTGGACCAACCACACAGACTCCATCAGGAAGACGGCCAGACAGCGGCTCTTCTTCCTCCGCAGGCTGCGGAGGCTCAACATGGATGCCAGGATTCTCTGCAATTTCTACAGGTGCACCATAGAGAGCATCCTGACTGGCTGCATCACCGCCTGGTACGGCAGCTGCACCGCCCTCAACCGTAAGGCTTTACAGAGGGTGGTGAAGTCTGCCCAGCACATCACCAGGACGGAGCTACCATCCATGGAGGACCTCTACACCCAGCGGTGTAGGAAGAAGGCCAACCGGATCATTAAAGATCCCTATCACCCCAGCCATAAACTGTTCTGCCTGCTGCCGTTTGGCCGACGGTACCGCAGCATCCGGGCCCGCACCACCAGGCCCAGAGACAGTTTCATCCCCCAGGCCATAAGACTTTTAAACTCCTCCAATCTGTCATAACTCTGCACCTTAGCATATTTGCACTATTGCATATTTGCACTATTGCACACACTTGCACTATTGTTTTTCTTTTTTTCTTTAGGTGTATATATATATTTTAGATATGTATATTTTATTTTAAATTTTAAATTTTGATTGAGCATTATTATAAGAGAGCCTGTGACCCAAGCATTTCATTGCAAGCGACTGCTTAATGTTATCGTTGTGCATATGACAATAAACTCTTGAATCTTGAATCTTGAATCTTGAAAAGAGTAACATTACTTTGATACTGGCAAGAGGGATGGGTGCAATTGTAACACTCAGAACGGGGTTGAGATATCTTTAGTATGTATTAAATGAGCACAAAATCAATTTATCTTCGTTATTATGTTTCTGCACATCATAAAACTGAAAACAAACAAAGCCTTTATTTTGAAAATAAAATTACAACATTCAACTAAGTATTGCTAACTTGCTGCTGCTCCAGTGGTCCAATTCATGGAGTCCATTCAACACAGTCTGCTTCCTGATAATACATACGGGCTTAAATATTCTTATTCCTGATAGAAAAAAAATCTGAAAATGTGGCAATGCAAACCAGCCGAGCTGAACTGCAAATCCAATCAATTAAAAAAGCATAACGAAGAACAACAATGTCAAATGCAAACAAATGTGGTTCCCATTCAAAATCACTACTTGTATTTGCTGTCTTTTGGTTTGTTTTTCTTATTTTCGAATAAGCACGATTTTCTTTGCACTTCTGTTTTTCTTCTGTCTGGTCATTACTGTAACAGGGGAAACGTTCAGGGGGCGGGGATTCTCTCTGCTGCTTTTGTATTGGTCAGATAAACTATCAGTCACGTCCTTCAAAGGATTCTGGGAAGTGACTACAGAACTCATGCAGTGTTGCATGGTCAGCATTTATACTTTTTAATATTTAAAATCTCAATAAGTTATTTTTTTATTCATCGCTGCCAACATTGATAACTTACTGGAAAAAATGTTCTGGTGTCTACACAAATAATTTAATATAGTTTATATAGATTTTTTGGTTTTCTATTCAAATGTATGTACAGTGTTGACTGGTCTGAATTGTTTATAAATTTAAGCTTTACATTTAAATTCATCTATATAAATCTTATTAATGTTTTTCATGTAATGTGTTATGTACTGCATGTTAGGTGTGGACCCTAGGACGATTAGCTGATTGCTGTATCAGCTAATGGGGATCCTTTTAACAAACAAAAACAAAAACACAACAGTAATGCATTGCTAGCTTGTTAGCACATCCTTCCTTGCTAGATTAGTTCACAGTAAAGTAAACGATGCTAAACACCACTATGTCCAGTGCGACCCCACTGAACCAGTGAAAAAATTGTTAAAATCTATTCATGTTCCTCCTTATTTCAGAATGAAAAAGCCTGTGGACAGAGAAATCGCCTGGTGTTGAACAGAGCGACAAGAGAGCGACAGAGTCCAACCTCCTTCCCCCCCGGTCTTCATCATCACCTACAGCAGCAGTTAATGTACACACACATAGACACAAGCGGCCTAACTGCACATTTAATCATTTCAATATTTTTCTGTTTCTGTTGTCAGACAACCAACTGAGCTTAAATAGTGGTTTGACTGTGGGTCTTAAAGCAGGAAAGTCCTGCTCTTTATAAACACATCCATTCCAATCAATCTGTTCACTGACCAGAAATGATCTTTAGTTATATGTTGGGGGATGAAACAGATACTGCAGGAGCATCTTTGACAGGCCACATAAATCACGACGAGATGACAGAAACCCCAACATTTCTGTGATCTTGAAAACCTATTTAACAGCTCTAATCACAACCCTGCTCTTTGAATACATCAATGTTCAAAATGTGAATGATTATAATGAGGACCATCCCTAACACTAACCCTCCTGAGGTCCCACTTCACATTAGAGATGTTATTTGGACATGAGATTCAATGTGCTTGAGTTCTAAATCACAGATCCAGATCCTACACTTTAAAATTGACCGGTTTATATAAGTACCAGGATGTAGGAGTGTATATGGAGATTAGGTTTCTCTAAATGCAAAGAGTATTTAGATATGAACAACTTTCAGACCAAGAGTTCACGGCAAAGCTTTTCATTCTTTATGGCAGACCAAGCCCTAAAAGTAAAATATCTGGGTCACATCATTACGGAGGATTTATGCAATGATGACGAATGTGCAGCGTCAACGCTGTAAACTATGCACAAGCCAACAACGTTTGAAAAACTGTACAGTGTACAACATAAGGGCCTTAGCCGAGACAACACTGAGTGACACAATGAACTCATCTTGTTTTTGTAAACAGTGGTACAAAATTCTGTGCGTGTCTTTAATCCCATGTGGACTTGTTAAGTGTGATGATTGTATTTTATATTTTTGTGCTTTATTTTGTAATTAACTTATTTTATATTTATACTCATATGAACCTACGAGTCTGAAATGATGCTAAAACTATAAGCTAAAAGCTGTGCAACCAACCAACTAAATCTGTGAAACTTCACTGAACTGCAGCAGCCAATCAGGTGCTGTAAAATGGATGTGACAGAGAAGAAATCAGGAGCTCAGAAGATCATGTGTGGATTTATGTTATGTTCTCTCCTGCCGCCGCGGCCTCTGGAAGGCGCTGTTTCACTCAAATATTGAATGAAGGTACATTAAAACAGAGAAGAAGGGCTAAGGGGTGACACACGATTGGGCCTAAATGTAAGATCTGTGTCTCGTATGAAACTGAAATTTTATATCTTACGAAGTTTCCGGGAGATTTATGAAGGGGTCTGATGTGGAGGAAAGCTCATACAAGTGGAGAAAATTAGGTGATCAGGAAATCACCTTTTAGTTGTGACAATGATATTTATATTTAGTTGTGATGATTATATTTATATTTGCATTGAGTTTTGATGATGATAATTATATTTATTTGTGATACTCATATTTATATTAAGGTTTGATGATGATATTTATATCTATTTGTGATACTAATATTTATATTTAGTTTTGATGATATTTATATTTAGTTGTGATGATGATGTCTATATTTATAATTATCTGTGACGATGATATTTATATTTAGTTTCGATGATATTTATGTTTAGTTTTGATGATGCTGTTTATATTTATATTTAGTTGTGATAATATTTCTATTTAGTGTTGATGATATTTATATTTATATTTAGTTGTGAAGATATTTATACTTGGTGTCGATGATGATATTTATATTCATATTCAGTTGTGATGATATTTAGTGTTGATGATGATATATATTTTTAGTTGTGATGGTTGTGAACTCCAAGTTCAAGCAGCTTGTTCTTCACTGGACAGGGTGCTCTTGCGGCCCCTAGTGGCAGACATAGTAACCTACAGGTGAATGCAGCATCCCCATCCTCAGCTGTCACTTTTATCACATCACACAAACGCCTGGTGTGTTTTTAGTCAAATGAACATCAGCCACATGGCATCAGCAGGAAAACCCTGGTAAATTAAATCATACACACGGCGATGAGTCGTGACCTGTAAACCCACAGTGATCAGTGTTTGCTGGGCTAAACACACCCCACTGAGTACCCCGATATTGTTCAGGGGAAATAATGGCTGCTCAGGAACCGTCTCCACCATCTTCCCTGGAAGGCATCAGACCGGGCTTCCCAAAGAAAATCCTGGCCAACAGCCTCGAAGACAAGCATCTGTGCAACTCGTGCCACAAAGTCCTGAGAAGACCCCTGCAAGCTCAGTGCGGCCATCGCTTCTGCTCCTTCTGCTTCAACAAGATAGTGAGGTGAGTGCTCTCATGGCTGCTAGCACGCTAGCTAGGTGTGTGTAGCAGCCAGAGCTCGGTACCAAACAACCTTCAAATATCTGTCAATTTAACGCTGCGCTGCTCATTGCCACAGCTGACGCGGTGTGAAGAGACGATATGTATTTCGAAGACCTACTGCAACATTCGGCATACATGTTATTCACCGGCCACCACTTTATCCCAGTAAAATCTCAGTTTGAGTGATGGGTTTTCCTGCTGTCTTCAGAGACAAGTCCCGCTAACCTCGGACCGAAGCAAACAGTGAACATCTCCACAAGTGGATCACGACACCGTGTTGTATTAAAGTAAAAAACCTGATCAGTGTGTGTGTGTGCGTGCGTGTGTGTATGTGCATAAATGTCTTTGTCGATGAGGCGAGCCAACATTACATTTGATGATGCGAGTTTAGGATGACTTCCATATGTCAGATGAAGTGACCTGGCAATGATCAGTAAATGTAATACGCCTGCTTTTTACAATAGTTTTTTCTGTATTACTGAATGACAGTAATATATGTCTGAGCATATTTCATTGTTTGTCATGATGCAGAAGTGAGGAGATGATGGTTGTTTGTGTCTGGACTGAAAGGCTCAGTCATAAGACAGGCTTAGTAGTGAGATCAGGGGTTTTATCTCTTACAGTGTATGTGTGTTGTATCATTGACTAATATAACAAAGTCTATTTCCCACTTGTTTAAATTGTATATTATTAAAAAAATGTAACCTCTGAGAACAATAGGCAAATTGCCGCCACACCCTCTTCTGGTGTGATCGGTTTGCTTCATTTTTCCTTGAGATGTGACTGATGTCCACTTGTGACAAACTGAATTGACTTCACATAGTTTAGAAAGGCTCACATCTGAGTTTATAATGTCTCCCAATTCACGCTACATGTCAGGTCCAAGGAACTTAACCTCAGCTATAGAATGAGGCATAGGTGAGAGCATAAAATAAACATTTCTAAAGTTTCAGTCCTCCTGGAGTTGGAGCCATATTAAATAAAGTAACCAGGTATCAAGAGCCTTAGTCAGGGTGGGGTGACCAAGAACCTAATGGTCACTCTTACAGAGCCTCAGAAGTTCTCATCAGCGGTGGAAGAACCTGCTGGAAGTATGGCCATCTAAACATCACTCCATCAATCTGGCCTTTATGGTAGAGTGGCCCCTATGGATGCTACTTTGAGTCAAAGACATATGACTTTATGAGATATAGGATAATATGCTCTGGTCCCCCCCCCAAAAAAAAATAACTCCAAAACTAAACTCCACTGTAATTTTTGCTTAAAAAAGTAGTATTAGTCAATAGAAAAATAGTGACAAATAGTTATTTAATTGATCAGTTTATCAATTAATCCATTAGTTGTTTGATCTCTAACCCTGTGTGAGAAACTGATCAACTAATGGTTCGCTCACAACCTCAAATGGAGCTTTCACACTGTATCTCATGGTCTCCATTAGCAAATGGAGTTGTGACTTGGTCTGGCACCCAACTGAAGACTATGACATGTGGACTTGAGTTGAGATGGTTCTACTGACTGATCACAGGGCTGTGAGTGAACTTAAAGAGTATTTGTATTAGCTATTATTATAATCCCATTAAATATCCATATTAGCTGACACATTGTTGGTGTTTTATCATGGGTACAGTATCTCTGTTAATGTCAATGTTTGTTTTTCTACTCTTTTAGTTCTGGACCACAGAATTGTGGTGCTTGCATCAAAGAAGATTTATTTGAAGAACCCACCTCTATCCTCAAGCAAGGTGGTGTAAGTATAATTTTATATTATTATTTATTTCAGATTTTCTCAAACTTGCATTGGTATGCACTGAAGTTGTCTATTTTGTAAAAAGAGACAAAATTGAACTGTTATGTCATAGTTATTATTTGTTTTCTGATCCAATGTGAATGAGTCCATAGCTGACATAACAGAAACTGTCCCTGCGCTAAAACTTTGTGACTGCTCTGTAAGGCTTGGCAGTGCACAAAGTAGCTGGAACAAATATAGTCCTGTGTCCTTAGAAAGACCATATGTGCTTAATTAGAGCCAGGACAGAAAAGTGTGCTCCAAGGATCCTGGCCATCAGTAATCTGATGCAGAATGTTTGTAACACTACACTTCAGACTGTAACTGAAGACACAAACCAGACAACACTGACAAACAGCTCTGCTTTTCCATCCAGGCTTTCCCTGATAATGCAGCTCGGAGAGAAGTGGAGTCCCTGGCAGCTGTCTGTCCCAATGAGGGATGCACGTGGACGGGAACTATCAAAGAATTTGAGGTATAGATTGATGCTAAGGAGGCTGGGAAATTAACAACTGCTCCCATCATGAATAATGAATAATATCAGTGGCACTGATCACATATATGGCATAGGCAAACAAAGAAAGTTGGGAATTTGTCATGCTAAAATAACATTATGGCTTTAGCATGACTTTATTGTATCAATCAGGGATGGGCAATATTTATGATACATGTATTTAAAATATATATTTGAAATACAAAATAGTATTTTTTTAATTTTAAATTTGCTAGGTTTAATGAAAATGGATTTATATTTTGTATTAAATACTTTAGTGTTCTGTATTTTTGTAGTTTATAAATATTGTAAAATACTCTGTGAGACGTCTACGTGATGATTCATAAAAATGAAACTCGAAGCATGCAGCCTCTGATTTGTGTCCACTCAGTAATTTGTTGGCTTGTTGAGATCAGAACATTGAGGTTCAGAATATTCATGATCCGCCACAAAGCGAGACCCAAGGAAGAAGCACAAGATGAGAAATATGTTGGTTTCGATTAGGTATTCTAGGCTAAATCAAATTTACGGAGAGTTCTAGCTAACTATTTAACCCAAGTAACGTTAGCTTGCTTCTTTCAGCCTATGTTAAGTTGTATATAGTCTATATAGTTTTATATAGCATATATATATATGGTTGGCAATGTGATTTCATGCTCCATCGGAAAAAAGTTTTTTAGTATTTTTAAAATACTAGTAAATAAATACTAATAGTTTATTTTGATCAAAGGCGTGGCTGCTGTATTTTGTAGTCTATTTTGATGCACTTACAATAAGGGTGTTGGTATTTTATTTTTAAATATATTTGGATGTATCTTTGCTGATCCCTGGTATTAAATATAAATATATATATAAATAACCCTTATGTTTCAGTCAAACTTTTGAAGGCCACTTTTGAAAGTGTCCAATTCATCCTTACACTGTACCTACATTCACCTACGAGAGGCAGTCCAAGTTTACCAATTAATGTTGAAATGTTGAGCGTTTTTTTCTGTTGGTCACCTGCAGGCGAGTCACGAGGGCAACTGTGACTTCATGATCATCCTGTGTCCTTCCTGTAAAGAGCTGATGAGAGCCAACGAACAGGAACGCCACAACGAGAGAGAATGTCCAGAAAGGACACTCAACTGCAAATACTGCAAAGAACCCTTCCTGTTGAAGAACATCAAGGTCAGACTTCTCTGGGTGACTATAATCCAACACTGTATGTTTTGTTAAACGATTTGTGGTAATTACAGACTCCTTGAAACTGGAAGGCCCTTTGACAAAAATAAAAACATGAGGCTTGAATAGTAGTCCACAGCAAATTCAATGAATCCATCGCAACATTACACTTACTGTTTAGATCTCGCCAAGTGCCCAACATATTGGAACTGTTGCTGAGTCCGAACTATACAGAATCTTCAGGGCAAATGCTGATTTTGATGAAAATATATGAACAATACATCAGTGGATATACAGTTTTTGACACAATACAAAGTAAAGTTGAATGAAAATTAGTTTACTTTATTTGTCCATCTAACTTAACAGAGTAATATGCTGCTGCAGAAACAAGACAACAAGTGAGAGGGAGGGACGCTGTAAACTTTACGTAAACATAGAGGGATTATTGGGCCCTACCCAAACACGCAAATAGTATTAATAAAACTTTATTTATATAGCCCTTTTCAAAAAAAGTTTACAAAGTGCAGATCTGAGATAAGGAGCAGGTATGTACAGGATTAGAAGATCAATAAAATGAGAGGGGGCAATGCTGCTAAGAGATTTAAAAACTAGCAATAAAATGTTGAAATCAATTCTGAGCATAACAGGCAGCCAGTGCAATGTGGCGAGAATGGGTGTGATGTGTTCACACTTTCAAGATTTTGTAAGAACTCTGGCTACGGTATTCTGAACAAGTTGGAGCGGATTGATAGATTTCTGGGTCAGTTCTGCAAATAATGAGTTAGAGTAATCTATATGGCTGACTAGTACTTGTGTACTGCATGTGCCATGGGCAATCTGCAACCACACAGCATTCCAACATTCCATTAACAACAATCTATGAACATCTTTAGGAGTACGCATAAATGAACATCAAAAGTCGTATAGACCCAGATACAGCCGCACAAAACTGCAGTGCAAAATATCGGATCCAAAGCACCAGATTTCCTCTGGCCTTCTTTGAAGAAAAGTCATTGATAAAATCATTTAGTTTATTTCATCAAGTTAAACTGGATTAACGTTTTTCATTTACATTGTGTTTGTACAAAACATTCAACTTTATACATTAAAAAATCATCTGCTAATCCTTCATTGTATCTCATATATTTGATAAAATCTTTCACATAAAAAAAACAGCTGCCTTTTGTCTTTGTCTTAAAATACCTATTTATATTAAATTGAGTTTATAACTCAAGAAAAAACAGTTGGAAATTTTAAAGGAGGCAGAAAACGCCTGTGAGATAAGTTTGTGAACAAACTCTACTTTCTTTTATTTATTTAGGCTCATGACGAAATCTGTCCAAAGTACCCGATGATTTGTGAAGGTTGTGCAAAGAAAAAGATCCCCAGAGAAAAGGTATCCCAGATAATCAAGTGGATTTTCATAATTCTGTTGGATTGATCTCATGCACCATTTAGCTAGGGATCAAGTTCTACAACGTATTCTATAGATCATTAGCTTCTTTCTTTTTTTGCTTTGCAGTATGTGGACCATATTAAGTTCTGCAGTAAATTTAAAGCTCCATGCAGATTTCATGTTGTTGGCTGCGATACGTCTGTAAGTAGAGATTTTTGTCATCATTTGCTATATGTAACGCTGGCTAATGTAATTTGTTTTAGTTCAGTGCTCCGCAACCTCCATTCATCTGTTGTGTCATTGTAGCCCATGATTGGTAGAATAGTTTTCTCTGTCACCCTGTCTCCTCTTCAGAAGGTGAATTGGCTGCTGCCCTGTTACATTAAAGTTATAGCACCTTGCATTTAGTAATGTCCCTGTCACTAATAATATCTGTTGTAACCAGTTAAAAATCTAGATTAAGGAATATTGTGTAAATTAATCTACAATTATGAAATTGTATAAGAAGCTGCAGTGAGTCTATTGTGTGGGGAATACAGGTCGCTGTAGTAATGCTGCGTGCGCAGGAAAGGAAAAGGGAGTGGTTCTGTTGATACAGCCAGAGTTTGTTAAGCGACTGGATTTACTCTGTTTAAGTATATTGCCACATAGCAGAGTGACATGACCTTTTACGTGTGGCTTTCGTGTTCATCCTTCATTTTTTTAATATGGGACTCGTCAGGGTAGTACAGGGTGTAAATACTTATGGTTTATATTTGTAATGAATTCATTGGATCAGTTTTCCCTTCGACATCAAGTCATTTTTTGTATGTATGTATGTATGTATGTATGTATCCATTATTAGCTTTATTTTTTTTGCTGTGTGCTTTTACAGTTTTCTTCTGCTGTGGCATATTTTCACACATCACTTAAATGTCAGCTGTCTGATTGTATGTATGTAAAAGATATGACAATTGTTCTTTTTTCTTAATGTTTTTCTGATTTATCTGTCTTTGACTCCAAGGTGGAGAAAGAGAAGATTCATGACCATGAGCGGCAGTGTTCCTATGAACACCTCAACCTGCTCCTGCATTTCATCATGGGCATCAAGGTGAGCCTTGAGAGCCTGCAGCCCCAGAGCCTTGATGTGGCCAGCCACAAGCTGCAGGAACTCCACCAGTCCCTCAGGGACCTGGAGCAGAAGATGAGCCAGCTGGGTGGTGGCGGTGGTGCAGCTCCCGTGCTCGGTGCGTGCGCCCTTTCTCTGGCCACCTCCTTCACCCCACTGCCAAGCGCGGTGGGTGCTGCCCTGGAGCTGAAGCTCCAGAGTGAAAAGACCAAGGTAGCGGAGCTGAGCCGGCGCTGCCAGGAACTGGAGCTCAAAGTGAGCACGTTTGAGAACATTGTCTGCGTCCTCAACCGAGAGATGGAGCGCTCCTGCACCACCATGGAGGCCTACAATCGGCAACACCGCCTGGACCAGGACAAGATAGAGATCCTCAACAACAAGGTAACAAAATTACACATGACCTCTGATGAACATCACTGCTGGATTGCAAACTGTCACACTGTACCAGGGATGGTTTATCTGAGTGTAGCTCCTGTAGATTGTGGTCTGTGATGCTCTTGGTATTAAAAATTCGTCATTATGCTACTTAAAGTGCCATAAATGAATCAATGAACTGTGTTTTACAGCCAATGCTGGTACAGGGCTTTTGAAATAGATCATATTTACAAATAGAGTCAATGACTGGAAGATATGACAACTCTATTGTAATAAACAATAAGTGAAATAAACCACCTTGTTCGCGGCTGCTGTGCTGCAGGTTCGTCAGCTGGAGAGGACTGTGAGTCTGAGAGACCTGTCCATCGTGGAGATGGAGGGGAAAATGAGAGAGATGTCTGCTGCTACGTATGATGGCATCTTTGTCTGGAAGATCTCGGATTTCACCAAGAAGAGGCAGGATGCTGTGGCTGGCCGTGCTCCTGCCATGTTCTCTCCTGGTAACAACTGCACATGACTAACGTATGAGAAATAATCCAGACAATGATGAGACAACTGTCTGATTAGCACTGAATAACAATCATGATTACACTTTATTGGTGTTTTCCAGCCTTTTATACCAGTAAATACGGCTACAAGATGTGCTTGCGGATATACCTGAACGGTGATGGGACAGGCCGAGGGACCCACTTGTCTCTGTTCTTTGTGGTGATGAGAGGACACAGCGATGCACTCCTGAAGTGGCCTTTTAATCAGAAGGTAATACTCATTAGAATCAGACAAAGATAATGGTAATCTACAGCTGTAATTATTCTGAGATAGACACAATAATAAACCTAATGCTTTAAATGAATCAAGACCAAATTCTATTTATCCAAGTAGTTTAATATTACGTCCATATCCTAAAAAATTCACCCTACAGACCCTGAAAACACATTCCTCAATTGTATTAGATTAATACACAGTTTTCTACCACGGTTTGACTATTTTGGTTATTACATTTTCTGTATTTTTCTATTTCTGCAAAAATGGGTGATGTCATGGATTTCTGTGCACCAATGGAATTTAGTGGTATTATGTATATAAATTAGGCAATTATTAAACAACACTGTCAATCTGAAGCAGATTAGCTGGGTTTGAGCTTTGAACTCTCAATAAGTGATTCCTAAAACTCTGTGGTTTTTCAAACTTTTGTACATCTAATGATGAGTAGTTGATAATTACAACATTTTTAACCATGTTTTCAGGGACTTAAAAGACTGATTTAAATGATAAATTTATGTCTGATATGATTGTTCCACAAAAAAGTTCAGTCACCTTACGAAAAATAATGTAGCTTTTATACTACATTGGGTCAAAAAAACACAGCCCCCTACTGTCAAACTGGGCACATAGATAATTTTGCATGGTGAAAATCAGGCTACATCCATAATACTAATTTTTCATTTGAAAACGATCTCTGTTCATACTAACACGCCAATCGAATCACATGACCACTCAAGTACACTGGGCGTTCACATGCCGGGAAGCATTTCAGCGTTGCAGATTGCTCGGACAAAAGCTTTGTCTGATTCTTGTGTAAGTAATTGTAACATTGTAAAATACTGAATTTTACTGAGCAACAGCTGTCAGCATCTCTTGAAATTGATGATCCATGTTGTGTTCTACACTGGTAGCCAAGGCTGATGCTGGTTGTTTTCTTCCGGAAGAGGGTTATGTAATAGGAGCCTGACGAATCAGCCAAAGCTATGTGGTGGCCGAAAGACCCAATCAGCATGCTGTTGTGAACATCTACATCATTGTTTCCAAACATCTCAGTTTCTGCCCGTCCAGACTAAGACTCTGCCCCGGAGTTTTCAAACTAAAACAGGGCCAGCAGGATCTCCAAACGGCTCCAAAACTACAGAGTAGTGTGGACGCCAGGCGTATCAGAAGAAGAGTTGATGTGTTTTCAAATGAAAATCTTACAGAATGGATGGTGCCTCAAAATCCCAAGACATATTTTTAAGTTGGCAGCAACTTAAAGCCATTTTCTACGTGTGATAAAGAAAGTAAGTAATTAAGTTAAATAAATCTTTCTTTCAAAGAGAGAGATGAGAAGCCTGATACCACTGTCTGACCTATTCATTAAGAACGGAGCTGGCATCGGTTTTTATGTTAGCCAAGCTTAGCATAAATTCTGCAACAAACGTGAACTATTTCTTAGCCAACAACATTTTCAGGCTTCTGTTCATGTAAGGGTTCAAATTAGGCTAATGGTCTCTATTCTGAGGTAGGCCAACTGCATCCTGATTCCAGCTAACGTTAGCATTAGCAGCCTTAACTTACCAGTTTAGAAGAAGTGTTTAGCATCAAACTTCTTGCTGAAGAACTCACTTCCAGCAGCAGAGAAATAAAATAGTCCTGTTTAAGTGTCAAGAAACTTTGAGATTGTTATCTAATCATCTCGACTAATTCTCAAGAAGAAGGTAAAGAAGTGTGGACAATATTTTACCGACTTTGGACATATAGACTATTATTGTTGCCTACTTTTCTTTTAGCTTTCTTTCAACTTTTATTTTTTAATGACTTAAAATCCAAAAGCTTCATGATGTTCTGATTTGATGTTATTTTGTGTTTCAATTGAACTTCATAGTGGGTTGCAAACCAATATTATTTAGTTATTTGATTTATCCTATCTATGATCCATTATTAATACATTGTCATCAAAGCTGCTTTTCCAGTTTTTCTGTCAGAGCAGGTTTAAGGTTAGACTCGTAACATCTGTAACAGTTGTACTACGGCTGCAACAATGAATCGATTCATTGACTACTAAATTGATCGCCAACTAATTTGATAATTGAATTATCGGTTTGAAGGTTTTATAAAATGAAAACGATGTCAGCTTCTTAAATGTGAATATTATCTGGTTTCGGACTCTAATGACAGTAAAGTGAATATCTTTGGTTTGTGGTCAAAACAAAAGATTTGAAGAGGCCATCTGGGGGTTCAGGAGACAGATCGATATTTAAAAAAATCTTTTTCTGATATTTTATGAATCAAACAATGAATCAAGAAAATAATCCACAGATGAATCGATAATGAAAATAATCGTTAATTACAGCCATAATCTGTGCCCAGGTCACCCTAATGCTGCTTGACCAGAACAACAGAGAGCACATAATTGATGCCTTCCGGCCCGACATCTCCTCCTCGTCCTTCCAGAGGCCCGTCAGTGATATGAACATCGCCAGCGGCTGTCCGCTCTTCTGTTCGCTCTCCAAACTGGACACTAAAAACTCCTACATACGCGATGACACCATCTTCATCAAGGCCATCGTTGACCTCACAGGACTCTAGGCAAAAGATAATGGCATAAATCCAACCCTGCCTTTTGTTGTTTTAACGAACAGGCTTTTGTATCATCAGTTACAGGCATTTCTCTGTGAGGTTCTGTCGAGTTCTTTGTGGTTTTGGTATGGATTTTTGGCGGCAGTATGTGAAAACAGAGCAGACAAATCTCAGAGACATACATTCCAAGACCTAGGAAAAATACTATACTTGTGAAATAAGTAGAAAACATTGTGACATTGTCTGTAATCTCTATGGCTTTTTGTACCATAGATGAGGTTGTCCATGTTCAGTTCCACTAGAAAATGACCTGATTTTACCAAGAGGTTTAGGGTGATTTAACAAGGATTTTATGTCCATTCACCTTTTAAATGTTGGTTCTTAATTCATATTTTGCTGCTAGTGAAGGCTCAAAATAACTAGGTCTACTATAGCTAGCATTGGTACCAAATCTTGAATCCCACATAATAGTTAATGTTAAATTCTAAAGATTGCACATTTGAAAACTATGGCCTTGATATGGTTAACTTGTTAGGAAATTATTTCTTATGAACACATCCAGCAGACACAGAGTAACATCAGCATTCAACAGGAGTTGCTACTCTTGCAACCAGAGAAATTAAATATTTAGTTAGTTTTGGTCTCAACTCCTTGCTCTTTTGCTTGCTTGCTGCTACGTTCACCAGCTATCCGCTAGCTTTGTCTGCCATTTAGTGCTGGACCGGTACAATGTACAATGGGTTTATCAAAGCTTTTATTTTGAATGAAAACAGCCGCCTGGTGCTGCTAGGTACGAGGTGAATGAAAGTGGTGAAGCCGATTTAAAAATAGTAAAATTTTGGGTTGTGTAATCAAAACAGTTTAAAGATGCTATGAGGGACCCCTTTTACATTACATGCAGTTATTCGACCCATTGTTAATGTAAAAATATTTGTAGTGCAGCTATCAAAAAAAAAACATCTGTCAAACTACTACTACTTGTATTTCTGTTTCCTGATGTTCCCTGGTTTTTTGTATTTTTGTATTTTGAAAGTTTGAAATTTCAAACACGAATACATTTCTTTTTTTTTTTTTATTATTAAAAACTGAAAACACTGAGCCATGAAAGTACTAGCTTTGTAGATAACAAGCACAGCGATAGATCAAGCTGGTCTTGAGCTTGTTCTAGCTGCTGGCGTGTACTGACATTTCATTACTGATCATTTTCGTTATTTGTGTTTTTTGCATTTAGAAATGTAGGGTTCCAGTGTGACGCCCATGTAGCCTTCAGTGTATCTCTCGGCTTTGCACACGATTTGTAGTGCAGTTTGAATTTTTTAACCTGTTTATGGTTTGTTAACATGCCTCCAACACTCATGTCCTTTATTCATTGGTAATCATTTGTGATGGTGGACATTGTTTGAATTCCATGAATTCTGAGTGCAGTATTTCGGTTGCAAATGTTATTGGTGGTTTTCTGTGTGCTTGTTTGCTTATCTTTTAAGTATATTTTTATGGGCTTTTTTTGGCCTTCATAGGACGGAGACAAGGTTTAGTGGTGAAAGGGAGGCAGAGAGATGGGAGGATGACATGAGCCCAAGGGTCACAGGTTGGAATCGAACTTGCTGCAGAGGCATATAGCCTCATGTGGTGGCAGCTCTACCAGGTGAGCCCACCCCTTGTATGCTTATCTTTGTGGGGACAGGTTTGAGTTAAAGACCCTTCAGTCTGGGGACATTTCTGGGGCCACTCCTCACACTTTCAAAGAGCTGTTTGAGGTTGGAGTATAGTATTTAGTTGTGATGGTCACAAAAGTGTGTGTGCGTGCGTGTGTGTGTTCCATTTGCTTTGATTTGCAGTTTTATTTTCATGTTGGATTTGTTACTGATACTCGGTAGCTTACAACAGTTTATGGGTTGTTTGTCTAAAAATCTTAAACTGCAAAGGTGGTCAAGCGGATTTGCCCAAATGGAAATATAACATATTTTATTATGAATAAAACATATAATTGCACACAAGTTCTATATGTAAATTTTATAACATGCATGTACAAATATTGAAATGGCCAAAATGGAATAATGAATATAATCATATTTACCAACATGTGAAGCATATCAAAAATATGTTCTCTTCAGTGTCCTCACAAATTGTCATAGAAGCTCATCGATAGCTCAGTTTCTTATAATATTTGCACATGTATTTTACATTAAGTGTACATAGAAAAAGTGGTGCTCTTTTTATGTTTCTAGTTTGTATCGAGACGTGACTCGCTCCTAAGGGCACATCGCACATCTCAATCTGTCCGTGGCTGTGAGCTATTTGGACTTATAAATATCACCGACTAAAATTTTATGTTAGAACATTTAAATGTATTTAACATTAATTTATACATTTTTCTGTTATGTGGAGATATCTGTCAGATAATGTGAGGAACAATGGCTGATGTGTTTTCCTTGATAATCATGATCAGCTCTGTAAAATGTATTAATATAAGCTCTGTTTCCAACTTGCCCAAATTTACTTTAATGCCTGTAATATTACTAAATGCAGTGTGAGCACACTGAGTTATATTTCCATATGGGTATAGCCTTTGTTGAGGCTTGGACACGTGTGGAGACTAGAGTTGAGATGTGAAGGTCTTAAGATGGAAGGACAGCTGAGGTTTTAAAAGAGGAAACGGTTAATTTTCTTGTGATATGTTCCTGTTCTGGGTTTTTCTTACAGCTTTGATCTGACATACCTTTTACCGGAAAAAGTGCCTGGACCTTTTTGGCTCAACCGCAGCAGCAGGGCCAGCCTTAGAAATGATTATGTCAAGTGATGAAGGCTACACCATTGGTTGACCAGTTTCCCCATGGGTTTTTTCATATCTTTATTCAAGGGCGTGGTCTTTCAGTTTGAGGGCAGGACTCGTTGATTTTTCTGTTTTTGCAATGCTCTCACTCAAAACCCTACGCTTCCACTCAGATATACCCTGCTTGTGTCAGGGTGGGACAATTTCAGCAATATTCACCACTACACTTGGCATCCTATTGGTTGTGGAATTTTGACAGATTTGTAAAAATAAAAAATCCGAGAGCAGATATTTAACAAGTGCACAGAAGCAGCTTGAGCACGAAGAGAAGTCCAGCTCTCAAACTGAAAGACCACACTCTTAAATAGAGGAAAGAAAACCCATAAGCACCAATGTTGTCCGATCCCTTTAGCGACTTTTTACACAAAAATCATCTATTGACACATATCTAGCAACTGTTTAGTCCAACTTTAGCTACTTTCCGTATAAGTGCCACCAGTTTTGCCCAATGAGCGAGACCTCAGGCTTTCCCTCCGCAGACACACAGCTGACAGATGTAGATGAGTTTCCAAATTTTTTTTTCGTTTTGAGTGATATTTTCATGTAAATATAGTTAAAAACACAGCCATTTTCTTTATCTTATGCATCTGGTGATTTTATCAAATGATGTCATGGTCTTAAAATCTGAATTTTTGCAGATCAGTGACGAATATGGTTAACATGACGTCTTAATGGATTCAGTCCCTGTTTCGTACTTGTTCAATCATCAGACAACACAAAAGAGAAAAAATGAATTGTCTGTAACAAAAATACCGTATATGTGAGCACAGAGAAGAGGAGAGAATGGCTGAGACCAGGCAGGATACTAATATGTCAGGATGACTCCATGCTTATTAGTGTATAACATCTTGTAGCAGCATTTACTGACTTTTTCAGCAGGCTTTAGCTACTTTCCATTGAAAGTTTTTTCCAGCAGTTCGACAACAGTTTTAAATATAAATTCTCAGTTTTGCACACTGATCATGATCAAGCAAGCTTTGGCCTTTTTTGTGCTTCTTGAGCCCACTAAGTTGTGGATGTGCATTCCTGTGTGATTAAACCTAAACCTTGTTGCTGCTTTGAGCCTACTAGACCCATTGATGTTATGAAATCGAAGCGTCTAAGAATGTTTCCATTGTCCCTTTTTATACATAAAACTAGGGAATAATGCAGCATTAGGTTCAGGTCACACAAATGCCAATGCAAAGTGAATTTCGCTGGTCAAAGTTCACCAAAGTTGAACTCACCGAAGTGAAGGTTTTATTCGCCACCTCATTCACACAGGTTGGACATGAATGGCGGGCGACATTGCTACATTGGCGTCTGTGTGACCGTGGCATTCCTTTGTTAACCCATACACCAAATGAGGTCAGTATCTTTAGCCAAACACATGTTTTTTATACTCTCAACATATACAGAAACCTCTCTGTGCATGAGATGTCTCATAAGATAATTGGGCACTCGTTTTCATCGCAGACCAGCATTTAATTTTTTTTATAATTTCATCAATATATACAACATGTGAGCAAATGTGTAATGTGACCATCAGCAAAAGGGACCTGAGGCATCTGCAGTTTGACTGTGATAGGTTTCAGCTTATGTTGTCTTTTTTCATTCTACAGAAACATAAATCTACCTTTTTTCCCCTTTTAGAATGTGTTGCTATTGTTGCACATTACATTGACTGTGGCCATAAATAGAGCTGCTACATTTGTTCGGCCCTATGAGCAGATTCGTTCTCACAGATGCAGCCTAGCACCACTGATGTTTATCCATGCTGTGTCTTGTGAAATGTAATGTGGGTTGGGATTTCAGATTTATTCACAGCTGGCGAACAAAACTAAAGGGCTTTGCAGTTCATCCACATCTGTTTCATGTCACATACACATTTGTGTGTTTTTCGCCTCCTATAGCTCAAACTTGGAAACGATTGAAGCTGATTTATTGCTGTATGATATTGACTTGTAGGAAATGCCACACTGTGCCTCATTATTATTCAAACCGAATAAAGGATATGTCAATGTGATGTACAGTTGTATGCAAACGTTTGGCCACCCCTGGCCAAATTCCATGTTTTGTTTTGTTGATTTTTTTTTAAGTGAAAAGAAGGGAATACAACCCCAGCAGCAAACACACATTAAAACATGAGACTTTCTTCAAATGTTAATGTGCTGGTGCTTTTTATTTCATGATATTGAAAAACATTTTTTAAAAACCAAACAGTAATTGTGACCTGTAAAAGAGTTTGGGCAGTCCTTTGTTGCTTGGCATACTCCAAAAATATATACTTTGAATCCCACAAGGACAAAGAGAATGTTGTATGTTTTTAGAAAGTTATGCAAATCTATTAAAATAGCAAAAATCTCTTATTTACAGTACATTGCAGATTTTCCTTTGGTAGAGCCTTTTGTCTTCTTGGTTAAGTCTCTATAAGCTTTATACAGCTGGATGTGCAGTGTCTTCCTGACGGATTCTCTGTGTCAGACTGGATGAGAAGTGTCTTTAAGCTATATCTTCAGGTCTCTGCACAGATGTTCAATCTGGTTTAAGTCTGGACTTTGTCTGGCTCACTCCTGGACAGTCAGCGACTTGTCCTTACGACAATCCTGTGTTGTCTTGGCAGTTTGCTTCAGGTCATTGTCGTAATAAATGGTGAACCTTCTCCTCGGACTGGATTAGGTTTTCTTAAAGGACCACTATTTAGCTGCATTCACTCTTCTCTCTGTTGTGAACAGTCTCCCTGTCCCTGCTGCTGAGAAGAGCCCTGATAGCATGATGCTGCCTCCACCATGCTTCACCATAGTGATGGTGTTAGCCAGGTGATGGGTAATGTGTGGTTTGCATCAGACATTATTTGGAGTTCAATCTTTTTCCTCATTCTCTCATTGTCCTGCAAACTTCCAGCGTTTTTAACCATTCAAACATCCAAATGTTGTAACTCAGCATGCACATGACATTTTTGGCAGGAGATGCATGATCTATTTTTTATCACAGCGGCCTGCAGAGAGTTCCTTGAACTTCATGAGTTATTTTTTCTCCTGACACACAGTGTAGGGAGGTGTGGGACCTTTTATACACAAGCATGTGTCTTTATTCAGTTTGCCACAGGCGGACTCCGGTCATGGTCGAGACAATCAACGCAAACAGAATGCAACTGACAACAGTTTGGAGTGACACAGCAAAGAGTCTGAATACTTTTATAAATAAGAGATTTCAGATATTTTTTTTATATATATTCTCTTTGTTATTTTAAATTCTCTAAAAACAGAATCTACGTACTGTAGATTCTCAGAGTCACTGGTGTCAGATCTCTGCTTCTGATCAGCGAACTACTCAAATGTCCTTTCATACATTTGGTAAGTATCTTTCTCCTTTACAACAGCCAAAAAAACAATAGTTTGGACTAGAATAAAAGTATGGAACACCCTTTCCATGATTTCCCAATGCAGTCACAAATTAATTCTGAGATAGACTGGTTGTAAAACTAGAAACAGGCCGACATGTCTTGCTAAGAAGTGAGATTTTCTTTTTTCTTTATATTATTGTTTTAGCAAAAACTCTCTTTGCTCCTTCCCTTAAACAGCCAAGTGTTCTGACAGGTTTTTGTGTTGCCTCCAAAACCAGATGTCTATGGTCCTGTTTCGGTTTGGTCTGCACAACTGACTGGATTGATTGTGTAATATTACAGGGATGAGAGTGTATAATAAAAACACACACACACACACACACACACACACACACACACACACACACACACACACACACACACACACACACACACACACACACACACACAGTTAGAGTAATGCAGATTTATATTGTTAGTGAGGGTTTTGTTCAATTTAGTGTTCAAGCTATGACATTGAGTAATTACAGACACAGATATTCTGTCATGGATCTTGGACCTAGCCCAGCCTCTCCTGCTGTGGTTCAATATGTAACTATCAATGTGAAACAGCACAGAATAGTTTGTTGTTTTGATCATGTGCATACTGGGGGCCTGTACGAAGCAAGTTCAACATACCCAGGATATCTGTCTGATATCCAGCTATACTTAAACCAACAACGCTGGTTATCAACTCGATAAGTCAACCCAGGTTTTCCAACTCTAGATATGAGCGCATGCACATAAAAAGGGTGTTGTTTACTGTTTATGACCAGTGTCCCGGCAGCAGAGCCACATATTTCACAACAGGGATCCAATTATTATATCAGAAAAATACGAGGCATACAAACACATTATCCCGACTTAAAGGAACACAGTTACAGCTGCTAAATGCAGGAAGGACAGCTGGTAAAAAAATCACTGATTGTGTGAATGTGTATAAGTCAATGAAATTATAGTAAAACTGTCCTATCATTAGGGCAAGAGTAGATCTGACTATAATTTCATCTGTGTTTCCATTACATCAATATGTAATTTACATGTATTTTCATTGTGAGTATGACAGTTTCAGACTTATTATTTCAGGTGCACCTGGGAGTAAATAAACGATTGACATAAAAATATACTCCACAGAAGTATAGGCTGATTTTCATATCTTAAGAATACAACAGGTACAACACTTTAGTTCAATTCCTACTGTATATTGATATCAGTATACAAATGCACAATGAGGTTTGTAAACAAGTCCAATACTAAATGAAAGTAAGTAGAATACCATAAAGAACAAAAATAATTTAAACTAAAGAAAAGACATGTATGTGTTCAATGTTCATTGTGTACAGTGTTTTTGAGTGTCTCGGCATCACCCAGAGTAAACAGGTAACAAGTAAATGTAGAGTGATGCAGATAGTCTGTGGTACTGTGAGAACATTGCACCTACGTGTCAGGTTGGTTATATTTGGCTCCAGCAGCTGGCAAAGGTTTATCATTCCCTCCGATGAGAATCTATATCTTTTCAGAGAAGATGTTATTATTATATTTAGAATTTTGCATTGTTGTAAACTGAGAATACAGTTAACAAGACTTTGTTTCTGTTGAAGTAGTTTTAGGCCTTTTTGTGCCTGTCTTTACATATCTCAATTTAACAGATTGTCAATGTTAACATCACTGAACCCCAGGTGCTTCTTGGTTCATAAATGAAACCAAAACACTGGAGAAATGCAGCTCTGACAGTAACAAGAGTTTGAATGTTGATGCATTGAGTTTTAATTGTATCTTATACTTGAGTTCATTAGATTAACAGCAAAATTTCAGTTAAAGTTGAATTATTTCAGGTATTTTCAAATAACTGTGGAAGGGAACCGGATCGCTGGGAGAAAACCCAAACCACCACAGTAGACAACAGTCACACTTATGATGGCTCGGAACTGGGAGTCAAAACTTCCGCTTTTGGGCTGAGTTCCAATTTTTTGTGTGGAGGTTCAACATGAATATTACATGTCACTTCAATAATGTGGACATCTGAAGATGTT
This sequence comes from Hippoglossus stenolepis, assembly GCF_022539355.2. Classification (NCBI taxonomy): domain Eukaryota; kingdom Metazoa; phylum Chordata; class Actinopteri; order Pleuronectiformes; family Pleuronectidae; genus Hippoglossus; species Hippoglossus stenolepis. Next base: position 3,410,558 of record NC_061491.1, read on the forward strand.
GTGGATGGTGGAGAAGAATCTGTAACTGGGGTGAGTCTGTCCTGTCAGGTGCTTTTGAGTGAGGGGGCAATGAATTCCTCCAACTTTGTATCCTTCACATTCACTGACACAGTTGCTCTTACTGTACATTGCCTATAAAGACTTTGATATTTTGGAGGGGGGTGTCTCTATATGCATTTCCAAACAAATGATGGACTCTGACTGCACATACTGCTCAATGGATGCCTTTCAGTAGCTTCAAGACGAGATGCATCGCGAGTAACCAGACGGATGATTTTTTAATTTCCTCTGCCTGCTGTGCTCCAACATCTTCCTATCACTTCCTGTAAAATGTGTCCACATCTACCTCCATCCTGAGAATGTGAGTATGAGACTGTGTCTTCACCCACCATCCCATCAGTGCCTGGAAAGAAGTAACTCTGTCCCATATGTCAACAGCCAAGTTTAAACCACTGAGGTCTTGTGTTAAGTCTTCATTTTTGCTCCAACAGATAGTTCAAATCACCCATGACTGACTTGGTCCTCCCCTTGCTTTGCTTTCTGGTTTGCTAGGGGATTACTCCCTTTAGTTGTGCCAGTGTTTGATGGATTAATACTTTGGCCAAACTCTAACTCAGATCTGAATTGTAAAAGGGGTACATTTTTTTGTGTCTGATTTAAGCTCCAGAGAAGCTTCCTGATGCACCAGCTCATACTCACAGTCTGGCTCTTTGTCCAATAGTTGACTCTAGGCAGCAGGCTAACAGAGAATATGACTGTTGTAATGCTGGTGATCAGACAAAGGGGGGCAGCAATACTCCACCAATGCATCTAGACTGTTATACCAAGAATAAGAAGTTTTTCAGGGCAATTAGTGCTGCTCAGCTCTCTTTTGTTAGTGCTTGAGTTTAACACTTCTTTTATTATAGATACAAAAGTGGAAACTCCTTGCAAGAAACCAGCTGTGTCTCTTTGGTCTGTCTGCTCCGTCTCTGACAGTCCAGGTCGTTGCATTGTTTTTTTTGTCCAGGATTTCAGCTTTATTCTGTAGGGTTTCAACTTTGCTTGTCACGTTCTTCACTCGTCTACCAATGAATTAAAAAGCGTCTGTGACACGTTTGGGTTATCTTTAACTGTCAGTCTCATTCTACTGCAGCAGAGAGAGTCTTCTTGCATCTTTTTAATTCTAATAGCAGAAGAGAACAGGGTCCAGGCTGAGCATCATACTCAAACTGGCACATGACTTGGATTTCGTTGCTGATTGCAGTTTTTGAGTTAATTACAATTGCAATTTGTTTCAGTAATTCATCCATTTAAATCTTGCCGTCCTGAGATTTCGTACCATAGGGGTGCATTGTGCCTTGAATATTTTCACTTGTTTGTTTAAAAAAGAGTGTCAGTTCAGTTTGTTTGAATCTGGAGTGATCTGCACTTCAGTCACTTCAAGTAGGCAGGTCAACAAAATAAACGTAACCTTGTGGATAGTTATCCACTCTACTCAGCCCCTCAGCCCTGCTCAGCTGCCTGCTTCACACCACCATTCCCAGCCCCTCTACTCCAACCCACCGAACAATCTGACTGAATGACAAAAAAGTAATTTGTATTTCTCTTGGCTTGTCTTTGCATTTGTGTCCTAAACCTCAATAATAATAATTTTAAACTTTATTTATATTATATTTATATTTATATAGCACTGTTCACTTCACTGAGGACTTCAGATTACAGCTGGGCACATATGGTGTCAAAAGATCTGAAATTTACTTAGATGCACATCCTGATAGGGCCTTAAAAGACAACAACAAAATTTACTGGAAGCGAATGAAGAGGACCTAAAATGTAAAATGCTCTCTTTTAGTAGAAAAAAGGTCTTCTAGAGCTTATCCAAGATGTTTGCAGACTAATGCCAGTTAGTAATAATGGCTATGCATCCCTGAGTCCTTCTTATGTCATCCTGATAGCAGTGGTTCAATCCCCTGAAACTGCTACGAGCTAATGTCTTACACACACACACACATCTGGTAAAGTTCTTTCAGGGTCCCACTGACAGCCTTCCTCCTGTGTGTATGATTGAAGATCAGGCTGCAAATCGTATTCCGTGCCAGTGAGCATGAATGGAAATTACATCCATTGTAAAATATGTTGAATGGTTTATATATTTGGATGTTCTCGTAACATCAAACTTTAAAAAAGCAACTTATTGTTGCTGTTGAATCAAACGTCAATATCCTAGGTTTTAGTGTTTTAGGAAATGTAGCTTCAGCATTGTGAAACTTGAAAATCTTTGAGGTCATTTTCTTCTCCATGTGATATGGAAAGAAATCTTTACTTACACTGAACCAGGAAAAAGCCTTAACAAAGACTCATTTCTTGGATTCTTCCTGGGCAAGTTGGAAACGCTGTTGAATCCAAAGCTTCAAAGACAGAGATCATCTGAAGTAGTCAGCACCGTTGGAATCAAGGAAATGACCAGTGACAGCCACTTAGGATTACGATGAGTTGGTCTTAAGGGCGAGGAAACATTACCTGCTGTTTTTATGAATGAGGCTATTGTTGTATACACAGGCAGATCTTTGTGAGATGTGCCCTCCAGTTCACCACTGATCCAGGTCTACGCTGCCTTGAACTACAAGCTGGAAAAAGAATTAAGAGAGGCTTTCCTAGGGTGCAGACCCCATGAAGAGAAGGGGTCAATTGCAAAAATATGGTTTATATACCGTACAGTCCAGACCATAGGTATTTTGTACAGTTAAACATTCTTTTAGTTTCTCAAGCTTTGAGGAGTACTTTCCAATTGAAATAAAAATACTTCATTAAACTGCCACATCTCATCTTTATTTAAGTGGGTTTATGTTAGTATGGAAAGTATGTTGGAGATAAAGCCTTTTTCACACATGGTGACGACAATGTTGACTCAGGCTGTGACTGAAATCAGTCTAGTCTGCTATATAGTGAATTTGCCATTTTGTAGTGCTGTCCATATTGTCAATGAATGTTTTTCTACCTGAGTGAAACTCAGTGTATCCCACAGTTTATTGTAAAAAGTAGTGTACAACCGATTGACACTAACTGAGCAATATATATCATTATGCATTGTAATCCTGTTAAGTGTAAAATAAATGTTTAAAATGTATTATGAGATTTTCCACCGACCGACGTTATTGTCACGTCATGTACAATGACAATAACGTCGGTCGGTGGAAAATCTCATAATTGTCATTGTCACAGGATCATGACGATCCTGTGACAATGACTTAAAAACCGGCCCGGAGAAAAACTTGAAAGTGTTTTTTTTCTTTTGCTGATGAGCTCATATACTGTATAGTGCTCTTCATATTCCCTATATAGTGAGTAGGGGTTAGTGAATGGTAATTTTGACACAGCCTGAGAGCTGCGATTCAGATCAAAGTGGAATTTTTTGTGTATAGAGTACAGAGGTGACCATGGAACTGATGATAAAACTAAGGCTAAGTTTCTGCTTGGGAAGCAGAAACCAAGGGTCTATGCTAACAGCAACTATATGTTGCATCAGCAGGGGCTTTGAGCTATAACATCAGCATGCTAATGATTACAATGACTATGTTAACATGCTAATGTTTAGCATGTATACCATGCTCACCATTTTACTTTACATCGGCTAATTTGCCCCTTCCACTTGATACAGCTGGACCTTACTCTAAACAAAATGTAAACCTCCTTCAGACATGACTTTGACCATAAAGTGGCTGAACCAGACTAACCTAATCAAACCCTGACTCTTCTACTAAGATACTGGGACATATGATTTTTCACCATGACAACATGACGGCGTCTGGTACATCTGCTGGCATGCTACTGCTATGGTGGAGCATCCTATATGGTTGTTTAGGTTTGAGGACTTGTGATTTCCCCTATAGTTGATCTTGTTAATCATCACATTATTTATCATGTTTCTGTTTTTTTAGACAGGAGTAGTCGATAAAGGCAGAAGATCTCAATAAGATGTTTACACAGTAGGACAAAGTATCCCAGTTTATATCAGAGTACCCAGGTTTAACGAAACAATGATGCAGTCTTATCCAGGTTTCTGAAACTAGGACATGGTGTTTATAGGACCAGCAGGCCTGAATACTCCTCCACAACCTGATTATACCCTTGTGCATAGGTTAACACAATAACTGCATCTTGGCAGCTGTGGTTCAGGTGGTAGAGCGGACATTTACGTATCTGTGTAATTCTGAGTTCTCATTACAAGGTTGATGCTGTTTATTATCACCTGACATGAACCAGCACATGAACTCCATTTTCTTAACAAACTGTTCATTAACTGATAGATGAAAATTTAGTCTTTATTACTTTATCTATTGTTGAAGTATGGAACGGATGAAAATACTTAATTTTGATCTCTCTAATGAATTGTAAAGATGTGGCTCTGTGTTTTGTTGATCAGTAGAGGGCAGGCTTGTCTCAGTTTCCACTGACACAGCAATACAGCTATGAGTGAATTCAGTATAGTTTATTTTCTTGTGTCTTTATTGCCTCATGTATGATTGACAGTGCTCTTGTTTGTCTTTTGTATTTCTATAGGTTGAAACACCCACTGTCTCAATATGTGATTCTGTATGTACCCTGTGTGTACTGTTAGAGCCACAGGGGGGGAGACCTGGTAGAATGCTAACGGGTGAGGAGAATGATAAAAGTCGTCCGACATGTATTTTCTTCCATCTATCCATCCATCTATCCATCCTCCTCTCCTGGCCTCCCTGTCACCACCTCAGCATGGTCACCATATACCCTAGTACAAAAGGGCATAGAGGGAGGCAACCTTTATCTTTTTTCCACTTGATGATATAATTTCTTTCCACTTCTCCTCATCCTCTACAGTTTGCAAACCATGGTCACAGCCCAGTGTTGGTGAGGAGGTCTACGTGGAGACATTTTATGTTTCCCCACTTAGATACAGAAGATCCAATCTCACAGAAAACAGTGGGTGGTCTAAGACATCTCCCTGCTGAGTTCATTTACGCTGCAGCACACTGCATGGAGCGTATCCCCCATGCAGGGGGAGAAATACGGCAACTAGTTCCATCAAGACTAACTCCTGTCACTGTGTACCTTTACCTCGTGCTTTTACCAATCCATCTTTTTCCAAAGTAAGTATTTACTTGGCTACATTTGTATTTAATCAATTCAAGAATACATGTACATTTTATAGGTTAAGCACATGTATTTTTAAAAAATGTAAATGTCATGTTGTGTCAAAAAATGTATAATTTCAATGATGTCTGGTTAATTAACTGTTAGATATGCAAAGGTTAACATAGTTGTTATCAACAAAGGAATAATAAAATAATATTTATGATATTACTGGGAACTTAGCTTAGTCATCTGCAAGTTCCCTTTTCCCTTTTGCCATTTTTTTAGCCAGTAGCAAAATAAACATAAATTTTATGGTACTCAGTAAAGCATATACTTCCACCAAGGCCCAACAGTCCTCATATGAAGCCACATTAACATTAAACTATATGTAGACTTTTTATCTGGATCTGCACAGAAATGCACATACTCATGAATCAGTCCCCTGAACATGCCAGATTATTTTCATCAAGATGCATAAATCATCTTGCAATGTTAAAGAAAGTGAAAGAAATGGGATCCGCCCCCTGATCTGGATCTGCACTAAATTTCTTAAATAATAATAATAATAATTTCTTCCCTGAACAATACTGCCTCATGCCCCCAAGTTTTGTGGTAATCCGTCCTGTAGATTTTTCCTAATCTTTCTTCAAAAACAAACAAACAAACCAACCAATCAACAAACAAATGGACAGTTGTGAAAACATACTCGTCTTGGTGGAGATGCCTAAATGTTCAGGCTATAACTGGACTGGTTGAATGATTAATTTTTTCAACATCTAAATGACATATCATTTTCGAAGCACGACCTATTCCATCTACTGGCACCAGCGAAACACAACCCAATCTCAAGGTAATGAGGTGTAGGTTTTGACAAGGATAGAAATACGTGCCAAATAAAAAATATGATATCTCTGGCATTGCTGAATTGATTTCGATCCTTTTCTTTATCCTCTCTGTTGCTTTGACATGTTATAGCAGTGCCATGCAAAATCGATATAGTTCGCTTTTGGGTTTGATATTTTTTTTACCTTGAATTTTTATTTTTCTTAGAAAGGAGATCAATAGATTGAGTTCCCAAAGGGAAAAATAGTTGCACTCTCACTTATCTTATCATTGGACCAGCAATAATAATAATTAATAGACCTAGTATACAATGTCTTCCAACTAATTTTATATGCTTTGAGAGGTTTGCTATTACCTCTTTGAAAAATTGTCTAATAAAGTTTTTTGGGATAGAAGTTGTCTTTTCAAAGGCTACAAATATTGAGTTTTACTATCTCATTCCCCTTGGTATCTGTCTTGGAAGAGATATACTGGCCTATGCTCAGTTCTTATGTTCATCTTATATCACTCTGCACACAATCACGTATTGTTATTTCTTTTATTGGTGCTTGGAAAGACACAACGCACTGTGTGTTCTCTGGTCCATTCGTCTCAGGGCCAGCAGATGCTTTACTACTCAGATGAATTAGTGAGTGGCGTTCTGGGCTCTGCGACTCTCTACCTGCTGTGTTGCTCAGTGCTTGGGCTGCTTCTGAACTTTCTCCATTGGCCCGCACTTGGAACTGGACCGTAATATTTCCAGCTGACGTATGAAGTGGTATTTAAAATTTCAAAGAGCATGTCCTCCTCAACTTGCACTTTTCTTTCAATTATAGAATTAGCTTTTCATTGTGGTCATTGTAAGGTCTACAGAAATGCAATACGTCAGCATACAGTGATTTTAACATGCTCTGTGAAATTGGCCATGTTCATGAATCACCCGTCCGTGTTCTCTAACCCATCATTAACATGAGGCCCATGAATGGACAGCTCCTGCAGTTGAGGTTGGTGGGTGGCTGTGGCAGGGTGGCTGTTATGTTCCGTATTTATTTAGGTTTTCCTCATGTTTCCATGACATCTTTCCCTCTTGGCCCTAGTTTGGCTCAGTGTGGTACAGGATCACCTAACCACTGCAGAATTTCCTGTTTGGGCCACCCTGATACCAAAAAATGCCACTTCAGATAGAGAACGTGCCCATAACTTATTGTTCTTACTGTATATATTGTTGTTTTATGTCCGATTGTTGTTTTTATGTCCAAATGCACCAACCACACCAAGGCAATTTCCTGTATGTGTAAATATACTTGGCAATTAAAAGAATTCTGATTCTGATTCAGATTCTGAGAAAACCCCCCTCAGATGTCAATGGTCTGTGTCATGCACGTGAGTCACCATGTGATCACCTCAAGATGGAAGCATGTAGCTGGTCTGTTGAACCAGATGGTGAAGAGGACCAGGGTCATGTTAGGGTTCACCTCCATTGACATGGAGAAGCTGTGAAATATCCCTGCCAGGACTTGGTGATTCCCCAGAGATCCCAGCTATCACACCACACCCCAGACCAGATTACTGCACAGATGCATGGGTAAGAAACCACTGGTGGTCTTGCAGCTTTCCAACAGTCAGTTTCTGTGGGCTGGACTGCATCGGGCAACACTGTGATGGGTTTCAGAAAGGGAGGTCAGCTAGAGTTGGATGTAGGCAGCACATCTCCTGGGTACTGGAATGATGAAGCAGCTGTCTGAAGATGCTCAGTGGGACCAATTTTTCATTTATAACAAGGAGGCTCATCCACAGAGTTGGTCCTGATAGCTTCAAGCTTGACACCATTTTGTTAGAAATTCAATGATGTTCCTCATGTATTACACTGGTTTTGAACATTAACCTTAGCATATCTTGTCCTTTTTTACATCTGGAAACTAAGATGGATGAATTAAAAGAAGAGATTAGTCAAGAAGTTCTTCAAAATTGGCACTGGTAATGGCTAAAGAGAACCAACTCCGGATAATGTCAATGAGCTGATGTGTGGCGATTATTTGAAGGATTCACAGCAGAGTGGGCCCTTTGATGATGTTTCTAACACATAACAGACACAAAACCCCAAAAAACTAATATCTGAGAATGAAAAATTGGTGCCACATACATACAAAACACTGATGAAGATGTCAAAAGAGATTTCGGTGATAAGGGCCAATGCCGGTGTTAATGTGCTGCAAAGAAAAACACGTGATCTCTGCAGTGGAACTATTATGTTACTGCACCAACCCTCACCTGAACGCTCCGGAGCTCTTGTTGACCAGAGAAACTCTGGACCCAACTGTACGAACACTCTCCGGAGCTTTACAGTCATAGAAAACAAATGGAAAAGTAGAATGGCACTGTGGAGCACATACCTCTGCCAAAGATGAACAATGTAGTAATAGAAAATAAAATAATAATAAATAAAAGGACGTGGTCTGACAACCAAAATTTTTTATTTGTGATAAAACATAAAGAAGGTATAAATAAAATCCTGGATCATCCGCATCTGCATCAAAATTCAGTAGGTTGTTTCCAGGCCTAGCCCCCTTACCTCCACCAGGTAGAAATCAGTTGACAAATAAACCAACAAACAAACATGCGATGCAACCTTCTTAGCGGAGGCAATTATTATATAATGACATAATCCCTCTTGTTGAAATCAGACTACCTTATTTGTGAGCACACAACTTTAATTTTACTTTAAATAGTGATACAACAAGTCAATCAAAAATAGGGAATTGATTGGTTTATTATATTGCTGCTTATATTATTATTTAAATTTCCCTTAACTGTACCTTTAACTTTAAAGGTAAATTAGAGGCTAACAGCAGCTGAATGTCAGTCAATGTGATTCAGAGGAGAGAGGTTCAGGTTAGCCCTCTGTTCAGTACTTGTTGTCCTCCACAGATCCATGGACAAACACATGTTGTAAAGAAGTTTTCCACAGAGAGGAACCTCTGGCGTGATCCCCATCTGACTCACAGGCCCCAAGTCCAGACAGTGGCATGAGAAATGTATCTCTTAAAAATAGTGTGATCCCTTATGTGATGATATGCTTCAGTATATACTGAAAAATGTGCGAGGAATGATGTAAAATAGTTCAGTAGACAGTAGAGTTTCTATCCAAAAGGTTACATCATGACTTTCATATGTTCTTCATATAAAATGTTTGTTATTGTTTCTTTAGGATGAAAAAAAACTGGAACAATCAATATGAATGATATTGCCATTATTTCCTCCCCCTTTTTATGATAAACCGTAATGGATCTTCAGGCTGAAGATCTAATATTCCATCGATGAAATAACCCACCCACTCTCAGCTGTGCTCATAAATGGTTATGCTCAGCTCTTGACACTGAGGACATGATTGAGTTTGACAGACAGAAGCCAGCCTCATGTTCCTTGGACAAAGAACAGCTTAGCTGTGCAACACAAAAAAAATCTTAGAGCAGAATATTTATGTGAATAGAAACAGACTCTACAGTCTGAACTGTGAGCTTCTGCAGATCCAAAATGAAACACTGTGTAAGCTTTTCACTCGCAATCAACCGACAGTCCGGCGTTACCGACTTGCCACAGGGTGGCAAGCTTGGCCAAAAAAAGTATTTTGACGCACAAATCAATTTGCAGCTCAAGACGAAAATGTGTAGCGTTAAAATGACAGCCATGCCTGCCACAATAATTTTTTCTGATTCAGAGAGATTGGGCGGCATGCGCCGATGTTAAGTCACAAATATTATGATAATAATGATAGTCTTATTGGGATTTAACGACTTTATTCATATCTCCGCCAAGGCCTAATGGTCCCCTAGAATTCAATAGGTTTTTTTCTCAAAATCCATTAACTACAGGAAAATCTGTGAAATTATGAAATAAAAATTCCCCCGCAATGATAAAATGAATACATAAAAAAAATACAACACAACATATATGTATAGATGTATGTATGTATGTATGTATATATATATAAATTAATAATTAATATAAAAGCATCTATACCAATGTCTCCACAGTAGGGATTGGTAGTGTGTAGGGCTAAATCTAATATTTGATAAAACCAAGATGATTTACCTTTTTATTCATTCAATCATTGAGGAAATAAAGTCACACACGAGACTTCTCACGACAGTGTGGAAATTGCTGACCCCTGCAGCCACAAACATTTCCCTCGCACGAGACTATCTAGGTTTCTCAAGTTATATTCACATTGCATCATTGTAAGCAACAAGTGGGCAGTACAGAGACTTGGGCAATATGTCCATGTCAAAGAGTCACCGAAGCTTCGTGGACATCCGTCTTGCAGTTTGTGAGTAATCTTGCTTATAAATAAACAAACAAACAAACAAACAAACAAACCAACCAACCAACCAACCAACCAACAAACTAACTGCCTAACACTGCACCACCTAACCAGCATAAACATAAACACAGTTTCAGCCCTGTGTCTCCTCCCACATGAGCACGAACTAGTTTGTATAGTGCCAGAAAATAACATGCAGAGAATAAGAGAATAAAATCTTCACAATGGCTCTGTGTATTCGCTCTCAGGGTTCTGAACCAGTCTACTGTTCTGCACATATGCTCCTAAAACCATAATGTACAGTACATTCCTCTGCATGCTGGTGGCAGCGATGTTCTCACAAAGTCTGTATTCTTTGGACGGTTGTGTAACCCTCACAACATTCATCCCTTTCAGATCCAGAGAGTTTGGGTCCGTCTCTGGATGGTCTGGACTTACAGGAGGCTTTCTTTCATTGCTGGAGGCAGTATCCTGTGTGGCACCGGGGCCTCTCACCGGGGTTGTGTTTTCCTTGTCAACGGCTAGAGCTGCTCTAAGCACAAGCGTTTCCCCCACTGACTGACATTTGTGGAGCAATACAAAATAAGCCTTATCAAAGAAGAAAATCTCTATATGTTTCTCATTATCACACCTTCTATACTGAACCTTCAATTTATGAGCCAAGCTTAGCGCCGAAGGGACTCCCGCACAGATGTTTCTGTTTTGTGAGATGAATGCTTATTGCATTTCACGTATAGGGATGTAAATCACGTTCAGTGGCTTAAGTCATCTAATTTAAACTTGGCCTTCTGACTGTGGCTCCCTGGTGGCACGGCTGTGTGCTTAATAACCTGCAGATGTGTGAAGCCTATCTTTAAAATTAAGATCCTATATGTCTCTATTGAAGCAGAAAAATGAGTCACCAACTTTTCCGACCCTGTCTGCACGTCTTCTTTTACTCCTGTTCAGGCTGTAACTGCCTTTTTATATGGGATGAGATAACCCCCATGTTTCTCTAAGAAGAAGAAGAGAAAAAGTCTCTCTTCAGCTTTAGTAATACGTTTCTCTGGACCCTTCATGTGTCTCCCAAAAACGACTGACACACACATTTCAAATATATGTATATGACAAAAGTAGTACAGCTTACTGTACAATTTAAGATGCTAAATGTCACACTTCAGATTAATATCTGGTTAATGGAATCACCATGAAACATGATGGAAGGCTGTGGTATGAGTCAGTAAAGAATTAATTATTTTGGTGCGGACCTGAACCATGGGTGTAGATGGTATCGATGAGTGTGTGCAATTTCAAGATCCCAAAAAAATCTGGATTTGAATGATTTAAATGTGGTTTGATAAGGGGTGTAGGCTTTTTTCAGCTGCTGTAACAAATAGAAACCTGTAACTATCACTAATGTGTTGCTGAGAAACTCAATATGGCCTTAGCTATACGACTAAGGCCGTTGGGCCTTGGTGGAGGTATGCACTTTACTGAGTGCAATTCTAGTTTTCACATTTCTGAGGTGAAATAGGTGATTCCAAAATATATGGCAAACATAATTAAACTGTGCATTAATTCTTGCTGCTCTCTGTTTTAAGTTAGAGTTTAGAGCCAGTTATGTTGGAGTTTGATGTCTAATAATCAGAATTAAAGCATGAATGTATCTGTAACAGTTTTGGTGACAGTTTAGCCAAGAACACACAATGATATTTACATATTCATCTTGCCTTTTCCACCAATAAACTGGCCATTACACTGACAGCTCATGGGTGGATAAAAAAGTATGGTGCCTTTACCTTTAGCTCCTGGTTTGTTGGAAGATGAAATTGAAGAAGGTACCTGCTGTGTGAGCGGTGATTATAATCAGACACTGGAGACTGCAACTGCAATTCCTGCTGCTCATATTTGAACAAATAATGAAGGTAAATGGCTGCATTTATACACAGCTTATATCTAAATGCAGTTTACTTCTCATTCACCCAGTGTTGCAGTTTCTTCACAGCCCGTTGCTCTTGAATCAGTCAATCTATGCAAACTGTTTCCACACATCATCAGGGGTTTTCATAGGCAGTGGTGGCACTTAGCACCTTTATTATTACATTTACTGACCTGTCAGACCCCTTCAGCAATTTCATTTATTTTAAAGGCCCCAGTCCAAGAAAAATTGTAGCTACATTCCTTTACTATACTTGTAATTTAAAGTGACAGCTACATTGCATCGGGTTGGTTTACATCTATTTCACAGCAATGTTTTTTAGCTACATTGTCAGTTTCCACCTCTGACCATACACAGTCCTTAAACTAGGTTTGGACGTTCTCCTGTTGCTTTAGTTAGGAGGTAGCGCTTTCAGCTACCAGGCTCCTCTCCTGTGGAACCAGCTCCAATCCTGTTTGGGAGGGAGACACCATCTTTACATTTAAGATTACACTTAACACATTCCTTTTTTGCCTTTTTTGCCTTTTTTGCCTCCTTTAAGTGCCATTTAAGTGCTACTAAATTGTTAGTTTAAACTTGAATTCAAGGTATAGTCGGAAGAGGTCTGTTTTTAGTCCGCAGCGGAAGATGTGTAGACTTTCTGCTGTCCTGATGTCAATGGGGAGCTCATTCCACCATTTAGGAGCCAGGACAGCAAACAGTCGTGATTCTGTTGAGTGTTTAGCTCGCAGTGAGGGAGCAACAAGCCGATTGGCAGATGCAGAGCGGAGTGAATGGGCTGGGGTGTAGCGTTGACCATGTCCTGGATGTAGACTGGACCCGATCCGTTCGCAGCACGGTACGCAAGTACTAATGTTTTGAAACGGATGCGGGCAGCCACCGGTAACCAGTGAAGGGAGCGGAGGAGCGGAGTAGTGTGACTGAATTTAGGTTAAAGAACAGTCGAGCTGCTGCATTCTGGATGAGCTGCAGAGGTCGGATGGCACTAACAGGTAGACCTGCCAGGAGGGAGTTACAATAGTCTAGGCGTGAGATGACCAAGGCCTGGACCAGAACCTGCACCGCCTTCTGAGTGAGAAGGGGACATATTCTCCTGATGTTGTGCATAACCCTCTGTAAAATGGCTAATTTTTGGTTTTTACCAGGTGTATGGACTGGACATGATACGTACACGTGAACTCATGACCTTTAGTGGTGCCCGTGGACTGTTACCTTTGCACAGAGACCCCCCTTCTCCCCTATTTCCTGTCCACCCCTTTATTATACATCTAAGTGTACTGATTCAGCCTTTTCTTACGACATGGGGGAGTGACCGGCTTGTGGAAAGAATGACAAACATTTTTCTTACTGTCCCTGACAGGTGTGGAGTGGGGAAGGAGAGCAGTGTGCTTATGAAAAGATTCTTGACATAGGTGAGATCTCCAGACAAAAGCTTGGAGACAAGTAGCACAATGGGATATGTAGTTAAAGGAGGTGAATGATAGAGTTTAAAGCTGTAAAATTGAAAAGTCTCCTTCACTTTCAGCACCGTGCCTCTAAATCATCGTCCTGCCCCTTACACCTTCTCTAAAGATGCCTGGATGAGCTGAGGCTATACAGTTAGCTTTAAGGAGCCATTCATTAGACATGCCACCGCTACTATTACCGCTAACTTTTACCTCTGTGTCACAGGCGCTGTTTTTAATAATGCAGAGAACCAAATGTTCAGCCTTTTCTGCTGCTGCTTACAATATGAAGGACTGTGTTTGTGCAGTTCAAGCCCTCCCCACAGGCTTTGATCACTCAAGTTCAAAGACTGGTGCACTACAAGCACCTGGATCTTCCTCATAGTTTGCAACGTACAACTGTGTAGTAGAAATGATAATGATAGTTATTATTTCTATTTACTGCTGCTTGAAAGGTGGGTTTTAACGTGGAATGAGGCATCTGAACTTATATGACCAATAGTTTGCAATAGCAAAAACAGTGGAGAGGATTTCCGGTGTTTGAGAAATAATGTGGTAGTTGTTTATTGGCACAGCATTGTAGGTATCAAAGAAATTTTAGCAGTGCACCAGGCTGTCGATGTCAGTGTTATTAAACATATGACCTTCTGGTGACAAGGAAGACTCTCCTACCTTTAAACTTACTGCTATTCAGACAAACTGTCATGTTTCATGTATTTTTGAATCCTGTCAGAAAATTAATTTAGAAGCTCAGAGGCTGTCACAGCTCACCTGACTAAACAAAGGCTGGTGGCTCAAAGCATCAGCAGCACTATCTTGGCTTCTTGCCTTTTTTTGTATTTACATGAATTTAAAACATTGCAACATAGCCGAGCTCTCTGTGTGTATCACAAACTTCAGAAGTTGTGAAGTTGAACGAAGACTCTGCCAGAGATTAGGGAGCTGTCCAAGCTAAAATCTCAATTATTACAAAGCAGTTCTCTGCTTCTCTCCGTAACTGTACAGCTGTTGGCTCGAGCTGATGGCAGTTATTTAAAACATTTTTGGGATTGACCCCTGTAAATAGCGGCCATTCTTGAGATCCCCAGGGGAGCAGTAAGTGGGGCCTTGACACTGGTGGTTGGGAGGAGGAACACAACACACTGCAGTGAAAGGCTCATTACTAACCAGGTAAGAGCCAAGACTTTTCAGGCACACAAGGCCAAGTTGTCCACTAAGGTCGGTGGTTAGATTCCGGCTCCATCAGTCCATATAGCTGAGTTGATTTGGGTGATATTACTCTGTGGGTTAATCACACTCTTAAAGAAAAGGTTCTAGTTAGAACCAAAAGTGGTTCTCCGCTGCAATGCCATAGGGGAACCTTTTTAGGTTCTGCAAAGAACCTTTTACTTTTTGGTTCTTCAAAGAACTATTTTTCAACAAGTTCTTCAAAGAACCATTTTTCAACAAGTTCTTTAAAGAACCTGATTGGGTTCACATAAAAAAATGTGTAAGCTTTTTAAAATATTTTTTTTTTCCATACTAGGACAAATATAACTGAAATAGAATGGCACCCAATAGAGCCACCAAGGCCACCAAGGCCCAACAGTCCTCATCTCAATCAACCTGCCCTAAATTTCACACACTCATGGAAATAAGTTCCCTACATCTTTTTTTCCATCAAGAGCCACTAATTAATCCCTATGAAATTTTTTTTTTAAATCTTACATTGTTAAAGACAGTGATGTAGCATGTAAAATGTGGCAGAAAATGGTTGATATTCACCATGTCACTCCAATAGTGATGTTATCAGTTTTAAATGTACAAAGTCAAATACTGGTGTGTAGAGGATTTATGGGTAGACTGGAACTAAACAGTGGTGAGATGGGACACTGCTTTCCATAAACATACAGTGAGTGGCAGTGGTGGTGATCTCACCTCATGTTAATGCTACATGACTTCTTTCATTCCTGTGGCTCACCACAGAACAAACCGTTCAGCGGCTTGGCCTGAGCCACAAAGGTTTCTCTATTCTGTGAGATCTTCTCTCCTGTCAGGGAACAATGACCTCCACAGACCTCCAAGACTCTGACTGCTGGCTGCTCAGGGACCCTCTGCTACAGCCCCTGCTTGGGGCCTCGGTATCATTCACTTCCATTGAGATAGTTCTCTAGACATCACATTGGGTAAATTGAACCTTTAAACAACATAACACTGTGTAACCTCCCCTCAGGGACACATAACCGCCCTGACAAAATGGCCCTTTTGAGAACTGGAGGGCAAAACTCAGGGGTGACTGCTACAAATTAAGTGTGGGAATCAGTCACAATAATAAACTGTCCAAGGAGAGGCATGCAGTTTAGAGGGGTAGCATTGACAAGTAGATGGGGGGAGTTTAGGTGAGTCACCAGACTGGTTATAGGTGGTTAACATTTTCCCCACTCTTCAGCAACTGGTGTTGAGGTGCTCTTGAGTATGTAACCGCAAGTGCTACCAGCTGCTTCTTGGTCAAGAGTAGAAGTCTCGTTGTGGTGGAAAGATGAGTTGTGTTTGTGATTAGGAAGCATGGAATCTACAAATTACTTTCTATGCAAACTTTTTATGAGCTCATTGCCGCAGTGTTTTTCCATTACACCATTACAAGTCTGTTCTGATGACATCATGAGATCTAATTTCCTTTTGATGAAGTCTTTGTTTCCTGTGTCTGGTTAAACAGTGTTTTGCCTATGTTCACAATCCTGATTCATTTACTCCACACAAAGGAAAAACCTACACGGCCCCTGAAGTCCTGAATGGTAAAATGACATATCTTGTTCACTCAAGATAAATTGTGTTATGAACACAAGATAAATAAGTTGTGAGCACAAGCTAATTACCCACAGTACACTATATACAGTCAAACCTGTGCCAAAGAATTGTACTGTAAAGTGACTTTTATTTCAAAAGCACACAGATTTTGACAAATATATTTGTTTTGATTTCATATATTTGGTCAGATAAGCGAAGGTTATCAATTCTGTTTCATATCGAGTAATGCTGTCAACAAAATTTTGTTACAGGTCTGAGTTTGTAAATATTTTTTGAACAAAACAAACACATAAGGGTTAGTTTATAAAAGCTGTGACTTTATTAATTGTATTTGCCCTACTGTTCTTAAATGATGTGTGTTTTTTTATTACAAATAATTAGTCATCATGTGCTATATACAAACACCATAGCAAAATGACCATAGATAGAAGTTGGACATAAGTGTGTATGATTTAATGATGCACAATTAAGAAAGAACCACTAATAAACATAATGCTACTATAGATTTGACTATAGATGATAGATTCCAATAGTGTGATCCAGAAAAGTAAATGCCCACTAGATCCAGTCTTTTTAGAAACTACAATTCACCTGAGGTGGTTCATGTTGTATATTGAATAATGTGTCTTTGTTTTATTTTTGGTGCATTTTCTTTGAACACTTTCATATTCACATATCTGTAAATTTATAAATTCACCAGCTTATTTATAGCACAGTGGTTGGCCTTGCAGAAACAGTAAATACACTTTTCTCACAGCTCTTGCTGCACCTCTTTCTTTTACACACTTGTAAAATGGACGAAGTGGTTGGAACATGTTGGGCCATAAATTGCAGCAGGATGTGTGTCTGGAACTTTTATAAATTGAGGTTTAGTGACCTGAGAGGCCAGAGTTGGAATCAATGCTACCCTGGCTAGATTACTTTCTCAGATCTGAATTTGGTGTCATAAATTTCAGCCTCTGAATTGGACCAAGTATATACGTAAGTGAGTATACCTGAAATGTTGTGGACATGAATGCTGTGTGAATGTAAATGTCTGAAAGCACTTTTCCTGCCAGCAAACAAATACAATATGGAGCAGCAGCTTGGAAAACATTGCATGTTTCAGTCATTGTTTCATACTTGTTCCTTTGTCTGTCAACAGAAAAAGTTTAACACATTTACAAGGACAGTGTGAAAAGGGTGTTTTCTCCCCCCTTTTCTATAGGCCCTGTCTACCTACATTAAACATTTGGTCATTTAAATATTATTTGAATTTTGATTATCGATTAGATTATGTAGATCACCTTTTTTGAGTTGTATGTTGTATTGTTTTACAGCAAGTATGTGTTACCAGTTTATTTTGTTATGTTTGTAATGTTGCTCTGTTTGATGGTTGTTTTGCCAGGAATGTAGGGTCAGATCAGCAGGTCGATCAGGGAGAGTGACAACAGGTTTGCACTATTAGGTCTCTGAGAAAGGAGGGGCTGGGCAGACTCAAGGTGAGAGAATGGGTGAAGTGTGCTGCATTAGATTACATTTTAGTCAACCTATTGCATTTATCTGCTCTATTTTTGCAGATAGATTGGATTGTGAGGTCAGCAGTAACCCAGAGTCCAAACTTGGTCTTGTCTTGAGTGTGGTTTCTATTTGTCTTTCTGTTTAGCTCACCTTATACTTACCAGCACAGGTGGTAGGTTCCAGGCAGGTGAGGCTATAAAGCAAAAATGCCAGTCACTAGTTCTCTAGCATGATTTAGTTTTGTTGCATTTACCAGGGATCTTTTTGTCTTACTGTTGTAGTACCTTTTTGTTGATAAAATGCACATTTGTTTCATCTACTCCTTCAGTTTTGCTTTTTCCTATCTGGGAGTAACGGCACTACAGACAGCTTTACAGTGAACTCAGCAGTTTAAAATACGGAACTTGGGAGCAAAGGAGTAGTTTATTGCAATTTCACAACAGTTTCAAATGATATCCTTAATTCCACACATTGACCATACACGCTCCATCCGTAGGTTTTCACCTAGTCGTGTTTAAACAGTACCAGTTCTAGCCACTGCATGTCCCTTGTTATGAGACAAACTGAATTGTACCTGGCCCACTATTAAATGATAGGCCTATTCTCATTGCTAGCTCCTTCACATTCAAAAACATTTCCATGCAATCCCTGTGGTTTTTGCACTTCACTTACATCATATGGTTCACTTACCTATGTGCAGGCAGACTATCTGGGAGGTTATGGATTACTCACGCTTTTTAGCTGAACTTCCTGATGTCTTCCACTAGCGAGCCTGTGGTCTTTTCGGCGTCACCTCCAGCTGTTGGATCCCCACTCTCTGTCAGCTAAGTGTGTCAGGTTGTCCTCTGAAAAGGGAGTTAACCCCAGCCTCTGTATGGCGTGTCAGTTGTCCCCTACCGCCTCGCTCTACATGTAACGCTATACCTCAACCCAAAAATAAATACATAAACGAAACTCCTAATGGGTTATAACACCCTTAAGTACTGACTTCGCGACTGAGCTTGCAGGACCATGTATTTCACAAGGAGACAGAAACCAATTTGTTACTGAACACTAACCTGGGTTAAAGTGTGCAGTAATTGCACAGGCATGTTATAAAATGAGTAGCAAAAGCAACACATGGAAAATCAGCAGATTATTACCATAGTTTAACAATTTGTGTTTTACGTTGGATTGAAATGACATGGAATATAAAATCAGTTTAAAGTCCATTTGCTGTTCAACTGACATCACTGTTAAACTATGCTGATGACCCCAATGAGGTGTTTCTGGTGGGCTCATTCAGGAGGAGGTGAGGTCACTTCTGGCCCTGTGTGGTGACCTGTAGCTGGCACAGTCTGTGTGGGGAGGAAAGCACATGCAGTAGACATGGCTGATTTGTATCTGTGACATAAACATAGTGCGGTTTTCCCCTTGCATCAAGAGCCCCTGGGGAAAGGATTAATCCTCTCTGATGATTGATAGGACTCTGGATCTCTCTGCTTCCTCTGCTTTTCAGTTCAAAGAGCCACTGACGTATTGCCAATGACATTGAGTTAAGCATTGAATCTACTGTGCACTTTCCCTAAGGTATCACTTTTATTGTCAGCTATTAAAACCAATTCTTTTTTGCACACAAACCGATTTTTCATCAGGCTCAATTAAGACAACATATGGCAATTATTACCAATTAGTATCTCCCACTGACCGGGCTAATTTGGGAGGTCTGATAACATTCTGTGCTGGCGATTAGTGCTGAATAGGGTGATGAACAGAATGAAATCCTAACATAGGCCTTGGCAGTGGTAGTGTTGTTAGTGAGCGCTGATAGATTCATTAGGCATCTGTTTTTTTCATCTGTTTAATTGCCATCATTAATCAAAATTAAATCTCCCCTGACTGAATGTCCTGTCTGGTGCCTGCAGTCCAATCCCACGACCCCTTTCTCCCTCCACATCTACGACTGAGAGCCTTAGAGTACTGTGAAACTGAGATGACGACGGTTCCAGCATGCGAGTGGAATTTATTTAAGTCTGGAAGCCATAAAGTGTTAAGACGTAATAATGATGTGGTAGACTGAAAAAGTATGAAGCTAATTGTCTCAGAGTCATGCTGCGTGTCAGAGGCAAGGCCATGCTCCTATGAAGCAGAACCAATGCTGCATTATAATATCTGATATGGTCTATCTGCTGACAAACATTTTCCTACAAATCCTCCCACTGAAATGACCCATACAAGCAGTTATGCTGTGTATTTTTTAATTTACGGATAAAATATCCAGGTTATGGTCAAAAGAAAACAACATTGGCTGTTATTATTTGTGATGCATAGAGAAGAATCAGTTCAGTAAACCCAAGATAATGTTTGATGCCATTTTTTAATGTCGAGTGTCCAGCTAATGCTACTTAAAACAGTGTCAAAAAATAGTGATGAATAAATATCCACAGTTCCAAAAGCCCAGTGTGATCTAGGCCTTTATGTATCAGCCATTATCAGCGCAACAGGGCACAAAAAACAAACAGGGAAATCTCAGTGGAATATCTAAATTCAAATGCCAGATATGCTTGTTTTTGTCTGACCCTGTGCTCAAACAAGTCTCTGAAACGCCTTTGACAGATGTGAAAATGTGCAAATTTAACCTGTTCCATAAACTGAGATGGACAAAGGCTTAGAGTTGTGGTGTGAATGTAACTGACACAACGTGAGGTCTTATACATTTTTTTAAGTGCAACAATTTTGGATTAAAGATACAGACTTTTATAAAGACTTATGATTGTGATTAAAACAATTATTTGAGTTATTAAATATCAGACATTGGTTTGTTTTTTTTCTTTGTTGGATAAGTTCATGTTGAATTTACATATGATCCCTGATGTAATTTCCTACTCGTGCCTTAGAGAAATTAGTTTTGAGGGTATTGGAACAGTCAGTCCGGTTGTCCTGAAATAAAAAACGATATTTCATAAGTTTTTCCTGCCATCACTTATGGATGTCAACATTTCGATTGATGGCGTTTGAATTAAACAGTCATGTGTGACCGCCAGGCTCCATCAGATACATCTATTGGGCTCGACTGGATATCATATATGTCCATATAAAGTGGATGACTACTGACTGAGAATGAAGTTGTTGGAAATCCCAGGATAGATCATTAGAGTACCTGTTCGCTGTGCTTCTCTAACTGCTGCCAGAAGTAGTATATGAGATTTATCGATTAGACTACTCCTCACTTCCCTTTGGTGAGGTAATTTAGAATGAGCAGAACTGCTCCTCAGCCAGCCTCATACTCAACCCTCATATGCTGCATTTAGGGAGGGATGAATATCTCCCGACGCATCCTTTTTTTTTTAAATCTTTTTTTTTTTTACAAGTCCTCAAATCTGGAGCACACACAACCCTGCAGCTGGCTCAGTTTATTGTATGTCATCTGGCCTCGCAACAAAACCCCTGAGTATAACCTCACGGAACTGTGCCACCCAACCTCATTCAGCTGTCTGAAAGGGAGCAGTGGAATAACCAGTCTTCAAATGTGTGTGTGGTTATGCTGAGACAGACTTCTTGGTATGTATGGAGTGATGGAGATAACAGAGATGCAGAGATTTGTTATTACACACCTAGAATACTATAACTAAGGAAACAACATAACATGTAACCTGCTCTAACCCCATGGCAAAGTATTAGGGCCATTTCAAGGCAAAAAAAGGGGTTTGTAGTTTCTCAAGAAACAGTGAGATTGGTTTTGGATCCAGAAGGAATGGAACTCCAGCAAGCACAGGATCTCCTTGCTGTTTATTTCTTAAAAATATGTTTTATTACCACTACATTCATATAATATTAGGACTTTCTTCTCAATTGTGACTTTATTCTGATAATATTACCTTATTATATTGGAAATCTTAGATTTTTTTGTGGCCCCTAAGAATACTCACCTCACCTTTCATTGATTTCTCTGCAGGAGAGGTCATGAACAGCTCAGTTTCATTCTGTGTGAATACAGGATGAGTTCAGGTACAATATTGAGTGTGGGTCACCTGTGTTTTGCCAGTGCTCAGCACCTGATGCTCAACAAGGAAACATATATCAAGCGTTAAAATCTACTCCAGGTCCTTGGTTCGATTATTTTAGATAGATCTGAGATGGATAGACGTTGTGAACAATAACACTCCGTGATATAAATGCACACCGTTGCACAGCCTGTGTCGACAGCTGAATTGATTGAGAAAGAAGCATGCATGTTTGGTCATGTGTGCGTGAGACAAATGACAAAAAAGCATCACTGTAACGCCTCCTGTGTAGACTCAATGTAAGAGTGTACAGCCAAACAGGCAGGGCTATGAGGCTGTGCTGCTTTGAGCTAAACACAATGACAATGGAGGAGGTATAATGTTAACAGAAGTACCACTTAAGTTTGAGGTTTTTAGCAAACTAACATTGGCTAATTTGCATTAACAACAAGGTGCAGCTGAATGTGAATGTCATTATATTTGCAGCTATTTGTTCATGAAGCAAAGGATTAATTCAAATAAAAGTTGGACCTAATCTTGGCACCAGATGAAAACTAAAATGACAACAAGCACAATTCATCTAATGGGGAGCATGATGTGTCAATCCATCAATTAGATGTTTCTATGAATAAAGAGAACTTTTAGTGGATGGTGTTAAAGAAAGGTCAAGGGATTGTCAATGTCAAGATTCGTCCTCAGGGAGCTATAAATATTTGTCCCAAATTTCATGACAAGTCTCCTGACCTGTGTTCGGGGACCTATTGATCACTTTTTGGCATGTTCCAACCTTGTCTTGTGAATTTAATTGGAAATTAAATGTGTCCTACTTTTTGTCTTCACAGATTTTGTGATTTTTTTTTTTTCAAGGACATGTCCTTGTCTTATTCCTGGGGTTACATGCATTTCCCCTCCACAGCCCTCCTCAAAGTACATTACAGATAAATGTTCTGAAAAACAGAAGCTCTTCTACTTGAGTAAAATATTTAAGCAGTCTCTGGACTTCACACTGATGCACGTAAGCATGTGTCCATGTAAAGAGTTTCCCTTCAGGCTGCAGATGTTTTCAATATGAGTTTCCCTTTGGAGATCAACAAAGCCTTTTTTGGCATTTATTTTGCTCCTTTTTTATGTTTTGCAGTTCAGTGTTTGGCCTGAAGGTCCAGCACAAACGACCAAGGCAGAGGCAGTTGTAGCACGGTGCTCATTCATGGATTATAAATAGAAGGCATCCTTTTTTTTTGCAGGATCCTTTGTGCTTCCTATCAGCTGGGCAGTGATGTCAGAGGGTTTGGGGAAGCCCTGGGTCTGCCACCGTCTAAGCTGGTGGAACAAAGCCACTTCGGTGGGGGCTGGCGAGGGGGAGGAGAGAGAGGGGGATGTAAACCCAGCTGTCTGTCTCACAGTGCCACTATTGTCTACTCGCCACTGTTTCCAGACCTGCTCTCAATTCCCCGCAGCTAGCATGAACAGGATTACTGAGCGTTTGGTCTGTCCCAGTCTTCAGACTGTCTGCCATAAAAATTTAGCATCCTGTTGAACCTCTTGTAAAAAAGTACTGCGACTATAAAGGAAGCTAACTTACTTCTCTTTGGCTTGGAGTCAACTTTTAGATTTCCGTGCATTCCTTTAAAACCAGTCATCATGAGCATAAAAGTATAGTGTGCAAGGATTTGCACAACAGCTCACATCTTTGGGATTAAATGAGATTCTAGGTCATTTTAATATTGTGTGAAATACAGAAAAACCCTGATACCTCATCCACACTCGGATTTTAACTCTGTTAAAAAAAAAAAACTGTTGCATACAGTAGATATACCTAAATCTAAAACTTTCCACAAGATCTAATGTTGCAAACTGGACAATAAGTTATGTGACGTCATAAATCTCATACTCATGAATTCAGTCCTTAGAATTGAGATTTTACCACTAACACAAAAAACTTCATTGTATGATTTTGAAAACAGCCTTCTAGATGAGGGGTCTCCAACCTTTTTTACTTTGAGAGCTACTATGACTAAAAAATTAAAGTGGCTGAGAGCTACTAATTTTTTATATTATTAATAACATTAACATGGCTATTCTCCAACCAAACCAGCTGAATAAGCTTCTTTTGTGTGAACATTTAAAAAATGTTGATATCAAACACTCATTTTTTTTATCTAAACATCTTAAATTTAGCAGTATGTACGTATTTTTTCTGTATGCATTTCATTACATTTACTGTGTCAAGCTCACACTACTAAATTCAAATAAATGTCATAGAAACCAAAACAGTCTCATTAGTTATTTTACTTTTAATTTCTATCACATCAATTCCCTATCATCCGTAGTTCACATGCATGTGGTATGTATTCAGTCTTTTCTACAGTTAGAGATGATTGGGACTGCATGGAGTCTACAAGAGAGGTGTATGCCGGAGTATATCCACCTAGGTTCATTCTTATGGAGTCATTTAAATGTTCATCGGTCAGTCTTGTACTGAACTTAGATTTAATCACATTGTCAGAAAAAGCTGCTTCAGAAAGGTAAGTAGACCCAAAGAAAACCAGAAATGTGAATGCCAGTAAATGCTGTTGAGAGTTTAGCTGGACATCATTTTGGAGGTGGATCACCTCCATCTCCACAGGATTGACACAGAATAGTTCAGCCATCTGTCTTGAAATCTCACTTATGTCCACATTCATGAAGTGGTTGGCAATAAAGGTCATACAGAGCTCAAGTTTCTCTAAATCACTGAATCTGTCTGCGAATTCCTGCCCAAGCTTGGACAGGAGGTCACAATACTTGTGAAAGCGGTGTAGTATCTTTTCAGTGGAAGTAAGGTCAAAGACTCTTCTTTTGTGGAAAAGTCATCAAACACCATCTGAACATAGACTGCTAGCTGGGCCGTTTTGCTGGAGTCAACAGTCTTGTCACACTGAATCGAAACATCTGTCAATGTTCTGTTCCAGCCGTTTTATTATGGCAGTAAACCGTGCCACGGGGCTCTCACCCCAGCAGCCAGAGACGAACCATTCAGGTTTTAGCATCTTTATTTCAAGACCCGGTGCAAACATAAACTTAAATACAACATAGAGAGGCCAGCAGTTTCTGCTGGTGTGTTAGCGTTGTAGCTCAGCACTAGTGTCTCTCCTGTGCGTGTCTCTGAGTGTTCTCCGAGTGTGTCCTGAGGCAGCTCCGCTGCTGCGTTTTTATACCTGAGGATCAATCAGCTTACAGCTCTCACCTGCGCTGATTGATCCTCCGGTGAAGGTGCTCTCCCAGCTACCTCCACACTGCTACTGCTTCAGCCACCTCGGTCCTTGTGTTCTTTACAATATCGCTATTGGTGAAGGGCTTTTTGTGATTTTGTTCAGCCCAATTCATTGTTTTCTGCGCCAAAGCTGATTGTGCGTAGGTTTGTGTAAGTCGCGCTGCAATTACACCGACAAAAACGCTAGTGGCGGTAAAGTTTCTATGCTGGTGTAAAGTGTCTTTCGGTTTCCGGTCCACCTATCATCTGTTTAATTCAGAACAATGGCTAGTGTTACTTAGCGGATCGTGTTGGAGTTGGAACTTATAGATGTTGAAGAGCAATTACTTTTTCTCAAAGATCTGCAATGAAGAAAAGAAAGACCTCGTTCGTGTTGGTTCCTTCAACTGAGCTAAAAAATGGCGGTGAGTCTGCTGGAAATACGATGCTACCAAGCGGACCAATCACAGCTCTTGCGGTCTGCGTCGCCTCGACGTGTATTTTACATTTTTGAGGAGGTGCACTTCAGGGTACGGCGTAGGGCTCTGTGTAGGGTACACGTCTACATGTAGGCTACGGCGTAGCTTCGATGCAGAATTGTTTGTATCGGCTTTGTAAACATGTATGTTATGACAAGACTGGAGATGACTCTCTCAGAGAAAGCAACGACATGAAGCAACTCAACAGTCAAAAGCAGCACTCCAGCATGCTGACATTGTGGGCCGCGTTCAGCAGGGAAGAGGAGGTTTCACCTCTGTGGAACAAGGCAACTCCTGCAGAGCGGCAAAAGTTGGTAGTCCTGGAAATCCGGCATCAGGAAGAGGCAGAGAGGGGCAGTGGATGAAATGGGAGAGCATAGAGAAAAGGAAGATCAGCTGGAAGGACCTTTGGGGAATGGAAGCAAGCTTTCTGCTTGGAGCAACCTATGACATCCTTCCCTCACTCAAAAAACTTACAGCAGTGGCTGAACGAAGATCCATCCTGCCCACTATTCTCAACTCCAGCTACCCTCATGCATATCCTTACTGGTTGTAAAATAAGTCTCTCCCAAGGTAGATATACGTGGAGATAGGTACTCAAATGCCTTGCAGCAACAATAGAAACAGAGAGAACTACTACTAATGCCTTGCCATCCAAAACATTGAGCGCAGTTCAAGTGATACAACTTTTGTCCATGAGGGGGGACAGAGAGGGCCTCCTCCACTGACCAGGAGTGGTCAGTCTCAAGCAAGCCTGAGACTGGGAGATGTTAGTGGATGTGGGCCAGTGGCTAACAGTCCCATCACATATTGTCACTACCAACCTAAGACCTGACCTGATACTCTGGTCCAACACCCTGCGCTTCGTCTACTTCTGGGAAGATGCTGTTGATGAAGCAGATGAGAGAAAAGGCTGCGGTATGCAGACAGGGCATTTGAGGCAGAGCAACGTGGCTGGAAAGCAATGGTTTGCTCTTTGGAGGTTGGCTGCAGGGGTTTCCTTACAACATCTTCCATCAGGTTGCTCAAAGATCCGGCGATCCATGGACAAGCCCTGCACCAGACATCACATACTGCAGAACGCTGCAGCCAATAGCTCCGGATCAGGAGGAAAGATTCCAACTGGGCCCCAAGATGCTAGGGACATTCACTCAGGTCTGATCAACCTGTTGTGGGCGTGCCTTGGAATAGGGTGTGTGTCATTCAAAGGCAGAAACACCCGATGACACTACGCTAAGGTACACAACTGAAGATATGTCCCTAACATCTGTTGGTGGTCACTAACATTAATTAGTGTAGTGGAACATACAAGGGATATTTTCCATCTTGTCCTATGTGCTAAAAAGCGTTTAGTTTAAAAAGCCATAGAGGTAATGATTTCTGATCTACTGAGTGGGCCACATGGCTTTCATAGTACTGCCATACAAGCCAGTAGCCAGTTAGATTTACCTTTAAGCCTCAGCATACCCTCAAGTTCGGCCTGTATCATTGATAAAACACTTTATGCACAACTGAAGTTATATCCCTAACATCCGCTGGCAGCTACTAACACCTGATAACATCTACTGTTGGTTGGTAACCTAAATTGTGCAGAATACCATCAAATGTACAAAGAATATTCACTATCTAGTCTTATATTCTAAAATATAGTTTTTTCGACATGCTGATTTAGTTACTTGGGGTTTGAATTGTGTTTTGTTTAGGTCAGTGGTGTCAAACCCAATTACAGAGAGGGCCAAAATTAAAAACTGGGAGTACATATTTAGGTAGACTACATTCTTCTTTTATGTACATGAGCCAGATGTTTGGCATCTTTCTTGGCCCTCAAGATGGAGTGAAGGTGTGCATCATTAAGACGACTCCTGTGTGGGTTTTTGTTCATCTTCATCACAGAGAAAAGCCTGTGGGTGAACTTGACGGGGCAGGCACTGGGATCTCTGGAATTATAATTATTAAAAATAATTTAATAACACCAAATACTCGGCAGGGGACGAGGGGCGCTCGCTCCGTGTGCGTCTTGCCCGGCATTGGGCACCGTGGCTCGGTCAGTGGAGCCCGTGCACTCCCCCTGGCTCTCTGTTCTGCGGGGCTGTGTGCACTCTGGCCCGGCTGGTGGAGCCTGTGCATTCTGCCTGGCTCTCTGCCTGGAGCGAGATGGAGAGAGAAAGACGGAAGGAAAAAGAGAGATAAGCCTGAGAGACACGGTGAACTTGACGGGGCAGGCACTGGGATCTCTGGAACACTGGAAAAAAAATGTTATATCATCAAATCACTCGGCGAGTGAGTGGAGTGGACGCTCGCTCGCTCTGTGTGCTTCTAGCCGGGCATTGTGCACCGTGGCACGGCCTATGGAGCTTTTTTTTCACAAAAAAAAAGTGAGTCCAATTTACCACCGGACCAGTAAAGATAGACATCATAACTAGTTTAGGTCTGGTTTAGGTGAACATTTTTGTTATGGGCAATAAGGTATAACATGTCCATATTGACAAAACTTTATTTCATATATGTTACCTCATGGGTGTCTGTAATGGCGACCCGGTGGGTTTCAAAGGTTTAAAAACTGAAGATATGAAGGTGAATTAGTTCATTTGAATCTTTCTGAACTCAACTTTGAACTTGCTCTTTTCAAGTGTGAACTTACAAAACAACGTAGGTAGGTTTGTTGGTGTCGCTGGCTGTAAAACTACAGTCCTAGACAGCAGCACATAGTATTGCACTCGACACAACAGCCTGGTAAATCATCATGCTGTTTCCTCCCTGTAGACAGTCTCTGACACATACCACACTGAAGTGTCATCTGAACAGAAGTCAGACACACATCCCCACAGCCAAGGACGGTTTGTTTTATCAAATGACCACAGACTTATTTGACTGATGCCAAACCTGATCTACTGGTGATATTCTGCCTGTGTCTAAAGAAAAAACCTAATATAGTTGCTATATAGCCTATTGTCTCTTGTGTGCACTTTACCTGGTCGGCTCTTGAGGTTGACCGGGGACAGCTATAATGGAAGAAACAGTAAAGTCAAAAATCTGAAAAGAAATCTATACAACCTCATGCAACTTTTCGTCTCATATTTGGATTTCTAATATATTACTGTCCTTGTATATGTACAGTGTTACTTCTCCCAGCCAGATAAAAGTTACTACTTTATTTCTGTGAACCAACTGAACTTGATCTGGCCCTACTGTTTGTGTACCAGTGCACCTCAGCATCCAGCCCTCTGGCTCTAGTCCTGGTCTAGTGGGATAAGTTTTTGGCTTTTGTCCTGCCGGAAGTCTGGTCCAGTTATTATCCCGCTGTAAGTATGGTAAATCATTTTCCCTGCCTCGCCTCCAGAGACAAGCTACCATACATCCAGTCCTCCATGGATGTGTGGGTTGCAGAAGAGGCAAAAGTGTGGGACAGCTGTCAAGAGAGTCGCCACTGTTATGTAACACCTTATCTAAGTGTACTGAATGTAGGGGAATTGTGAATCCACATGGAACAGACATTTGTACCTGCAGACACAGAAATGGCAACACTCTGCCCTGCACAGATGGAAAAGTGTGTACAACAATACAATTAGATGTAATGTAATTTCAGAGGGCATATTGCCCAGCTGTCTACCTTATAAACAATTAATCTGCTCCAGTAGCATGCGGAAATACCATAATATGTTATGATGCAAGTTTTTAATATCAGATTAGTTAATAGTTTCATGGTATGTAAGAGAATTACAAGAATGTAAAACAAATATTCTAACAAATAGCAGACATCTCTCCACTTCCTCCCACTGTGCACAAATGAAGGAGAAATGTTTGAGAAGCATTATTGAGGTTGTGCTGATACATGCGCAATCTCAGCTGTCAATAATGATGTCTCACCCCATTTTAAATAATTAAAACCAAACTTGATCATACAGTGACTACACATACACTTTCTCAATTTTATGGTTATATATCTTGCTCAATGACACTTCGGCATGCGCAATGAGGAACAATGGGATTGAACCCCCGACCTTCTGGTTAGAGGAAGACTGCTCCACCCCCTCAGCCAAAGCCACCCTTCAGTGTGTTGACAACAACCTAAAATTACAAAAAACATCTTTGACTAAATGTATTTGGTGTGCACTTTGAGTTTATGATCAACACTGTATTGTATAGATCGACATGGCTGCCAGTCATCAGGGGGTGAAGGTGACTTCACTGTAACGTAGTCCATCTTCACACACATTCATTGGTCCAAGATATGTCATTATAAACATATACTAAAACAGTGGAATGAATAGTTAAAGGTTCAGAGTGTAGAATTTAATGTTGAATTTGCATGTTGCAGCTGAATACCCCTCACTTCACCCTCCCCCTCCAAACATGAAAGAGAACCTGTGGAAGCCTTCAGTTGTCATAAAAACTCAAAAGATGTTTATTTCGTCCAGTTTGGGCTACTGTTAAAAACGGTAAAAGAGGACCCACTCCAGATGTAAACACAAAGTATTTAAATATAAAGGGCCCATTCTAGGGTAAAGAAAACAACAATTTGTACAATTTAGATGAAACACACCAGTGAAAAACATCACTAGGATTATTTTATATTCAATTCCTGCCAATAGATCCCTTACACCTAAATCTTACACACTGGACCTTTTAAATATATATATATATATATATATATATGTGTCAGGTCCAATATAAACCCTCTTTTAGCTCTTTTTTGGTCTCTATCAACTCCTAAGAGAATTATTTGGCTCTATAGCTGTTAAATGCTTTGCTATGTTCACCAGCTAGTCTCTAATTAAGTCTCCCTGCTGTCTGCAGCTGAGCTACTGGTGTACAGTGAGCTTTTTAGATAAAAACATCTGCCTGCTGTAGCAGTTGCAGACAGCCTAGAAATTAGTTGAAAGAGGCGAAAACTCTGTCTAGCAGCAGATTCAGGTGATAATTCCCTTCAGGTTCATCACTGTAAGTTACCCCTTTTCACATTGTTACATTGGTTTCACTTTGTCATTTGATACCCAGTTAGCACCATGTATATAAACATATGGCATATTCATGTGCTAATAAGTGCTCCTAGACAGTATTGCACTATGGTGCTGCTGCTGTGAAAACAAACCCATATATATAATCACATATGAAGGATAATGTGAATGTGACACAACAATAGAAATGTCATAGACAAAAAAAAAATCCTACCTCCAGTTTAAGTATAATAGTTTCCAGTACAATAAACATGAGTTTCTCAAGGACAGTTCTAATGAGGAAGTATACAGTGGTGCATGATGGACGTGTGTTATATATAACATCAGCTGTATTCATTGTTGTTGGCCCTTTCATCAACCAGCTGTGGCGCTCCGTCCTTGCCATCACAGATAAAGATCGTTATCGTGCGCTTGTTGATCAGAGCTTATTGGAGATTTCAACACTGACGCAGTTCGTGCTGCAGAAGCCGGCGAGATCAGTGTGGTGTCAACAGTTTATGATGCTGGATCGCAGCAATAATCTGACCCTTCTTTATTGTAAGTCACAGACCCATAGCTAATGGGATCCTGGCTATCAGAGGATTATGATGATCTAGCTCCCTTTGCACACCAGCACTGCCATTTTATATACATTCTTTATCAATTTGACAAACACTTTGTCAGCAGCAGTTGATAATGTGCCTCCCCAAACCCCCCTTGAAAAAAAATCTGAACTACAGTATAAGGAACATAATATGATTAATAGTGAGAAAAGTAAGGGGATTTGAGATGTCAGAGTTTTTCTTCTCTTTGAAGATAGTCTCATCACTGAGAGTATTGCTTTGTGGAACGCTTCAGAGGATTGCCGTCCATTACACTTTCCCCGACGATGACAGGGGATTAGTCCAAATGACAGGCAGTGCGACAGGCAGGGGGTCGCCTGCAGTCTGGACAATTTATTTCTTGATTACCCATCCAGTCGTGAGTTCAAGAATAACAGGGTGCTTCATCAGCAACATTGCTATATGACTGAGGAATGATGAGGCTTTTGAACAAAGAAACGAGCTTATACACTTCACTTGTATGAGGTCGTCTTCTTCAGTCAATCATCTCATATCACAGTTAATGATACGCCAGTGTTGGATATGATGACAACGCGCGGGTGTGTGAGGACGTACTCAGAGATGGAGCTCACTCAATCACACGGTGTCCTTTAAGATACCGTAGAAGAAGGTCATGCCTCCTGCCCTGTTGAATTCGATTTTCACAATGCATCCCTTACAGCTGGTCAGAGCTATGAGGATGAAGCCAGGCGTGAAGGACCGAACTGACCTCTCTCTCACGTGAGTCCTCTCGCTCCATTATCAAGCTGATGGTTCGTCTTGCTCGCTTACGTGTTTGAATCTTTTTTAAGTCAATGAATGCAGCGATGAGTGAAGGGAAGCAGGGAAGGGAGGCAGCGGCTGGAGACGGAGGCACAGTGGCACACTGGGATGCTCAATGAGAATTAGGTCATTACCCGGGGCCAGTTCAATAGATGACTAGAAGACAGTGCCAAAAACTGGGCCGGCCCCCTTCTTCTCCGATGCCACTGCTGCAAACCCTCATAGTCTTTATTGAAATTTCCTTGAGGGTCCCTACTGAGCGTGCACCAGAGACACTTTAAAGGGTCACATTTTACTCAGCAATTTTCTTTGGGAGAATGTTCAGCTATCAGCTCACAGGTCAGAGCCCAAAGGAAATTACAACTCTTTTGTGGTGTATTTATTGTAATTATCTAGCTTTTTTCACTTTTACTACTTCAACTTCTTTTGGATGTCATCTACACATTCATCACCATGGCAACAGTCTCTTTATTCCAGACATTCCAGGAAGTCAAATGTCGGCTTCCGAAGTTGTTAGAGCAATAGGAGAGCATCAACCATTTTCTTCTTCCCACCAGATAAACAGTTTAGTTTAAAGAGCAATGAACAGTGTGTTTAGGTGACTGAAGCCATTTTTCTTGCCTCCATTCACTCATTTAGTCAATTTAGAGAGACATGTCACTTGATTCTCAATGTGCCTTTTCTCTAACACTACATCTGGGATGTATTTTTCTTGAACATAGGTTTGAGGAGAGAAGTAGCAGATCCTAGTAGTGTCTGTGTTGTGCTCCATCCTGCCGTCATCACTATTCTATGCACGGCCCCTCTCTTTACATGCTGACCTTGTGCCGTAATAGATTTTTCATGGAAACCTCATAAAGAGTTTCAGCACAGCAAGCATATTCTGCAGGTAACAGATGTCATAGCATACTGATATTTTCTCAGAATACACAGTTGGCATTCTGTGCATTTCATGCTGCACTGGACTGTTGTTTCTTGCCACACCAGAATGCAAAGACACTTAGCAATTAACATTTTAATACTTTAGTTTTAGAGTTGGTCTACTGATTTCTACTGATTTCTTTTTTTCGTTACATGATAGTCTCTTGTTACTCTTGATTATTGTTAGGTTGATTGGTTAAAAGCCTTTTTCAGAACAGACACAGCTGTTGCTGATGACATTAGCTGTGTCTCATCCTAGGCCGCATCTGGAAGGCTCCTTCCAATGCGGCCGACAAATGCGTCTGTCCATCCCTGAGAAACAAAGGCTCCAACAGGTGGATCCTTCTCGGGCCAACCTATCAACAAGACGTCCAATGCTCAAGTATCAGGGTTCAACCTAACCAAACAGCGAACACATGTTAAAAAACCAAGGAGCATTAAAACTTTCTCATCGTGTCCAACTGCAGCTCTGTTGCTAGGCGACAGCAGTAAGGGCGTGAGAAGGTGATGACGCTGATCACGGACACCCGCTGTAGACCAGACCATCCAGTCTAAGCGATCCATGAAGAGAGCCTTCTTTGTGAGCCGCTAAATTGGGACAAAGCTATTAAGAAGGACTTCATTCTAATCATGTGTCCCAGTAAGACATGACAGTGTGATGTCGCCTCATCATATGATCCGATCATCATTTTAGTTTAGCCCTGTTTTTGGTGAGAGTGAAATAAATGTAATCTATTGCTTTAGTGTTAATAACATCACATTAACCTTTAGAGAAGGAAACCTTGTCTTGTATACATTATAAATAGCTTTCTCAGAGATGCAGGACAAGTCGGTAATCGGGTTACGCTAATCCATGCCTTCACCAGTGTATCAGAATGCTAAATGAAAGCTTAGTTGAACGACAAAGCTTTGAAATTCACCAATCTGAAGGATTAGATGACTTTCAAGAATCAGACATTTTGAGCGCAGGGATACAGCATCTGCAAATGTGGACATCATCTTAGTCTCATGAAGAATATTATATAAAAACACTGACACCAGGGGAATGTGGATGGAAAAACCTAACAGAGAGAAAAAGACATAAAAGATGTGCCTTTTGCTGACTTTGTTGTTCCAAAAATAAGCAGTGAGGTGAAGTATCCATGGGACGGTTTCTTCTAATGACTAGCAGCACTGCTTGTTAGCTGGTCTGAAATACTGTTTCATTTTTTCATTTTTATCTTTCCCTAGAGAATGAAAACTAAAATTGCTCTTCCGAGGGACATCATATGTGCCCACAATGTATACTTTGCTATATTAAAATGCAGTTTAGCAACCAGACCATCAAATCCAAGAGAGGTAAAAATAGTCATGTGTGCAATGACACAAGTTTCTTTCATATTCAGCCAACCATCAGACATATTTTCTGGCTGTAGATATCATGCCCAAAGTATTCCAGAATTTACAGAATGAGTTTTACTATCACTCATCTCTCTGTTATCATTTAAGACATTCAGGTGGTGGCTTTGTACAGGGTACAGATTTTGTAAGTAGAGCCTTGGGCTGATAAGATATGATTTTTGTCCTGATTTTCATTTTTGGGAGGGTTGGCTATGGAAGTAGAGAGAGTCATCCACTAAAGGGGTTGGTGGGTCGATCGTCCTGTCCACATTCCAAGGTGTACTTGAGCAAGATACTGAACCACAAAATGTCCATGCAGGCTGTGCCAGCAGTGTGTAACAGAAGAAGCGAAGCTTATAGTAGCATTATATGAATGTGCGTGTTTGAATGTGGCTTGTGCTGTAATGTTCTTTAAATGTTCAATATGACTAGAAACGCACCATATAAATACAGTTAATTTACAATTCACTATTATATGTCAAGAACGCGGGTTTATAAAAGGTTCTGAAAAACTAAACATGTCATATCGGAGTTATATTATTATCCGTTTGTTTAAAGCTGTATTTTTTTATTTTATTTATTTATTTTTTTTACCATGATTTGCAGTGGCCATTGTTTTTACCCTTGAGTTAATGTATCTGCTTTTTCAGATTCTATATCTAAAGTCAGAAAAAGGAGGGGAGAAATTTGTATAAGGTAAAACCCTCTAGATATAGATTACGAAAAATAAGACACTATATGTGATATCATCCGTATGTACCTGACATCTTCACGCAAGAACCAGAACATTTTCATTTCAGCCTAGAGGTGCCAAGGAGGATCAAGGAAGTCGAGACACCTATCAATCAAGAGAGTGTCCTTCAAAACACACTCCACTTTAAAAAGCAACTTACTACGTGTGCCCTTCACATATTGACCCACCCCCATAACCCGCCTCCCTCACTGCTCTGTGAGACTGTTGAGCCCCTGTGTCCCTCGATCTTCCTCCCTGCAACCAGACATGTTTCAGCGGGATTTTTCACCCGTCTGTCTCGTAGGCTTCAACTTGAATCAATAAAGCCATCTACCCCAGCGTCTTCCATTTCACTCCTGTGTGACTAAAGCCCAAAGAGCCACATTTCACAGGGGTGGAGTGGATAACAGTGCGATGGAATTGAACTGTTGTCATAGAACACTGTCGACGAGGATCTGAATCTATGACTTAACATCACAAGAACATGCATATAAATTACTAACTGAAAAAAGTACGAGTTTCTACCTAAAATGTGTTTCTACCTTTAAAGGGATAGTTCACCGAAAAATGAAAATTCACTCATTATCCACTCACCACTATGCCAATGGAGGGGTGGGTGATGTGTTTGAGTCAACAAAACATTTCAGGAGTTTCAGGGGTTAACATGTTTTTAGCCGAAAAATTCCCTCTGATATCCTCTGGAGCCGCGTTCACGTTCGCACACACTGGAAACACCGCACACACTAGTTACAAACTCGCGCCGCTTTGATTCGATGTCGGGGCTTCCAGACACTTGGATGACACCACACGAGCAGTATGGAGGCATTCTGTTGTTTTATTACGTTTTAAAAAATGTATCACAAGTAACTTCAATTGTATTGGATTTGGCTGCAATGCTGTTTACCCCTGAAACTTCAAAAGTGTTTTCTGGACTCAAACACTTCACCCACCCCTCCATCGGCATAGTGGTGAGTAGCTAATGAGTAAATAAAAAAATTTCGGTGAACTATCCCTTTAAAGGTAGAAATACATTTTATCTTGTTTGTTGAAATCCTCTTCACGTCCCGAAAGCCATCTATAAATAAAGTTGTCTGGGGTCCTCACAGGATTTTAATAAACATGACCAATCCTTGATTCGGACTGGCATTCCTGTGCTCTCACTACCCATGACTGGAGACTTCAGCCATATAGGCATACACCGGTGAAGCAGAGATGATAGTCTGAAGTTTGCGAGCAAGTCACGGAAAGGTCGGCTTCTTGCTGTTGTCATTTTGCGTTCATGTGTTTTAGGGGCTGAGCTTTGATGAGAGGGCCGATGGGAGGGGCAGGTATCGGTCGCATTTAGCTTCCATAATAACCAACGCTAGTTTTATGTGACTCATTAAAAAGACAGATTTTCCATTGTCCACCTCTTCCTTTAACTTCTTCATCAAGTTGTATAAGAAGTTAAATATTTTCACTGTAACTCAGTAGGTGTAGTAATAGGTGCAGTAACAGTTTCTGTTATGGCAGTGTCTTATGGCCATTAAAGGAACCACAGCTTCATTTGCTTCCACATTCAGCCCTAGAGTTTGCCACCCTTTCTAAAACTGAATATGACACACACTCAATGTGTATATAGCGCAGGTGAGTGTGTATTATTCAGATGTTACATCGTCACGACTGAGGAGGAATCAAGAAATCAGACTCCAGAGTCGGGTCAGGAGAAAACACTTCCAACCTGCTATATTATGGTCATTTGATTGATGTTTTATTCAGCTAGGACGTACTTGGTGATTTTACCATGTGTGAAATACTATATACGTGCAAGAAGTATTTCTAACAGTGTGTGTGTGCTTGCCTTTCGTTGACTGACAACTTACCTACTACTGTCTGAGCTGAAGCAAAGCCCAACCATCTGGCGGCGAACGCAGATTAAAACAAACATGATGATTTGCAGCTACTACTTGACCCAGTTCCTCCAGGTCTCCCACAGTTTCTTGTCCTTCTGCCAGATGTTAAACACACCTCCTGTCATTCATCACACAATGGTGAAACACTCAGTTCTTTAAGGCACAAATACCTCATCTACGTCCTCCCTTAATTTAGAAAAATGCCTGAGGTCACAAATTAGCTACAGTCGCACATGTTAGAATAATGGTGAAGCAAGGTTAGAGACGAGTCATAAATGCATGGTCTCCGGGGAGCGGGGTCACGGGTCTGCAAACCTGGAATTGAAACCACCGTTATATTTTCTCTGGCCAGAAAAACATACAAGTTACAAGGAAAGGTGAGACAGAGAGAGAAGAAATGATTAAGACTGGGTCAGAAAGTTTCTGTTCCATGAGGCATCATGCAAAGGTGACCACACATAACCTTGGCTGTGGTACACGCTGTACCATTTATTTAATAAAGTCTCAGTAACATCCTATAACTTGACAAAACTGTGATTAAGGCAGGAAAAGATTGTTCTCTTGGTTAAATATAAATAATCACATTGTGTCTCAAGACATTGTGATCTTTTTGTGTTGCCGACACATAACCATGATTGAAACCAACCATAACCTATACTTGAAAATCTAATATTTGTTCATATTTTCAGTCCAACTGATACTAGACTTTTGATATTTAAATTCTAATGAAGTCCAATATTCACTTTCCCTTTAACTCTGTTTCGGTCTCCACCAAGAATCATGTGGCTCTGCAGTTGATTAAATACTAGACTTTGTTCACTAGCCAGCCTCTAACTTTGTGTGTCTGTGTTTCAGGACTGGGCAGGTAGTGTGCAGTGGGGTTATTTGCTGGAAACAGTGGCCCATTGTTTCTGTCTGTTTTTCCTCTGATCAGTGCCTGGTTTTGGGATGTCTCCCTGGAGACTTAACATCTTTTGATGCTTTGCAATAAATGGGAAACACTGCTTTGGTGATTTTGCCGCTTGTTATTGTCCTACAACTGCACTCGTCCATAAAAATGATGACATGATTGGCCAGTGTTAGCTTCTCAGTGGGCTATATCTGAAGCTGTGTTTCCTTTTTGGTAATGTATAATCTAATTGTTTTTTTCTTGTGGTAGAATACTGTAAAATACATGACAGATTCTTTTAAAGTTTAGTTTATGGGAAGCTCAAGGTTACAGGTCGTTAAGCTCCCGTTGTGGAAAGGAACCAAAGGAACCAGGAGGCTTCCTCTGTCTCTGGCTTTAATCACGCTCTCTGTGTCCAAACTGAGAGTTATGTTCAGCCTGGTAACCTGAGGATGATGGCCTCCCCGGGGCCTCACGACTCCTTCCTTGGGCTTTCCGCTCAGGCTTGATGGCTGAAGTCTTCTTTTTGCACTCTCTGGCAGGTGGGCGCAGTGAATGAGAAAACCATCTGCCACGGAGACAGACATTAGGTAGACAAGCAAACACTGACATGAGGTTTTAACAGAGGGGGGGATTGTCTCAGGGCTTCTCAGGTAATACAAAAAAAATCTGAGGTGATTATTTCCACCATGACATTAACAATTGACCAATACATGCTACTTGCTTAATTCTTTTGGGACTGCTTACGGTTAAGTCAATGTTGAACAAAGGCAACATGACTAAACCAGATGTTGTGTTTGTTGGATGGTTCAATCTGTTGAGTAGGTTAATACAAAGGGGAAGACATAAATTTAAAGCAGAGAGAAACATGTCATGCACTCTTTATAAGTTTATGACGTGAAATGTATTTTGAAACGGGCATAATATTAAGTGAGTGAGAGGAAAGTTTCAATGTTCATGGTCTCTGCTGGGAGAGGTATGAATGAGTTGGTAGATATGAGCTGTTGTTGGTGGTTAGACGTGTCTACTCTGTGTGACTCAGACTGTGCAGTGACATCACCGTCTATATGGACTGAGTTAGAACAGAGCGGCTGAGGCTGGTGTACCATGCAACTTGGACCGAGCAGACGAGAAGCCTGAGCATCGCATTACCTGATGAAAGATTGAATACAGGAGAGAGAAAGCCAGACGGCTTTATCATTTCCAAAGGTTGACCTAATTCCCCAGTCTGACGCCGTCGCCACGACAACAACACTTTTGTTTTTCTGTGTTTTGATGGACTCGCTGGAGGTCGTCTCACACAGTTCAATCTCATTGAGTGACTCAGTTTTCAAAGCACAATTAAACATCGTTGACTGTCCACACAGTAGCACAGTGTGAATGATAGGATCTACTGTGTAAATGTGGGCTAGTTGGGAACAGTAGAGAATATATGATATGTATTTTATATGATTCTCATGCTTTACTATTTAACTGTTTGACTTTTGAACTTTTACTACTAATTAACCATATAATAGATTATATTATAAAGTATATAGTATTTAGTAAAAAAAATTGGCCACGCCGTCCAAAGTAAAGAGTGCAATGCTAGTTACGTTTTTACCCTGTGTGCCAGCATAGCTCTGGTAGCAGGGTATCGTTTTCGACCTTGTCTTTATATGCATGTGTGTGTTTGTACAAAATAACTAAATAACACATGGAAGATTTTTTTTATCAAACTTGGTGGGGATATTACTTGGGAGGGAATATCCAGATGTTTCACTTGTAGAGCTAATCAGTCAAAGGTCAATGTCCGGTTTGATAAAAATAAAAATGTTCTATTGGGAATATTGACACTTCTGTTTGGTTCTTGTTTTGGACGTTTGCATGCGTGTTTCTGCTTGTCATTATTATGAATAATGTTCCTGTCGGTATGATGGCACAGTTACACATACGTGCACATACCAAGTTCACCAAAGTTGAACTCCACGTGATTCCATGATGCGGA
The DNA here is from genome assembly GCF_022539355.2 of Hippoglossus stenolepis. Lineage (NCBI taxonomy): Eukaryota > Metazoa > Chordata > Actinopteri > Pleuronectiformes > Pleuronectidae > Hippoglossus > Hippoglossus stenolepis. The sequence goes on from NC_061491.1 coordinate 3,450,263, forward strand.
TTTGCTTCACCACAGAGACCAAATATTTTTTCCGCCCCCTCACTCATTACAGAGGGAGGCGAAGGTTCGCTGCTGTATTCATGTATTTGTGACTGGGCCCTGCCGCCAACACTACTGCACATGTGGTCCGAATCAATCCATCAACCCTGTGGACTCTCCAGTGAAGAACAGCTCAAACACCACCTCAAATTATTGTGTGACCTTTGTGTTAGTTACGCCTCGGCCGATTTTAAAACCAGAGTTGGTTAGTTTTGTATATACCTTTTGTTACCTGCCTGTCTGCCTCAATGAAACCTGTTGCTTCTTGTGCTCAAGATCTTCTACTGCTCTGCATCTGCCAGCCACACTCACATACCAGCACTCACATCCCAGAGCAGTTCAGCCACTCGGCCTCACTCTGCCCTAAACTCATAGTACTGCAGGAACAGACTTTTTGTACCTTTATATCTGAGTAAGACCAGTTTGTCAGCAGCCTGAGTTTGCACATATGCTTTGTCAGCACATTGCCCTTTTGTGGATAAATTCTTATTTACTCAACATTTTGTGCACATTGAATTCAGCCATTGTTCTCAGATATCTGAGCAAATAAAAGGGCTACAGAAACAATCTTAAGCATATTTCAGAAAATAACATCATGCATCTTTCAGAAATCTCTGTATTGTATAGGACTATAGACCTGAGGCTTATATAGATTGAAAAATAACTTATGGTCATATGGCAGGAATAATTTCATCATGACATCACTATCAAGTCAGAAAATTACATCATATAGTGTAGTAATGCATTAACTTTTGCAACCAACACAATCTACAGCTTATTTAGATTAACCACTTGTTCCTCACTATATGGTAAGAATCAGGTCATGATGACGTGATTTGAAAATTCAACAATATTAAAAGGTTAGCATTGTCTGATAGGGGAGTATAAAGTGTGCACGCTTGGTATGCATCACCCTTTAATGCTTTTCATTTCAACTATGACTTCAAAGAATATTCACATCCTGTATATAATATACAAGTTTTTGGTCACTGTAATCAATTACACTGTGAGTCACACCCCTTTCTGGCTGTCTGTGTGTAATAAATACCAACATGTCAAAAAACAATCAAACAATGTATTTAAACTTAAGCTGAAGCTAATACATCAGTACTCTGAATTAGACTCATCAGGTTTATTTGTTCTGTCACATGAAGGTCTTTTGCAGGTTTTGTGTCATGTAGCTATCAATATGTATCCCTCGACTATCGTCCAGCAGGAATATCTGTTCTCAAACAGAAACTTTCATTATAAATACAATAACTTTGAAAAATACTTACTTTGCTTTTGTAAAAGATGGGCTCTATCGGGATTTCAATGTCAAAACAGAAATATCTCAACAAGTATTGGACAGATTGTCTCAGAATTTCAATGCTGCAGAGGATGACTCATAATGACTTGTATCATTCCCTTACTTTTCCTCTTGTGCTACCAGTAAGTCAAACAATTTCAATCTTCAAGAAGTATTGACAGAGACATTTTTGTATTCAAAATAAATCATGAATAATACTGATATTTGTGATCCCCTATATAGGGCCACTATTAGGTTGGTGTTTGTGGTTCAGAATCAGATAACTTGACGACTGTTAAACCACTTATTTAGTGAAAGCTTTCATGGTGTGTTATAGTTATAGTTGCTAGCATGCCTAAAGGCTGTGGCTATACCTTCTGTTTTTTACAGTGCATCTGCATTGGGGCGAGCTCACTTCATGTCTAGTAAGTAAAAGAAACAAGGACTGAAATAATTGCATGGACATGCAACACTTTTAAATTATAAATTGCATGTGAATGTTACAAAATCAAATCTAAACTATCAACACATCTTTTGGGATCATAGTGGCTAATGCATCCAGCACCACACTTTCTATCAATTATAATTGGTTGCTGGAAACATCTACCATGAAAATGAAGCCAAGTGCGTGTTTAAGAAAACTGTGCTTATTCTTCTCAAGCTCCAACCAGCAGAGCTTTGATGTTGAGAATACAAACCTCAGGGGACTACAGCTTAAGACGAGACAGTTTCCTCTGTCCCACTAACCTAAATTTGCAAAAAAAAAGAAAACTTCTTTTCTATATTTAGACAAAATTCACTTTCATTTGCAATGTTAATGAACAGATCAACCCCCCACATCACATCAATTCCTTTCAGGTATATGCCTTTCTTTGTTGTGCACTGTATATATCTTGTTGACTTATAGATATACTGTGATATTTGCTTTATTTCTAGTAAATCAGAAAAGCAGACAGTTAATGGTGAATGGCATACTCACAAATCCAATCATTGAGTGAAAGCAAAGTGTAGGTGGTCTAATGGAACAAAGAATAATTACCTCAAGCTCTCTTTCATTCAGGATCACTTAGAATTAGTCATATTTAATGGAAGTGATTGAGTACAGCTATTAATCTCACAAGGACATGAGCATAGCTGTGTAGAACCTGACAGGTATGGACAAAGGCAAACAAATGAGGTGCTTTTTTAAATCATTAATAACCAATAATGCGCCCTCTCATACTCCCTGTGCTGAGAAATAGAGCAAATCCACTACATGCATGGATGGATTTCTGAATGGGCACACCAGGCACATGCCCCTGGGCCCAAAGGGTTAAAGGACCCATGGACCTGAGCCTCTGTATGGAGGTAGTGTTCCTTTTGTTGGAAAGACAAACAAAAAATGGTTGACAAAAACGATGAAAGTCAAAAAAGGACAACAGAGACACAAAATGAATATGACTGGATACAAAACAACTACACAGACAAAACACAAATAGACCATGATTGAATTCTGCCCTTTTGTTTATTTTTATAAGAAACAAAAGTGTTATCTATGAATGAGAATGATATCTCTTAAGTCAGCAAAGACAGCTGAGAGGTGAAGAAACAAAATGTCAATCATCTTCATTTTAACCTCCTGTTATTTGAGCATGTTCAGGCTGAAATTCCAATTGGCAACAGATGAAGACATTTGGTGCAATCTATTGTCCTTCATTCATTTTAATGAGTTTGTGAAATCATTCTCCTCTGTGAGCATCTGCCACCTCTCATTTCTTTTTTCTACACAGGGAGAAGCGAATAGTAGCTTCTTCTCAATAAAATTCCATCTTAACTGGAAATGGAGAAAACGAAAGAAAAAAATACATTCATTGCGTATTGCAATGTTTCTGTTAGCTGGTTGAATAGCTCCACTACAGGTTCAAGTTTACTGCCATTACCACACATATACTTGACATTCATGCAGGGAAACGAGATGCATTTCCTAATGGGCCTCAGCAGCACACCACATAGTCGACAGGGTGAGAACTCCTACTGTTCATTAGTGGCAACAACCGGCTACCCCCAACATCTAAGCTATAAAACTGTAATTGTTTCCCAAACTTTTAACTGAAGAGCTGCTTTAATCAATATTCTTAAATCAACACTGAGTCCTGACTACATGTGAGAGGGTTCACTATAACTGATAAACCCAGAGTGACTTGTCATCTCTCCAGTGCCCATTAGAGTTTTTGAGTGGTTAAAGGGATAGTTCACCGAAAAATGAAAATTCACTCTCTTCAAATTCGATAGAGCAGAATCCAATACAATTGAAGTCAAAGGTGAGTCCTTCTTTAGACGTAATAAAACAACTCTGTCTCCATACATCCAAGTGTACGCAAGCCCCCACATTCATATTCGACTTGAAATGGCCTCATTTACACTAAGCCTAAATGTTAACCAGAAGTGGCTAAGCTAGCGGACATTAGCATGTCCGACAGTCCCTAAACGCACCTCTATGGAAGATATCAGCAGACATTTAGGCTAAAAACAGGGTGTAAATAACGTCGTTCGAGTCTAATATGAATGTCAGGGCTTGCGGACACTTGGATAACCTCACACAAGCAGTATGGAGGCTTGTTATGCTTTTTTTTGCTGTTTTATTATGTCTGAAGCTTTGGTCACCAGCTACTTCAGTTGTATTGCATTCTGCTCTAACACTGTTTACCCCTGAAACTCCAGAAGTGTATAGTGGACTCAAACACTTCACCCACCCCTCCATCGGCATAGCTGTGAGTAGATAATGAGTGAACTTTCATTTCTGAGTAAACTTTCCCTTTAAGCCTCTTTTTAAATAGTAAATGGCCCCAAAGTCTTGTCCCTAACTTATAGATTCTGTATAGTCACATGCAGAATCTGTTTATAAACATTACTTACATGACCAGCAGCCAAGTGAACATGTTGACACATTACATGGCCAAGTCTGTAATCACATTCTGTAACTGTCTTGATTTGTGTGATGATGTAAGTACTTTCATTTCATAGATTTCAGACTCCATCTTCTGTTTCAGACACTTTTCCTTTGTACAAAAAGTGGTCAAATGAGTAAATACTGAACACTGGGACAAAATAGAATAGGCCCGAAAAAAAACTAAATTATTTACAATTTACTTTCCAAAACTGAGTTCACCAAAGTTGGATTTTAAGAGGATTAATGATTGTGAGGATGATAAAAGAAAACCTGGATTAATAAAACCAGAATATCCATCTCTGGTGGGGAAGAGTCTGCTTACAGGTGGGAGATTGACAACCTGGTGACCTGGTGCAGTGACAATAACTTTGAGCTCAACACTCTCAAAACAGTGGAGATGACTGTGGACTTCCCGTGGCAAATAACGGACTAACTGTACTTTGCACAATCCAGTCTCGAGCGTATTGCACAATCCCTCCCCTGGCGCTTATAGTTTTTTTTATATTAAATTTTTGTTTCCTATTTTAATATTTTTTATATTTATACTTGCACAAATAGACCACAGCAAATTCCTTGTATGTGTTAGCCTGCTTGGCAATAAAACCCAATTCTGATTCTTTCTCCTCATTTCCTGTCTGTCTCTACACAATCACCTTTCCGATTGAATAGTACATTAATTAATTATCCTGAGTTGAACTGTAATGCTGGCAGCAATGTGCCCTCTGAGATCATAGTTATTACTTTGGCGAAAACAATAACCAACATAATCAATGGTTTGAGCCATGATAAAACTGAGATTAAAAACTAAGTTGCAATAGACCATAGTTTAGGGGAACGAAATGCAGTTCTGGCATAAAGTGACAGGATGTCAGCACTTTATATCCAGACCTACTGGTGTCAGTCTTAAAAGTCTCTTATAATCTGAACCATACTCTTTGTAAAACCTTTATAGATGCTTTGTGCAGCTTCTTTTAACTTTACATTTGTGCTTCAAATGTTTTCACACATGGCATTGATAAACTATGGCCTTGTTCACACTTGGCACCTAAGTGTGAATGGGATAAATATAGGCGTGAATGCGTCCATTCCACAACTAGGACACATCTGGATCACACGTCTCTAATTCACAAATATAGTATACAGAATTCTAATTTGATGCAAATGTATTCTTTACTACATTAAAGGACCAGCTTGTTGTTGAGTGCTGCGTGGAAAACCAAAGTAACTGAGCTGATCTTCAGATGTCAAATAAGTAGGACAAGTTTCTGAGGATGGTTCTCGACACAGTCCTTTCTTTTAGCACAGAGGTATATTATTTATGTTTAGCAGTGGTTGCAGAAATAGAGGATGTACTGTAATTTATGTCAAATGTTGGAGATAAATCAGAGTACATAACATAGATTGTAAGTCTTTCTGTCAAATTTCCATATAATCAAAACTGTAATTTAAGACATATGTTGCATGTTGAAACCTTAACCCAACTACCTTGTCAGAATTCCCAGCATATACAAGGTTTGTCAGAGATAATTGTTACAGTTTAAAACTGTGGTTGTGTTTTAGAAACATCTTTTTTTGAATGATGAAAACGTATTGATGTGGACAAAGTCTTCAATATAATTCTTATTATGGGAGCTAAGCTGACACGAGCTCTTTGTAACAGTTGCATCACACACACACTGATACAGCAGAAGGTTATGACTGACGTTTTTTCCCAAAAGTTTGTTGAGGTGCCAAAAATCCTCTCTATTAAAAGTTCTAAAGTAGTGTATCTGAAATACCACAAATCTCTGTCTGTGGCTGTGGCTCGCATATCTTGAGAACTGTTCATCTTAGCGGCTTCACACTTGTGCGTGGTAAAGCGCCCGATGAATTGCAGGGTCGAATTTGGTGTGATTAGGACAGATGATTTCTTTAATGTTAATAAAATCGATCAATGTCGATCATGACAATGGTTCATTCATGACAACGGGTGCATTTATGACAATGGGCATGTTAATAACAATGGCAAAGAGAGCTGATTCTCCACTTTGAGTCCAGCTTCACTGAACTTTGCTAAACAGGTGATCAGCTCTTTGTGTAGCAACGGTGGTGAAGCTTCAAGGTTCTGTGTACTGAGTCCAGCAGCAGGTCTTTACTACAAATCTTTTTGTTTAGGGTTTCAGATGAAAGCTGCAACCAGCATTACCACAAGGCAAGCAAACAGGCCATTCCATACAGGCAGGTTTAGAATGGACACTGCACTAGTTTTAACAAATGACCTTCTGGTTGATTAGTTTGGGCGAGGATAGCAATACAGTACTAAGGTTGAGAGGCAAAGCCTGCTGGGCCTTAGACATTTTCTGCATAGTGGATGACATATCAGGATGGATTTCTCGTCTTAGTGCTGCCCACGGATATTCTGAGGTCCAACATTTGTTTTTTATAAATTCAATCTTGTTACAGGCTGTACACACAGAGGACTTTATTTATGAACTAATGGTGCGTAGCTCAATTCCAGTCAAAGGCACAGAACAAGGACGCAGAGTCTGACTTTTAAATTTATCGCCAGGGGCGTGTGGTGTATGTGTGCTGCAGATGGAAATGGGAAAAATACATTTTCACTAGGTGTTGTATGCCCTGACATCAGTCATGATTGATAAAATCACCTTTATTCCCTTCCATTAAAAGCAGCACATGAAAACCACAGTGATCTGACAACTTCAAAATGCAAGAGAAAAGCAGACAGGACACCATAGAATTTTTTCCCAGGGTAAATAGTGTCCTTGTGTGGCAGGTGCAAAACTGCCATAAGACAATATAGGATACCTTTGAAAAACTGAGGTTTAAATCATTTTGGTTGTTGAGAAACCTATGCCATATATGGACCAGTTCAAATGGAAAATATCCAAGCAGAAGTCAGAGGCAAACCACAGGGAGCGTCTGATTGAGAAGGTGCCATCCCACATGCAACCTCTGACACACAGTATGTGGCTGTGTCAACAATCCCCAGCATGTTGCATGGCAGTTGATGCTGGATGGATCATTTACCCCACAGCCACATGGTATATACTATACTGTAATTAAAATGACGAATGTTGGATGGTTTTATTTCCCACACAGGGAACGTGTATGTGTCAGACTGACATTCTGAAGGAATTTATAAGCTCTTGAATATGATCTGTTCATGTGTGCATTGCTCCGTAAAGCTACTGAAACTGGATATGTCTTTGTGCCTCGTTTCTGCTTGAATGTTACTGACACAGTTACTGCACTTTTCTTTGTAGCTATAGGCACTGTAATCTTTTCTAAACTCAACCCTGTCTCCCAAGAATTATATTTATTTTCAACTAAAACGCTATACTACTCAATACCACGCTGAAGATTTCACCATTTTTCCTGCAATATCCTCCACAATTAACTGCTCACATTGCTATTGTTACTTATCTCTATGCCCGTTCTAAACCTGCCTGTTTGGAATGGCCTGTTCTCTTTTCTTCAGAATTATTCGTTGTCATTAGTAAGTCCTCCAGTTCTACAATATACTGTCACTTTTTATTGCTTGTATGCTGGATGTTGTGTGCAGAGCTTTTTATACAGTCTATGGTACAAAGTGAAGTTAGCAAACTTTGTGTTTATCCTACCTGGTTTATCTGCAATGAAGATTTTATTGTCATTGATTTTCATAACATGAAACTCAATTCACTTGATTACTGTTCACGTATGTGGTTTATATAAGTTTAAATGATTTATCTAACTGCTGTTGTTTTTTCATACATTGCATGTCAGCTATTTCAGAGGTCTGATCGATCCTCAGACCTAAGTTTCCAACTTTTCAAAATAAGGTCTGTAATTCAGCTCGATTTAAAGCATTGCAGCAACAAAACAAACGATATGTCTTAACTTTGAAAACAAATTGCCATACAGGAAGTGATTCTGTGAATGTAGTTGCCATAATGGAGTTTTGTAGCCGTTGTGGGTCAGTCCATCTGTGTAAGTGTGAAATAAAAATAAACAAATTATCAAAATGAACTGGTGGCGATTTTTGACCCGTGGTTTGACAGTTTCTGACTGCTGCTGTAGTTTACCAGAGACTAAAATAAGCATGCTATACACAACATAAACTGTATATACAGTTGGACAACATGTCTCCACTTCCTCCCACTATCCAGAAATCAAATCAAGTATCTGAAAGCTGCTACATTGCGCCAATGGCATCACTGCGCAGTCCTGATTGGGATGGAGCTGCGTTTTTGAGGTCCTGCCGATAGATGCACTTGAGTTAAAAAATTTAAACCAAACTCACTGGAAACACACCTAATTAAACATCAGTGTGATGAGAGTTATACCTAAAATGACAAAAAACAGCGTTGAAAAAATATAATTTAAAGGTTCAGTGTGTAGAATTTAGTGACATCTAGTGGTGAAGTTGCATGTTGCAGCTGAATAACCCTCACCTCACTGTTCCCTTCCAAACATGAAAGAGAACCTGTGGTAGCCTTTAGTTGTCATAAAAACTCCACTTTGTCCAGTTTGGAAGACTGTGAAAAACGTGGCAGCCTCCAAAGAGAGGACCAGCTCCTGATGTAAATATAAAGTATTTAAATATATAGGACCCATTTTAAGTTAAAGAAAACAAAAAATTGTTAAATTCAAATCTACAATTTAGATGATTATACACTAGTTAAAACATCACTAGGATTATTTTATATTGAATTTCTGCCAATAGATCCCTTTCACCTAAATCTTATACACTGAACCTTTACTTATTTATCATTATCAATAATTATTTTGGCAGTTTAATTTAGCTCATATCCTATTCACTAACATAGAGGAAACAGTAATGTCATCCATCTAAATATACAGTCTATGGTTCACAGTGAAATTGTCAACATGCTAGGACATATAATGTCTCTTTTAATTTGAATTTAGTGTATTTAAGCTTGTTGATTACAGGTGGACAAGTGAACATGAACTTCAGCACAAGATGAGACTAGTTTTTCTTTTTTCACTTACAATAACCAATGTTGGCCACATAACATTGACATATCAGCGTTTAAGTTGATTGGGCAAACTTTTATACAGAGCGCCTAAGTTGACATGGGCAAAATTAAGTTTCTGGTGCTTACCAGAAAGTATTGTGTGTGCACGTGACATCTGTCAGAACATAGTGCATTTCGGCTTGTTATGTTTCTGTGTGGAAATGACAGGAGGTAGTTGTCTGTGGTAAAGTTGGAAAGATATTCACAGATTTGGCCAGATCAATAACTAATAAACAAAACGAAGCCTCCTCCCAGTCAGAGTAATGTACATAATCAGCTACAGCTGTATTTTCATCAAAACAAGCAGTGATCGGATCAGGAGGAAAAACCCTTGGTCCCTATGCACAGCCGGCAGTGAGACGAGTGGACAGGGACCATCTACAAAGTGGAACGCCGAAAACACATACTGCAAAAATAATTTATAGCATCACAGCTGTACAGTGTAGAGTCACCCAAATCAAAACTGTCTTAAACAGTCTCCTCCAGGTCAACTCTCACTGAGCAAACTATCTCAAATTTCACAGTTAATATTAAATCTCTGTGTGTGTGTGTGTGTGTGTATGTATACCAGAGCGAAATCTGACCTTCATGGTGAAGAACAGAACAGGTGTGTAAAGTGACAGTATACCCATAAATTATAGGCCTTTTGAACTTTTGAAGATTTACATTGTAATGGCTCTGGACATGAATGAACCAGTTTAGTCACTTGTCACATCAAAGAGAAAAAAGCTCTATGAACTTTATTATGTTCCACTGAGTCAGAAAAGACGGTAGAGGTGATAGGCTTAGGAGAAACAAGATATGGGCCTCCAACTCTCAAAGGCTACCTTTCAGGGTCTTTTTTCCAAAATGCAACCAGTGACTCAGGAAGCCTGGCACGTTTTCAAGAAAAATGTCCTTAGACACTGTAAAGTCCACCCAGGTTGTATAACAGGTACAGTTTGACCAGTTTGTCCTGTCAACACAGGTGGTAGAACCACAGGCAGAGGGGCCCACACACAGCTATGTGATAGGACTCCAGTGCAGACACACAAGCAGGCTAGGAAAGTGACTTTAATCGAATAAATGATGAACAGCAGGCAGGCAGATATAGACAACAGGTAGGAAGCATGCATGAACAGCAAATGGAAACACATTGAGACATGAGCAAACGATCTGGAAACTGACTGAGAAAAGGAGCTGGTATAAATACAGAGGAGAGAAATGCGGTACAGGTGCAGGGCCAAGAAGCTGCAGTGGTTGAAAATGAAAACGTAAGCATGGGGAACTGGGAGCAGGAGGAGAGTCGGAGGACGTCTGATGGGCGGGTAGAGCATGTCAAGAAACATGACCAAAAAATATGGCTATTAGCGACATTGCTGTTGACTTATTAACACATCTATCCAGTCCCCTCTGAGGTTTAGGTGACGACAACACTTTAGAAAAGGTTAAGAGAAGATTGTGGTTTTGATCAAATGTAAGTTTACATGTCTGAAGCCTATGTGAACGTTTTCTGTATCAGACCAAACCAGGACCTTTTTTTCTAACCTAAAACAAGTGCACAAAAGTCAGTGCAGCTTTCTAAATAAATAATGAACAACATAATGTAGATTAACACTGTTGTGTTATTAGAAAACATGATCCTATCGCTGTTACTTTTCCAACAAAACGTATTTGCAGAACAAATGAATTGTTAACAACCTCTTTTTTGGGAGGAAGTGTTGGTGTAACATGTTTCCAAATAGTTTAGACTGCTGCAGAAGCTGTAAATGCCTGAGCTCTGTGGTGTGTAGCTATAATCGCTAAAGAATGAGCACATAGTGCTACTCTGCAGCAAAGATACAGGGGACATCTGTCATTCAGATGAGGACCAATGTAGGTCACTGCTCCTCGTGTCTTTGCTGAGCAGGGCCTGATTAAAGCAGCAACCTATGGCCTAAGATCTCTGCCTAGCTGTCACTGCCAAGTTACACAACATATGAATGTTTTTTTTTTTCTACTGTCGTGGAGGCTGCGTGATTCAATATCCTTTGTCACCGGGAATCCTCGCTCCACGCGTCTGTGACTCCCGCTTAGAAGAGCAGAGATTGGCTTACTCAACTGTCAATCAATCATACAGGCGTTGACGCAAGCCCACCATGACACATTCCAAACAGATGGCCAGCCACCACCACACGCGTGCACCCCCACCCAGCCCTCACCCCGGACCCAGTCCCTTGGTAAAAGACCATAAGCTCCTTAAATATTTTTCATGCTTACAGTATCTCTAATTTAGGTCTTTTCAGCAAAGCTATCACAGTCGCATTTTTTGCACGAATAATGATGCTCTTGACTTTGTTGCTTGTAGGATATCAGCTACCAATGCATTAAATCACCACATATAATGGTGATGCAACAGATGAGAAGTGTGCACAAATGTCTTAATGAGTTCACAAATCTGTGGCTGTGCTTAAGATAATAGCATGCCAGGCGGCTGAGCGATGCGTGTATTTTGGGGCAGGGCGGCGACCCCTGACATCTGGGCCGGCAGGCAACGGAGGAGGAGGAGGAGGAGGCTGAGCCAGAGCAGGTGTCTCTGCTGACATCTGCTTCAGTTCACTGGGGAAACACAAGCACCCTGCAGCTACAGCACTGACAATGCCACTGAAGTGCCCCGGCTCCATATAAACAAGGTAGACTTTTTCCACTTCTTCTTGTGGCCCTGGGATTATCTGGCTGGGTGCAGATTTGTTTCTTTCACAGGATTTGTTACACAGGATTGCTGGTTATGGCTTTTATTCTGTCGGAAATGTTTTCATGCTCTTAACGTAAGATTAAAAATAAGGAAAGATGAGCTGCTCTATCCGCAAAGGACAATAGTAAAAGTCAGCAGGCTGAATATTCCAGATAATGTGGTTAACTTTGGTTGTCCTTGATCAATATTCCTTCCTTTTGACTCTGTCTATGTTCCTTGTTCATTTTCAATGTGGAAATGGGAAAAAAAAAACATTTTCATGTTGCGAGTATTCAGAAGACTCGACCCAGATCTCTTACAGACATTAAAGAAAGAAATCTTTGGATGTTCACTCTCATGCAATATTGATGCTGTCATGTTTACTCATCAACCCACTTTCCTCCTGAATCTAATCAAGCTGACAGGACGACCCACAAGGCTGTTGATTCAGATATGCTATTGGTCCAGGTTTGCGCTCCATTTAGCCGAGTGCATTTTTAAAGACTTTGTAGTGTAATCAAAGGCTCTGTGAACCCCCTGACCGGTGCTCTGTAGATATGTCAGATGCAGCCTCTCTGTAGCTCGTATACAGCTCTGACTGGCTTTCACATCACACGTGTGTTTTCTATTATCTGACATCGATCTTGGTGTGTGCTCCTCAAACAATGAATTATAATAGGACAATGATATGATAGCAAGTGTGGAGGTGGTGGCAGGAGGACAATGTGTTGAGACGGATTTATATTGACCTGAAGATAAAGGAGGTGGGGGGCACCAGACAGGAGTATCTGATAGAAATTCTGAGCATGTACAGGGGTGGCGGTGAATAAAGAAACCGTCGTCTTATCACTGAGTCCACAATGAAGAGGGCCTGATGTTTGATTTAAAAAGAACAAATACACATGCGCAGCATTTTTTATTCCTACAACCAGTTCAGATACACTTTGAGATCCTGAAGGTGAATGACACCAGTGCACGAGAAAGAAGAAGACCTTATTCAGGGCACTTTCCTTTTTTAATGGTTTACTATTTTGGAGTTGTCTTCCAGCTGTAATCTTACTCAGCTCACATGCTTTTTGTAGCCAGTAATATACAATTTATACTTTATTTTGCAGATGCTTTTATCTAAAGTGACTTACAAGTGAGGGCTAATAACTCAGGCTTCAGTACAGAAGGAGATCTTTAAGTAAGCACTAAATCTGTTAAAGGAGACAGTGCAAGCTCATCAGATGAAAAAGTGCACAGAAAGTGCTAGTTAGGCATGTTAGGGTGTCAGAAGTGATATGGAGAGAACGTGCTCTTCAAGAAGAAATCAGTCTTCAAAGGGTTCTTGAAGAGAGTACAATTGCTTATCTCTTAGCAGCCAATAAACATAGCTACATGTCAAGAGGTGAACCTGATTGTAGGAGCCTGGGCCACAGAATTTGATGCCTGTATGAGCAGAGTAGCAGCAGGGCATCCTGAAAACGTGCCAATTAGAGAATCATATAGCCTGTGAATAATGGCGTCAACTTAGCTATAGAGTGTAGTTGTCTCCGATGATAAATTAATAGCATGAAGCCAGGATTTCAATAGAAAGTCTCAAATCAGTTGTGCTAGAAGTTTGGTCATTAAGTAACAATACACAGGTCAACTTGACAAACTACCTAAGCTAACTGCTACATATTGTCCTGCCAGGAACATGCTTGCGCTCGCAAGTCACAGCTCTCCAAGCTACGTGGCTTGTTACTGTCAGTCTGTAAAGTGTTTGTCCCATTGACTCATGTTTATTGTGTTGTATGTATATGTTTATAGGTTATTACTTTATTATATAAATGATTGCATTAATTTCTTCCATAGAAAATGAACAGGTCAAAATGCTTCAGCACACAGTTTACACAGCACATAAATAGTAAATAGTATAATGGAAACAGCATTCATTATTAGTAGTATTGCGCAAAGCTGTGTTTTAATGGGTTTGTAAATTACTACTAATTCTGTGATTATTTTCATGAACAGTTATGTCACGTTGTTTAAATTTTAGGGAGAATACAGGTAGGTTTGTAAACTTATTAAAGAAGTAAAAGCTGATGTTTGATTTATTTTGCTTATTGTCAACACATCCTCTGAAAAAAATCTAAGTAAAATGAATGTATCTTCTAACCAGTAATGTGTGTGTAATCAATATGAGTGTGTGTTCTTTTGTGCCACTCCGAGTTTCAGTGTTCTCAAAAATCTACCGACAACTCACTATTGAGTTACAGTTACTGTTACACTGGATTAGGCTACATATTTCATCATTACAAATAAGGGAACAAAAACAGCTCTACAGACTAATAACAGCATTATCTTTCACAGTCATGCTACACAGCCATATGGCTTTCTAAGTTTTCTAAGGAATTTACAATGTCTGGACCCTGCTTGTATGAGTATTCAGAAGATGTAATACAATACTGACATGTTGAGCCTGCACACCCAAACAGAAATACAGGAGACTGGTGGTGCAGCTGAGGTCAGTGCTCGGCAGTGCCAATCAAGGCAAAAATGTAAATACTGCCATGAATGGGAAAGTCTGAAGCTAATACTGCATGAGCTCTACGATACAGACCAGGACCAGTGTCACACGCTGCCATGACCTCCCACCACACCACACGTGTATACTACTGTCTTTATGGTGGGTAAAATAAATGGAAAGCATAACACAGTATCCAGGAAAAGAGGAAGTGGATAATCATGTGGTCTGGACTAAAACAACTACTTACACAGCACTTCATTCTCTTACTTTAAAGTTGTACAAGTTGAAAAGGAAATTTTAAACAAATTCAATTTTTACAATATGAGCTGTATGTTCCTGAGCATGTGCTGTACTTCACAGGAACCTCTCTCCAGAGGCTGAGGAAGTGATCACTGTTGCTATTTCTAAGTTAATGTCATAGTAGTAGCATACATTGATCATTTGTCCACAGTATTTATGGACAGTAAGAGAAAAACAGAAGATCCAGTTATCCTTTAATACCAATGAATTGATAGCGTAACCTTTAACCAGTGCATCGCGACTTAGCTGAACAAGCAAAACGATTTTGAAATTTATCTGAAGGTAAGCACACTATTCAACATATTTGGAAAAGAGAGTTCATGATAATACATATGAAGTTGTAGTATGAGTTCAAATTTATCAGGTTTAAACGTTGCCGTTCGTTCAGAGAAATTTCCCATTTAACATATAGTTAGTTCCAAATTTCGTTTTAGGAAACGTCCTAAGAAAAATCTATAAGAAATTACTTGAAAGTGATGAACTTTAAAATAATAGTGTTAGCAGTATATTCTCTGTGAAATCATGTGCATTTGAGGAGAGGAACAGTTGTACAACAAAATAAATGAAAGTATTTACAGTTTATCCACAGATTTGATGATGCCTTCTTTTTGAATATACTGTTCAATAAATGGCAGCCTTGTAGAAAATGATCACCATTCCGTGTGCATGCACAGGCAGAGAGGAGTTGTGTTTATTTGTCTCAACCATACCTTGAAAAAATACATGTTAGGTGATTAATGAAGGCTGATCTTCAGGCCAGCAGGCTTATTTTTGGAGAGAGGGGTCCCTCCAGCCTGAAGTCACTGCTGATCTGGCATCAGCCTGTCTGGGGACAGGATTAGGGGGTGAGTGCGGAGGTGAGGACTTGTAGATAGATCAGCGGCCACTGGCTGAGCCACACATGCAAACAAGCACATTTCCAACAAGCCTAATTAACCTAACATTGCTGAACACATGTCCACTGAAGATTGATCTGCTGCTTAATCCCTTCTGCGCAGATCCCAGAATATGATGTGATTACTGCAAGCATATGAAATGTACAAGCTATTGGGAAACCATGCATATCATGTAGAAAGATAGATGAGCTCTCTCTTTGTAGATTGGATTCTGTAGTGATCTCGGTGATCTCTTTAACAAGATTTAGTTAGTAGTAAATGATGTACACTCAATTTATTTTTTGTTGAACCCAGTGGATTTAGTTTATTTATGGTATTATTATTCACAACAGCCAACGTAGCCCATGTCGTTATCATTTTGTTGTTGCAGAAGACCAGATTAGTTCTTATCCTGCTTATGAGAAATCCAAATGAAATAGCTGGGATTTAGTGTAATTAGATGGGATTCAGAGCTTGTATACAACTTATCCCATTTCAGGCTGGAGTTTGCCATCTTTGTGGCAATGGCCAAAATAGCTGTAAAGCTTGTTGGTCACTAATTAACTATAATGAATAAATGGGCTGTTATCTGGATCGCACTGGAGAAGCAAATATCTGTAAAAACTTTGGAGTGTAGTGAACTTTGTAACCAACTTCAGATTTTTCAGTTGTTGCTGTTCCAATAATCACAATGACAAAGTTCATACTCTAAACATTGGCATTAGTATTTGGTTTTGATGCGCAGTTTGTTGTCATGTGTCAAAATACCAATGAAAAGACAATACTATAAATAATAACTACAAATGAATATAATCAAATTCTACTCATTAATCTGGAAATATGTAAGTCTTGTTGCTCTAGATATCAAATAACTGTTAGAGTTAACAAATAGCCTGAAGTGATAACCTGGTGTGACTTTAAAACATAGCATTTACTTTAATTTCCTTAAATAGTAAAGCACCGATTTAATTATTTATGTGATTTCTGTCGTTTTAGTGAATGTGTTAGAATTCATTGGGTGCAGGTTACTGACTTTACATAAAGTCTGTAAATTTAGTGTTCACTTTCTTTTAGCTCAGTTTTGGTCTGCACCAACTGCTGCGGCAAAAGCTGCCAAATGCTCCATTATGTTCACCAGCTTGTTGCTGAAACAGCAACTTGCTGGTCCTGGAGAGTGGATGATGAGAGTGGTTAGACTGAAAAAACACAACAATGATTAGAGGATGCAGAAATGCTCCTTAGAAACTGAAAGGAAGTGCGGTGGTGGCTGATCATTTCCTGTGGAGCAACCCTGTCACTTTACATGCAGTCATTTGTTTCCTTGTGAATATAAAATAATGATTAGTCTTACTGACTTTCACACAATTCACACCAGCACATTTCTAAATACAAAGGATTTAAAACCAGTTTGAGCTTTTACCCCTGTAGACTCTGTTATCCCGACATGTCATCTATTCATGCTCACATACTGCCATGTCCTTTGGGAAAACCCTTCACACTGTTTACCTCACCCAGCCACACTCATCTATCTATCTGGACATGTCTGTAGGTGTTTGTCAACAGCTACTTTGTCTTAGCACATTAGGAAAGAATCTACATAGTGAGGTTTTGAGTCAAACTCTTTTCCAAGTCTTTGAGCATGAGTGGATGTGAACAAGGGTAAGGATGAATGGGGAAGGTTAAATGGGGGGTGAAAAATGCCAGTAACATAGCCGTGAGGAGTGAGGATGAAGGAGTTGAGGTACACACATGCATGGGTGCACGCAAGCAAACACTTATGCACACACCCCTACAGCGAGTCGATATGTAGCAGATTTAGTTCCCTTCTGAATATGTAATGAGTTTAACATGCACGATGAGCCGCTGGTTGATTCCTGGCAAAGCAGCTGTGATCCAGGCAGCACATTCAGGATAATCTGCCGCCAAAGATAACGGGCAGAACAAAGCTGGGGAGAGCGCTGCAGGCAGAGGAAGCCCTCGCCGCTCTGCAGCACCAGCCCCTCGCAGCTATTTGATTTGAGAATTCCCTCGACATTACCTTTGAATGCCTCCAGGCTGTGCTCGTCTTATGGGGGTGGGCGGCTCGGGGGGAGGCAGCGTTGGCTCGGGGAACATTGTGTTTGGAAAGAGTCTTTAGAGCAAAGGAAATTACTTCTAAAAACACTGCTTTTCATTTTCAATAGTGTCCTTTTGGTTGCCATATAGTGAGTTATATTGGGAGCATTGATTTTAAAAGCCACTCTACTGCTGGTATGATTTGATATTGTACCAGCTGTAATGCAGTGCATAAAACTCAGGGACTAACAGGAGACAGTTTGAAAAAGAGAATGGTTCCTTTGAAATTGAGGCCGAGATATTCTCACTTTTCGTGCCCATTATTGGTCAATCTCCGAAGAAATTTCCCATAATGCAAACTTTCCTGAAAGTTGGTATTTGCATCGCCACCACCAAACAACTGTCTTCACAGTCTGAGCAGCGCTCCTAATCACTACTATATCAATTCTTGTATGTTATATCGGGGAAATAAGTCTTTTTTTTATTGAATTGTTTTTATAGATCTGGTCACTGCAAACACTGCATCTCATTAATATTGCATTAATTTGCTAACTTGGGTGAAATGCAGCAGTAATTAAGACATAAATGATTAAATGTCTGAGGTTTACTAACAGGGCAACATAAATGGAGACATACGACCTCTTTAGCATGTCTGCGACTGATAAAGTGACATGCTCGATTTATCCTGATGTGGTAAAAAGTAAACCAACTAAACTGAATTTCAAAGCAGTAGAATTCTTTTCAACAAAAAAAGAACACATCCCTTTTAAAATTGAAAAGTTGAATTCTATAGGTAAAAAGTAGTTCATGGTAGCTAACGTCAGGCAACTTCAGGTAATGATAGTTTTTTTTCTCCTTTTTCTTCTCTTCTCATTCTTTTTCTTGTGGCTGCTCCTATCAAGGCTCACCACAGTTGACCATCATCCTTATATTTGTTTTGGCTAAGGCTGGACACTTGCAGTATAACCATTTTCTGCTATACACACCATTCATTTATGTGTCAAGTCAGAAAATTCCCTCCCAATAATGCAGCATGGGCAGTGTTTCAGAGGAAAAGTGAATAAAATGTGTAGACTCCATGAGGCTTGTAATAAAGTAGCAAATATATTTTCAGTACACTGCCCTCATACTTCTTACCAGAACCATTTGTAGGCATAAAGGCTGTGCAGGTGCATTTTTAGCTGTAGTCATTAATTTTAAACTCAAGCCATTGTGGTGTAAAATGATCTCTGCACAAGTCGTTCAAATTCCCACCATTTAACTGGAGAGGGACCTCATTACAGGCAATTCACTGGCTCTTTTTAAAGCCACCAGCGCTTCGAATGGCAGCAGCTGAATGAGGCTGTCCAAAGTTGAGATGGCTGTTTTTGAAGAGGTATTTTTCTGACATGCATATTTCAAATGAGAAAAATGGGGGCTTCTTGACCGGCATGTTGACGACATGACTAAGTATTTCTTCTTTTGGCTTTGAAAGCCAGTGGGTGCGTTTCTGTAGAATCTTGATATATTTCCTCATATATATATATATATATTTACAATTTGTTTTCACACACCGCAGATGGGACATGGGGTTGTATGCCTTTCTCAAGCTCGGGTCCTCTACCAGAGGCTTTAAATGTTGTACCTGGAATCTGCTCAAGCAACTCTCTCAGTTTGGGGGTCACAGCCCCTAATGCTCCTATACTATCAAGCGGATCACGTTGCATTTCACCTTCCACATCTGTTCTAGCTGTTCTTGGTGTGTATATATATATATCAACAGTTGCTGACAGTCGCTATTATTCTGGCCATCCATACTGGGCCCATTAGGGTTTATGTGATCCAGCAGAGAGAGCTAAATTAGACAGGGTTTCTTTTGTGTTACACATTTTTTCTAGAAATGAAATTAAGGTTGTTCTGTTTTTCCCTTCTCGCTTTTCTGTGTCATTTTTTAACAAGGTTCCCAGTGGTGGGTGATGGGGAGTTTAAACAGATCCTTCTCTTGCATCCAGTCTCCTGCTGGACTTGAATAACACAGTGACCTAGTTAGGAGGAAGCTGATGAACTCCCCTACCTCGTCAGCAGTGACCTGAGACTAACGGAGGAAATCATCTCCTCCTATACATGATGCTTGATGCAGAGTTTTCCTCCAAAGCCAATAGTGGACCCAGGCTTAGCTCAGACTTGTGTGACAAATAACAGCTATCTAATCACGCCGAATACAAACAGTCTGGCTCTCTGGCGGCATGCCACTGGGAGCTGGCAAAAACCCCTCTGCTCATCTGGCCCCCAGCTTTCCCTGGACTGAGCTAAAGACCTGCCGAGAGGGAGGCTTCAACTCGCTACAGTCAAGTGCTGTTGGCAACCAATTAATGGTAGGAAAAGGTGAAAAGAAGGGTAGGAAAAACCACCTTGCACAGCACTTTTCTCAGGCTCTTGTTTCCATGGGTACAGGCTCTCCAAGGGGCTGATGTCAGATTGAAGCAGGTACCGAGACCACGGTGCCACCTCCTGTGGACTCAATTACATAGTAGGTTTTTTTTTTAGCAAAACTTTTCTGATGACTGCTGGAATGTGTGATTTCTCCTTTTCTCTGCTCTGTTGGGTATGTGTAGGTGGATTCTGTTTGAGGACCTTTTTTTTTTTTTAGCCCCTATCCCCTCCCTGAGAGAGGGTGGCACTCTGCCATCGGATCATCTGCCAGCAGAGCTGCCCCTCTGCCAACTCTTTTTCATTCAAACAGAACAAACGCCTGCATTATTCCGGCTGCCATCTCTCTAGAATGCATCGCCCATCACTCTGCCAGGCCACTGGGCCACACACTTAACCAACAGATATGTTTGCTGTCCGTGTTAGAAGATTTATCTCTTTAGCAGAGTGCATTTTGGGCACTACTTCCCCCTGTAGATCCAAAGGCATGTGCCAGAAATCATTCCAGAGGATCACTGTCAGAGCTCAGAACCCCAGGAGCGTGGGATGTTGTCTGCTTATTTATCGGTCAGTGATGAGCCTGAGTGATATCTGAGTGCTGTTGTGAAGTGTTGTTTCACCAGCACCAGTAAACTGCCTGCAATGTAGATTTAAGTATGTCCACGCTCCACATATCCCAGGGTAAATGTGTTTACATAGTACGCTCGGCTCCACACTGCACTCTCACTAAGTGGCTGTTAAAACACTGCCCTCCTCCTTCCCTTTGCCTGGTTAATGGCCAAGTGATGATGTGCAGAAGGTCAGACGGTAGGCTGCCGTGACAGTGGCCCAGTGTGTTGGTGCGACCTGCCTGACTTCCTGCTGCTCAGTGTCATTCCTCCCACTGTTGTATTGCGTTAGATCTAACGTGAGGGGAAGTGTTACTCTCCAAGATGTGATCAGTGTCTGGTCAAAAGAGGCCAAATAGGATTTCTTTCCTATTTCTGCTGTACCAACAAAACAGCTATGATGACGCTAGGTGCTGGCAAACTACACCGATGAGGTCATTATGCTCCAGGGCTACTGTTGATTGGTGTGACATGTCAGTCCATAAAGAACAATTTAGTCTACTCGCTACTAGATTCAGACGTGGCTCATTGTCTGTGAATCCTCACAACAACCATATATTTTAAGAACCAAACTTAGTGACTTAGGTCAAACCTGGCTTTGATAAAGACAAAGCTGCGGTCTCAACAGACTACATACAGATGTATTTGTTCTGCAGCTGCATGACTCATCACCCAAGTGAGTCCAAATCTAGATCTGCCATTAAGTCTTATGATGTCATCATTGAGTCTAACTTGGACTGGCGGAGAGATGCTGTTAGAATCCAGTGTCCCTCTCTTGCTCAGAAAGCAGAGCTGCCATGTGCTTGTATCCTCATGTAATATTATACATGAATGGTATCATTGTTTCAGGAGACAGGGAAGGATCTCTGTCGCCACATACCTGCAGTGTAACAGCAGGTCATTGTTGTACTTGTAAATTACAGCAGCCACCACCGTCTTAAAAGTCCAACCAAACCCATTGTGTTTATAGGCTGTGTCATACTGTATAATGATTTTCCCTTCAGCAGCTGCTATTCATCCTTTCCTTGTAATACATCTCCAGTCAGCACTTAAGTATCAATTATTAAGACAGGTAGATGTGCCTGTGTGTAACATAACCACTCTTTTTCCAGGACCACTGAGAATGTAGGGGGAGGGAGGCAAAAAAAACTGTGATGATCGAAATGTTTTGCTTGGAGAATATGTCTTGAGATCAGTTGACCTGGTATCAATTCTTGCACCAGGTTGTAATTCCAGGTTTCCTAAACCCAGAAAGAAAATACTGAGAAAAAAAAGGACATCTATTGATGGTTATAATATAGTAATTATTTGCAATACATATTGCTGACGTCCACCCCAGTACAATACAATCACCTATAACCATGGCGATACTTTTGCTGCCTGCTGTGCCAGTCCTTCAAAGAGAATGTAGAATATGGTCTCATGTTGCCAAACCCGACAGTGATGTATGAAACTTGTAATGGTCATACGGCTCAACCTGACCCTTTTTCACAAAAGATATGAATGGATTCCATTGAGCTGCTACAGTTTTACGTTCTGAGCCTTGTGCACATGGAAGTCAGAAAATTGCAAAATTTCTCAAGATTTGCAGAACATTTACAATATGAAAATTCATTACAATAATATTAATGTAATTTCCATCCACTACTGTAATGGGGGTATTGGGAGTTGGTTCGTTGAGATAAATAGTTGATGGTGTTAATTCTCCAGTCAGATGCTACTTAACCATCGTTGGAGAAGATTAAAAAACAATGTGAGAACATCAATCAATGTGAGGAATGTTACAGTTTCCTCTTCTGATGGTTTTTCAGATCTAGGAGCCTCATGATGACGTCATGATTTATTCACAGTCTGTTTCCATTGAACTTAAAAACAGAACAAACCAACTTTGACATGCACCTCAGCCAAGCAAAAATATTTTTCTTTTCCCCTTCTGCATTTCCCCTTTTGTTTGAACTCAAATTCAAAAATGATACAAATGTGCACAATCAAAAGATAGAAAGCAAAGTATATATTGTCCCACCGTCACATATTACCAGAGAAATTGATCATACAGTAATAATAAAAACATACAACGCTGTATTAGGGCCATTATAGCTTAAAAAAGATCTAAATCTAAATAGTGATCCCATTAGTAGACCTTTAAATCAGACTGAGGAATAAGGCAACACTTGTTATTCTATGCCAGAACCTAAACGTAGAACAAAGGTACAAGAGCTAAAGTGAAGACTTATGTGGGCTATAAAAATGTATCGGAGCATTTCCAGCTTGGAATTTCCACTTTTTGAAATGTCATTTAGAAACCACAGTTAAATGGATCTCGGGAAGTCAAGACAAGATCTGAAAGAGCAATAAAACCACCAGATAAAATAAACCGCAGGTCTGCTGGATAGAAAGACAAAGTCGAACCCCCACATGACTGCAGGGAGAACACATGAGGGTTGGTGCACTGTTCCTCTGAGCAGCATTGACTCACAAACAGCATCTGCAAGGAACAGTCATCAGAAGGAAAACTTATTTGCAACCATATCACAAAAGTCAACATCTGAGAGTCTGCAAAAACACAGAAGAATAAAATACACAAACGAAGTTAATTAAATAAACATTTGATGTATAACTTTTGAAGAATGCTATATGTCATTTTTAATGTCTGTTTGCCGCAAGGAGTTTGCTGTTATGTTTACTTGTTTCCTGTTTAAAAATCTGAAAAATATGCGATTTTTCTCAGCGGTGCTTGAACATACAATTGTACATCATAACCACATGTGAATATTTACAAAGGCCTTGATTATCCCTCTGTCAAAACATAGGCGAAATAGGCCCACAGCTTTCAGATGGATCATTTGTTTTCATGTCATATATTCTTATTACCTTAAGAGGATTATATAAATAGAGTGGAACAGAATTTGATAAGGTTAAATATAAATATGAATATGTTATTTTCCTCCATTTCTATTGGAATACATTTGGATTTATTGCTCAGTTTGACATGACTGTAATTGCAGATTGCCTGTGTAAAATACGAGGAACTTTTATAACACTTAAAGCATAAAATGACAAAACACGTACATAAAAACATCACTGATACCATACTAGCTTTAGGGATCTAATAGCTTTATATGTCCACAAATGCTCAGAGTCCAGACAGATGGTATATTACAGCCTTGTGCCAGACCAGAGGGACTTCCTTTGGTATAAATGTGTCTGAGAGTCAGCAGAGAGGTTGCAGGGTTTGCTTCATCACTTCTCCTCCAGTCAGTGCGATGAAGGAAAAGATGAACAGGCTTGTGAAGAGAGAGGAGACACACATCACAGCACAGTGTTTCAGCTCCTTACAAATGTTTTCACTGAGACGAGAGAGGGTTAAGATCAGCTTGAGACAGGGACTGGGAATGGACGACCCAAGCTTATGGTTGTTTTACGCAAGATATTGAGGAGACGTCTGATAATCCATCCAGGCTCAGGGATGACATGTCATCATAGAGGATCGATCCCAGGAAAAGGTCCTTCGCTTAGTCGGTGAAGAGCCCCTCAATCAGGCCACGGCTCGGTGCTCACAGCAGAGATTAACCAGGGACTCACTGCAAAAAATGTCGTCAGATTCCCATGGGATTCTTACATCCCGGCCAAACATGGCAAATGGCATCGAATATTCCAAGCTGCACTCAATATTCTTATATTTACGTCACACATTGGTCATCAGGGAAATGACAGATGATCAATGCGTGATCTGAAGGGTGTCATTCCCTTAGCTCTGCACAGCCTTTCAGCCTGTTTTATCTGGTTGTTTTAGTCCATCAAATTTAGCTGGTGTCAGTTTTGTGTTAAGTGCAGCTGGTGTAACTATATATACATAAATATCAAAACTCCATTGTACACTACTTGCTCTGCAACAAACAGCTGACAGACAAAGTTAGAGACTGGTAAAGGTTGTGATAGATTTCGCAGCTAAAGAGCCAGTAATGTGTTTTTCCCCCTAAATAGTTGGTGGAGATGAAAACTGAGTTCAAATGTGAATACATCTCAGACAAGGTGTTTGAGGTGGAGGGGGACTTCGGCTGTAAATGAATGCTGCTCCATGTCTCCTACATCTTCAAACACGCACCTGCTGGCTAACACGTGAGCCATGGCAATATTATTAGGAGACAATATGTCAGATGTGGTATTTTCAGCTTGCGCTGTTTATTCTGTCAAATTTGCTCTGAGCTGTAAACCCAACATTGATCTAAATCCACATGAAGGGGTTGGGTCAGCAAACACTTGCTCTTTTTTTACACATGCACATTGAATGTGCAGGATTCACTATCCACTGCCTCCGTTATGCTGTTATGACACAGTTGTTAGAATGGCAAAGGTAGCTACTTGAATAAAATCAACTTTCCACTCCATGTGCTTCAGCGTGACATTTTAGCTAACATCTAATTCCCAATGCTGGATTGTGTAAAATAGGTTTTGACGTTCAGGTAATCTTGTAATGTGTAAAGTCTGGGATCTGTCCTCTCTTAATCCTGCTAACACCATCGCGTGTAATTCAAACATTCTTGGTTTCACAAGTTGTATCTGTAGCAGAAGCTGATTATAGACTTACATTGTTTATTTTAGGGCTGGTTGAGTATTTATTAGTAATCGTTATTATTTATTTATTTATTCATTAATGTTAAATCTTTTTTCTGTTTTTGAGATTTGCAGCTTGCACAATGACAGAACTTGGGAAGTTGCAGTTTGTGCATTCCTTAAATCCAGCAACCTTGAAATGCTGTAATGTGACAAAAATCTCCAAATCTCCCCCAAAAAAAGCCAGTAGCTGAGAGTGTATTGTTGGGAGTTAAGTCTTTTTACCATCTGTTCAGTCATGTGTCCCCATGTTTAGAGTGTCTGTGTTTGGGTTTGACACCGACTACTGTTCTCCACCTAGACATTCACACACTGAACTCTTTGTATCACTCCCCGTCAGCCACTAGCACAGTTGTATGGTATAGACGGGGAAATCACAGCGAGGAAACCACTGGTCTCCATCCATTCAGTCCAGGGACTCTCCTAGCATATCAATGTAAAGGCCTTATTCTGTTTGACTCCACAGATCGTGCCAGCCAGCCATGCAATGAGATTACAGACACAGCACTGCTCATCAATCACACAACAGGCATTGCAGTGATACCCAACTCTCCTGAGCTGTCAGTGATGAAAAGGCAAAAGATGTTTCTTCACATTTAAATGAAATATGCAGACTTGTCGAAGCGAATACCTCGGAACACACGCAAGCACAAAACTGCATGAATATTAAAGGATAACTTAAGTACAAGCTTGGTCATCTAAAGGCAGTAACTTGGAGAGCCGAGTTCGACGTGCTGCACTGTGCCATCTTTAATGTGCTGAAGTTGAGAGAAAAGTTATGTTTCACCCTCTGCAGAGTTTTGCAGAAGTTTGCTGAAGTTTACACTTTCAACTGTTGCTGTGGCCCTGCGGGATGAGAGTATGCCACGAAGCTCCAAAGCCCATTGCAGACTCAGTTTGCAAAAATGAACTCAAAACATTTGGATTGAACAAATCCCTGCTGGTTTCACGCTATATCCAGTTCTGCTACCGTGTTCTGTTTCCAAGCCCTGTCCACTGTCCACAAACAGTAGTCATGGTGATTGACGGATTGATACCGAGCTTTTTTACACAGGGCAAGAATACATGTGGACACAAGTGAGTGTGTGTGGGCTCAAAGGGTCTCCTCCTCCTGTACAGTAATTGATCAGTGTGGACCCTCAGGAGACAGAAGGTGAGAAGAGTCAGGGAGTTGTGTCTGCTTGGCTTCAGCCCTGATTAAATTAGAGCCCTGCTGAAAGCTGAGAAAAGCTGTGTGCTACCTTCAGTGTTTCACATTCACATCTATGTCGCTCATAAATCCCTCATGCAAGCGCTAAACCTGATCTCCTTCACCTTCACAAGACCCTGGTGGATCTTTGTTTCAGTGTCCCCCTTGTCTTTCTGGGATAAAGCAATAGGATACAATTTTGTGCTGTGCTGACGGAGGATCCTGATGTTTGTGAAATGGTCCAGGGTCAGAGCAGGAAGGATCGAGGTCACTGTCTGTGTTTTCATTGCACACACAACTCAAAGACTGCTGCTTGTAACTCAAGACAAAGCAAGTTGATTGACTGCAAATAAGCACCCAAGAGAGATTACCTCAAAGTGAGTGTGTGTGTCTTCACATGTTTTCTCTACATTCTCTTCCTGTAGAGCTGGGGTATGACCCCAAAATGTTTCTAAAGAGTCAGAAGAAGAATGTCACACCACAGAGCTTCATGTCCTGCTGTTTTTAACTGCAGAGAAAAATACAAGAATTTCAGCAGTGGACAGTATAACCTGTATAAAGACCCTGAAGCAGCTTAGAGTCAGAGAATCATACTGAACGATAGAAGATACTTGCAGAAATATGTCAGTAAAATAATAAATATAATACGCAACTAAATTGGCACCAGACTTGATAAGGATTATATTTGTGTGTGAGTGGGGTCCATTCGATAAAATAAAACTTTACAACTCGAGAGGATATGGGTTCCTACTGTCTTGTGAGGCGCAGAGTTTGGACATTTCTTTGACATTTGCTGTTTTTTTCTTAAGGAAGGGAAGGAAAATCTGCTGAAACTGCTGAAAACTAAAGCAAACATTTGACGTGTGACAAGGGACCACCACAAGAATATTCCATAGGCTTGTCAGATGTTGTTAGTAGTGGAGTATTAGAATTAAGTACCTGAAATTTGCACAGTAGTAGTATAGGCTATAAGTTCCATTTACATCTGAAGTCAGAGCTGGGAATGACATCACAACTGAGTTGACTGCATTCAAGTACATATTATGAAATAGTATTAAATAGTATTTCATTGGGAGAGGGAAGTGGGATTTGCTCTAGCCAAGCTAGTCATTGTTAGAAATATAGTGTAAAGCATCAGAGGGGTAATGCACATGCACATGCACTGTATATACCCCAATCAGGCAATGCTAACTCTCACATACTATAATAATGATGTTTAGTTATGACTATATCATAATGATGTCATTTATACCATACGATGTGAGTGACTAGTAATGTAAAGTAGATTGTGTCTCTTATTTCATTGGTAGCTAAATCTAATGTATTATTATACATTAGATTCAGGTGAAAACACACATGCTATTAATACATTATGCTGTATTTTGTTTATACCAACACTGTAGCAACATGTCCACTTGGAAATTCTGCCTCCCAAGTTCAAATAGAATGTACCATTACTTATCCAACACTTAAAATGGGGTAAACGGCCAGGCAGTGAGCACATATCCAGAAACAGCGCAGTAAAAATAAGATAAAGCCTGTCCAGCTTCTCAGATTGTAGATATCTAGTCAACAGAAGTGTGTAGAGGAATGAGAGGAAATAGAAACCCAACGAACGCGTGACACGTGGCTTTGTCGTAGCTTTAAAGACAGCTCTGCTCTGGTAGCTCCTCAATTGTGTCACAACGAACTGTTAAATGTTTTAACTGTTGGAGATTTGAGAAAGCAGATTTGCAGTAAATTGTCGGTTCCTCTGCAAGCTCCTGGGATCCCTCGTGGGATGTCTCAGATTTTACTAGCTTGCCAAAGTATGTGTCTGTAGTGTAGTGTTTCCGTTTGTGTGTTTTTATTGCCTTGTGATGTAATTAACTGTCCAGTGGTCTTTGAAGAGGCCACACGAGACGGACAAGGCAGACTGATTTGTGATGCTTGGTCAGCATGTCACTTACGTAATGGGAAGTGAAACTATAGGAAAAAACTCCCTTTCAATTCTCCTTTATTAATTTTGAATTTATGACAGAAAGCCTGCATCACAAAGTGGGGCTGCAGAACCTGAAAGATGAAGGGAGGTCTGATAAACACATTAGTCACATTGTGGGAAAATGTAGGATCCAGCAGTTGTGGACTCTGACCTGCTGTGTTTGTGGGAACAAATGCTGCTTCAGGTTTTGCTCCTTTTTAAAATCTACAGTTAGTCTCCTAAACACTAAATTACTTTGGTGACATTTCTCACTTAGTGTCAGTTGTTGTTGTTAGATTATGTTGATTCCTAATTGTGTAAATAGTTTTATAAAGTGTGAAACTTTGATCATAAGTGTCCTATATACTGTATAACACATCTGAGCAAGTCTTGAGTTTGCAGTGTGTTTACACTGGAAAAGTGGACTCAAAGCTGAAGGTATACAGACTAAATATGGCAGATTTGTGAATGTTTTGTCAGTGGACACTGTTCTCTTACAATGAAATGCACAAGGGAGATGAAAACTCTGCCTGCAGCTGGAAAGCATTTAAATAAATTGAGGATGGTGAAGCAGCTCCAGGAAGATCTTGGTAAACAAAACACAACAAACAAAAAAAGGATTAACTCCTCAGAAAAAAAAACATTTTGATGTATAGTTGGGGAATTTAATTTGCAGTGACATTCCAAAGTCATAGTCGTATACGCCACTGGGGACTTACACAGCAGCCTGACAGCATCCAGAAGTGTTGTGGAAGCTGTACTCAAGTCTCTCATGCAAAATGTGTTTCCAGCAAAGTTAATCACTCACTGTTTTTCTTACTGACAAGCATTTACTTTAAGGGGGTGTACAACTTGGAAAATTATTCCAGTATATTGTCCATTAAAAAATACCATGCTGCTTTGTATCTATAAACATTTCTGTCTAGATGTTGTCATGACAATACACACTCTAATGCAGTCCATGTCCACCAGTAGTTTATTAAGTATTCATTGATATGCTCCTATAAAGGTGACTCTTGCAGACTTTTTTTTCTGCCACTTAGATGCAATCAACCTTGCAAGGCTACTGGCTTGTGAGTTCTTTTAGTCCCTGTTCAATTTCTGGAATGGCTCGAGTTGATCCATTTGAATAAGTGCAGGACGTAAAGGAGCCATACTTCCTCTGGTGCTCTTCGTGGCAATTACCCAGCACGCTCTCTGCTCTCACACTGAAGCTGCCTCTGTAATTATAGGCTGCTGGGACGGAGGCTGCGGCTTCGTCTTTCAGCAGACCAGACTTGTGTAAGCAACTGAGACATGCACACACAGATGTCCAAGCACGCACACAGAGCGGCGGAATTAGGGGGATAACACGTCATTCGCACACACAATGCAACACAATGTGTATTAGCCGCAAGTGTGAACATTTAGGTGAAAAAAGAAGGCGACTGATTCTGCTAGGGGTGATCAGACTGCAGCAGCACCAGCAGAGGCACATGGTTAACATGCACACGGAAGCCATTAGATTCCCCTTTTTACTGTTCCAAAGAGCGCATGTCAGCAGTGTGTGATTATTACACTGAACATGTAGCACAGAAACCGTCAGTTACTCTCTGTGTTCCCTCCAGGCTACACAGTCACCGTGTTTCAGGCTGACAGAGCTGGTGGCATACAGAAGTACAGCTGCTGAGATCCTGGTGCGACAAGGGCGAGATGTGAGATGAATAAAGTAGCATGACACGTTGGGGGGTATATTCAGGGAGGGAAAACCTGCACAACATAGCCGACATAATCAGGCAGCATCAACTGAAGGTAGGATCGTGTGTTGGTGGGCCGACCGCTGATCTGGTTCACTGAAGCGGGTTATTTGCCCGGGCCTGTGGGTGGCAGAAGCAAATGAATCTGTCCTTGTCAAATTTATATTGTTTTCTTTCATTGTCAACGGCACATGCACAAATACAAAACCCTAAGTCTAGTAAAGTCTGGAGAAAAGGAGAATTTGTTCTATACTTTTTACACCTTTTTTTTACGCCTGATCCTCCTGAGGCGTCTGTACAGACACTAAAAGTCTAAAACCACTGTACAGATAAACAACAGCAAAGCTTTGTGACTGCGGATCCCATAAGCCAGTGTAATGTTTTGAGAAGGTTCTACACATAAAAGCCTGTGGCCCATATATAGTCTTGTGGTATTTGATGTACAACTCACCTCTCTGTAGTTGTCTTTGGGAGTAAATTTATGCAGTAGACAGTACACACTTTAAATAACAGACCGTAAAATCAGCCAATCCCATAAACCGTTGTGATGAGTACACGGTCAGAATTTGAGTATTAGACTCGTTCGTTACTCCGTCCCTGAGTCAGTTCTCACAGGCTTCGGCAGGTTTGAGTCATCGGCCAATCAAATATGTCATTGCGTTGTTTTATGAGTGCAGTTCACACAGCTTACTTCACCACATATATATAAAGTAGCAATAACAGCATTTTATATGCAAGTCATCATCTTCATCAACCCCAAATGGACTATTATATTATAATCAAGTATAGTCAACTTTACTTGTATAGCATATATCAAAAATCAGCAGGAGCCCTTCAAAGTATTTGTGGCACAGAGTTGGAGGCTACTGCCTGGTAGATAATGAAATAAAAATAGGATTTGAGGCACAGATGGAAAAAGTAATACAGTTTATTCCACCATTCTGGTCATCTTTTATGTTTGTGCAATTCCATCTGCAGCCACAGTACAAATACACTTGTTTCCCAAACCCTGGGAAACATGAAATGTAACTATGTCAAGGTTAAATGTATTCTCACAGGGTACCGTAACAAGGGTCCTGGTCACACTGCACACACTGCACGCAAGCTCTCGCCCAAGGGCATGCGCGGGGTGCGCGGTAGCATCTCTACTTCCGTAAGCGGACATTTAGGCTTAAAACATGGTCAAAATGATGTGGAATTTGAATGTCGGGGCTTACGGACACTTGGATGACACCACAGGAACAGTTCACTTTGTGTTTTGTGTGATCTGTGATTAAGATAGTGGTGAGTAGATAACGAGTGAATTTTCATTTTTGGGAGAACTATCCCTTTAAAGTCTCTTTAAATCAGGCAGTAATTCAGTGATACTATTCTGACACTGTGTTTCACTGACATTTACCAGTTGCTTAAGAATACAAGTTAATACACTTTGATGTGGAAGTCCTCACACTGGCACATAGTTTGTTGTTGACCTGGAGGAAGGAAGAATGTCCATAAGAACAGAAGTAAAACCAGACATTACTAGGTCTGTCAGCCACTGTGTGTGGGCTAATGGTGATTGGCTGATTTACTCTGTTTCCTATTTGCGACACAATAAACTCACTGTTGTCTGCTGTTTATTACCTGCAATACAAGTAACGACTTACAAGCCAATTTACATTTCAGTCATTACCACAGCTTTGTTTTCAACCCTGTGCATTTGTTTTTTGGTTTGAATCTGTGTTTGTTTGTATGTAAGCAGGATTTCGCAAAAACACACAACACAGAGTTTTCTTTATTTTCATATTTTTGGAACTGAGAGTGTGACACTACAGCTTGATTGATCTTAAGGTATGCGCGCTACTGACTGCCATTCTAGTTGTAAATGGGTTTCTTAAATTAAGAAATGCTTGTAAGACAGAACATAGTTTATGTCTACATTTATCTACAAAGAAACAAGTGATTGGCAAGAGAAATGTTGGCAAATGGTGTTTAAAATGATTACTGAAGAATTTTGCATGACATGCATATGTCCTGTCATCAACACCCACCTGGGAATCATCTACTGTACTAGACATTCTCAATTCCATTTAATTTTATTTGTATAGCGCTCAATCATAACATACATTATCTCTATGCACTTTACATGTTAAGTTCAACACCTTAAAATGATAGAGAAACACAACAGTTCCCACAATGAGCAAACACTGTGGCAACTGAGGAGAAAAAAAACTCCCTTATTAACCAGTCAGTGTGGGCGGCCATCTGCCTCGACCGGTCTGGGTGAACAGGGAAAAATGGGGAGGAGAGGAAAGATGGGTGGAAAAGAGGGGAGAGAAGAGAGAGAGAAGAGAGATACCAGGAACAGTTGTGTGGCCATTATAATTAAGCTCTGTCAGACCAGTTGTTATAATGAAAATGGTGACAGTGCTATTTATAGATGTAATGATGTAATTAATGATAGCACCAACAGTTAATTAAAATAATAATTATAATGATAACTGTTGATTGATTGGGTTGGAGACAGCAGTGTGTCTGATGTCAATGTGTTGACAAACAAAGATAACAAAGTCCTGCCACTTCTACATTTGCTACTATAAGAGAAAAGTAATTACCCTCATGACTGCATAAACATAAATACATTAATATTACTTTTTTATTTCATAATAAAACAAATAAGGTCAGTGCCACCTCTCTTCTTCCACTGATTATATTGTGGTCCTGTAATCAAGGACTAATGATGTATGCTTCAAATGTAATTAATGACATGGTGGCACAGAACATTGGTGGTAAATGAGACCCTGAGAACCAGGGATTTGAACCACTGCTTTGGGTAAAGCTATGATTCAGTCCACTGGAAACACTTTGTGTTGTTTTTCTGAATAATAGGCTACTTTTCCAACTGTGCATTTCTATAACTAGTACACTGATTATTATAATAGAAAGCAAATATTTGTCTTTTTCTTCACTCCATTTCAATCCCAAATTTGAATATATTAGAATATAAACAGACCTGCCATCGTTAAAGAAAAGCTCTGGGGTAAATTTGAATGTAATTTATGTTTGTAAGACATTTGCAAGGCTCCATAAGTGAAAACAGCAGGGCTCCAGATATAGTTTGTCTTTGTTTCGATGGCTGACAGGTTGTGAAAATAGATGGAGCAGGCTCCACACCTCAGGAGATCACTGAGCCCTCTGGAGTCTCTGTAGCTAGTTTATCATTAATAAACACTTAGTAGTCCCATTTGCCTCCATCCTTCCCTCCCTGCTTCTGCAGCTCCGTCACTCCGTCCCTGTTCGGGAGAAGATGAATCATTAACTGAAACTGAGAGAGAGAGACAGAATTGGATGCTTTTATACAGAAATGGAACATAGGCACCATATTTGTCAGTATAGGAACATTAAGAAGACGTGTAGAGCACATGTTGTACACAAATGTAATGCAATGTTCCTTACATTTTGCATCGTAGACATTTATCAGGACCATCAAAACTAATTTAAAAAGAAATGAAAAATATATCGTAGGAAAAGATGTAACTGTAAGGTGGGATTTGTCTGTGGTGCAGACTTTAAATCACTGCAAGCCAGAACAATCAATCAGTGCTTTGTTTGAACTGATGTCCTGAGATAATGAGAGGATTTACATGGTTAGGGACGGACTGAGAAACCACTGAGAGATTTATGGACAAGTCGATTAACAAATAAA
The DNA here is from genome assembly GCF_022539355.2 of Hippoglossus stenolepis. NCBI lineage: Eukaryota > Metazoa > Chordata > Actinopteri > Pleuronectiformes > Pleuronectidae > Hippoglossus > Hippoglossus stenolepis. Next base: position 3,484,154 of record NC_061491.1, read on the forward strand.
AAATGTTGCCCATAGAGTTGAACCCACAATAAACCTTCGGGCGACCATTATCCACTGAGCTCAACGGAAGAAGTCAGAGGGACAATGTCTGCAAACATTGGACCACTGCTCGTCTCCCATGTCCTCCTACAAGTCAACATGGGTTTCTTTTAATCACAACCACGATCATTGTGTAACCATAACCACATGTTTGTTATTATTATAACCATGATTATCCAATGAAGTTGATTTTATGTTCAAACCTAAATAAACCACAAAGGACAGTTACAAACATCCTTTGTTGTTTAATTTAGAGGACTTGGACTATTTACCAGCTAAAGAGCAAGATATTTCCCTCAGGAGCTAGAGAATAAAACCGAGCTAGAAGAAGGTGATAATAGGACTTCTGTTTATCAGGACGACGCACTACTTCAAATGAATTATAATGTTGCTCCTTATTCACTGGATGTGTTGATAGGCCCACTGCTTCCTATAATACATATTTTTTTTATAAATTAACAAATAAAACTGACATGCTTGTGTAAGTTGTTTTAACTCACCACACAGTCCAAAAGAAATTAAATTACATACAAATGTCAGCATTTATCAACTGTCCACCAGGTACGGCTTTAGAATCCTGCTCAGGAACACATTGTGACCATTAGGTTGCACAATTGTGTCTGCATTCAGTCTGTTGTCGCATATGTCACAGTATTTGCATGGAAATTATTCTGACACTGAGCCATGGAACAAATGCCGGTAGGCTGAGAAAACTAGTTTCCAAAGCACTTATCTCCCACAAACAAGTAGTACAGCAGCATCTTGAGCCAGAACAGAATGAAGATGCAAACATCAGTATCATAAACTCTGTCATTGAAACAAGTTTGAATGAATAAGTCTAGCATTGAGAGTGTGGCTGTGCTGTTTTGGAGCTTTACAGCTGGTGGAATTGCACATCTCTGAATTCCTATAAAACTCTCAGGTGAGGAGAGGGTGGCTGTGTTGGAGGACACGAGTACATTGGAACACTGGTAATCAAATAGCTAGCACAGCCTGTGCCAGGTGGCTGGGAGATAGACCTGAGGCAAGCAGCAGGAGAGGATGGAGGCTTGCAGGCCAGTGGCTGGCTGGCTTTGATACAGGTTGGATGCTAGTAGGCCTTGTGCCAGCTGCAGGCAGACTTGTGGCTAGCATGTCCGATTCGAGTTGACCTGGAAGCGGGTGTGTGGGAAGCATCCGTACAGGTGGAGGTGATAGGAAAAACGGGATATGGACAGAAAAAGCACATCCAGCTGTAGAAGGCTACCTCAAGGGTGAATTCAGAGTCCCTCCAGGGAGCCTGGCTCTTCATTAAGGAAAATGTCCCTATAGACACTTACAGTCCTCTCTTGTCTGCCGGGTCTGTTGTGGCCAGTTTGTACTGGAACCAAGTGCAGACACGCAAGCAGGCTGGTGTGATGAAGTGATTTTATAGGTGTCACTTATAGGTGAACCACAGTCTGGATCCGGACCCAGATGGTGTCCTATCCGGACCCATACTTAGAACCGATACATCGTTGGTAATTTTCTGATTTTGGCAAAGCGTTTCTGTTTTAACCATCAGCCTTTACAGCACTGGTTTAGCAGCCCAGGGAACTCACAGAACAGTTGCATGCAGTGCAAATTATCTAAAGTAATGCCACTCAGTCAATCAATTTAAATCAAATCAAAAGTAACTTAACGTGGAATGTTCTATAAAGAGACGAGTAGAGAGCAGAAAAAGAGTTTTATTCAAGACTGGACAGAGTCCTACATGTTCACTTTTTTGACAGGCAGTTCAAAAACAGTATGTCTCACATGTTCAGAGACTTGATTGTTAAAAGCAGCATTGTGAAACAATACTACACCATTCCAGCCCAGATTAAAAATCCTGGCATGACATGTTAGAGCTCTATTCTCACACTGAACAAGCAAAGAGGGTGTTGGATATAAGTGAAAAATAAGAAAAGCAGCTGTTCAGTTGTTAAGATGTGTTGAAATGTACAATCCTTTCCTAAGACTTAGCACTATTTAAAAAAGGAGAGAGGAGCATTTATTTTTGATTAGAGTAATTATTTCTTACCCCTCCAATTCAATGTGCAAGCTATTAGTGCAAGACAATTAATATTGTTACAATGTTGACCACACACAAATGTCAATACATCCAACATTTCAATATATATTGCTTTGTATCATAGATCTAGACCTCTGAATTTTAAATGAATACATCTGGACTAAAGATGAAGGGCAGGCAGGCAGACACAGACAACAGGTAGCAGACAGCATGAACAGCACAAATGGAAACACTTTGGGACGTGAGCAAATAGTGTGGAAACTGACAGGGTAAAGGAGCTGGAATAAATACAAAGGAGAGAATGACAGAGGTACAGGTGTGTAGCAGGGTGAAGAGGTTGTAGTGATTGAGAATGGCAGCAGGGGAAACTGGGAGCAGGAGGAAAGTCGAAGGTCTGGTGGGCGAATGGAGCATGAGAGAAATCATGAAAGGTTATTTTACCATATGATTTGAATGACAACATGGAGTCAAAGAATAACTAGGACCAGCCAACAACTAACAACCTCAGATGGCTACCAGCCTGTGCAGCTAATTTGTAAACTTTTGGGGGTTTTCAATTTTGACCAAAATAGGACACAACATACTAAGGATATGGGCATACACTGATTTGCAAATATAAATTTTACTGCCACTTTGATTACAAAGACATTTTAAGTTTGAACATAGAAATATGCAAATCAGAGGCTAGTGTGTGGCTAATTACCACCTTTCATGAAGCATCAGTCTGGTGTTTTTCCTGGAAATCACAATGACAACACACAGAATAGAGTCCTAATGGCTGGTCCTTGAAGCTGATTGAGAAAATATAATGGATGTGGAGAGCAGAGCATTGCACGGACCTCTTCACAGCTGCTAAATGTGATTTGTCCAGAGCTGCCTCTTAGGGCCACACTCTCCACGCTGTCCAGTGGACCTTCTGCTCCGTGCTGACCCGCCTGCCCTCACCTCTCACCTCTGTCCGTCGCAGCTGCCACAATGTTATGATGGACGGGCATTTTCCTCCAGAGTTAAAGGCTCCCTTCTGGTGCTCGTAGGTGATTTATTCGAGACAGATAGTAGCAAGTAACACAACGCTTTGTGAAATCTTTGTAGGTGTTCCTCGTGCTGTTTTTTTTCACAGCTTGACAGAAGCAAAAAGAAAAAAGATGGGTAAAGGGCGGTTATGTAAAGGTAGCGAATGAAAAGACGAGCCTTTCTCATACTGTGTCTGCCTCCAGCTTGACTGCTGGGTAATATAAACAGTGGAGATTAGCTATAAAAGTTAACATCCCCATGCCACAGTTTCCATTAAAAGACCTCTTTCATTGTATTTCTAACAGAAATGAGCTCATTAAAATTCATTGCACCACAGTTTCTCTCACAGACCTTGGACAGATTGTCAAAACATGGCATTTTTTAATGCTTTCACTGCTGTGGCAAATGAAGATATTGTGGAGGGATGTGGCATTGTGACATGACTGAAACAAAAACCTAATTTCATTCACACTCAGGGACCACCAACAGCCTATCAGAGCCCTGTCCCGAGGTAGGCATCAATCATGGGAGCACAGGCTGCGCTTGTCTTGTGTGCTAGCTCCTTCCAAAGCTAAAGAAAAGGCTTTGACAAGGGCCCATTATTCAGCAGCTCATCTCTTGTTGCTTACACATCACCTGTCAGCTCGTTGGTCAGCCACGTACTCAGAGGTTGCAGTTGGTCATCAGTTACAACTCCAATGTGACATCATTACAGCCGGCCCTAGGCTGTGTGTTCCTCTGTTTAACAAGGTGCTATTTGTTGTCAGTCAGGAGTGCAGGGCAGTAAGGGAGTGTGGGAAAGGTTTAAGAACAGATATATTTTGAGATGAGTTTTTTCATGTCTAGAAAACTTGAACCTCCCTGTGATTAAACCACCCTATTCGTCAATGCTTTTGGGTTGGTTAGATGGGTTGAAAAACAGTAGTGGGTTGATTTTCACATCAAAATAAGTAGACGTTTATAGAGCAACTGAACAAAAGGCCACTGCTGTAGTTTTACAAGTCAAGGCAATCTCAACACTAATCAAAATTCTACTACTACTCCTTCTAATTGGAATTATAATAACTGTTATTTAATCAAACCATATATATGCCCTTGATCCAATTATCAGCACAAGAAATATTTGTTAAGGAAAATTAAAGTAAATATTTAAATGCAACAGATGTAACGTTTGTTAAATTAAACTACCTTTCTTAGTCAGGTCAAATTGATTATAATTGAATGAACATTAGTCAGATTGTTTATTTTCACAAAATTCAGCCTTGCTTTATGAACTACAGGTTTAATCTGTTTCACTAATGTCAGTGCAGGTAATTGAACTAATATGGTTTTAAAATCTTTACTGATTTTAGTGTCTTGTTTCAATTAATGCTGCTTTCATTACTTGTAGTAATAAATATTTGTTTCCCCTTGAATGACGAGTATGTCCATTAATGTGCATAATAAAGGGAAAAAAAACATTCAAAAACAATTTTACATCGTCTTTTCACATCTGGCATTAACCACAGACACCTGTGTGGAAGATACTGGACATGGTTTTCCATGCATGGAATGGACTCACAGGTACACCTGGCTGAAAGTGCATTATAATCCAATGGGCTGTAATGAAGTCCATGTTCAAGAAGGTTGTAAAGGTTTTGTTTTAAAAAGCGACTGATTCAAGTGTGCAAATATCTTTTTCCTCTATTACAGTACAAATTAAAATATATGAGGGTTGGCCAAAGGAAATTGTTCAATAATGTCCACAAAAATAAACATAATGTGCATCTACTGCTTTGCAGCCTAACTTATTAGTTTCTTAGCACAAGTTAAATTAGAATATTCCACCACCACCATGTTTCTCCTGCTCATTTCCTTTCATACTGTACACCGCTCTGTGACTGCCATAAATATCAAATTCGGATTCATCAGTAAATAGGACATTTTTTTCCGGTCACCTACTGTGAAATGGAGATATTGCTGAGCCCACCCCAAACGTTTGGCCTTGTTTCCCCTCCTGAGATGTGGTTTAGAAACTGTTACTCGTCCTCTGAAACCACGACAAGACAGCCTTCTTTTGACAGCCCACTTGCTGAGTGGAGTCTTGCGTTCTTTATTTAGCTAATTCTATATCTGTGATGAAGTTGCTTTTCCATCTCTCAGGGAACTAAGCTTGATGTGTTCCTCCTCTGATGGTTTGGTCACTTTTGGTTTGTCGGATCTGTCTGATCACGCCCAGTGAGTGACAGCTGTTGTTTTAGGGAGAACTAGCCTGCTGAGAAATGACCAAAAGGCATCTAATAATTTGTATTGATCTCTCATCCTATTGAACTCAACACATGTATTTAGATATTTATAGTATACATTTAAAATAACTTACCCATGACATAGAGGTTTACAAATATTTAACTGAAAAGTTCTATCCAGTAAATATAATTTAATGCACAGAAATGATTTGATTTAATGCTCATCTGTATTAGTCAAACCCAGGCCCTATTGAGTTTAATGAAATATATCCAAGTGTACTTATGTGCATCTGCTTCTGTTTAGGTTAACGGTTGCCAATAGAAAAGCCTATGCCATCAATTTAGCATTAGATATGTCATCAATCAGACCTTGACATCCATCATATCAGAAATTGAACACATTGACTTGCCAATGTCTGGCGTTCATACAGGGACTGATAAAATGCATTTGAAAACAACACTGGATGTGCAAAGTATAAAATAGGTGCTTCATATCGTAAAATAGTACATTTCTCCTTGTTCTAATATAAAAGCCCAAATTCTGCTCATATAGGTCTGCTGTAACCTAGCTCGCTGTGTCGCTGCAGGATTAGTGATAAAGGCGAAGGGTTTATAAGCAGGTAGCAGCGGTCAAGGAAAACCACAAGGGAGATGGGTGTGTGTGTGTGTGTGTAACAACTAAAAAATGAAAGTGTATAGCAGCAAAGGTGGGGGAAGGGCAGGATTCAAATGGCATTTGTGATAAGGTGACATTTAGAGAAATCTCATATCAATCTCCTTTGAACGAAAAGGTTCGATCCCTGAAAAAAAAAGGTCGGGCTGTTGCTCACAAGTTGCAGTAGCAAAGGATCACACCATACTACACACCTCATTTTTTAATTTGTAGCATTTGACTGAGCGAAACATCTGATTGTGACTTATTTAGGTCATGATAAAGGATTAAGCACCTACTGCTTGAATAACATTTTTTACTACTGTGATGTTGACTAAAGAATTTAATAAAATTAAAGTAGAAAATAAGTTTTGACTTTGTTGTGATCATCACAAGCCAGTGGTCATAGTTCACTCTCCTCATTAGGGCAACAGCACTGATCAGAGTTAACAGTTGTCATGGAGAAACATGCAATCAGCTGGTGTTTCTCTCCCTTTCACCACGCGTACCCTCCCCTCACTCCCTTCCTCCGCCTGTAGACAGTACAGGCCCTGTTGTTGTCAGATAGTGATGGAGCATGTGCAGTGTGGGAAGGAGGATCTCAGCTGTTCGTCCTGGAGAACTCATCTCCCCTCCCATTCCGGTCCTAGGTGAGCTTCAATACTTCCCCCAGACCTCCCTTTCCTTTTGGCTGCCCTTACCCAAACTAAGCTCATTTGTCCCCCCCAAGAGAACCATGATCTGCCTTTTGTTCGGGCCCCAACCTCCCATTCATGTCCCCCAGGAGAGCAGACAAAAGAGGAAGAGACACTGAACCCAGGCCTGAACCCTTTGCCCAGACAGACTGCGTAAAGCGACCATAAAGAGATGCATGGCTTGAATGGAGCTTTGCTGTGATGGGGAGCCCTTTAGCTTTAACTACATAGCCTCTGTGTCTGGGGTGTTCTCAATTATTTTGTGTATCTTTACATTTCTATGACTCACAGCGTAAAACATGGTGGTTCTGAAAGCTCAATTCACTGCAACTAAAGAAAACACCAAAACAACCAAATGTGATACAAATACATGTCACACAAACAAACATCTGCAGCTTTATCTTATCAGTACATTTATAGTATAACGAAATATAGAAATAGAAAACAAATAGAAATGCCAAAGCAAGGAATCACAAGCAAATACAGCGACAATAAAAATATAGTTGACACAACCAAATAAAGCAAACACATACACGTAAAAACAAAAAATAATGAAATGTTCTGAAAGTTCAAACAATAAAACAGGAACCCTGCATGTTGAACCAAGTTATGTAAAATGTTCGCAGGTATGATCAATACTGCTGAACACCAAGCCACCATCATCAGCACTGCTCTGTGAAGTGATTCTTGTAAAATGGCCACAAATAGTTATGTTAGTGACCCCAAAAATTGCTTTCACACCCACAATCACAGGAAGAGGAGTGATGTAAAGTGGCAAATAGGATTTTCTGACCTTCACATTTATTTGTAAATGTATTACAACATAGAACTCACACACTTTATTTGAACTAATAATACACATATCTTTGTGTTGTTCTTTACCTTATTAAAACATTGTTCAAACAATTACAGTGTGAATTGGAATAAGGTGTTTCAACCCCTGAGCTAATGACATCAACTAAAGCTAACTGGATCAGGATTTAGTAAACCTGAAACCCAACTGGAGTTGTGTGTCAGAGCTATTTTGACTTATTGTTCACAAGAAGCATGTGCTGATGTGAACCAGGCCTCACAAGTTATTTCTGTTGCTCCTCTCACTTGAAGTAGGCGTCCAGCTAAGAAGACTCCAAAGACAAAGCAGAATAATCAGTGAGGTAAAAAAAGAAGCCCACTGGTTTCTTTTTTAGTGAAAGGCTTCATGCCTCTATCTGGTCTGCAGAGCGGTCTAGGAATTGCGAGCAGGTTAACATCTCTGTTCGTGAGTCACCAATACAAATATCATGGTGCATGGTGTATATGGTTTGTCCATAGCATCACACCAGGAAAGAAGTAGCTGCTCTCCACAAAAACATCACCGTCTGCCTGAAGTTTTCCAAAGAGTGGCACTCCACAGTGCTGCTGAGAAAATGTTTTGTGCACTGTTGACATAAAGGTTGTTGGGGAAAAGTAAACAGCATATCAAAATAAAAACGTTATCTCAGTGTTGAAGTACAGATAAGAAAGCATCATGATTTGGGACAGTTTATCAGAGTATCTCAGGGCTGATGCACATAGATAATAATAATAATCAAGGATAATCAGACCGATTTTTGACCCAATATGCTCCTTCCAACAATTGTGGGGGCAAACCCGAATAGACGCCAGTTGGAGCGGATATTCTGCCCAATAGTTTACAAAATAACCTTAATGCTACCAATTGAGTACTACAGAATGACAAAGAAAATCCACCTGTTGAAATCAGAGCTCAGATCTAAACCCAACAGAGAGAGACATTCACACCAGAACATGTCTGAGCTGAAGCAGCTCTGTAGGAACAATGGTCAGATCACATATTATGACAAACTGAAAATGCAGACGTTTGTCAGTCAGACATTTGAAAGACTTTAGGTGTATTGTAAATATGTGCAATAATATCTGAATTATAAAATCTAAATATTAAAACAGATATTTGTGTTTCCTTGTGTTTCTATATCTGGTTGTGTTGGTTTCTTTTTACTACCGCTGTCAAACATCAAAATGAACATGTGTCTGTCTTTTTTCAAAATCCTTCATTGTCAAACTGATGAAGCGGTTTTTCCATCTACATGTGTTATATCTATTTGCATGTGTTTTCTTAGGCTGCAGCGCGTTCAGCTCCCAGGTTCACCACAGGAAACAGTGATGAGTGTGCGAGCTCTGTGTTAGTATGCTGAGGAAGCAAGATACAGGAATTTAAATTCTTTTTGCAGCGATGCAACTTGCTCCTGATAGTAAAATATCAACTCTGGATCCTTGTTGTCAGGTTGAATCCTGCAGCTTACGCTTCTGTCATGCTTTGCGGCACAAATCACATCAAATTTAAACCGTAAGCTATATTACCGTAGGCTTTACAGCCTTGTAGGAATACTATGAACCCCCCGACATGTTAATCTACAAGGCAATACAGTCTGACATATACAGAGGCTGCTTATCTGTCTCCACCTGTTTGATGTTAAATATGAGCTTGGGTTCAGTTAGGAGGCAACGGGTGGGATCTGCCATACCGTTCTATAGGGGCTCCCTTGCACGGCTTAAAATATAAGCGATAAGGACCAAATATCAGCATATATCCGTGCTGTTACATATTATTACAAAAACCTGGTGCGGGCTGATATGTGTTCTGTGCAGTAATGGAGCATGCACGATCATAGGCAGGAAATGTAAGATGTTAAAATGAGATTACCATTAACCATTATTTCCTAAAGGTAGAGAATGCTCAAAATGGTGTTGGCATCAAAGTGTCCACCACCAACAACAAATAAATAATACCTCAGTGTGGCCTGTTCATGATACACACTGCCCTATTTTATATCACAGCAATGTAAGAGGAGACTCACCAGTTTGTACTGTATGATATTAATTCCCAGTGTAGTCAAACATATCACTGTCCGCCCGCAGGAAATTACAAACTCGATAAAAGGGAAATAATCAAAAACTGGTGAAGTAAACTCTCCTACCACACAAGCAATGGCTCATCCCACTCATCACTTAGACATTTCTTAATTAAACATTTTTAACTGGTCGCACTGATGGAAGCCTGCAGCTCTCTACTTGTGCTGATGTTCAACTTTGATGATGTCAAGTAAGAAATATGGAGCCAAAATAAATATATTTCAAATCCTCACGCCAGTCTCACAAATGCCAGTTAGAGATGGAGATTTTCCCCCTGGGTTGACAGATTTTACAGTAAATATGACATGAAATGAATATGGTATACAACGAATACAAGTTGTTTCTAACATTTGTGGACATTTCCATCTACTCAGTCAAGTGATTAAATCTGATACCAAGATTTAAACATGTATAGTTGTGAGAGCATAATTTCCACTGAGGTCCAAGTCAAGTCAAATCTATTTATATAGCATCAAATCACAAATTCACCCAGATATAAAACCATCTATCCTTATTCACCTTGGACACAGGGTCAAAAAGATTTTGATCTTGTACATTGATATTAACAAATAGTCCAGAAGTTTCTAGTTGTAAATCATCCTTTTTAAACATGTGAAATGAATATGCATGAGGAATTCATGTGGACATTTTTGTGGGCATTACTTTACAATCATTGAGCCATTGGCAATGACTTGAGAACCTTATTTGCTTTTTGTTGAAATAGTAAATATTTTTTTATTGCTAGTGATGTATTAGTTTCAAGTGTCACAGTTTTTCTCTTGGTTAGTTAAATGTGCTTTGACTTACATGCTCCACTCACTGAGGTTAAGTAGTTGTGTCAGTATATTGCTTTAGTTAGTCTCTTAAATTTATAGTTAAAATGTAATAAAATAAATTGCATCTTTCAGTGAGCTTTTGGTTTTTGTTTCATTGTAACACCAGCAAAGCAGATGCATGAGATAAGATATCTAACTTGACTAGAAGTGAATTTATGCACCATCTGTAAAATAGACATTTTTTGTTAGTGTGACACTGTCTGGTGCAGTACACTTTACCATCTTCCACACTTTCCACCTTCATTTCAGATTTCTCCTGGCTTGCCCTTGTGTAACCCTGCAAGAGGACAGAGGAGTTGAAAGATGAGATTCGTGTTCCCTGGGCTCACTTGGGTGTCCCAGTGGGTTTGTGTGCCATTGCTTCTCCCTGCCGCTCCTCTGTGAGGTCAGATCAAGAGGTCAACTCACCCAGGGGGGTCCCCAGTTCCTGCTAGACACATTCCTCTGTTTGCTTTCTGAATTCAAGATGGACAGGATAACTACTTTACCTTGGTTTTGCTAACTGTCAATTCCACTTTCCAAACAGAACAAATATTTGTCAAATCAAGTCCATGGAGTGGTTTGGATCTGATTACTTTTGTTTTATTTAAAGTCTGGTTTAGCTATCACCAGTAGAAGATTAGTTAAGTGGTTAGGTATAATTCTTAATCGACCTCAAACATCGAGTTTTCTGTGGACGAAATTGTTTAACATGTTTATTTATAGAAGGTTGGTGCTGTTCATTGGTTAAAATGGGCCACGTACATACCAGTGTTGAATAATTGTGGGGTTTGTTTATATTGCAAAGGTCTTGCAGATTACAGACAGTAAGTATGTGCACTGTCATCTTTGATGGCCGAAGCAGTTGTCGAATGTAGGTGGCAGTCAGTAACAGGGTGCCAACTGTAGCAACACAAAAGGTGGGACTGAGAATGGCTATAGGGTCAGAGGTCAGGGACCAAAGCACAGATACGAGCTCGTGACACTTTGTTGAGCACATTTACTGGCCATTTATACAGATGGGTGCAGCAGTTGTGACTGTGTGTGGTCTGTAACAGCAGCTCCTCTGCCCGAGCATTGCAGTGTGCCCTTCATCTAAATAACACATAAAGGATGACTAATGCTTCTCATGCACAAAAGTTGTCCCACCTCTTCTGTTGTTAACACCTAAAACTTGATTTTGTGATTTTGTGCATCATGTATCCTACATACTGGAGTTAGTACATAATTGACATACTGTCACCCAATGAAAATATTAGACCTAGCTCAGCTTAGTTAAACCAACTCCTGAGGGAGATATCTGTTCCCGCTAACTAGTCGCTAGCATTTTCTGCTGCTGGGCAGGTAGTGTTCTGTGGGTTCATCAAAGCTATACTGAAGACAGATGTTTTATGTCACTCATCTCACTCTTAGAAGGAAAGCAAATACTTGCATTTCACAAAATGTTGAACTATTTCTTTAAATCCAGGTCACTTGCAAGTTGCCTGATTCTACCAGGCGATCTGATGTCTAGACTACAATCCCTCATGTATTAGAGATTTTTCTTTTTACAAATTTGATGCAAATAATAACAGTATAATCAGTGGAAGCATAACCACTTGGTCTCTCTTTGTCTCCATATCTCATGAAAGCTGTCTTGGGGCCCATCTATTCCCTGAGTTATGAATTATGAATCGCTGCTAATAGGCTGCTTCTCCCTTGTTTAACTTAGTGTGGCTCCAGGCTTATCGCTGATGGCTGCTTCTTCTTGGACTGCCTACCTCAGTGCTCATCACTGTATTATTCCTCCCTTCACTGTGTTATTGTCTCATTATTGCATTACTGAGGCAGGGGCTTCAAAAGCTCCGGGAGGACAAGGTAGACTGGGTCTCTGTCCAAGTGACCTTCCCTGAGGACTTAACCCACACCGTCCCACCTTGGTGCTGCATAATGGATGAAGGACAGACATTGGGTGGGAGGGGAGGAATGGGAGCGATGGGCCCTTATTACCTTGTGATTAATTTTTAATGAGGTAAACAGGTCTTTCCAGGTCACCTGCAACCTCACACACCCATGGCAGGTGGTGTGTCTTCTCCATCGGCTGCCTTATTGCTGCCCTCTTTGACATCTTCCATGGCTGCAGGGGCTCCATAGTATAATTAGGTCTCACTGTCATTGACAGAACGTGTGTCATTTCCCACAGAGTCCCTTCTCTTTCCTTCAAGTTAGATGCCATCAATTATACAGTGGCCAGAAGACCCTATTAGCTTCGAGCAACCTTTCCCTCACTCTTCCTCTTGCTCTTGCTGCCTAAGTTTTCCAGCAGTGGGTCACTACACAATCAAGTTAACGTGTATTGTTTCATAATTAATTACGTTGCACGTAACAGCTCATAAATTTGAGTTTAAACAGGTTGTGTGGTGGAAACCTGTTTTTGAAAACATCCTGTCCTCTTGCAGCCTGTGATTCTCTTCAACATTGTGGCTGTAAAATTCAGTGCTGGTGTTCTCTCTTGTATGTTATAGTAGAATTTTTTTCATCCCAGTATATGTTAAATGACAGCAAATAAAACTGAACATTGTTATGCTCTAATGGAAATAAAAGAGACTCCTTCAAGCAGACGTCTGGTTCCAGAGCGGCAGAAATTGGATGACAGGCGAGGATGCACATACGGGGTGTCATCTGGGAAATCAAGCCCGCTCAGTTCACTTGCTCTGAAAGTCAGTGAACAGGTACGCCTTCGCATACGAGAAGGTGGAGAGCTCCCACAGCAATTCTCTGCAAAGCCTGGGGAGGCTGTGAAGGAAGGAGAGAGAAAGAGAGAGAGTGTGACAGGAAGGTGAGAAAAGGAACAGATGGAGAGATGCGGGGAATCTACATTTACAGTCATTTAAAACAGGTGCTATACATAGTACAGCTTTCAACCCATCATCTCATCTAAATGATATCATTACAGCCAGAAGTCATTAAAAAAAGATCGTTTCCCCTGGACTGTATAGATTCCCTCCCTCTCCCCAGGGAGCGGGGATGAAAATGAATTTAGGGCCCCTCAAGTCATTGAATTTGCTTTTTATCACCCGATAGCCGTGCTACATATGTGCCATTGTGCTGTATATAGGATTAGAGAGGATCTTTTCTGCCTGACTGGCTACCAGCTCTCAGCAACAAGATGAGGATCATTTCCCCTGCTGAGAAAAGCTCCACTCAGCCTAGACGAAACACTCAGCACACACACCCCACTGGTGTTCGGTATGGATATTCGCTCACATAACACCAATCTTTATCAACATGTGGGGGATTTGAGACTGGATGTATGTCCCTGAAGGCTGTTTTATATTCCTATGGCATTAAAATGACTCGCTTTGCATCATTATTTCAAAGTTTGCTCAACAAATTCCAGGTTTGCTGAGAAGCTTGTTTATGATTCATTAAGCAAAGGAGAAAACCTTCACATTTTTCAAGACCTTTATTGTTCTCCAGCACCATCACTACCTGCAAAGCCCTGTTTGATCAGTCGAAGGGGTCATATTCTGAATTAATAAGTGTCACGCCATCCTCCACACAGGCTCTCATGGTGGATCTTTTGATGCACATTTCTCTGCCCTTTGAAGCTTGTGTTTTTTTCCTCAGACTGAAGGCTGGATGGGTGCTGTGTGGAGCAGATCCTCCTGAGCTCTTTGTTCCTGTGTTTATTTGAGGAGGTTCTGTCTGTTTACATCAAATTCTTGATGTAAACAGAACGGCTGGTAATTGCAACCAGTGTACATTTGGTACCCTGAGCAAACTGCAATCTAGAGATGGTTCCCTGACACAACTGTTGGATATAGTATGTCAGGTTTCCACTTGGCGGTCCCCGTCTGAGCAGTTCAATGGTTGATTAAATGACAAAGAATTCAGTCAGTACATTGACATACATACAGTCCTGCTCACCATTATTGGCACCCAAGAAGTTTAAGTACATAATGTGGAATATCTCCTGAAAAAAACGAATCAAGTGAAACAACTTTTTTCTATAGAGAATTCGTGTTTGATACAAAAGAGCAAATGATAAACAACAATTTAAAACAATAAACAATGGGGGAATAGAAAAACTTAAAGCTTGCTGTGTCACTGATACTGGCACCCTTTGCTGTAAATCAGTATGGAAACACATTATGACTCACCTGTGGTAAATCACAAATGAGAATCACCTGTGATAAATTGTCTGTGCCCATGTGACATTAATTAGCCAATGAATGATGACTTCTGTGTTTTAAAAAGCCACCTGTTATTCCCTGTTCCTTTGTCACAATGGTGAAGACAAAGGAGCTGTCTGAGGACATCAGAAGGGCTATTATTAGCATACACAAGACCTCCAAAGGGTATAAGGCCATCTCCAAAGACCTTGGTATCCCTGTTTCAACAGTGCGTAATGTTATTAAGAAGTTTGCCAAGCATGGAACTGTCAAGAACCTCCCTGGACGTGGGGGGGAAGAGAAAAATTGATGAGAGAAGTCTTCGAAGGTTGGTGCGAATGGTGGAAAAAACACCACGTCAAACATCCAAAGACCTGAAGGCCAACCTGGAACAGTCTGGGGTCATGGTTTCAACAAGTACCATACGCCGCACACTAAACCAAACAGGGCTTTATGGGCGAAGGCCAAGGAAGACACCATTGCTGAGGAAAAGACATAAAAAGGAACGACTGATCTTTGCCTGGACAAACCGCAGTCCTTCTGGGAAAATGTTCTGTGGACAGATGAAACAAAAATAGAGCTTTTTGGCAATGCACACCAACAGTTTGTTTACAGACGGCGCAATGAAGCCTACAAGGAAAAGAACACCCTACCAACAGTTAAGCATGGTGGAGGATCCATAATGCTGTGGGGCTGCTTTGCTGCATCTGGTACTGGAGGCCTTGACCGTATCACAGGAATCATGAAATCAGAGAATTATCAAGAGATTTTAGAGCGAAATGTCCTACCCAGTGTAAGAAAACTTGGTTTGAGTCAAAGATCATGGGTCCTCCAGCAAGACAAAGACCCAAAGCACACATCCAAAAGCACGCAGGAATGGTTGAAAAGGAAAAAATGGACTGTTTTAAAATGGCCAGCAATGAGTCCTGATCTCAATCCGATTGAAAATCTTTGGGGTGAGCTGAAATCTGCTATTGGGGAAAAGAACCCTGCAAACGTTCAAGAGCTTGAACAAATTGCAAAGGAAGAGTGGGAGAAAATACCAGCTGAGAAGTGCAAGAAGCTTATAGATGGCTACAAGAAACGTTTGGAGGCTGTCATCACTGCCAAAGGGTGTGCAACCAAATATTAAAGAGGGGTGCCGTTATTGCTGCACATGATGTTTTTTCTGTTTCTTCTTTGAAATTATAATATGCAAGTTGAAAAAACAATTTTCTTTGTTAAATTACTTTGGACCTCCAATTAAAAGATCCTGATGATGTAAATTTGGTACATTTCCATTTATTTCTGAAGATATTGTACAGGTTATGCAAAAAATGAAGGGGTGCCAATAATGGTGAGCAGGACTGTATCATCTCAGTCACATCTAATTTTATGACAGCAAGAAAAACTCAAAGATACTAATCTCCTAATTCTTAAGATTTTCCATATTTGACAGCATTGGTACAGATATTTTGTCAGCTGTCACCATTCTATGCTCTTGCATTCAGTAACTGCTTTTCTATAGAATAGTTTTCACTTTGACTAAATCCAGAATTCCCAGTTCCATATCCACACACAAACGATTCACTGCATGTATTCAATGTTCTGCAGTTCACAACAGCTAATTCTGGAATAGTTGTTGTTGTCCATTTTCTTTATGTTGGCATCCAATAATTGAAACGATTGTGGCACGACTAGCGGAGATGGGCATCAGGGATGACAGTGTTGGACGACAGTGTTGGGTCATATCTCTTGAGAACAACATCTTTTTTCGCTTTCTCTGAACAAGCAACTTCTGTGACAGTTCTGTGACATGGCGTCTTTTTGGCAACAATTGTAAACATGGTGACGCTAAAGAGGAATGATGTCTCTTGGCACCACGTTCCCAATCACCTACAGAATTGCGTAAGTCAAGGCAACGATTTTTGTTTCTATCAATCTAAATCTTCAGCCATCAGGAATAGACATTAAAAGAACAAGACCTGATGTATCCTATTAAGCTGGGCAGACACTGTGAAAATTTAGAATTATAATTGTTGAATTCCAGATGACACAATGAGAAAATCGTCTGTGGGGAAACGTTAATGGTCACAATATACGTACTCACACTGTATGGTCTGATCATCATGCTGCGACATGAGGGCTCACACTGTACATATCTGTCGGCCCCTCTGTATTGTCATTGCAGATGTCAAAGTTTGTTTACTTTTACAATAAAGTAATGAGTGACCATATGTGCCATTCTGTATTCCTCTCTGGTATGTTGGTCATGTTAGGATACAAGCCTGGCCTCTATGTGTTGTGTCACCATATCCTGGTTTCACTTTTGCCATTTTGTGGATTGAGAAAAAAAGATGCTGAGTTTGGGGAATCTAAGATATAAATACGATATTTCAACTGTGCCAGGGCTTGAAGATGGCCAACAGTCAAGGTCACATGACTGCTTTGGAGCATCTGATCACTCCATGATACCCCCCATTCACTGCATGAAAAAAACTCAAATATGAATCATGTGTCTCAGAAATCGGGTCAAATCAGGCACAAATCCAACAGTGTATGTCCAGCTTTAGGCTGTGGTGAGTCTACCTGCTGTGAACAGTGTGAATGACCCTTTGCTGCTCCAAGTTGTACAAAATTGTATAAAATTTGATTGATTGATTGATTGAGGTCAACTCAGATACTATTGACCAATACATAATCCATTTCTCATGTTGGGATTGCAAAGTATGTTTATTGCTATGAAATCAGGGTATATTCCAATTCTATGGCCAAGATCCAAGAAAACTTTAAACAGTAAACTTGTTTCAGTGGAACGATACAGTTACTGGATTTACACAGGCAGAGGGTGCAAAAATATTTATCGTCAAGTTCACAAAAGCCTGCAAAATCACACCAGTAATTGCAAAAAAAAGTAAAGTCTCTATCGTCACCTGGTGGCTGGCTGCCTTTTAGGTCATAAATACAACCTCCTCCATATTAATGGATTGGACATTGGCCAAACTAAAATAGGAAAGTAAACATCCCATACATTTTTCTCAAAGATGTTTTCTGTTTAGATTTAGGTAGTTCTTATCATCCTGATATTTGTGCTCAGTTGTCCGGTATGTTTGGTTTTAATTTTGCTATAAAATTGGGTTCCAATGTCATGATTGACTGCTGAGACCAACTCGTGATAGGTCAAACACAGACATCGACAGGACCTTAATTTATCGGCTCCTTCCCCAGACTTTGGCGAGTGATGCTCCAGATGGCAGCGCTCTTATCAAGTATATTTCATCCTCATTTCTCAATAGTGGGAGGAAGTGCAGATGTGTCATCCATCTTAATATACAGTCTATGGTTTGAATAAACTGTGACCTTACTATTCAGTTCGCACTCAAGCTAACTAGCATGTTTATTGACAGCTATGACTGAGTAGAGCGAGAATGTTACTGTTAGTTGGAGTAATTCAACTAGCTCCACTGTAGCCACTATGTTAACAAACGCTAAGAATGACAGAATTTGTTCGGATGAAGTAATTACACTGATTTCGCTGCGACACATGTGACTTTTTCTAAAAACCCTAACCACAATAGAATAAACGGCCAAGTCAACATTTTTAAAACTTTATTTTTGACGTCAGTTTATATTCACTTTTTGGGATCTCACTCCCGGATTTCAATTTGTTCGTACGATATGTTAATGTTGGCCTTGGTCATATCTTGGTCACTAACTACTATCTATCCATCTTGCTTTCCATTGGCTTGGCTACTGCAATTTGCAGCAAATGGTCCAACCCCAACCCCCCACCCCATGTCTTTCTCTCAGTCACTCTCCCTCGTTTCAGCCTTGAGGCGTCCTGTTTCTTCAGCTCCTTCGCTTTCAGTCACAATGCTGTGGAGAGGGTGAATGGGTGGGGGGCATTTAAGAGAGCAGTAGGTGGGAGTGGAGTCTGACCGCATAGGGTCTACTGTTTAAGAGAAAGGGAGTTCTCTCTTTCACTCCCTCTCTCTCTCTCCCTGTCGCTCTGCGTCTCTTTATCTTTCTCTCTCACCCTCACCCTCTTTCTCTCTCCTCACTGGCTGCACATCAGCCGGCTCTCTAGGTAGACTCGAGTAAACACTCTACGAGAACAGAGAGAAGAGGGAAGATGACAGAGCTGTCAGCACTCTGAGAGATACAGACTGGTGAGAACATTTGCCAGGGCTGCCTGATAAGACTCTGCTACTGCTTCGATTTTGCAATCAGAGGAGAGCATTGTGTGTGAGGTAAGTCACCTTCTTTACCTGCATGGAATGAATGTGTTTGAATGGTGAGCAGGGGGAAATGGCTGAGTGCCTTACCTAATTAAGAGGAATGAGAAAACTGAATTGCAGAGCTTGACAAATGTTTAACTTCAACCACATTCTCTTAGCTTTTTTTCTCACTTTTATATAAGTTAATGTTAAAACTTTCAGATTTAATTTTTTTTAGTAATTTTTATGAAATGTGATGTAGGGATGCAATTAATGATTATTTCCATTATCAATGTGTCTTTTGTAGATCAACTGTTTAAGGGTAATATCTTTCAAATGTATCATTTTTTAACAATATAAATATCTGAATATAACCCCAATCAAAATGTGACAATTTTGCTTGATAATTAACACATTATTAATTAGTGAACTGTCAATTAATTGACTGTATTGATTGTGACCGTAGATGCTATATTCCCACTCCAGTGAAGAGTATGGGTGCTTAGCAAATAAAAGCAGCTTCTGTAATTCATCCTCATGTTTTACAAGAGAGGACTTCAGAGACTGGCTTAATTTTGGTCTTTACTGCATGCACCTGGGTACCAATTATGTTTTACTGTCAAAGTTTTTCCTCTTGCCGGCTATTTTCCATTTATTACCAGGGCAGTTAAAAAAAGACTAATGTCTTCAGAGATGGAAGTCTGTGATGATCTACTGAATTATTCTGCTTGCATTAGGGCTGATGCTGAGCTGATGGGTTTGCAGTGGAGAGTTAGTGTGTTAATGTGTGTGTGTGTGTGTGTGTGTGTGTGTGTGTGTGTGTGTGCGGGCTGCTTGTCTGTATAGGTCCAGCTGTACACTTTATGGTTGCCAGCAGACAGACAGTAGGCTTGTGTAACCCAGGAGACAGACAGCTGCTCGGTATTAGATGCCGCTGGTTGGTTCCTCTCCCAGATCTCCAGCATATATGTTGCTGTAAACCAGCAGCCTCACCGGCATATGTGTTACGTGCGCGCACACCCACACCCACACACACACAGACACGCGCTCACCATGTGCTTCCGAGTCTCTTATCTCCAGGTCAGCTTCATTTATTTGTCAGCTGTGTCTCATGGGGAGACGGACAGATAAACTGAAAGATAATCAGACAATTTGACAGAGATGATGTTTGATGGATTAGTAAATAAAGTGAATTCACTGACACAGGGTTTTGACAGCCTATTCTTGATTGCTGCCAATCAATTTTTTCAGATTTTAGCTTGAAATTATTTTAAGTATTAAAGAAAACCTGAGTAAACAGTGGCCTCTGTGGTCACAAGCATCAATGACATGATACGTGTCACATATGGTGTAACAGTAACACAAGTAGTGAGGACTCATAACTGACATGACTGAGTTAGTCAACTAATTAGTTATATCACATACATATGAATATATTTATCAAACATAAGCAGACTTCGAACCACATTGAGCTAAAGGTCATACCGGACCAGACAAGGCTGAAGCATGAATTTTTGGTCTTTATGTTGTTGTCACTGCTCATTTCAACTTTAATAGAAAAAGTTTGCTATTTCTGCTTTCAAAATGTGTCTTGCTTTGAAGATTTATGCCTCCTAAACTACTCTCAGGGTGAACAGAACTGCATTTAGATTTGGAGTCCCAAAATCTCAGCTGGAAGCTAATAAAATTCTTAAATGTGGGTCAGCAGAGCTTAAAGACTGGGTTAATCAGAATTTATGGCAAGTGTCATGGATTTACACTGTATCGCCCTGAAAGTGATTGATGAAACTTGTGTCCTTGTGTACATCGCAGCGTGAGAAGGTTTGGACGGAGGTAGAGAGGAGAGGGAGAGGTGGGTGTGTATGGAGACGTGAGGTGGGCTGTGACAGAGGAGACCCGCAGGATACCAGGGCATCCTGTGCTGGGTGGTATTCGTGTATGTTGAGGAGATGCAGACACAATGGAGTAGTCTGGCTGGAGCTTCACATGCACTGCAGGCATCTGAAATATCTTTTGTTTTATTATTTTTAAATTTTTCACAGCTTCGTGTTTTGCACATATGTCAAGCATGGGTTTGTGCTCACAGGACTGCCTCCTCATGAGCGCGCTACCTGACCCTAGGCAGCAGTGCAGGCTTGGTGCATTAACGTTTCATGATGCTTTGGCTGCGCATATGACTAGCCACTGATAGTGACACTCGGCATAACGATGAGTGGGAAACGTGCCTTTGTTTGGACAGCTGTTAGCTCCCAAGGCTCTGTGCCCTACAAAGCTCGCTGAGAGGGTGACTGTCTTTAACCCCACTTAGCTCCTCCACTGGTGACTGAAAGCAAACAATAATTGTGCGTATTCATGATGACCCACGCTGGGCAAGACTCAGGGGAGATGCAGAGATGTATTGGTTAAACTAAACTAATGTCAACTTTAATTCAGGCTGATCCAAACACCCATCCCTCTTCTTCCTTTTGTCCTTCTTCTTCAGCATTGGCACTGGTTTTTTGGTGACATGTCATATTGGCTCTAGATGATGTAGTGTACACTGAAATTGTTGACATAATGTATGGGTACAGCTTTCAGAAAATTTCAACTGGACTGTGTTTTTCGAAAGACGTGACCACCTGTGGTCCAGATGGTTCTCAGTATGTGAATGTAGTAAAGCCAATGGCACATACAGCACAGGGAAACTGAAGATCTATTGTTCAGAGAGGACTGTGGCACTTGTAGTTTTAGTATATTTTTACACTAAATATTTTTATACAGATATTAATGACTCTCAGAGGATGACATTCCCATCGACCTCAGCAGTAGGTTTTCTTTGTGCTCATTCTCAACATTTTAACACTCTTAACATATTAATCACTCTATGTACAAGTGATGTATTGAGAAATAGTCCAGCCTCACCGATGTGTGAGAATATCTGCAACCCTTTCCAGAAGGGATTTTACCATATTTGGAACATGGCTCATTTTACAAGAGAAGGTTTAGACTTTTTTCCAGGATGTAGCCTATAAATTCACAACATCCAATTATGGAAGACTAATCCTGTTGTGTCTAATTCCAAGATTCTTGACTGAACTTGACGGTTGGCATCACAGAGCAGTATGCTTTCATTTATCCACTAATTTAGAGTTTAAATAAATGATTAAATGACTCATACTTTACAAGTGAGCGTATTTTCCCCACAAAAGTCACCACAGTCTTTCCTGTGTCTCAGTCTGCCCCAGTCAGATTAGCCATCGCCACAGAACAAAGACCTCCCTCAAACAAATCCAGTCTTTTAAGCATCCCAGATGGTTTTTAATGCTCCTCCGATGCTAATGTGTGACGGGAAACGAGTGGATGTCTTGGAGCTGTGGGATCCGGGATGCCTTTGTATTGCCCTGCCCTCCATTGGGGCAGCCAATAGATGAACACATGTGGTAGGTACTTCATTTGAATACTTTACCTCCACCAGTAACTTCGCACATTGGAATGCATGAGCTATAATGTTCTTGGACCATGATGGGGGGCCCTTTTTGAGAGGGGCAGACAATTTAAATTGGGAAAAATGGTAAAAACTGGGGGAAGCCAATGAAGAGACGACCCTGGGGATTCGGGTCATTAGGCTCATACAAGTGTCTGAATGGAAGGCACTCCCAATTTGGACACGGAACACGCTTCAGGCTTTCATCACAGACAAGGGCAAACAGATGTCTGGGTATCACAGCCAACATGCATGCTTCCATTTCTAGTAGAGAGAAAAAAATCCTTTCCATCCTGTTTGAATGGAAATAACCAATAAAGCTCAAGTGCAAAGTGCGTAAATATGCAGCATTTGAAAGGCCTTGAAAACTCCTGAACATATTTACTCAGCATTCTCCCTTCAATGTCTTAATTTACTTTTCTAGTCCTTCAACAACTCAAACATGCCACATAGAAAGGTTGGATTTACTATCCTCTAGTTAAAAAAATATCCTACCTGGTACATAAATATAAGAATCCAGGCAACCCAGGGTCACTAAATATGTTTCTTAGTGGTGTCTTTCAGTCTGTGAACTGACTCATTCGGTCTGATAAATTTGCTCACTCCTCTTTGTTAAGTGTGCTGTTGGTGAGGTTCAGGTTCAAAAGCTCAATAGAGGTGACAATCATGCAAAATAAGCCAGCAAACACTCTGTTGGGATTGTGAGGAGACTGTGCTCTCACCTTGCAGCTCATTACCTGAGCGGGAAGGTGTTAGTTACATGGTAAGTTAAGACAAGTCCCAGAAGCGGACATCAATACCTCCGTGTAGTGTAACGACACAGGCAGTGCCCAGGGCCAATCAGATTTTTATAGTTATTGCAGTGCAGTGTAAATGCATAGGAGAGGAAGTAGGCAGAACAGAGGCCTATGAACTCACAACTGTCTGGAAAAATCAGCAGGTGGATGCGTAGTAAAGGCTGCCAAGCCTCTACACCACACAGGGGTTAGGCTAATAAACAGTAGGCCACCGGTACCCAGCATGTTAAAAACCTCATGAACAATGACTAGCATCTAACCCCTCCATCTGGACCCAGTGAGAACAGCAACGAAGGAGGGAGGCACCGCAGGGGGAGCGCCATAAAGATAATTGATGGGCCTTGCGTCGAGGAATGAGACAGGTCACAAAAAACTGAATTGAGATTTGACTGTCTGCTGTGTAACTGACCCAATGAGCACTGTCGTTCGCTCAACATTCATCTCCTCCATATCTGAGTGTCAAAGTCGGAAATTGGTTTTGGTTGAAGAAACCGAGTTCTTTGGTGCAGTATCAGTCAGACATGTCAACGCTGGCTCCAAATCTCTCTGGCGGTTCTGTGAGCGTGATAGGACTCAGCCTTGGCAGAGCACTCTCTCTGAGTACCCAGATAAAGTGTTTCTACCAGTATCTCAGATCCAGCCTCCCCGTCCGCCTTATCAGCCATGAACACACTTACCCCCACCACTCCCCCGTAATCTGTGTCATCGGATCCAGTGGGGTCACAGCTGAGAGCCAATGTGTGTAGCTCCGGTTTGATGAAACCAGTCTTCTTTTCTACCCTCAAAACCAGTGTATTCCCTATTTAATTTCTTTAACCATATGGGAAATAATGATAATACAGGAGTTGCAGTAAAAATATTGATGTGCTTTATTGATTTCACGTTATTGCCTTTTATCAGATTTGTCGAGTGTGAGTCGGGATAGAGAGCTTGTAATTGTCAGGGCAATGGAATTGAGAGCAACCTTTAGCAAAGGTATAATAACTGTACATTTATCTCATTTTGTGTTATTACCTACTTGAAACTAATCAGCCTGCCTATCTCAAATTGTCATCAGGACATCAGCAAAAATAATCCCAAATCTATTGAGAATTTCTAAGTAGTTCCATTTTGAGTAAAATATGAAAAGGCATTGTAAAACTCGTCACTGCAGACTCTACTTCCCAAGTCATTTTCTTGAAATAGGTGAAAAGAATCTGCTGATGATATTAACAAGGATTTAAAAATATTTCTGATTTCAGAAGTAATTAATTAATAAAATAAGTCCGATAATAGATTTTGGCCACTGGGGAGCTGTAGAACAATTTGTTCACACAACAATGACATATTTTTACCTCTGAAAGGGGTTGGGGGTGATGTGTGGTTATGATTTTCACTAGTGATTAATGTGTTGATTACTTTCTTGATATTTGAATAAAGTTGGTGTGTAACATAGCAGAAAATAAGCTTAAGATGGTTAGATTCACATTTACATATTTTTTGTATGAACAACTGCTGCAGATTCATTTTTTAATATGATCTATGAATCAACTCACTGACTAATGAGTTTAGCTTTTAAGCAAACTATTTGCAAATAGGTGCCTATTTACACAAGCAACAGACAGAAGAAAGCTGCCTGCTGCTGCTGCTGGAAGTGATGCCATGACAACAGTGCGAATGAACTGAAACAGCAAAGTTATAGGAAACAACCAGAGACAAAAAAATGTGATGAGATGGAGATTTTCAACAATGAATCTCTGCCACCATTTTATACTTAAAGTATATTTGTCATTATTAACATGAGAAGTTGGTTCTATTACCGAAAATGACAGAAATGACAAATTTCTGAGCTCAGATCGTTTTTTGTTTTGGCCATTCATGTCGGTGTGCGCTGACCTGCTGAACCCTAACCTGCCTGTGAAATATGCATCAGTCAAACATGGCACAACTGTAAAGACTTTCCGGAGGAGGAGGCCAAGAGGAGGCCTTTCTTCAAATTAGCCGTGTCCTAATACCATGGCGTCACCACATTTCTGCCATGCTGTAATTGAACCACATCTTGAACTCAGCCTTGTCCTCCCTGCTCACCCCTGCTCCCTAATGAAATGAGTCGCAACTAATGGCTATTCAGTCTAGATTTCAAACACTGCAACTCTTCAGCCACCAAAGCGAGCAGTTTGCTTCTTTATGCTACCGACTCTGTTTTGTGTACTTCAGCTCAACAGCGACGGCCACATTGGTCATAAAAGGCAGAAAGAGAAAAATGGCGTGTGTCTTCAGCAGAATGAGGTGATAAAAATTGAAAATCCTTTTCTCAGAAGCGGCAACAACTGCACCATTGATCATGCATCGAGCAGTAAACTCAAGCTGTGCCTTTTCCCGGGAAATTCATTCCTGTGTTTGATGATTATAACTCACAGCCATAGTGCTGTCCTCAGCAACTCGCTATCTCTCTGACCTTGGTGGAAATACACAATCCAAATCAATATTCACCTGCTCTAGCTCAGGACACACTGTATGTGTGAGGTTTCTTTCACCTTGCAGGCAAGTCGATTATAATATAAAACTTTATCAACAGATTGCAGTACCAGTGGATTTGTGACTCTCTGAGTTATGAGATTAAAGGTGCAAGTAGAAAAATTGATGTGGAAGTGAGTGTCCGTGACTAAGGCCCATTTCCTGGTCATTTCCCCCTGTTACAATGTGACAGTATCTCAAGGTGAAAAGAGCCCCAGACAATAACCCTCCATTCAGTCCTTATAGCAGCGACCCAGATTTAGATTCTGTACCAAAGAAGGCAAGCTGAGTTTTTGTCATGGGCGACCTACAAAACTAGGGAAGCTTGATAAATTCTTCAGAATTGAAAAGGGAGACTGAGAATCCTATCAGACCTGTTTAACATACAGTCCTGGGACTTGAGTTGTAGTTGTGGTCATTGAATATTTACAGCTTTTACACACCAAGTGGGGCACACTGCTTCATTATTCAGTTTGTTTGTTTTCAGACGGATGCTGCGGTGTCTGTTCACACTGCTGATTGTTCGCAAATCTTTCTTTCCATTTCAGAAGACGCCCTGACTGCATCTCCATGTTGGTCTACTTTTAAATGAACACTTTGCTGGAGCACACAGTGATGACACTTAATGGTCTTTTGTGCCTACACAAATGACATCTTCATTTTATAACATCTGTACAAATATATGCTGCTGAACTCTTGCTGAGTGATGGGTTTCTGTTGTTTGACCTGCCACATGCTAGCGTCTCTGCGTTTAGGTGAACTACAGTGATGGCTCAGTTTGCCGGCATTGGGGTCCTGGCGGAATTTGAAAGAGATTCTGACTCCTGCATAACATATATGCAATTCTCGCCAATCAGAAAGGCGGCTCATCAATCTCCCACTGAATTGAAAATAAAACTGTCCAAAAATATGGGAGACAGTAGGAGGAAAAGATAACACTGGAAAAGTAATCATCCATCCAGGTTTTATTTATTTCAATTTAACACAGACTGTCCAAGGGGAAACAAGATCAATGCTAAGTGATAGACCACTATAATGAGACAGAGCCTTCTAGCCATGTTGGACTGGTATCCAGTAGCTTATGGGGATTTGTCCTGACTGGACTGTCCTGGTTTTACTCTTATCTTGATCCTCTTGGTCCTCCTTTGTGTGAAATAAATACATTCTCTTGATTTACTCAAGGATTATGGTTTTAGACTTACACAACATGGCAGGGAAACAATAAGCACAACATCTAGGGACATGTTGGAAAGCACTTGACATTCTTGCTAGGACGGTGGGAGTTATTGCGACTTGAACTGGTCAAAAGAGGCAATGTTTTTTACATTACACTAATGGGAATATCAGGGACGTATGAAAGCCAAGACTTATATAAAGACTCTCAGGATGTCACTGTTTCTTTTGGACTTTGTACATGAAGGAGTATCACCTTTTGTTAAGGTTTGTGCATACCACTGACACACATTCATAGCTGTATGTTACACACATAATTTGCATTACTATTGATGTTGAATACTAGTTAATGAGACTTTCATCACTAGAGAAAATATAGCATTACACATTTAAAACACCCCATCTTAACGTGTTCGTTTGTTAATGACCAGTGGCCTGACTGGAACATGCCTCTGCAGCCTCCACTCAAACAAACATGTTGGGGGTCTTTTTGTTACATTCAAGTGTTTTTTGTTTTTTTGGTGCAATTTATGCCTACAATAAGATTCAAACCATTTGCTTTGTTTGATGCTCAGTTACACAAGTTGAGTTGTAGAAATTTGGGAGGTGAGGGGGATTGGGATACTGGAGACTGGAGATTGCTGTTGTAATCCTGTATCCTAACGACAACATTTGAGATTCTTTTTTCCATGACTTAGGTCTTTACTATAACCCAGTAGTTTCAGTAAAGGCTAAACTTAACCAAATCCCTAAGCATGGATGTAACAGATCAGAAAGCAATTATTTACACCATTTAGCTAAATTTTGAATGAAAAAAATAACTTGTTAATGTGTTGAATGTTAAGCCTGATTAATGATCTTGTGAATATAAAGTCAGTAGTGCATTGTATTTTATGGGTTTGGTAGGGTTGGGGTCAAGGGTTCAAGGTCAGGGGAAGGGTCAAAGTTACTAGGGTCGGCTGTCTGATTTGTTACCCCTTCCCCCACTTAAATCTCAAAGCAATAAAACGGTAGAATGATCTGAACCTTTCTGACAGGGAGAGGCCTAATCACGTTTAAAATGGACCCCAAATGGGTCTTTGAAGAATTTACAGCTCTCACTGTGTGAGGTATAAAACTTTAAGTGTCTCCCTTGTATGTCTTGAGAACAAGCTAATGTGGATCAGTTGCACCAGCAGCTTTCCCCTGGTAAAATTCTGCTCACATTTGACCACAAGACAGGCAACAAGCTTTGTTGCTGTTTGAGAAGCTAACTATAGAGCAAAACCAAGTGAGGGAATTACAAAGAAGCAGCAGTCAGACTGTATCAAGCCCATGTCTGTGTTGCCAACAACCAGTCGCATTAGCATAATGCCAGGGCCACAGGGTGGGCACGAAGGAAGTCCAAACAGAGGGATCAGCTCTGTGTTTCTCAGGGTCACACTCAGTTTCTCTTATTGTGATTGTTGTACTTCACATTAAAGATTAGTAGATGGCAGCTCAGGGGTGAAAAGGCCAAATCAAATTATTTCTCAGACTTTGTGGAAGTTTCTTTTCTTAGTTTATCTCTGAGTGAAGCAGAGTTTTGCCAGCGCCACAGATTCTCAGACAAAGCCTGCTTTGGTCTCTCGGGGTTGCCTCGCTCAGAGGTCCATGTGGAGAGCAGCCACCCTTCAAAGTGGGAAAGCCAACCATTCGCCCAAAACTAAAACCTTAACAGCAACTCAAAGCAATTTTCTGCCTATTTTGTGTTTTAATCCCTGGTTTGTGATGCTTGGTCACAGTGGTGTGACTGTGTTTGTGTGTGTGTGTGTGTATGTGTGTGCGTGCTTGTGGCTGTGTCAGTGTGACATAGAGTGTTAGCAGCTGAGTGTGGGGGGGTGGGGTCTCTTTCAGATCCCTGAGGGCCCAGATCCTCAGCTCTCCCATTAGCACTTTTACAGTCTAGCCATCATGGAGGCGCTCATCCCTTCCTGTCAAATCAGGGGGGCTGATGGTGATGGTGGTGGGGGGGTGGGGGGCTTGAAACCGTGCGATCCCTCAAAGCTGAGCTCTTGTCTGCCTGCCTAATCACACATCAGGTTGGGATGAGGCGACCAAGCATCTCTTCCTGGAATATTACCTGCTGACTGACAGACCTCCTCCCTGTTCCTGTACACGTGAACATTCCCAGCCAAGAGGGCCCTGTGTTTTCACTCATCACTGTGACTAGGTCAGGTGTGGCGACGGAAATTAAACCCCTTCATACATATTCCACCACCGGTTTGGAATATGCTATGTATGCCTGCCTGCAGTCATACATTTTCATATCTGCTTATCCAGACATTTTCATGTGGGCTGCTAAGAGCTGCTATTAACCTTTAGAGCTGCCAAGCTACACACTGGTTTTATGAGAGGTAGGAAATGATCGTTGTCAGCATCTCTGACAAGGAGGGGTAAAAGGTGCAATTATATAAACTCAGCCTGAGACAGACACTTAAAAAAACAGGCATGGACTATATGTTCTTAATCTCTCTTTTGGTTCCAGTAGTGACGTTTAATTCATGCCTTTCACCACCTTTCTGCATTTAAATAAATGGAAATCTGATTATTATAGGAACAACAAGCTTGAAGAATCAGTCCTCTCTTTCATAAATACACCTAATGTTAGATGGAACAGTCTCAGACTTTATACCGTCAACCAGTCTGTATATTTAATTCAAGACTAAGATCAAACAGCAAGGTAAAACATCTGGTTTGAAGGTTTGCTTCTATTCCACAACCTCAGCACATTTTTTTCCACCAGACCTTTTAAAAGAATCATGTCTCAGAAGGTGAGCGCAATAAGAATCATGTTACAGTACTAAAAGAAAACCCATTGGCTTATGGGAAAGCAGTGCTGACCTGCCAGTTTGCAGGTTGCAGGAAACTTTGTGCATCACACAGGTCTGTACAAACACAGATGGTGTCCGCTGGCATTAGTCTGTCAGCTACATCTGTGGTCTGGACTGTGGAGTACAGAGGAAGTTCTCCACCATACAGGTGTTGTTGGTGCCAGCCTGTCTCAACATGATTCGAAAAAGGAGGCTCCAAGGTCACATGCCGTCCTGGCAGAAATTGCTGCTCTAGTTACTCAGAGGAATTGTGAGAAGAATGCCCCCATGTCATCCACTACCCTGCTCCACTGGGAGCAGATGGGCTAAAATGGGTCCAAGACAGCAACAGGATTGGAAGTGGTCTTTTGTTAGGGGCAACAGATAAAGGTTAATTGCTTTCTAGTGGGATACTGTAATATTTCAATCCAGCTATGATCCCCTGGTGTGGATGTGTGTGTGCGTGTGGTGGAATATGTTGTTTTATCTCTACCAAATCACAAGGGCAAACTAGACAAATTAATATCCAACAGGATTCTTTGTGAATTCCTGGTAAAACTATGTGACAGTGAAATGTTCCTACAAAGTAAACAAAAAGTAAAAAATTAATCTTCCTTATTGTAGGACTCAAGACCAGGAAACCCATTTGATACCTGAAAAGACTATTCTCCCCTCCAGCTGCTTCTTTACCAGAAGACACGGAGCCAGGGTGTCATCATGTGGATGAAAGGCTTCGCTTTAGGCTGCATGACTGTGGCACTGCTGATTCAGCTTTCCACGGCCGGCCTGGTTAAGGTCATCCGCCACCGCAGAGAGACTCTGATGCCCAAGAAAACGCAGGAGAACCTCACTCTGCCCCACCCTGACCAGCCCGTAGTGTTCAACCACGTCTACAACATCAACGTCCCCACCACGTCCCTCTGCTCTGTGGATCTTGACTCGCCCGTAGGCACAGAGCTCAAACAAAAGCCAAACCCAATGGACATGCAGAACACCGAGCACATGGAGCATACTGTGGATGGCGACAATCAGATTGTTTTCACCCACCGCATTAATATCCCCAAGCAGGCATGCGGTTGCAACAACCAGCTGCCAGACATCAAGGATATCCTGAACAGGCTGGAGATGCTTGAGTCAGAGCTGTCTAGTCTGAGGGAGCAGTGCAACAGCGGGACAGGATGCTGTGGAGCTCAAGTTGCAGGTATAACTTTTACTGTATGCACTGTTGTACTGTACTTTACTAACACCAGTACTGTTCACTTTACGTGCAGTCAACTAAAGTGAAATGTATTTCTAAAGTGCTTCCAGTGAATAATGTTTGAGCATAGAAAGGTCATGAATACAAATTTCTAAAAAAGGTACAGATGCAGTACAATTTTAAAATGTTTGTATGTGACCATAGCAATGGATTTGGATCTTTTAAAGGTTCAGTGTGTAAGATTTAGGTGAAAAGGATCTATTGGTAGAAATTGAATATAATATAATCCTAGTGACGTTTTTTCACTAGTGTGTTTGATCTAAATTTTACAAATTGTTATTTTCTTTACCCTAGAATGGGCCCTTAATATATAAATACTTTATTATCATATTGGGAGCGGGTTCTCTCTGCAGAGGCAGCCATGTTTTTTTACAGCAGTCCAAACTGTTCAAACTAAACACCTTGTGAGTTTTTAGGAGAACTGAAGGCTACTACAGGTTCTCTTTCATGTTTGGAAGGGAAGGGTGAGGTGAGGGGTCTTCAGCTGAGACATGGAACTTCACCACAAGATGTCACTAACTTCTACACACTGAACCTTTAACTCATTAACCACAAATTGGCTGTATTGTATACCACTGCCATCCCTTTTTCTATGCATACATAAGTTAATAGATTTTACTACAAACCGGTAATGCAGCTATTGGCTTTCATTCATTTAATTATATAGTATGCAAATAACATGGTAAATTCCTTGAGATAATTGATCCATTACAGTACATTTTAAGTCATTGAGTGTTTATTGACAGTGGAATTATTGTCAAATTTTTATGGTATCCTGAAACGATGACACTGACTTTTTGTGAAAATGTCCTGTAATATACAACTCTGAGCTTTATTGCAAACCATGGCAAAATTCTAATTCTAATTTCACGGTGTCTAAGTTCCCTTTAGACTTGACTTGCACTGTATATAATACTCCTCTCCACATTTTCTGTCTGTCCTCATTATGGGCGGGGAATCTTTTTTCCCTATCAAGGGTCTTTATAGAACTGCGTCTCTTCAGTGACCTCTTGAAATTGTAGAACTAAGTCAGAAACTTATTTCATACATACGAAAATGCTATGACAATAAAAGTTAAAACATGCCAAAAAACTGATCTGGTCCTGTAAGTAAAACTAGACATATCAGTTACTGACCTAACTCACAAAGTGCAGCCGGAGTAGACCAAGAAGTTCCACATCTCCACTAAATTATGAATTCACCCAGTTTGAATGGCCAGTTTCTCATTCAGATCTAATTCTCATGTTTGATTGAAAAGACTGCTCCTGGTATTTTGTGATATTGCTGAGGCCAGAGCTTGTGTGATACTAGTTTGATTTTTTTTCATCACATTACAATACTTTGTAATCACTTGCCTCTTTTTACCTCCCTCAAGGTGAAGTATCCACAAAGCCCTACTGTAATGGCCGTGGGAACTGGAGCACTGACACTTGCAGTTGCACATGTGAGCCAGGATGGAAGGGTCACAACTGCACCGAACCTGAGTGCCCCAACGACTGCCAGGACCAGGGCCGCTGTGTGGACGGCAAATGTGAATGCTTTGAGGGCTTTGGTGGGGATGACTGTGTTATTGAGCTCTGCCTACTGGACTGTGGTGACTACGGCCACTGTATGGACGGCTCCTGCCTATGTGAGGAGGGCTTCCTTGGTGTGGACTGCTCCCAGACCAACTGCCTTAACAACTGTCTGGGCCGTGGGCGCTGCGTAGAGGATGAGTGTGTTTGCGATGAGCCATGGACGGGCTTCGACTGCTCCGAACTCATCTGTCCAAATGACTGCTATGACCGCGGACGCTGCATTAACGGCACCTGCTACTGTGACCAGGGCTACACTGGGGAAGACTGCGGCAATCTCACCTGTCCTGGCAACTGTAACAATCGTGGCGCATGTGTGAATGGCGAGTGTGTGTGCCAGACTGGCTACAGTGGAGAAGACTGCTCAAAGCTTACTTGTCCCGCAAATTGCAACGAGAGAGGCCATTGCTTCAATGGGAAATGCATCTGTGATCCAGGATTTGAGAGTGAAGATTGCTCCATTCTTTCATGCCCTGACAACTGTAGCAACAGGGGAAAGTGCATTAATGGAGAATGTGCATGTGACTTGGGATACCAAGGTGAGGACTGTAGCGAGCTGTCCTGCCCCAACAATTGCCAAGACCGGGGTCGTTGCATTGATGGACAGTGCATATGCAACAAGGGATACTCTGGGGAGGACTGCAGTATCAAGACCTGTCCAAAAGACTGCATGGGACGTGGAGAATGCATTGACGGCAAGTGTCAATGCTTTGCTGGCTTCACAGGTAAAGACTGCGGTGAGCTGACCTGCCCGAATGACTGCCTGGACCATGGTCGCTGCGTGAACGGACAATGCGTTTGTCATAAAGGTTTCGCTGGTGAGGACTGCAGTGAGAAGACGTGTCCCAAGAACTGTCTTGAAAGAGGTTACTGTGTGGATGGCAACTGTGTGTGTTACGAGGGTTTCGCTGGACTGGACTGCTCCACACTGACCTGTACCGGAGACTGTCAGAACCAGGGACGCTGTGAGAACGGAGTCTGTGTCTGTGACGAGGGCTTCATTGGAGAGGACTGCTCTGAGGGTAAGACAGACCATTAATACTTACTGAACTTTTTTCAACAGGTACATAGAAGTGTTTTAATGGCATTCATATAATCTATTACTCATGGGTATAGGTGTCACAAAAGTCAGATTTACCAAGTCAATACATGCTTCAATCTGTAGCAATCATTCTGAGCCAAAGATGTACATCAAGCTAATAATTACATGTTCAACATTTAATTATCCTGCAAAGTGTAATAGTAATTAATTTATTCATACTAAGAATCAAAATTCAATATTCACTCTCCTTTTAGGTTGGTTTTGGTCTCCACCACAGTGGCTCTAGCTGCTATTTGCTCCACTATGTTCATGAACTAGTTGCTAACATTCATCTGTCTGCCATCTAGTACAGACAAGTAGTGTACAGTAGGTTTAGCTGAAAACAGTTACCTGCTGCTGACAGTGAACCAAACAGTCAGTCAGTGAAATCGTTGAATCACCCTTTTCACAATACACAGTATTTCACCCAATGTTTACATAGAAATACCCATAATTGAAGCTTTTAAGTAAAACAACATAGACACCATAGACACAGCTATAAGCACATGCCAGGTTACACCCATACAAGCAATGTGTCCACACAGGAGGTGTAGCATGAGCAGCACATTAGCAGGGCAGCAGCAGCTTCACTACTCTGTGGCTGAGCCCCCTTGTGCACTTGCTAAATGGTGAGTCTTTGTGGGTACGGTCTGTAAGTGCTGTGAAACCAGGACAGGCTGTTTGTGTCTTAGGATGCGTTGAGGCACAGTATTGAATCCATTGAAAAAAGTACCCGAAATGCCTCCTGTGTAGACATGAGAAGTGATATGACATTCAGAGACATTTTTCAGAGTTCCTCTAGAAAGTTGCATATTTAGGAATTCCTATAGTGAGGTTTTTTAACATCGAAGGCAATCAAATTGACTCCATGTAACATAATATAAAATGTTATACTTTTTTGGGAAAACTCAATTTGATAGGAATCTAATAATGTGCATTGGGTTTCATATCTTATTTTTCTTCTGCCAGAAAAAACAACCATTAAACTAAGATGGCCTTGTCAGATGCCCAAATCTGACAAGGCCATCTTAGTTTAATTCATGTATAATTGTTTTCCCATTGGAAAATATATAGTAAGAACATTTTTACTTGACAGTACACATAATATCACTATTTCGCTATATGATTGGAAAATGTTTGAATTTAATGTGAATGTCAAATATTGACCGACGACTTTTGATCTCTCATTACAACTTAATATGCAGTGAAGCGGCTTGGTTTCGATTGCTCAGCTACTTTCTGCCAAATCATATGGGAAATACTGGAAAACTGCCCTTGTTCAGGGATGAGGGGAAAATCTACCCCAAGAACAGTCATAAATGTTCAAATATTTCAGACGGTGCTACAGCTCGTAGATCAAGCAATGCATGGAAATGTCTGTGAAAACACATTATTCATGTGTTCAGTATGATATCTGTTGTATGTCATTCAACTTTGTATCTATGAACATGGTTCAAGAGTTTATGTTAAATTTATGTACGAATCCCCAGCTTGAATTACCGAAAGTTGAGTTGAGTTGGGCTCATCTTCCTATTTTGAGATTTCTG
The DNA here is from genome assembly GCF_022539355.2 of Hippoglossus stenolepis. NCBI lineage: Eukaryota > Metazoa > Chordata > Actinopteri > Pleuronectiformes > Pleuronectidae > Hippoglossus > Hippoglossus stenolepis. The sequence goes on from NC_061491.1 coordinate 3,519,106, forward strand.
ACAATGCAGTACTTCGAAAAAACTTAATTACTGACATTTTTAGATGTTCAATACACATAACTTACTTTACGGTGTTTCCCCACAGTCTCACCACCCAAGGACCTAAAAGTGATAGAGGTCACCCCTGAGACAGTGGACCTGTCCTGGGAAAATGAGATGCGTGTTACCGAGTACCTGATCACCTACGCGCCCACAGCACCAGGAGGCCTGGAGCTAGACATGCGTGTGCCTGGGGATCAGAAGTTGGCCACCATTCGGGAGCTCGAACCTGGCATTGAGTACCTGATCAGTGTCTTTGCTGTTCTTAGCAACAAGAGGAGTGTTCCTGTCAGTGCAAGGGTGGCCACACGTATGTGATTCCCCTCTGTGGCGATTTACAAAATTCAATGTATTAATATAGATGAATTGTGGATAATCGTTTTGCCTTATTCCTCTCAGATCTGCCTGAGCCTGAAGGACTCAAGTTCAAGTCAGTTCGGGAGTCGTCAGTGGAGGTACAGTGGGACCCACTGGACATTCCCTTTGACGGATGGAACATCATCTTCAGGAACACAGTGAGTCCCGCCATTCATCATGTTAATGGAGCTTCTGTATTCCTGGAGGTGGCTGAACTCTAGAGCCTACCACATACTCTGTCATTATCCACATTTTTCCGATGGTAAAAACCATATATGGACCACTGCTGACTTGCCTCTTCAGATTCAGTTTTTCCCTAATGTGCGTACATGAGGATCAGGGTGATTATCCTGTGGAAAATGGTTTAACCGTGTTAGCATGTTCTGACAGCTCCAGTGACCCCATGCAACACATAGAAAATGTTACTTTGTTTAATGCTTTAGTTTCCTTTTTGAGTGCTCATAGAAACCTCTTCAAACAGTGCTACTGGAATCTGCTCAAAGCCACGCTCTGTTAAAGTGAATACCCTGTCAACTCTTAAGTCCAAACGCCACCCAGAGCGCCATTATGTATTATTTGGATGTCCACCCCCCTATTCCTCACATTATGCCAGGACTAGTCTTTGAAGTGGTTGATGACTGGTGTGTTTTGGTGCTGGCAGAAAGAGGAGGATGGTGAGATTCTTAACTCCCTTGGCCGTCCAGAGACCACCTTTGAGCAGTCGGGCCTGGGCCCTGGCCAGGAGTACGAGGTCAAACTGGAGGTGGTGAAGAACAACAAGCGTGGACCGCCTGCCTCCAAGAACGTCGTCACAAGTAAGTGTACACATTCACGCTGCTAACTGGCTTATCAATCTATTGTTTCAGACTTACTGTGATGGTTTTATTCCAGAAGGGTGAACATTTACTTAGTTTGGAGAGGGTTCTCTGACTTAACCCTTTGAAGCATTTCCTTTTTTTGAAATTCTGTGAGGAACCTGAAACAGAGACGGAAAATCCACATATATGGGGGAAGTATTTCTTACTTCCCCAAAATAAGTGGATTTTCATCCACCTGTTTTGATGTATATTGGGGTCCAAATGTCTAAGAACATTACCTCATTCACTTCAATGCCCACTGTATATGTTCAATTTACTAAACAAATAAAATATAACAAAAAGGTTTTACACTTACAGAGTTAGAAAATGGGATGTATTGATATAACAAAGTACATAATGAAGTAGAATGAAACTAAGTAGAGTACATATCTCCACCCTAGGCCCAACGGTGCCCGTACAAAACCACATATAATTATCAGTCCTCTAAATATACCTGTTTTTTTTTAACAATATCCATTAACTTTTCTCTGGGAAATTGGTAAAAATGTCAAAAAACACACATCTCACAATTTTGAAGAGAGTAATACAAAATTATTGGATCCACCCCTTTGTCCTGATCCACGCCAACATTGAATGGGTTGAATAACCACCAAACCAACAAGCAAACCAACAGGAGTGAAAACATATCCATAGGTAATAATGACATACAGCACATGAAGCTTTTCAAGTTTCCACTGAACGGATGAAACTCTTCTTCAGACTAATACAGGTGGACAATTTTGTTTTTTGGCATCTTGGTCAGAGCTCATATCCATGACTTCTGGTCCATCACATTCTGGATAAATTATTTGCTCTTTATAACAGACACAATGGTCCCTGTGTACACAGACATAATGTAGAGATAAATCCCTCTAAATCTATCACTTGGGGATTCTAGAACAGCTAAATTTCATTTGATATTTTATATCAGGAAAATTTAGTTTTGACCTTGATTTTGTATAAAAAGCAGGTTTGCAGGATAATAAACCTAAACTTTCAGACACCCAGAGCTGCAGATTGAGAATGGATTTACCAGAAATAGAGGTTATTGTGTAATAAAGTGTCACTTGCAGCTGTCAACCACAAATGCAAAAACAGGTTGTCACCTTCATACCTTGTGCAGGTTCATTGAATTCTCCATCTGGCCTATCTGTCTTGCAGCTCCCAGCAGAGTACTGTAAACAGCCTGACATGTCAAACCTGAGAGATTAGCTCATTAGATTTCACTGCATTGTTGTGATTTAGTCGGGGTAGTGAAAAGAGATATAGATTTTAAGCCCAATTGGCAAGTTATGAGATATCTCCACAGCTCTATCAGGCAATAAAGCCCAATGGATTGTAACAGTCCGAGAAACTTGGGGCTTGGGATCGATATGAAAAAGAGAAAATGGGGTTGAGTACGTGACTTCACCTGCCACATCAACCACCAAGCAATTCTTCTGTCTCTTGACTGGGGGGGGGGATGGAGTTAGAGCACAGCTCTGCTGAAGCTGTTAAATGTGTATTTTCTTTAAAAGGGCTCTGTGGCTGGCTGAAACTTAAACCTTTACTCTAACTGTGCTGGCTGTTACCCCTGGGACTCTTCTGTTTCCACAAAGCACATCCAACAAGCGCAGCTATGTTCACCATATATTCAACACTACATTTAATAAATGGCAGCTCTTTCCAGCAGTGGGTCAGGCCACTTCTTTGCTTATTTATAGTATGAGAATGGTCTGCACTGTGCCAGAATAAACAGAGGGATGTGTGGAAATAGCACGAGAGGCCTGTCATATCACCATTTTTCTTATAAACTCATAACTAAGTGTTGGACACATTATGGTGGTGTTATTTTAATTTTCCTTTGTGACTTCTGGAGTTTAGGACCACATTTAATGTATGTTCTGTTGTTATAATGTGTGGTGGTTGAATCTTACTCTTATGAGTAGCACTTACTGTTCAGCATTCTAAGGAAAATGTCCCATACACTTTAAATATTTTATGTTACCCCTTATATTGGTTAAATAATGTAGATGATGACTTTTCTATAAGAAAAGTACATTTAAATGTATTTTTGAAGAGGTAAAACTCTCATTTGATCAAAATCCAGTCAGAGAATAACTAGTAAAAATGTATGTCGATACATAATAAGTAACGTTAGATCACCATATTTCATTGGATTTTAGGATGTTTTACGGTAAATCATAGATAATACTCTTTTTTTTATATAAAAACACATAATTTGAGTACTGATTTAGTAGTGGTCAATTAATTCGATAAACAGAAATACATAGCTAACACTGCACTGAATGGCCCCTATCTAAGAACCAATTGCATCAAAGGTCAGTGCCCTCTTCATTTGTAAAATTTTATGTAAATAACATTTTATTGGAGTGAAAGACTAGTTTCGTCATGTAATCATTTCACCAAGTCAGAGGCTTTTCTTTTTTAAAATTTTTTTTTTAAAGATGGTGTGAATACTAATTTGTTTGTGGTTTCATTTTGAGGACTTAGTTACAGTGTGGCACTTCTTAACCAGTGATGCCTGTGATGCCACTGTGTTTTAGTTTATGTTCATCAGCCTCCTTATGCTCCTGTGCCCTCTCCCATCTTTATAGAGTCTCAAAGCCTATTTTCTGACTTGTTCAGGCAGCTCCTCACAGGTCATAACTGAGGAAGCTGTGACGTTCACATGTTCTTTTATAGCCTTGTTAATGCTGTTAGCCTTTCATTGAAGTCAAAGGGTGTGATCACTTCTGTTGAGGTACTGAGGTTAGAATACTGCAATACAACAAATGTAACAGTTTGTTTTTAATCATAGATGAGGTCAAATACCCGACACTTATACAAGATAATGAGATAATACAATCACTGTACATGCATGGAATGCACAAGTATGTGGAGGAGCAAGGAAATTATGTTCAATGAATAATGTGTAATGAGTAATTGATTATAGTATAATTGGGTACTAATGGAGAGCACGGGAGTAACAATAGTGGCTCAAGAACATTATGGATTATAATTACCTTGTTGCCTTTTGAAGATTAAAAATTGAAAGAGTACCAGGAAAGACACATTACAGTCTTACCTTATTTTTCATAATGTCATTATAATAATTCAAATAATGCTGTTTTAAAAGCCTTTCATATTAGTGCACTTGAGAGAGGCACTTTGTTTTCTTCAGTGTACCTGAGCTCCCTTACTACTACATGAACAAATTTCTTGACTTGAGGACATGACAATACACTCTACATGTGTGTATTGTATCGGCTCCGACACATACAAATTATGTTTGTGTATGAGGGAAACTGCAACATTACACAATACGAATAACGTATGTGGGTTATTTAGTGTGTGACGGTACTACATGTTTTACTCTTTAATTATACAGTAAGAATGAAGTATGCATCCTGCAATATAAGGTATCGACTGTTCTTTGTATTTGACTTTCATTATACAGAATGAACAAGGTTTTTCTAATAGGAAACCATTTTCTTATGTACTTGTAAAACAAGAAACGTCAAACCGGAGGAATATTTTTTATGCCTGCAATAAACGCATGTATTCACTCATACATACGAATATGTATGTGCACGTGTCAGGTGGGTTATGAGGTTCAGAGTTGTCTCTCTTATTGTCCCCCATTACACCAGCCTGCGGCGTGTACTGTGGGATTTGCATGCTGAGGGGCTAATTGTGTGAAGCGGGTCCCTCCGCTCCGCTCCCCCTCACTCCTCCCCCCTCCAGCCCAACCCACAATGTGTGGGAGGCACCAGTCAAGCAGAGGGGCTCATGAGGGCCACCGGCCTCCCAGGAGAATGGTATTGTGACATCTCCTCGGAAGACAAATCTGCGTTAAGCTCAAACATAGATTCCTCATTTTATCAGCCCTGCACAGAGGCTTGACTTTCCTGAAGTTGCTTGTGTGTGACAAATCAATTTCAGTGTCGGTGAAAAGGCGCCCTTCATGGGCACAGGGATTTGATCTATAAATAGTTTGAATAACCTCATAAATGTAAAAGCCCTGTCACATTTTTTAGTACCTGCATTATTGAAATGGTTACATTCACCCATCCATATAACACACTGGTGTTTGCCTCCACACCATACGAACCGTACTCCCTCCACTTGTGCTTCCCACCTTCATGAAATATGATCAGAATTAATTTCCATCAATTACTAGAACAAAGGAAGACCAGATGATAAGTAAACAAAAAAACTAAAATACAAACTGAGACAAAGTTTGTTTCTGACAAATCTAATCAGCTTTCATTTTCACACCATGAGCACAAACAAGATCACAATTAGGAATTGCATTAACAGATAAATATTGTCTGCCTGGACAAGAAAGAAAGAAAACAATCTGATTGATAATTCTATTTCAAAATATGTACAGAAAGGTTTCATCGTGAAAAGATGACCCTCTTTTCACGATGAAACTTTAGGGAAACTTTCTAATTTTCAAAATTCTACAAAACTATTTTCCTTGACAAGGCTCATGACTGTATGAACTGTTACATATTCATGACATATAATTTGTGATTGTTTAATAAATCATTATGTTTTCCACTGAGTTCTGCAAATATATGAATCTTCTTTAAGAGTTGATCAACTTCAAAGACTAACGCACAGGCTACCAAATGAGAATAACTTCAACAGACTTGACGGCCAAAAAAGATCAACTTTACAACGTTCATCAAATACCTTTGAGGACACCTATACGCAAATAGAAAGGCTTTAAATTGACTGTAATTTTTTGCCCTTTTAGGGATTGATGCCCCCAGTCAGGTGGACGTACGTGATGTGACAGACACCACAGCGCTGGTGACCTGGTTCCAGCCTGTAGCCCATGTTGATGGCATCAGCATCTCCTACGGGCCCAGTTCTAACCCTGCTGACCGCAGCATAGTAGAACTGTCCTCCACTGACACACAGTACCACCTGGGTGGCCTCATCCCCGACACCCAGTACGAGGTGTCTCTGACAGCTCGGATGGGAGAAAGGACCAGTATTCCTGTTTATGAAACTTTGCTCACAGGTAAGAATACCATGTGTTTGCTTTGTTTTGTTTTCAAGAAAGAAGAATAACGGATGATGATGTCCTCAAAAGCCTAGATAACTCACCCAACTGTAAATCTTGGCTTCTAAAAGGAAGTACTTAGGGTTCAGACCTAGATGAAAAATACAATTAAAGTCCATTTATGTGTGTAGACCTGGACGCTCCCAGAGACCTGCAGATGGTGGAGCTGACAGACGAAAGTATTACCCTTGAGTGGAAGAACAGTCAAGCTCAGGTGGAGAACTATCGCATCAAGTACGGACCTCTGTCTGGAGGCGATCACGGAGAGATGCTCTTTCCTCCAGGACCCAAAGAAACCACCCAGGCCAAGATCACAGGTAGTGATACACAAACACACGCACAACACATACAGTACAAAATGCAAAACTCCATCCAGGTTGGCATGCTCGCTAGCTGAATGCACAGCAAAGACATAACATCCGTCCACAGGTACAATAACCTTGAATCAGCGTTGACTTACTAAGTTTTCAAGAGCTGTCAACTACATCTCAGGTTCATTATCAGCGGATGTTTGCTCATTTGTCATGGATATCCGTACATATATATATATACACATAATGTAATTATCTTTATAGATACTCTGTTCAAAATATGAACATCTTTTATTCATACTATTTTTCCTTCCTTAGTAAGAGTTTATAAGTTGTAGACAATACTAAATAATTTACTGATAGATAATCAACAAGTTTGATCCTCTTCCAGATAAAAGTCTGTTTGGCAGGTGGTTATGATCGTCTCTTTAGCCAGATTCTCACTGTCTTGTATCTGACCTCCCAATCTATCCAGATGTTGATGAATGGATTTCAGTCCAGATGTTCTTCCAAAAAGTACATGGTCTTAAAGTCAGTTTTTCTGGGAGTCATCCTGGAAATGTGTAAACAGCAGCCAAAGGAAGTTCTCACAATCTGGCCGCCAAAAATATGAAATTGTTATTATCTTGCAATAATAATGACAACAACATCTGCAATTATTATAAATGATTTAGTAAGTGTTAATAAACTACAAATCTTAAATCAAGGATGCTAATTAGAAAGTGGTATCAAGGATTTTTTACAAGCTGGGAATCCAGAAGAAACACTGAAGTGTGACGACCATAAGACCATTAGAAGACTTAAACCATGCAAGAGGAATAATGTGGAATCCCAGTGATACCAACAAGTCACAGCGTATCTGCCACTCACTCACTGACACTGAGACTGATCATTACTTCTAACAGTTTCTGTATTTCTCTAATTAATTATGGCTCCACCTTTACATAGATTATAGGTCATATATGCCACAAAATACTCTACGAAGTCAAATGGTCCATTCGTACCTCATCATTACTGCTGCATACCCTGTCAGTTGAAAGATTTGCATCGTGTCTAACCCAATAATCACTTTACTGTGATTCACCGGCTCATAACTGTCACATAAATAAAAGAACACCTCCTCTCCCATTAGGAAAAACAATCAGGCCAACTTTCCTTAAGGTTCCCTCACCAAGAATATCCTTCTTTGTGATGCATTTTCACAAAAGTCATTAAAAGTGAGATGTTAACATGGACAACTTGAGCCCTGGTCTGTTTCATTCATCAAAGTATGAGATTTATTTTTACGAGCACTTGGAGGTCTGTGTCTCTGAGACTGATGTAGTTATAGGAAGAAGATGACAGCAAAGTCAAAGAGAACATTCCAGAGTTTAAAGTTCCTCCCACGACCATTAATAAAGGCATTTATGACTGCGTATTAGAGCCGTTGTAGGTTAAAAATAAAAAAGACTACGGAGCCGGAGAAGGAGAGGTAATGTTCCGAGTAAAAGACATAGTCATAAATTTATGAAAACAAAACCTTCTAACCTCAAATTCTCTGAGATTAAAGTCTCAGATTTATGACTTTGTGCATCAGGAAGTACAACGTACTGACAGATTCGAGGGTATCAGTGGAAACATCTACACACAATTCAAATGGGATTTATAGTTTTCTCTGAGTAACCTCTAATTTCAGGATCCCTTTATGTTTGCCTGTTGGTCTGCTTGACTCTCTTGTCCACCACACAACACACCTCTCCATAACCAGCTTCACTCAGCCTCCTGCCTCGTCAGTTTGCCAGCTCTGTCTCCACTGACCCGTCCTCCAGCCCGGCGCACAGCTCAGCCTTGTTTGGCGCCGACCTGCAAACCACCATTCCCTCTTCTCCCTCAGCCTTCGCCTGCCTGAACCATCATCATCTCCCCAATAAATCTTCACTTTATCACTTGTAACTGTGTCCTGCATTCACGTTCACCCTTTCAGACAAATATAGTAAAGCATTTACTTAGGTCTATCACAGCTGATGTTTACATGACAAAAATAATTGTTTGCTACCAAATAATAATCTTTACTATCATGGCGTGTTGTGGCCATATTGAAGAAAAAAGTTCTAAGGATAAAAAAGTAAAGTTATAATATTAATATTGTATATTGAGAAGAAAATCGTAATATTATGAGAATAAAGAGGTGAGGTAAAGGTAATCTTCTGATATTACTCCTAAAAAATGACAGACCCTAAAATTATGACTTTATTCGGAAAATCTCAGATTTTTTCCTGAAGTGGCCCAAATATTTTTTTGTACGTGTATATATATATAATTTATTTAATTTTTTGCTTATGAGGGACCTAATATAGCATGACAGCCATTAGTAATACTCTTTTATCGCATGCTACCAAGATATGTTATTATTTATCGAGGCATTTCACTAGGAGCAACATTATTCTGGTGTTTTTCCAATTTCAAAGAATCAAGGACTTTCCGGTTAACAGGGGGCCTAATTAATTTATGGCCCTGCGCTCACTCACTCACTTATTTACTCTCCATGTGACCATGCAATTAGGCCGTGGCCGGTATTGATCGCTGCTTTAATACAAAACAAATATGTCCTGCTCAGCAAAACCAATGGACTGTTTGACCGTGTACTGTACAAACTCAGAGGTTTTATTCCTTTTGTCTGCTTTGAGTCCACAATTAGCTCCTTACCACTTTGTGTCCAAATGACATGTCTGAAAAGCTCCAGAGGAAATAAAAAAAGAAACAGTGTGAGGTGTTTATTCATCTAATGCTTTGGGCTTGTGTTTGAGTTGCTCCGTGTTAAAGGGTCACTGTTTTATTCAGCCTGCTCATCTCCAGAGTGGCTCGTCTTTGTTTGGTGTTGTGAAATGTTTGCCCGTCTACAAAGCTGCCACTTTATTAGAAAACTACCCAGGGGGTGGGGGGAGTGGTGGCATTCAGGTTACCAATGGAATAACACTGTGGATTGTTTCACTGAGAGATCCTGCTCAACCAGAACAAGTGGACGCCTTTTCATCTGTCTGCACCCAAGACATTATGAACCAATGCTGTGAGGCGGATGTGTTTGTTTCTGCACCGTGCGCTGCTGCATGGCAGGATTAGACGCCATGAGAAACAACAAAAAACGCTTCCAAAAACAGGCTAACAGTGTCTTTGTTCGACCCAATTCTTTGTCCTTGGGAGGCCCGTCTCATGGAAATAAAGCACTGTGTCCATTCAGCCGATGTCCCCCTCCACTCCACACACACACCTCAGCACTTCTTTCATGCAGTTATTATCTGTAATTGCCTTCACGCTCATGATTTTATTGATAATGAGTTTCCTGGGCATTAGGTGTAATTTCATGCTGTAAGACTCTGTGTGATGACCTCTGTGGGAGTTAATAAAGGAATTAAAGGCGATCAGGCCGATAGAGGGCTTAATTGTGGAGACCAAAGGGCCACCACAGTCTGGTGTATCATAGCAAGTGGTGTTTCTGCTCTGCGACAAGGGCCCTATAGATCCATCAATGCAAATACAGCGCTGATGTTCCCCGGCGAGCACAGGCTCACCATGAAATGTAATTAGGCTGCGATCTATTATACAATCAAGCCGCATGAGAGTCTTTTTGTGATTTGCCACAGGCACCGGAGCCATTAGATGAAACAGCTGGCCACTTGACTACAGAGCCTCCCCATCGTTCATTTAGTGACACCTCAGTGGACTTGAACAAACCAAACATGACGCTGCTTTTTATTTCCGTGTCACAGTGTTTTTATTTTGTGCCATTATGCAGGCCTGAGACCTGGCACGGAGTACGGGATGGGTGTCACAGCGGTGAAGGATGAGCGGGAGAGTCTACCCACGACCACCAACGCAGTGACTGGTGAGATGCTTTCACATACTCAGTACTCATATGTGTGTGCATGTATATATACACTCTAGCTACATACATGCATGTGTATACACTTACACATGCATGTAAATATCTGTCTAATGAGAATTTAGACTGGTAATATCGCATTCTGTTGCACAATTGTAGCATAGTTTTCCTCACATTTAACAAGCTGCATCCAAACTGTGCAACTCAGCATGACAGTGAGTGTATTATCCTGGCAGCACTGACAGCTACAGTCAACTGAGCCCAGATTTATTTTCACAATTTAGTTAGACTTTTCTTTATTACATCCAAAGGTGCACAGAAATGGCTTCAGGTTTTATTGTAGAACTGCTCTGGCATCCTCTGCAAACTTGTCAGGGAAATGCTTATTGTTTAGTCATAGTTAAATGGCAATGCAGATTGACAGTGGTGGAGGTGGATTTGTATTTGACTGTTCAGAAAGGCAGCCACACATTTGAAATAAATTAGTTTGTATGGAGCTCACTGGAATTTTTCAGGTAGACACACTTTGACATATTAGGTGTTGACGCCGTCACATTTTAAGCAGGACATCATGAGTGATGGAGGCTCAGGAGGTAGAACAGGTCTTCCACGTACCAGAAGGTCGGTGGTTTGATCCCTGGTTCCTTCAGTCTGCATGCCAAAGTGCCCTTGGGCAAAACACTGAATACTTTTTGGATTCGGACAGCTGTTCCGTCAGAAGTCAAAATTACAGCATGTAGGGGTGTTGTATGAATGGGTAAATGTGACTGGACTATAAAGCACTCTGTGGTCGTTAACACTACACAAACCTTATATAAATGCAATCTATTCTCCATATTTCATAATGATGTGACAAAGTAATACGTTCCATTGGGTGTGTGAAATGTGAGAATTCCTTACACATCTGGTCCAAGCACCCATACTGTTAAATGCATGAAGTCCAGACACAGAGACAGCTAGCTTGTACCTGGTGCAGCAAGAATGTTCAACTTTGACCGAGCAGATGAGAAAGTTCACAAACATTGATGCACAGTGTTTGGATACGGAGAAGTTCTAGGATGTTTTTACATTGTTTCTATTCAATTATCACACATCAGGCTAGAAACAGTATTTATAACTCGCATCAGAAAAGTGATTTCACATCCTTTTGCAAGTTTCTTTACAGAAACGTAAAGTGACCTGTACCCATATGCATGTCTTTAACATTGTGCTTTGATGCATGACCTCCCAGAGAAGCTCATCAATCTGAGTAAGAGTTTTCAAAAGCAGCAGCTATGTCGAAATGAATGATCTATTAATGGAAAGTTGGCTGTAGAGTCCTCTTGCATTCTTCACGCTATTCTAGTCTGGAGTAAATGTAAAACTCTTCAGCACACAGTCTTTTATGTCTTATATTTTCATTAATGAAACATTGAGTTTTTGTATATTCTTTGAATCAAAGTCTTTTTCCAGTTACTTTATGTTTAGCTATTAGTATGAAACATATTTACTTGCTTTCCATGAATGTGCAGCCTCTGTCTTTTGCTGCCCCGACCAACTAACCAGTAGTTCATCTTTTTTTAAATAAAGGTGAACATTATGCAAATAGTTGCAGGAGAAGAAAACAGCTTCATAACTATGACTATTTGTTGGATTGATATTGTGCTATTGAAACGACGATGAAAGAGGAATTCATGTACAAATGTCCAGCGGCTTTAAGAAGGTTTGTCTTGGAGATGTTGCTGTGTCGTAAACAAACTCTCTTCTCCCCCTCTCCTCAGCCCTGGATGCTCCCAAGGACCTGACTGTGACGGAGGTGACAGAGACCACTATTATGCTGGAGTGGAAGCGCCCGCTGGCCAAACTCGACTCCTACAGACTGGTCCATGTCTCCGCTGACGGCCACAGGGCTGAGGAGGTGGTCCCAGGCAGCTCTGAGTCTCACACCCTGAGGGGCCTGACACCTGGCATGCTCTACACCATCAGTATCATTGCTGAGCGCAGCCGCAGGACCAGTGCTCCGGCAACCATCTCTGCGCCCACAGGTCAGCACTGAAAACACCCACACACCTTCCATTGTTAAAAGCAATTTGACTGATTTAGCGCTATTGCCTTGCTTGACATTTATAGAGTGAGAAAACGTACATATACAGTCAAACTGACATTTCAAATACCTTGCTCTGTATTACCCAGATAAGATTTCTTTTAGAAGCTATTTTGCAGGATCTCAACACCTCCCTCGTTTTAGAGTATTGAGTCTTCTAAACTACAAAACCTTGTATTTTCGCACTTACCTGAAGTGATAGTCATAGCGATAGTTTAAACCATGGAAACTGTCCTGGTTACTTTAACTCAAAGCCATGATCCTTATAAGAACTGAAAGTTTATTTATCCAGAGCGCTTTGTAGAAAGAGAGGCTGCAGTTTATATATTTTAAAGCTGCACCAATATCTTTACATGAGTCAGATTACTACACACAACCAGAGAGCTGGTAAAACTTTGCCTTTGACTGTATTAGGAGCTAAGCTGAGAGTTGGCATGTGGGATATTCAGTATCTGTGAAATGTGTCAGAGGTGGAGGCTCCCTGAATGCAGCTCACTGTTTCCATGAGCCATGAGAATAAGAGAAGTCCTCAATAACCACAGGTTGGTTTTTTTTATCCTTCAGTGCCGCAGCCAAACTAAAGCAATGAATTGGAGTCATTGTTAGCTGCTGAATGTTGGTCACTCTGTCTCTACCTAACACCCCCTCCCCACCCCACCACCCTTCAAGGCTCATTTATAGCATGTGGGATTTTTTTTTTCTTTCTAAAACCTAAAACAAGAAGAGACAAATGAGGCGATTGTGGCATATTTTCTTTGCTGCGGTCGGTGAGCCTCCAAGCCAACAATTTCACGAGTAAATCTTTCGGTTATGTAACGAGTGACCATTAAACGCACAGCTCCAGGCAAGAATCAATACGGCGCGAGGAAAAAGTTGGTGAGCTTGGGAATAACTGTCTTTTGTTGCATTCTTGTGGATCTGCCAAGAAGAATACAGACTTCTTCCGTGTATGAGTGTGTGTGTGTGTGTGTGTGTGTGTGTGTGTGTGTGTGTGTGTGTGTGTGTGTGTGTGTGTGTGTGTGTGTGTGTGTGTGTGTGTGTGTGTGTGTGTGTGTGGGGGTGGGTGAGTGCGTGCGTGCGTGCACGTGCCTATTCTTTATGTCCACTTGTCGGTGCACTCATGTGTGGCACGTATGATTGAGAGACTGATAGATATTGAGTGAATCTTTGGGTGTGAGTGTGTGTGTGTGTGTGTGTGTGTGTAGGGTGTAGGGTGTGTGTGTGTGTGTGTGTGTGTGTGTAGGGGGTGGTGCAGTTGGAGGCTGGGGGTTTGTATGGACATGTGTGCGCCCTCCAAAATGTTCATTCATGTGATAATTGTTGGCGTAAGCCCTGCTCCCCTCTGGTTTTGTGCGATTTGACCACGATGAACTGTGGGTCTGTCAGATAAAAGGCCACATGCTGGGACTCCTGTTAAAACAATGTCTCGGAAAATCAGCAGCCCTCTAATCCACAGCCTGGCCGATCTGCAGCCGTTATCATCTCCAGACATGAAGCGCAAACACAGCTCACACTCGTTTTTTACAGGAGGGATTGAAGGAAAGAGGAGGGGCGTACGAGGTGAGGTTTGGAGCGGAGGCTGGGGGTTATTCTTGTGCCTGAAAATCGCTGAAGCGATTATGAGAATTGAGCTAAAATGTGACCTGCACCAAACACCCCTGAGGTCTTAAAATGTGATGATCACAGGAGACACAAAGATCATCTCACGACATATGATGAGAGTGCATGTGCAAAGAAAAACAATGAACAGAAAGCATGAACGAAGTAAGATCACTGTCCTGCATGCACTGACGTGATCTGTGCTGCACATGTGTCTATCAAATGGCAGATATCACCATGACAAAGTGATATGAGATCATTTGATTGAGTCATGAACACACATCTTCAGCTGCATGTGACAACATCAACTGAAGCCGAGCTTAAAGAGCTGGTTTCATTGAGTGGTATCTCGCCATGTGGACAGGTTTAGAGAGCTCTGCGTCTGAGATCTCTGTGTTTGCATCAATGCAATGAAGATGAATCCTGTTTGTGTTGAGGTGCTCACAATGTTGAAAAAAGACACTTAGAAAATTGAAATGCAGAATATCTTTCCAGAAACATTGACCCTCTAAAACGTTGTCCCTGTGAAAATGTTTGTGCAAAGTGAGGTCCTCTTTTTTTTTTATTGTTGTAAGCACCACACATGAAACATCATTACATCCATTACAGGTGAACATCTTTAAAGCTCGTCCACTAAAACCAAAATAACATGGCTAGATACCACTGGGTAAGGGACAAAGATGCTTTTTTGGGGTCATTTGTCAATTTACAGATTCAGTATGTAGGATTTAGTAACAGCCAGCGATGATGTTGAGGATTGCAACCAACTGAATCCCCCTCCCCTTCCAACCATGTAGCAGAACCTATGTCTGCCTTTGAGTAATATAAAACGTGAAAGCCCTCTCTAGAAGCATTATGTGGTCTGTCCGTTCTGAGCTACTGTAGAAACATGGCTCTGCAACATGGCAGACTCCAGGAGGCAGAGCAGCCACTCACATTGTAGATATAAAGGGCTTATTCTAAAACACAATTATTCTCAGTTTCAGGTGATTATGCACCATGAATATTATATTCCATTTCTGCCTTAATCCTTCACACTGGCCCTATTACTGACTCTTAAAAGTTGGGAAATGGGAGTTAAAAGCAACTGTTTAACATTAAGTCAGAACGTATTTTCTCACTTGAGCTAACATTAATCTCTTTTTTAGCTATGTTTTATAAAGATACCGAAACAAGAATAGCTATCCTTTCCCTCAATTTCCTATAGCCTGGAACAAGGCTACATAACAATGTTCTTATTCCAAATAACATTTCCATCTCAAGTTTTATTCGGCTTAAAATCCAATTATGTAGCATTTAGAAGCAGTGTAGAAACATTTAATAAAAGGTTTATAATGCACTATACAGTAATATAGAAGTACACAGCTTATGTTTATTAATGTACAGTATTTATGAATAATTCTATATATATACAGTATATATATATATATATATATATATATATATATATATATATATATATATATATATAATTTAATTAATCGTTATCATTATGTTAGTAGAGCAGCCTCCACTTATGGGTGCTCACAAGATTAGTCATTGACAAATACATTACTAAAAACGTATCTGCATACAACTAAATAGGTGTTATAAAATATTAATTAAATCTTTAAAAATGTCTTGAAAATGCTCATTCGAAGGTATTGACCAGTTTATATATATACATTAAAAAAAGGTCAGACTTTATTGCAACTTCAGTGAAGAAGTTTGCAGCTATAATCAAAGAGCTGACTCCAATGCTGCCAACACTTAAGGTTCTAGAAACTCATCAGACACATGCTGCAGTAAATCCATCGTCCTTGTCCATGTGAGCTCTCAATGATCAGCTGATTCTAGCAAACCCTCCCCCGGCCCTCCGACACACCCACACCCCAACCCATCACATTCCTATTGTCTACATCCATTTGCTCTCCACTCTTCCACACGGCGAAAAGAGGATAATGGGAGCCTTGATGTTTACCTGGGCCATCTATCTCTGTCTCTTTCTAATCTACCCTGTCAATGCTCGCACACACAATGGACTCCAATTATAGGCAGCTGCACGTGGCCCTGCATGGCCTTCCCATGGGTTTGAAGTGGACGGCGTACTTCTGCCATACTGGCCGGGCTATGCTGCACCTTCAAACATTAATGGCTAATACACAGCCATTAATGCGCACAAACTGCATCAGCATGTCTGCCTGCCGCTCTCTATCTTTAAGTCTTTCCACTCAAATGGTAATTTAGAGGAGATGGCCATAGGCAGGCACTGAAAATGATGATTGTTCCTGCTGACCTTTTGTAGTGTAAATAAAGCAATATTTCCACTCAGTACTAAGTATAGGTCTTTTTTCTTTTTTACCTCTGGACAGCAACCTTTAATGATTGAAATACAAATGAGAGATAATTTGTTTTGCTGTTATATTCTCACGCAGGATTCATCCACTGTTGAGCAGACGCTCAAGTCTCTTTTGTTTCATATGTTTCACAATTGCTACCAACAAGAAATGGTCCAATACACCAGAGGAATTCCATCAATCTGTGTATGTTTGTGTGTTGTAAGGTAAGACCAATATGCAAAACCAATTCGGGATTTTTATTTTCAAAATTGAAATCTACAGTCTTCTGTCCAGTTCCTGTCCAAAAAGTCCAGTATCATCTTTTTAACCTGTATTGGTCTTACCTTTTTTGTCCATTCTGTCTGTGTGTCCTGTCCCAGTCCTGTAACTTCATGTTGATGTGTTTGTCACCACCCAGAGGAGGAGAAGCCTGTGGTGACCAATGTCACTGTCAGCGATGTGTCATGGGAAAGCTTCCTCCTGTCCTGGTCTGCTGAGGATGGGAAGTTTGAGGCCTTTCTGATCGAGGTTACTGATGCAGAAACGGGTGCTGAGTGGAAAAACCACACGGTGCCTGCTGATGCTCGCATCCTCGCCATCTCTGGCCTCTCCCCTGCCACCTGGTACAGGGCCAATCTGTACGGGGTGTACAGGGGGACCCTCTTAGATCCTGTTTTTGCAGACACCATCACAGGTATCAACGCCGTCATCGCTGGGGTCTCCCTCTTTCCTTTGCTTCCTTCTTCTTCTGCTCAGGCAATAACTTAACCAGTGTTCTTTTTTCCATGTGGACTTTATTCTCTTGCTACTTGCAGTTGCAAAATGGTGTTGGTCTTCTCATAGAGCCCTGGTGTGGCAGTTCATTGCTAATTGGTGTTATAGAGTCAGTGGTTCATATTTGCTTTCACACCATCAGATGCTAATTAGCACTGTTGACTTCCACTTGCAGCTTGAAAGAATAACAGTGTTAAGGAGTCGTTTGGAAAATACATTTTATTTTAAGAATATTGTTGAAGTAAAAGTGAAATAACTGCAGGTGAAGTACTTAATCAGAAAAGCCATAATATGATGAATCTGTGAATTTACCTGTGGGGATGGAGGCTTGATTTTGTTTGTCCCTGTGGACATACACTGATTAACCAAAACATTAAAACCGGTAACTGGTTTTATTGTATTTTTGTCTTAGACAAGCTATAAAGCCATGGAAAATGAATGAAACTATAAAATAAGCTTTAAATCACATCACTGACGCATTGAATATACTGTATATATATATATTCAAAACAGGCCAAAAATACATTCAGTATGTTTTAAAGCAGCCCCCATTCTCCCAGCACAAACTGTTTACTCTCCGCGTTGGGAGCACCTTTCAAAATGGTCTATATAAGCGTTGCCACTACAGTCGAAGTTAATCTTCACAGAGTAAACAAAATATCCTTGCCATTCAGACAGTGTGCACAATCCAAATCCCCAAACAAAACCCCCTCATCAGCCATCCATCATGCATGTATCCCTTTGGGAAATAGGCTAATACTCCGAAGCAGCACGCACACATAACGCTGTCTATGTGAGCCCTGCCACAAATCTGAGTCTGATCCACCTTTAAGCTGTCAGTCTGCCTCTTCAGTCCGGTCTGACACCAGCAGCACCTGGTCTGTTATGGGAGGAGGCAAAAAGACATAAAAAAGGTCAGTGTGCTGTTTAACTGGGGCACAACAGGTGCTCTTGTTTACCTACGTACTACACAAATCATAGTCATTATCAGTGATTGACATGCTGTGAATTACAATGTGCCTAATAACAGGGCTGTGAGCAGCAAAACCGAAATCTGATAACGATGCCTTGTACTTGCCTCTAAGCACCTTCACAAACATAACCACAACAAAATACCTTCTGAGGTCCCTAATAAAACCTTTTTACCCAAACTAAAAGGTCAAAAATATCCAGTTTCATGGTGGTTGACAATATTTTTTATGTCAGCATCTATGCGGACATTATCATTCAGCATTTCATTGATGAGGATCAGTCAAGTGGAAGCAAGATGGGAGGACTGACAGAAGAGAAAAAAAACCCTTAGGCGCTTTTGTCGCTTTGTGTGAGGGCTCTCTTCTGTATGCATGCCCAGTTCCCCCAAGCCTGGACCGCTCTTCATTCTCATGCTGCCATTGCCCCTGGGCTCTGGAGCTGGGGTGCCAGGGGCTTCTGGGGCCACGCAGAATATGGCATGCACTCAACATGGCCCATTGTCTGCATGCTAATGGATATGACGCAGCTTAACAATTTTCATTAGCATCACTTAATCCATAAACATTCCAACTTGTGAATACAAGTGTTGACTAATTTGATTATGTTATGCATGGTAGTCATCCCCGTTCTGCTTGAGGACGACGTTGCAGGGAAAATAAAGTTCTCGGGTAAAAACAGGTTCATTTGAGAGTGGAGGGATATGGGAAGAAGAAGGGAAGAAGTGGTGGTGGTGGGAGGGTGAAATCAGAAGCAAATGAGCACATGTTAGCTGATGGATGTGGCCCTCCCTCTCTTCCACTGACCAGCTAAAGCTGCCCGGCGGCTAATGAAGAGTGACAGCTCCCTGGGATTTGTCTGCTCTGCTTCTCATTTCCACTGCTTCTTCTCACATCAAATGCCTCATGCATTTCCCCTCACAATGAAAAAAGGGGTTTCAGGCTAGTTCAAGGACCCCTGAGACCCTCACATTTGGTGTAGCGTTTTAATGAGCAGTGACGCCGGGCTTTATTGAGGCTTTCCTGAGCCCCCTTATATCTACTTCTATCGAGGCTGCTATAAAGGCTCTGTCCGATCCATGCATCCATCTGTGCCGCTACCGGAAGTTTCTCCAAGTAATTAGCAGCAACAGACTCATCCTCTGGAGAAACAGAGCTTTTTTCTGCAGTGGCTATAGGCTCCTGCTGTCTCTCAGCCTCTATTCCTATCACTGCCATTATTAGCTGTGTCTAATGACTGCTTAATACTAGCTTTTACAGCACCACATTCACATGCTGCCATCCGTATGCACATAGATGTCTGTACTGAAATGATGTTGACTAGTACTTGGGAGCAGGTGTTGTTTGACAAAACCTCTTCACAAAATTGCTCAAGAATGTGATCAGACCAGGGCTGTTTTCTAAGAATTTCAAGCTGTCCCCTCAAATATTTAGCAGTACTGGTGCTAACATCTGTTTCTAAACTGTCCTGATAGCTCTAGGCTGACTACATAAGCAGTTTAGACAGCTGCATTTCCTGACTAAAATGATGTCAATAATACCTTTATCAACCCTGCTAGAAAAAAAAAGATAGACCAGCATAATGGATTGGCTCAGACAGCTATTGTGATTGAGTTGTGCCACCTGACGTACTTGAGTGACGACAATGAAGACACGTCAAGCAGCCTCAGACTTTTTAAAAGAATTTCTAAAAACACTGCTAGCACCATTTAGGTTTGAAAACCCTGGGGTTGTGTTTTAGTCTGAACGGGACGATATTTTTAGGACAGATGATGCAGAATGCGGCTCGGGCCACAATTTTCTGTCCGGGCCCATCCAAGCCAAAGACAAAGTTAATCAAGCTTGAGCCAAAGCTGACGGGCATTCTATTTTGTATCCAAATCCGACTCAAGTCAAACTAATTCCTGTTTACACCAGCATGTGATATGGGTTTTCAGTCTAAAAATGAAAACATATATGTTTGGACGCAACCTTAACTCTTAACTCTCTGGTGTTCCAAAATCCAGAGTTTTAAAAGAAAATGTGGCAGCTCTCATCAGAATAGTTTTTTTCATTAAATTTCCTGAAAATATTTTGTGATCACATTCATGATCTTGATTAAATCAGTTGTCCATCTATTTAATCCTTTATTAACATTACTAACCATGGTGGCTTTATAGTCCATTTCACTAGGTCTGAAATAGGAGCAGTTGGAGACTCTTGTTTGGCTCACAACTTACCCTCTGTTGCCTCAAGTTCATTTCTTCCTTCTGTGTTTTCCACAAAGTCAGGTTGTTTATTTGTTGACTGATGATGAACCACATAACCAATGCTGGTATTTGCACATAGACTGCTACTCTCTCTTTGACTGCCATGTTCCTCAAATGTCAAAGCATTCTTAAGTTCCACAGAGGAGGAAAACTGACTTTCCCCTGTCACTCAGAGGACGAACCGGAGGTGCAGGCTCTCCTAGTGTCTGACGTCGCCCTCGACAGCTTTAAGCTGGCCTGGATAGCTGAAGAGGATGCCTTTGACACCTTTGTCATAATGGTCAGCCAGGCTGAGGGCTCGGACCAACCGAGAGAACTGGTGTTGGGCGGTGAAGAGCGAAGCGCTGCAATGACTGAGCTCACTGAGGACACAGAGTACAAAATTGAAATCTTTGGGCTTGTTCTGGGAAGACCCTCCAAGTCTGTATTCGAGGGGGTGAGAACAGGTATACAGTGAAAGAGTGGACCCGAGAAATCAGAGCTGTGAACTGAAATCTGGACTGGTCTTGTCGGCATAACCAGTGGTGTCAGTGGTGTCTTTTATGGTAACAGCATGAAAAGTTATCGTGTCTCAACATTTGTCTAGTGTTTTCTCTGCGTCTACTAACCTGGTGTCATAGTGTGAGGCTCAGATTAAAAAAAACGGAAAAAGGTTTTGTGTCAATTTCAACACAGACTTTTTGATGACGATCAGAGCTGGAAACGTTGTGTGTCTTGTGTCAACAGCTACATGTCTCAATCTGTCTGTCAGTGCTCCTGAGTGGTCCTCAGCAACAGGACAGTTTATGAACTGCTGGATCAAAATCTGAATTCTTGTAGTTTTATCTGCTTTTGATGCAACCTATTACTAACTACTACCCCAGGGTGGTCTAAATCCTGCTAACAAACATGTATCCATCCTGTAATGAATATCTTTGAATTGAATTTGAAAAATAGCAGCTTCAAAAATAAAAAGCCCAAAGAAAATTTGTAGCAGTCGACCCCCACTCAGGACATTTACTCAGCTCTTTACTCTGCTCCTTTGGTTGTGTTGTCTTCGTTCAGTTGTTCTCCCAGATGTCATTGACTGCCTGGTCCCATGTGTCAGTGTCTCTCCTTTGTGAAGGAGGTGGGGGGGCAGTTGTCTATGTCACATAGGACGGGTGTCGCTGGCTGTGTCCCCTGTCCTCCCTGGGGGTAAGGCTTTACTCTTGGGTAGCACAGCGCATGTTTCACTTTTGTGTTTCCATGAAATGGGGGCAAGTTAATCCCCTCAGGTCTGTCACGCAAGATACTGTGGTTTGCTGTTAGCTGGAAAGGGTTTCTCCATGAGACCAGGCCTCCCCAGGCCCCCTTTGTCTGTCTACCTCACTCTCTTTTACACACTCGCTCTTTTGCTCTGTCCTAAAACGAGTGCCTTTCAGTGGTGGATCTGCCCTGGCTACAATAACAGAATACGTGTGTGTGTCTGTGTCTATGTCTTTTCTTGTCTCCTGCTTAATTCCCATGCAGATATGATATTATAATATATACATATATGCTGCGCATTCATTTAGATTAGTGCCACATATACTGTATGTTCTATTTTCCTCTCCTCACCATGCTAAGAGGGTTATACACACATTGACTAAACCATCTGTTTTTGGTCTGTTTTTGCCCCCACCTGCTGTGTCTGTCTTGCTTGTGCCAGATCTGGGCTCACCCAAGGGCATCCGCTTCTCTGATGTCACCGACACATCCGCCACCGTTCACTGGGCAGTTCCAAGAGCTCGGGTGGACAGCTACAGGGTCACATATGTGCCTGCTCATGGAGGTCAGTGTCCTCATGTGTGGACAACAGTCAACTGACTAACATTGAAGATCTGCCTTGTTACCCAATTAAAAAATCCAGCAAAGCTTTAAAATAAAACCTACGTCAAACATAAAAGTATCAATAACATGAGATTTGGCTCAAACCTAGAGCTCCAGAGGGTTTACCTTCAACTATATCTTTGCTTATATACATATTTCACAGTGTAAACTTTCTATCATTGCTGTTCCATCAATTTAATCGTCCACGATCTGTAGGGCAACTCTTCTCTCTAATGACAGACTGATTCTGCCCCCTAGTGACTCATTATGGCTATGGCTAATGTATGAGGCACAGAGGTCCAGAGAAAATGAAAAACAATCATCAAAAAACCATGTGACGATTATGATGATGATGATTATTAGTATTACTAGTATTAATCATCATCATTACAATCATTAACTTTTCCCAATTTCATCAAAGTTATTTTGAGTATGTGATGCCGTATGTGATGGATAACTCCAAGGATTGTAATTTCCTCCTTTCAGACTCAGCGTCCATTCTAATGAAAATGCAGTGCAAGATTTTAAGTTTAGCTCAGTAACTAACTAGTGGGCAGAGTTTCCTCCATAGTTTTCCTTTATAATTAGTATGGTTTGACACTTAAATATGAATCTATAGCCATGCAGATGACACTTCTTTAAGCACTTTGAATACGCTGAAGTCATCAGAACAACAGATAATGTGATATAAAAAGGAGGCTACTCACACCAAAGTCCATGATATTGTCTCATATTGTTTTTGTCCATTGTGATGGGCTTGCAAGGAAATAAAGGGAAGATACTACTTTACACAATAATTTAGCCTCCACTCTACATTCACTTTGTTGTGTGTGTTGTTTTGACTCCCAGGTAATGCTAAGACACTCACAGTGGATAACTCCGAGTCTCACACCGTGCTGCCCAACCTGACACCCGGGGTCACCTATGAGGTCACTGTTGTCGCTGTCAAGGGTCAGAGGGAGAGTGAGCCTGGGTCAGACAGTGTCACCACAGGTACAGTAACGCTCATGGAAAACCTGCACTATAACACACACACACTATTGTACTTCTATTTTAGGGATGACACTCATTGGCATAATGGATTCCCTAGCCCCTCATCCTAACCTTAACCATCAAAACTAAAATCCTCACCGTGATCCACACCCTAACCCAACAACAACCCTCAAACATGTCCATTAAAAGTGGGTCAGAAAGTGAGGTTGAGCCCTAATGTCCTCACATCTATATGTACAAGTACACACACACATTATAGATGCAACATTTTATATTTTCAGCTTGAAACCAGTTCGCTAAAATTAATCAGTAAAGTGTTTTCTTCAAACAAATGTGTCGTAATTTATGTTCAAAGAGCAGCAGGACCAAAGGTGCAGAGGTTAACTTCTTTCCACACATATGTCCAATGGGACAGACATTTAAGTTTGTTCAACTGCCAACTGTGTGTGTGTGTGTGTTTGTGTGTTGCAGCTCTGGACAAGCCCCGTGGTCTGACTGCCATCAATATCACAGACACTGAAGCTCTGCTGCTCTGGCAGCCCGCCATCGCCACCGTAGACGGATATGTCATCACCTACAGTGCAGACTCAGGTATGTAGCATCGAAACAGGTAGATAAACATGTACCTATAAACTAATATATCAAAGGTTTATATCCTACTTCAATACAGGCATTTTGATCAAAAACAGGTTTTGACAGCAGTGGGTTCCGTCGTTTGATTGGTGCCCTGTTGTCACTGCAGTCAGATTCTGCTCACATTTAATTGATCGTTACTACATTTAAATGAAGAGCTAATGTAGATTGATTTTTAAAGCAAATAATGCAAAGAAAAATCTAATTATTCAGAAGCTACATTCATACATTCTTCTCATACAACTCAACCACTCTCTTATCCTGTCTGTGTGTGTGTGTGTCGTTCCAGTGGCTCCAGTGATGGAGCGTGTGTCAGGAAACGTGGTGGAGTTTGAGATGAGTTCTCTGACGCCAGCGACGCACTACACTGTGAAGGTGTATGCGGTGAGGGACTTGTCCAAGAGCGCAGCCACTACGACTGAGTTTACCACCGGTGAGCGGTCCAATCTAAAACCTTTGTGTCTTTCTCAGACTTGATTGTTTTAGTTTCAAGGTTCAGCTAAATTTCAACATTGTCAGATTCTGAGACAAACAGGAGGAAGAAATAATTCATAAAAGATTCCTAAACTGTAGATAAAGTGTTTTTTTCTGATGTTGAGCATCAGCTTTTTCGTCCATGGGGTCCACGCAAATTATAAAAGACATGACATCAGTAAAGACAAACAACTACAGTATTAAAATCAAAAAAATATTTTGAACACTATTATTTCTAGAAACATATTAGCTACACATTACAAATCAATACAGACAGAGAAAATGTATTCACATATGATAACATATTATTATATTTTTATTCAAACACACTATACTCACATGTAGAAAATGAAGGCATGGATAAGAACTGTCCAATATATCACTATATCATATATTTCTGTACTCAATATATATTCTATTCAAATATAGAAACATATCAAGGCATTTCCAACATATTAACTATTCTATACTTATCCTTTACATAATACATATGTCTATACATAGTGATAATTCATATACTTGTGTTTGCCATATGTAGAGGTAATGTACTCTATTGCTTTGCTCTTAGTTATCAACACTTCCATAGGTCGAACTATCAAGGCATCTTCTGACATTTACCATATATCCATCAATGTATGACATGACATTTAAATTATAGAGTATGAGATTCTCTAAGAGGTTGTTTTGTGTGTAGATGTGGATGCTCCTCAGGATCTGGCAGCCAGTAACATCCAGACAGAGAACTGCATGCTGACCTGGAAGCCGCCCCGCGCTGACATCACCGGATACATCCTCAGCTACGAGTCCACAGACGGCACCATCCGGGTGAGTGGGAACCAGGACTCCACTGATTCTGGTCCTAACTGGTCATGTCGGAAATGAAATGTTTGAACATATTTCTTCCATCAGGAGGTGGTCCTGAGTCCCACTGCTGTATCATACAACATGGCTCAGCTCAGCGCCTCCACAGAGTATTCAATCAGGCTGCAGGCCATCGCTGGTCCCAAGAGGAGCAGAGTCATCTCCTCTGTCTTCACCACCAGTGAGTAGATTCATGAACAGGTTTCATCCCTTGTCGTGTCAACACATCAAACGTATATCTCCCATTGTCAGTAATAAGTGTGTGTATGTGTGTGACTGTACTAACAGTAACCTATACTAACAGTAATGTAGCGTGAGGACAAATACACCGATTTTATTTTTCATAAATACTGTATTATTTAATAATCCACAAAAGAAGATTAGCAAAATTCACAGTGATAGTATCTATGAGAACGTCTGTCGGGTCCACATTATCATTATATTGTGTGTGTGTGTGTGTGTGTGTGTGTAGCTGGTGTGCTGTACAGATACCCCAGGGACTGCTCCCAGGCTCTGCTGAACGGTGACACCTCATCCGGCCTGTACACCATCTATCTGGTGGGAGATGAGAGCCAGCCCATCCAGGTCTACTGTGACATGAGCACCGATGGAGGCGGATGGATTGTAAGTCCAATACATAGTTTCAGTTGGTAGTGGCCACACAACAATTTGGATGATCACAGACCTCTGCACGCTCTGTTGACCAAATCCACATCACTCTGACATTATTGTGGACAGGGATTTATATGCTCAATATGAGCATGGTATTTGTATCACAGTTTCTGACTGTGTCACTCAGAGTGACAAACCTTCAGAGAGTTATCACCATGTGGCTGTGGTTCAGGGGGTAGAGCGGGTTGTCCAGTATTTAGAGAACGGGGGGTTTGATCAACCCCAAACTTCCCTCATATGTTTTCATGAAGGGGTGAATGGGTGAATGTGACCCGTACTGTAAAACACTGTGAAAGGTCAAAGAGACTAGAAAAGTTCTAAACGTAAATTCAGAACATTTACCATTCAAAGTTTATTTTGGGGTCAGTGACTTACATTTGCTACATGTGTATTATGGAAGCCCTGAGAGGGAAGCATTGTGGCAGGACCATTGATTTATTGATTGATTGATTTTGTTTCATCTCTTTGAGAAATATTGTATCAGGATACTTTCATGTCTAGTAGGACTAAAGCATTTACCTTTTCTTCCACGTGATATTTTCGGCCTGTGATCTAAACATAAGATACATTACGTACTCTATTGTGTGTGTATTTTAATCAGTGAAGGTTTGCTGCCAGTAAAGCAGAGGTGGCATAAAGAGCCACAGTCCCCATGTTGAGCAGGGTTTGAATCCTGTTTTTTAGTTTTTCTGGTTAGTTAAAAGTTATTTTCAGTTTTAATTTTGTTTTTGTTTTAGAATTTTTTTTAGCTTTTGCCAGATATAAATTAAATAACAGTTTCACTTACCTCTCAGGGCCTCCGTATTGTCTGCTGGGTGTGTTAAACAAGAATCGTAAATACATCAGCTGATTGTATAAAACACAGTCTGACAATATTCATCAGTTATTATTGTTGTTTCCTTTGCAGATTTTCCTCAGACGTCAGAGCGGGAAACTGGAGTTTTTCCGTAACTGGAAGAATTACACTGCCGGCTTCGGTGACATGAACGATGAATTCTGGCTGGGTAATTTCTATCAAACATCAGATCACTACACACAGTTCCACAATACATAAGGAGCCTGTGATATAACAGTATGTTCAGCTTGTAACAGAGGTGATGTATACACAATGACAGCACTAATGCTGACATATGTATTTTTTGTGCTTATAAATTCATTGAAAAATGTACGAACACAGATCTGTGGACTGACTCATTGTACAAAAGTTCTACATTGATTCTAATATTTATGTGATTGCTGCAGGTTGTCTTTATTTTCCCATTTTCCTCTAATAATGCTCTGCTGGTCCGACATGCTCTCAGCTAGAAACATAGTTCTAAAGCTAAAATGCTGCTCAGATTTAAGGGACACGTTCTAGGACTCTAGGTGCTGATCTCTGTAAGTCATATCTGTCAGTTGATTTCATATGATTTATTAATAGTTTTTTTGTTGGTTCTTTACAAGGAATGAGCAAAACATGATGAAACAACTAAAGACATATCTCAAACAACTATAACAGATCTCATGTATCATCTTTCCATCATTAGCAAACAAGCTTTTGTCAGTGTGGTCAGATAATTACAAACTACTATAACTCTGCTTCATTCAGTTGCAACCAAATGTGGGTAAAGTGTTCAGATAGAGACCAGTCTGAGTCTCATGTAGATTTACCAAGTGGATAATAGTCCCACAGAGTGATGGCTTGAAAGATGATTCCACTTTTAAAATTAATAGCATGACTAGGCTACATAAGCCCTTAAACAGCTCGTTGAAATCTCCCTTAATTAATGAATAATTTTGCATAAAACTCAAAAACTGTAGGAGGACAGAAATGAAATTTGGCAGACAGCACACTACTGGTTAAAAGCTTCACACAGTCAGAAACTGATGTGGCAGTGCCACCATGTGGCCAATTACAAAACTACTTTTCTTTTTGTAGCTATAAATAAGTTTGCTTCAAAAGTGGCTGTTCAGGATGATATGAGCTGAATTCCTGCGTCAATGATGAAAAGGAGTGAAATGATAAGACTGAAATATGAGGCAACTGCAACAGGTGCAGGAGTCAATGCAGATATTGTAGTTATAATAATTTGAATTATGAAATTCTTTTGATTGGATTCACATGAAATACTTATAACATATAAACTTCATTCCAGCTAGTTATCAGTTATCAAATATGATTGAGTTATATTAATACCATATTAATAATACTATATATTTTGTTATCTGAAGATAAAATCTTGTGATATAGTATACATCAAAATCTATATTTATATCATATATGTCATCTCCTCCTTCCCTCAGGTCTGGCCAACCTACATAAGATCACAGCTGGAGGTCAGTACGAGCTGCGGGTGGACCTGAGAGACAAGGGTGAAGCAGCCTACGCTCAGTACGACAAGTTCTCTGTGTCTGAACCTCGAACCCGCTACAAAGTCCATGTAGGAGGATACAGTGGAACAGCAGGTAAAGCTGACTCCTGCAGCCGTGTACACAATGCTTTAGTTCAAGTCCACTGCTTCTGTCTGAAGACAACTCTTAAAACTGCTCACAAATGTATAGATTCATTTATATGTGTTAATTTTTCTTAGGCCATGAGTTGTTTTTTTTCATTCAAAATTTCTAAAATAGGAAATAAGTAATTTTGTTGGACAAATGAATACATTGTCAATAATCCTGTGTGTATTCATGCAAATGAAGGAACTTTTTTTAATGTTATGTGTATTAAATTTATTTTCTATATTTTTTTCTTATTTATGCTATGAATTCTTGGGAAGACTTGGTATCCTTTCAGGATCTTTTCAGGGCATTTAATTTTTTTTTATAAAGCTAACATATAGAAATTTGCATCTATTTGCCCTTATAAATAAATTCGACAAGAAGAAAATATGAATCAGAATATGTTGAAACAGAACAATGTGTGTCTGTTGCACATATAGTGGCCAGGTAGTGAAAAGGTTTCTTGTAAATGCTATGTTTTTGTTACAGTGTTCATCCTCTACCACTGTTCATTTCATCGATGCGCTCTCTCTCTCTCGTGTTTGTAGGCGACTCCATGACCTACCACCACGGCCGTCCGTTCTCCACCTACGACCATGACAATGACATTGCTGTCACCAACTGTGCCCTGTCCTATAAGGGAGCCTTCTGGTATAAAAACTGTCACCGTGTCAACCTCATGGGACGATATGGAGATAACAGTCACAGCAAGGTACAGTTCACTGCTGCTGCATCACAACTTCAAAAACAGAGAGTCACTGAGGATCCTCCATTACTTTAACAGATGAGGGTAGAACAGGATGCCTGAAGAGGGCTCAGTTGTGTTTCCCAACAAAACAAATCTTACAGAAAGGGTTTCTTTGGTCAGCTCAGTATCTGTAGGACTTCTGTCTAATGCCAAATGTTCATTACAGTGCAGGAGGCTGTTTGCCCCTGATGTTTTAAATTACACTGTCTTCCTAACCCAAACCACATAGGTTCTCTGACCTTGTGCTTTGTGACATTGACTCAGCTGGTGTTGAGCTGATGTCTCCTCAGAAACTGTAAAGACGCACCAGGGTTAAAGGTGTGTCCTCATGAAATCTCTGTTAAAACTGTTCAGGGTGACAAGAGTTCATTTTAGTTCAGATGTAGGGTGGACACAATTAAGTAAAAATCCAATATATATTTATAATTATTATGTTTTTAGTGGCAAATCAATGGAAACTAATAATCACTGTGTTTTCATTAGCTTAGAATGAGCCCTTATATATTGCACATGTATGTAGATAGAGTAAAATTGGCTCTGGAAAGGAACTGTCACATTTCTGTCACCTGAAGGCCACTGGAGGTTCAGCTTCACAGTGTGAGATGAGTATTTTAGTTGGTTGCAATATGCAACTTCAACACTAGATGCCACTAAATCATATACACTGACATGTAAAGAAAACAGCCTGTAGTAGAGAGAAGGACACATCTCCCCCATCCTTTGTAGAAATGATACCCTTGTATAGTGAAGAGAAGAAGCAAGTGTAAGGAAGGGTCAGTTATCTTCTTTTTCTCACAAACACACATTTAACAAAGGGAGCGCCTCATGCTTCCTGCGCAGCACATTTATCACTCGCTATCACATTGAATGAAAGAACGTAACCATGGCGACTGCATCACAGTAGTCGCCGGTTCATTAATGAAACAAAGTGAAAACGTTACCAGGATGTAATTCTGCAACTCTGAGCAGTGTTGAGATGTAACAAAGTACATTTACTTTAGTTACTGTATTCAAGAATATTGTTCATGTATTTGTAAGTTACTTAAGCACATTTATTTGCAGGTACTTTTCACTTTTACTCTAATGCATATATCAACAAATATCTGTACTTTCTACTTCACTTCATTTTTACAATGCATTGTGTTACAATTTCAGATTGTTTTATAAATGTTTAATAGTAATCAATAACAAGAGGGGAATCGGTCACTCACTGGTGAAGAAATGGATTTGGACAGCATTCTTTATTAATATGGCAGTCTGCATTTTTCTTGTGTTCTGTAAATATACAGTTAATTATATATTTGTATGTTAGATTAGGGAATAGGCTACACTGAGCAAGTATTATCACTTTAAAACATTACAGTACAGTAAACAGTATATTTAAAAACACTGTTACACAAGTAGAAAAGTTAATATGGTACATTTACTTTTTCTTGAGTTACTTTTTGTCTATTTATTTGTATTTTACTTAAGTCAAATATTTGAGTACTTCCTTCACCATTGATTATTGCAAAGCCCATGGTTGTTCTACCAAAAGGAGAAGTATTAGTCAAAACCTAAGCTGAAGGTATCTATGCTGGACCCTTGTGTCAAGTATAAATTCAGTTTATTGACACTTTTTTATTTGCCATAACCTTAACCACACCATATGTATCACATGCACCTGACAAAGCCTGGGCTTTCAAGATTGTCCAATATAAATGTGTTTGTCTGTCGATGAAGCTGCTTTGCTATAATAGCAACGTGATAAGAAAACAACCCCCAATGACCTGTCCTTTCTCTCCACAATTGACGGCATGATTTGTCTCGTCTTCCACAGGGTGTGAACCGGTTCCACTGGAAAGGCCACGAGCACTCGAATGAAGCCTATGGATATGAAGATCAGGCCCTCTAACTCAGGAACCTGGAGGGGGAGGAGGAAACGATCATAATGACCAACCACTAACAAATAACATCGCTACTTCTGTCTGGACTCCCCTTCAAAAAACCAGAACTGAATACATACATGCACCCATCCATCCACCTGCTAAGCAACCAAAGCCACTGCCAAGAGCCCTGCTGCCTCCTCACGAAACCATATTTCCTCCCATTTGCTCAGAGATCAGCCGTGACTCCATGACACCCATGGTTGTGGAAATTGTGCCGGTACTGAAATCAACGTGCATGTTACAAACTGAATTCAATTCAAGCCTACTGCAGATCTAACTCACGCACCAAAGAGCAGAAACAACTCCACCTCACCTGATTCAACCTCTCATGTTGCAGCATTTGTGGGCAGGCGTGAGTGCAGCTCGGGTATTTTTTTCTATACAGTTCACCATGTCACATCCAAGCCACGTTTGGGGTATTTCAGAGAGGCTGTTTATGGTACAATGTGGTCTTGTTTAGGTTCAGGGTGTCTTTGCTAAAACTGATAACACAGTGATAATTCAGAAGGATTATCATTCTGTTCCTTGTACAGTCCTGTACATGTATGCATCTGATTTAAACATTCGAAAAAGGGATATTCCTCAGATGGCAGTATTCAGATGTCAGATATCTCCATCTAACTTGCCATTTGTTTGTCTTTGTGCGACTTCACTTGTGTCAGTGTCACTTTATCCTCCCCTGGTTCCTTCATCTCCCTCAACACAAGCCAACATCTGAAGTGATAAGAGATGCAAGTGTAAAGAGGAAAAAAAAATCTATATCAAAGTATTTTACTGGCCACATCCCATGTCCACCTGGACGGCAATGTATCCATTCATCCTGTGAGCCCCTGAAGGCATCATGCTACAGCCACAGTGTTGTGTTTTAAAAACGAAAGAACGGAGAAAAAGAAAAGCAGACGTGTTTTCAATTTGTTTCGTTTCTCTCATGAATCCGAAGGCAGGACCTATTATTGAGTATGTAATGAAATGCGGTGATTACGTTGTTCTTTCTTTTGTTTTTGCAAAATGTGAATACAGTACTTACTGTATATGTGCAACAAGAGAATGTTATGTGTTGTTCACACAAAATATGTTGATGCTCAAAACATGAAAAAAGGCCAACTCTGATTGAATTCCAGTTGATATGGTAAAATCTCTATGCTAATGTTGATATAAATAGTGTTTGAACAGGCCCAAACTAGAGAACTAGTTACTGTTTCTACCCCCTCCCCCCGGCACCCACCTGCCCCCTGCCCCCTGCCCCGCCCCGCCCCCTGCCCCCATCCCCTGCTATGGCAGGATACTAAACCACTGACCTTCTAAAGAATGCCTGTGTAAATTAAGTCTGTTTTTATTGTTTTGTTTGTTTATAACTGGGTGAACAAGTGTTTCTCTGTAAGCTGTATTACAATAAACAGTTTGTTTAAAAGGAAGATGTGAAGGAGCTTTATTTATTTCATGTCCATGATGAAGATAAAGAAAAACAAAGAACATCCCAACTCAGGGTCCACGGGCCTTTTAACCACACCACATGGTTTTAGATAGTTTGCTTATTTGCCATTGAGATTCTGTGAGTTGCAATCAAATGTTAAGGTGCTGAATAGAATACTGTACTTCAAAACCATATACTCACTACTACGTACCACCAATAATATTAATCCTACTGACTGCGTGAGTTGATAATGAACTTAGCTACTTCATGGTTGTCTCACAGTGTTACTTGTTGTTATTTTTGTGCCATCTTCAATTTGCAGATACTTCATCATCCAAAATCCACACGTAGCTTCTGTTTCAAGCCAAATCACAAATAATAATAATATAATAATAATAACAATAAAACTAATAACTATAATAACAATAATAATAATAACAATAATAATAATAATAACATCAATACATCCTCTGTTTTAGACTGTATACACTAAGCTTTATTGGCATGACATTATGTTGCTAAAGCACAAATATCAAATGTTATCGTCAAATCAAAAAGAGAGTAAGGAATGTATAAGGAGAGAAAACAACAACCACAGCAGTTGTTATTAACAACATTTGAAGGCCTCTGTTCGATTTCCGATCCACGCCCTCCTGTCGGGAGTGGCCGCCCTCCCTCCCCCTCACTGCAGCGGTACTTCCTGGATTGCCTCATGTTGTTTCTCGTGTCGAGTCCGACTAATGAGTCGCTCACCGGGACGGGGAGCAGATTGTCTTCCGTGGAGGCAATGAGGAGATGTCAATGTGGAGGTTAGTGAAGTTACTCACCGTGTCAGTTGCGTTTCGTCCTGTTTGGCTCAGATCTTAGTTAGTCCTGAGTAAAGAGCAGGTAAAGACAAGCCTCTGTCAGAGCAGGAGCACAGGCTCCTGTCCCCCCACTCATACCAGTACATACTCAACCAGCCACTGTGCAGGGACACCAGCCCCTTCCTGCTCTTCCTGGTCCCAGCCATTCTGGTGACGCTGCAGCTAGGGAGGCCATCAGGAAAACATGTAGCTTCCAGGTCAGGAGCACCTCAAATTGGCCTCTTACATGGGGTCCCCCGAGGGGGCAGGGGTCCGTACCTCCAGGACAAGCTGAGGAGAGAGCAGGGAATATGCAGACATCATCCAGATAAACTTCCTGGACAGCTACCAGAACCTGACATAACAAGACTGTGATGATGATGAACTGGGCTGCGACCCACTGCCCCAGAGCCTCCTAGCACGTCATGAAGGTGGACTCAGATCCTTGTGAACGAAATTCCACCGCGGTGGCTGAGAGCTGCCCACGTCAGGCCTTCAATACAGGGTTGTCAGTGATGTTTTGATGGCAGGCCGAGGAGGGACAGTTACAGTAAGTGGCATTTGTCAGAGGAGGAGTACCTGAAGACAGCTTCGTATGTATCTGAGCTGGGTATGTCCTCTCTGCAGACCTGGCCGCCAGATCTCCTGGGCTCCAGGCTCGTCCGCATGATCTCCATGGAGGACGTGGTACATGGGGTTGTGTCTGCGTGTGCTGGGGAACCATCTCCTGGGTGCTCTCAGTCCCCACCCTCAGGAACCCTTTGAAATCAGGAGACTTGGAGTATGACAGGTGCACCTTCGCCAAACTCATCATTGTGAACTGTAATCACAAGGCCAAAGCTGCTGCAGGTCTGGCAGATTTTCCAAAGGACACAGCAGCTGCTGAGGGTCAACTTACCAAGTGCTTCACTGTTCAGACACATGAGAACTTCAACAAAGTTAAAATGTAATGAAAACAGCTGGCTCTGTTTCATGAAAGAAGCCATTACACACACAGGCAGCAGTGTGGATGTTCATGTTCATGGGCGACAGGGTCGGGTAAGCTGTATTATTAGTATTGTGGCAAACATTATTCAAATATTCAAATGAAACTATCAGAGAATATATCTTCACTCCAGAGTTAAACCTCAACTCGCTCATTTACAATCACAGACTTGTGACCTCAGGCTAAAAGAAAACCTCTCATGTTGATCTGCTGCTTGTCTCTTTAACTATAATATTGTCAATTCAGTATCTTTGTATTTGGACTGCTGTTGACAGAACAGGCAATTTGATACATTCCTTGAAACAGTGGTGGACATTTTCAAATTATGTCAGATTTTTCTTATACTAACTACTCATCTTGACCTAATAATGGATAATGCAAACTAGAGCAGCTGGATATTATAGAGATAGAATGCCTTAATCGATTTGAGATAAATTTCCATCCCAAAAGCTATACAAATATTCAGTTAACTGTCCCATAAGGAAGCAGCAGAAGCTGCAACTGGAGAAGCAGGAACCAAAGATTTCGGCATTAAGTGATCAAAACAAAATAGTTGCAAATAATCAACACATCAACAGTTTTCTGTATGACTTATCATTTTTTGTTAACAAGTAAATGAAATGTAATAAGCTTGAACACTAATTTCTGAATAATGCACCATCCCTGATGTTATATTTTTGTGCGCTTGTGAAGCGCCTACGATCCTTGGATTTGTAAAGTTGCTGACTTTATTCAAACAATGTCGCAAATTATCTGCAAATGAGAAGCTGGAACCTCGTTTTTCACGATTGTAGCTTTATTGACCAGGCCAAATAAAACAAGACAAAATAGTTGCAGATGTTTTTTTCATCCGCATGTCAGTTCAAACTTTTCATTCAAAGTCATATTTTATAGGTATTGTGCCGTAGCGTTAGGTTCAGAGGTGGGGCCAGGACATAATGTATCCTCGAATTTATAATATACCGCCAAAGTTGACCCCGTTTTACTGGCCTTGTACTTAATCTTCAGTTTGTGCTCGATGGGTTTGGGTTCCACGTGGACTAATTTAATTGGGCCACATTACCCAGCAAAACATTTATCTCTCAATCTATCTGTCTGTCTGTCTGTCTGTCTGTCTGTCTGTCTGTCTGTATATATCCGTCCATCTGGGCGTAAAATAACCCACAGCATATTTGTTGTGTTACTGTGCCTATTTATTTACACTGTGTCTTGTGACGGAGTGGCTATTTATATATATGCGTTGTACTTACAAAGGAGAACCAGCTGGTGGCAGTATGTGGCAACTGCTGAGGTGTACTTAGTACACATTTTAAATACAGTTACTCTCTGACCTTTTCACAGGGATCATTATAAGTGGGCAAGAAAAGATGAGTCCTCAGTTTTCCTAAGAGAAGTTTTTTATTTTCATCTTTCTAACAGCAGAACAGCTGATCCTGCTCACTGTGGATTATTTATGCACCGAGCGCCTCATAGATTTTTACCTTAGATTTTTTGCTGCATGTTAGAATGAGAAAATACACAGCATCTGACTATATGAATGTTTGATTTTATTATATATTTCTGTTGCTATATTGTTTTTGCTATTGTCCACATGCCAGAATATATGCTGTTTCCATCCAGAATAAATTAAATACTTGGACAAATGCTGAAAACCTTTTTCATGAGATTTATTCAACATGAATTTACATTTATATTTGTATTTTCAATAACACACAATACAACACGTTACAGTGTGCATTCAAAGGGTTAGTAATCAAAGTTGTAGGCTTATGATAAAACTAAGCACATTCAGTACTTAATGTTGACAAATTTTCAAATTTATTTGAAATGATGAAACCTGATTTTTTTTTATATTAATAACTCAGTAAGGTTTTATGGAAATTAAATTGTAAGGCAGAAAACTCTCATTATTTATAGTACTATGCTTAGAAAAGTTAATATGGTACTTTTTACTTTTTCTGAGTTACTTTTGTCTATTTGTTTGTATTTTACTAAAGTCACATATTTGAGTACTTCCTTCACCCTTGATTATTGCAAAGCCCATGGTTGTTCTACCAAAGGAGAAGTATTAGTCAAAACCTAAGCTGAAGGTATCTATGTTGACCTTGTGTCAAGTATAAATCCTCAGTTTATTGACACTTTTATTTGCCATATCCTTAATCCACAACTGAAAATGCCACATGCACTGGACAAAGCCTGGGGCTTTCTAAGATTGTCCAATATAAAATGTGTTTGTCTGTCGATGAAGCTGCTTTTGCTATAATATCAATGTGTGATAAGAAAACAACCCCAATGACCTGTCCTTCTCTCCATATAATTAATGTAAGATGATTTGTCTCGCCTTCCACAGGGTGGAACTGGTTCCACTGGAAAGGCCAATGCACTCGACGAGTTTCTTATGGATATGAAGATCAGGCCTCCAACTTCAGGAACCTGAGTGGGAGGAGGAAACGATCATAAATGACCAACCACTAACAACATCGCCATTTCTGTCTGACTCCCCCAAAAAAAAACCATCTTGAATACACACATGCACCCATCCATCCACCCAGCAGCAACCAAAGCCACTGCCAAGAGCCCTGCTGCCTCCTCCACACGAAAACCATATTTCCTCCCATTTGCTCAGAGATTAATGCACTCTCAATGAGTCATATTAGGAAATTAAGCCAAGACTGAAACGCAGATAATATAATTAAATTTAATCAAATGTCACTCAGATTCTGGTCTGACAAGCTAAAGAAGCAGGAATTTCACCCGCTTACCTGATTCAACTTCATGCAATGCGGCACATTTATGGCAGGCGAGCATTGTCAGTATTCATATAGTCTACCCATGTCGCACCTAAACCATGTTGGTGTGGTTGCTGTGAGAGCAATGTGGCAATGTCTTGGTTAGTCAGGTAGAGATATTTAAACACCAGTGATGCTAACCAGATGTGGTGGTGGAGAGAGTGCAACAGGAATACCTCAACCTGGCATCTGGTGAAAACGTCAACAATGATTGTTTGGATGGCTGAGTCATAAATATTAACTGTTGATTGCAGTAAGATCCTCTGCCCATCACCAACAAGGTAAGGAAAACTACTAAAACTTTTGACAGGGAAAACGTAGAAACCTCAGGGAAGAGCCGCATGAGAGGGATCCCTCTACCAGGACAGACAGAAGTGCAATGGATGCCACGAGTAATAGGTATATTGTCAGGCAGTCTTGTAGATTTTTTAGTCCGCGATCAGCTGCCACAAGGCTACAATGATCGGGTGCCGCCGTAATCCACTTCATCCATTGTCATGATCCATTGATACTATTGGGATCCATCATCATGGTCCATGATCGCTGCCAACAATGATATGGGATTATACAGAACATATGATCAGTTGAGGTCGATCCGAAGAGGTGATGAATATTCTTCTCAAGACTGGAGGTTCCCGAGGGACTGAGGTCTGAGAAGACCAGCACCCCTGCCCCTGCTCCATCCCCTGCTATGGCAGGATAGTAAACCACTGACCTTCTAAAGAATGCCTGTGTAAATAAAGTCTGTTTTTAGATGAGCCTTACATGAAGATAAAGAAAAACAAAGAACATCCCAACTCAGGGTCCACGGGCCTTTTAACCACACCACATGGTTTTAGATAGTTTGCTTATTTGCCATTGAGATTCTGTGAGTTGCAATCAAATGTTAAGGTGCTGGGAATATGAATACTCTGTACTTCTAAAACTAGTTATACTACTACTACGACTCACTCAATATTAATCCTACTGATCATAGTGAGTTGATAATGAATCCCTCATTAACATGGCTTGTCCTCACAGTTAATTGCTATTATTTTTTGTGCCATCTTCAATTTAAGAGATACTCATCATCCAAAACTAACACGTAGCTTCTGTTTCACAAATTCACAATAATAATAATAATAATAATAACAATAATAAATAATAAAACTAATAATCATAATAACAAATAATAATAATAATAATAATAATAATAACATCATTGACATCCCTCTTGTTTCAGACTGTATAATTAAGCTTTATTGGCATGACATTACATGCTAAAGCACAAATATCAAATGTTAATGTCAAATCAAAGACATGAATGTATAAGGAGAGAAAACAACAAACTACAGCAGTTGTTATTAACAACATTTGAAGTAAGCTCTCTCTGTCTGATTTCCGGGTCCACGCCCTCCTGTCGGGAGTGGCCGCCCCTCACTGCAGCGGTACTCTGGATTGCCTCCTGTAAGAGCTTCTTTCTCGTGTCGAGTCCATAGACTGTAAGTCGAGTCGCTCCCACTGGACGGGAGCAGATTCGTTTCCCGGAGGCAATGAGGAGATGGCTGTCGGGAGTTAGGTAAAAAGCACCATCATGGTTGGGGCTGTGCTCGTCCTGTCGGCTCAGATCTTAGTTGGTGTCCTGAGTAAAGAGCAGGTAAAGACAAGTCTCTGTCAGAGCAGGAGCACAGGCTCCTGTCCCCCACTCATACCAGTACATACTAACCAGCCACTGTGCAGGGACACCAGCCCCCTTCCTGCTCTTCCTGGTCCCAGTTGCTCCAGCCAGGACGC
Organism: Hippoglossus stenolepis; assembly: GCF_022539355.2. Lineage (NCBI taxonomy): Eukaryota > Metazoa > Chordata > Actinopteri > Pleuronectiformes > Pleuronectidae > Hippoglossus > Hippoglossus stenolepis. The sequence goes on from NC_061491.1 coordinate 3,558,002, forward strand.
TGCAGCGAGGAGGCCACCACAGAAAACATGGGGAGCTCCAGGTCAGGACACCTCACTGTCTTCTACATGGGGGTCCCTGAGGGGGTAGGTCCAGCCTCCAGGACAAGCTGGAGGAGGAGAGCAGGGAACATGCAGACATCATCCAGATAAACTTCCTGGACAGCTACCAGAACCTGACAATCAAGACTGTGATGATGATGAACCAACAGCACCACTGCCCCAGAGCCTCCCACGTCATGAAGGTGGGATCTCCTGACATCTTTGTGAACGCACCCACCTCCTGGGCGGTGGCTGAGGAGCGGTGCCCACGTCAGGCCTTCATCACAGGGTCAGTGATAAGCGATGGCAGGCCGAGGAGGGACAGTTACAGTAAGTGCATTTGTCAGAGGAGGAGTACCCTGAAGACAGCTTCCCCCGTATGCATCTGGAGCTGGGTATGTCCTCTCAGACTGGCCGCCAGGATCTCCTGGGCCTCCAGGTTCGTCTGATCTTCATGGAGGACGTGGTACATGGGCTGTGTCTGCGTGTGCTGGGGTCCACGAAGGCTCAGCCTGCCCACCCTAGAACCCTTTGAAATCAGAGACTTGGAGTATGACAGGTGCACCTTCGCCAAACTCTGCCTGTGAACGGGTTCAAGGGCCAAAGCTGCTGCAGGTCTGGCAGGATTTCTCCAAAGGACACAGCAGCCGTTGAGGGTCAACTTTACCAAGTGCTTCACTGTTCAGACACATGAGAACTTCAACAAAGTTAAATGTAATGAAATCAGTCCTGCTCTTTAAGGAAATAGAGTTACATTACACACACAGGCAGCAGTGTGATGTTCATGTTCATGGGCTACAATGTGGGTAAAGCTGTATTATTATATTATGCAAACATTATTCAAATATTCAAATGAAACTATCAGAGAATATATCTTCACTCCAGAGTTAAACCCTCAACTGTTCATTTACAATCACAGACGTGTGACCTCAGGCCAAAGAAAACCTCTCATGTTGATCTGCTGCTTGTCTCTTTAACTATAATATTGTCAATTCAGTATCTTTGTATTTGACTGCTGGTTGACAGAACAGGCAATTTGGATACATTCCTTTGGAAACAGTGGTGACATTTTCAAATTATGTCAGATTTTCTTATACTAACCACTACATTTGACCTAATAATGGATAATGCAAACTAGAGCAGCTGGATATTATATAGAGATAGAATGTGCCTTAATCGATTTGAGATAAATTTCCATCCCAAAGCTATACAAATATTCAGTTAACTGTCCCATAAGGAAGCAGCAGAAGCTGCAACTGAGAAGCAGGAACCAAAGATTTCGGGCATTATGATCAAAACAAAATAGTTGCAAATAATCAACACATCAACAACGCCATAATTTATCATTTTTTGTTAACAAGTAAATGAAATGTAATAAGTTTGAACACTAATTACTGAATAATGCACTCATATCCCTGATGTTATATTTGTGTGCACTTGTGAAGCGCTCATTTATCCTTGATTTTAAAAAGTTGCTGACTTTATTCAAACAATGTCGCAAATTATCTGCACTGAGAAGCTGGAACCTGGTTTTACCACAGCTTTACTGACCGAGGCCAAATAAAATAAGACAAAATAGCTGCAGATGTTTTTTTCATCCGCAATGTCAGTTCCAACTTCTCTTCATTCAAAGTCATATTTTATAGGTATTGTGTGCAGTTAGTCATAGAGGTGTAAATAGGGACATAATGTATCCTCTGAATTTATAATATACCAAAGTTGACCCCCGTTTTACTGGCCTTGTACTTAATCTTCAGTTTGTGCCTGATGGGTTTGGGTTCCACGTGGACTAATTACACTGGGCCACATTACCCAGCAAACATTTATCTCTCAATCTGTCTGGTTCGTCTGTCTGTCTGTCTGTCTGTCTGTCTGTATATAATATCCGTCCATCTGGGCGTAAAATAACCTACAGCATATTTGTTGTGTTACTGTGCCTATTTATTTACACTGTGTCTTATGACGGAGGGTTATTTTTATATATATATATATATATATATATATACAGTCCCTGGGACAAGTCTTGTCGCTTGGGTACAAGTGACCTTATGTCTTCAAATATATTTGTAATCAATTTTTTTTTACAAGAAATGGCTAATTTCAATCCCAACAGCTTTTGAAATAATGTTTGGTGCCAAACGAAACTGCTGAAAAGCATTCTAACGCTCAGCTTTGCAAAGCCCACTGAGTCAGTTTGCAAAGACAAAAGTCTTGTCGCTCTGTGTCATATGATGCACCCAATCCTAGATTACAGCCTCACCGTGCGATCAATAATTGATCAATCAATTAGTGGGTGGGCAAAGAACCCCAGCACACCAGACCTTCACATCAATCAGTCCTGACCCTGACAACATGCCTAAGATTCACCCTGAGACCAAAGCGTTGATTATCAAGAGGTGCTGAAGACCAGATCCACTGCTGAGGTGGCTGACACCTTCAATGTGTCTCAGCTAAGTACAAAGAATAAGAAAAAGATTTGAAGAGACTGGAGATGTTTTTGACAAGCCCAGGTCCGGCAGACCCCGCAAGACAACTGCTCTGGAGGACCGTTTGTTGGTCAGAAAATCCAAGGCCAGCCCCTTTCCACTGCAGCAGAGCTCCACTCAGGCCTGGTCACCTCAAGTCCCCGTGTCAACCAGACAGTTTGTAGAATTCTGTCTCTGAAATGGCCTCATGGTCGAATCACTGCCCAGAAACCAGCAATTAAACAAAAGGCAATTAAAAATGTGTGGCATTTGCCAAGGCCTATAGCCTGCTAAAAGGATGGACGCTGGAAAAGTGGCAGAAGGTGGATTTCTCAGATGAATCTTCGTTTGAATTACATCACAGCCGCGCAAATATTGCAGGAGACCTACTGGAGCCCGCATGGATCCGAGATTCACCCAGAAAACAGTTAAGTTTGGTGGCGGAAAAATCATGGTCTGGGGTTACATCCAGTATGGGGGTGCGAGAGATTTGCAGGGTGGAAGGCAATATCAATAGCCTAAAATATCAAGAAGTATTAGCTACCTCTTACATTCCCAACCATACAAGGGGTCAAATTTTGCAGCAGGATGTTGCTCCATCGCATACTTCCATCTCTACATCAAAGTTCCTCGCGGCGAAGAAGATCAAGGTGCTCCAGGACTGGCCAGCCCAGTCACCAGACATGAACATCATTGAGCATGTCTGGGGTAGAATGAAAGAGGAAGCATGGAAGACGAAACCAAAGAATCTTGATGAACTCTGGGAGGCATGTAAGACTGCTTTCTTTGCTATTCCTGATGACTTCATCAATAAATTGTATGAATCATTGTCGAACCGCATGGATGCAGTCCTTCAAGCTCATGGAAGTCATACAAGATATTAAATATGGATCTCACAGCACCACTACTTAATTCACTGATGTTATGCAACATATTTTTGTATTTGAAGTAAATTATTTGTTCAATTTTCACATTACTCTCTGTAGGCGACAAAACTTTTGTCTTGCCAAAATCTGACCTTTCTGTGTTCATTAAATGATCAATCTTTCTTCAGTGAAGCAAATTTATTTTAGTATATTACACATAATTTGGGAGGGTTTTAGCTTTCATATGAGCCATTTCTAAAACCAATGGATAAATTAAAAGTCAGGTTATAAGCTGTTGTTTCTACAAAATGGATAAGTGACAAGACTTTTGTCAGGGACTTGTATATATATGCGTTGTACTTACAAAGGAGAACCAGCTGGTGGCAGTATGTGGCAACTGCTGAGGTGTACTAGTACACATTTTAAATACAGTTACTCTCTGACCTTTTCACAGGGATCATTATAAGTGCAAGTAAGAAAGATGAGTCCTCAGAAAAGCCTATAAGAGAAGTTTTTTATTTTCCTCTTTCACATAACAGCAGAACAGCTGATTCTGCTCACTGTGGTTTACTATGCACCGAGCGCCTCATAGATTGATACCTTCGATTTTTTGCTGCATATGAATGAGAAAATACACAGCATCTGACTATATGAATGTTTGATTATTATATATTTCTTGCTGCTATTGTTTTTGCTATTGTCCACATGCCAGAATATATGCTGTTTCCATCCAGAATAAATTAAATACTTGGACAAATCCTGAAAACCTTTTTCATGAGATTTATTCAACATGAATTTACATTTATATTTGTATTTTCACAACACACAATACAACACGTTACAGTGTGCATTCAAAGGGTTAGTAACTTCAAAGTTGTAGGCTTATGATAAAACTAAGCACATTCAGTACTTAATGTTGACAAATTTCCAAATTTATTTGAAATGATGAAACTTTTTTCATATTAATAAGTCAGTAAGATGGCTGCAGGGAAATACAATTTAAAGGCAGGTAAACTCATTAATATAGCACATGCTTATAAATGTCATTACATACAAGCAGTATGTATGTATGTACTTTTTTATTTTATGTAGTATTGCACAGACAAGTCACATGGAACCACATCTTGTGAAACCAGCCACAGGGGGTAAGGAAAAAAAGAAGCAAAAGATGGGGGATTGTTGAGAATGGGCCAATAATATTTAACTTCAAAGTAGAATAGAATAATAAAAACAAAAAATAAATAAAAATGAACAATGTTACCCTCTGAATTTAGTTTAAAGTAACATTAAATTGCTCTTAATATAGTGTTCCACTAAATTTCAATTAAAATAAAGACTTGTTGCATATGACATCATCCAATTGGATGAGAGCAGAAGGTGCAGTAATTACATTAGATGCAGTTTATTGTCTGCTCTGCAGGCTGATGACTCAGAAATGATTTTAAAGTGAAGCCGAGCGTCATGGCAGCTGCTGGTGTCTTTACTCACACACACCAGACTGACAGAGTGTGTTGTGCCAGTGTTGGCCCTTCATCAAAAAACAGATCAAACACAAAGCACCATCTTGTACCACGGATCTTCCTCAGGTGTTGATCAGTGAGGCTGGAAACAAGTTGAGTTCCTTACATCAATGTGCCTAAACATTAAAAGGTATTTTTTTAAGTGGTGTCTCATAGACACTTTTCCTTGGTAAGTCTTGAAAAGATTGAAATGCACAAACATTTGAATTCGAAAATTATCATTTAATAAAGCAGTTTTGTAAACCGTTGCCTATTTACACATTGATTTCAAGTCGAGCATCCGTCCAAAAAATCTAAACTGTAATTTCTCATTGACAAACATATTCAGACCCATAATCCAATTATTTGTAGAAGCCTCTTTGGCAGCAGATGCAGCTTCAGGTCTTCATGTGAGTCTTCACTAGCAGCTGAGCTGGATTTGTGCAGTTTCTTCCGTGCAGATCCACTCAGGCTGCACCACACCTGTAAAAACCACCTACACTGTGTTCACGCCTCCTTTTCACAGGCACTGGATTGTCCACCATCAAATGACAGCCACATATTATAATAATGAGTTGATAGGTCTAACTGTTAATTGCACAATCCCACCTGCAACGGCAGGTGAGATGCACCATACAGACACATAATTAACACACAAACTGTGACTCCATCCTACTACCACTGTTTGATATATACTGCAAGTATAGTGCACGTTTGTGGCTAAATGTTTCACATATGTTCCTGAAAATGTGACGCAAAATCCTTAAGCCAACATTTGGTCCTCAGAGCCTTAGAAATGGTTTAATACCTTGCTTTGATCTGCAGAATCCATTTCAGTTTGTCACAGGACTCCCGTCAAGATCGAGACACATCTCATGGATAATTACAACAAACAAGCAGGTACCTGACCACAATTTTAATACATTTGCAAAAACTTCAGAAAACATGTTTTCACTTCGACATGTGGATTATTGAGTGTACATGATAGGGGAAATTATATATCTATTTAAATAATATCAGTGACACACTAAAGACTGCAAAAGGTCTTACAATTCCTTAAGCCAAACTAGGCATACCATCATTGAATAACACTATGATCTTAGATTTTGGTTGATACTGTGACACAGCTTATGTTGTGTCTACACCTGTATTCCCCTGGGTTCACTGTGGTCAAAGTGAACAGCATGGGCTCTTCTGTAGTTTAGATCCAAGTAAACATATCACTCATAGGTCATACAGTGGGAAGGGTCTGGAGGAAATCTCATCAAAAAGAACAATGAATCTATTAGAAAACAGAGGACAGGAACTCTCTCATGAGTGTGGGCACTTCATGGAAACTTTACACAAGAAACAGGAAGTTTGACCAAGTGGATTTATTGGCTTGTTCTTTCAGGGAATGAAGTTCTACTTGATGAATTTAAATATTGCAAGTTAAATTTGTTTTAGATATTGTTGTGTGGGTCAGAAAAGTGTATGTGCTCTGTGAAGTGTGTTTTTTAATAAAAGCTATTTTCAATGTTATCATTTTTAATATTGTTTATTGTTGGTGACATCAAAATCCAACGGATTCATAACTGAACTGACTGATGACAAACAGACTCGTTATAGACAATGGCAGTTTATAATAATGTTTAGAAACAAATCCAACCATAGATTGTTCAGTTTTATTTCTTTAATACTACTGAACTGACCTACACCAACACTGGGACCACACTTCATGACACTGAAAAGTGCCCCACTGAATTGGTATTGGCCTGATAGGACTTTTTGTTTTTAGTCCTTAGTCTCAGAAAGATGCTAATCCTACATGTCCCACAATGCATCTGAGTGGATTCTTTTCATTAGAGGCCACTCACATCGTATTAACTACAGGCTTAATGTAATAATTTCATAGTTTGCAAGATGAGATTATTTAAGTAATGTTGTGTAAGTATTTTATTTAGATGTGACAAAGCTCCTCTAGAGTCACATTCAACATGATACAACTGTTTACACTGGCTGAGCAGTGAGCACAGGTCCCCATGACAGGTTCACTAGTTTGAAGTGTGACGTCGGTGGAGTTCCCCTTTAATCATCAAGAGCTTCAGTGAACTCATGACCTGCAGTGCCCCATAATTGTCATACATTATTTAATAGAGCCTATTAAAAGAAAATTAAATTGTAACTTTGTCCAAAAACAAGCTCAAAAACACCAAACACAAGCTAGCACTGATAACTAACAGTGATTATAAAAGTCAGCTTGTTCAGCTTTTACAGACTTGATTCCAACTGAGGTTTGTTTAGACTAGAGAATCAACAACACTGATACTTTTACCTTTCTGATCAGCCTATACTATTCACTGGACCTTCTTTAAAGCAGTGGTTGCCAACCTCAGGTTCCAGGACCCATCAAGAGGTCCAAAAATATATCAGAGTGGTCACCAGACGTTTCTGTCACTGAATCTGTGAGCGAAAATCATTGCCTGGTTGACCTGCTCACAACCATAGCAGGTCATAAGGTTTTGATCTGGAGTCACAAGTACACATTATTTTAAGGTGTCATAAGCAAAATAAAGAGTTGGAACATCTGCCTGAAAATTGTTTATCTCATATGTTAGTTGAAGTTATAAAAACAGCTCCATCATGCTCATGCATATGTGCACTTACTTACAGTACATATTAAAGCTCAGCAGCTTTAATTAGCCTGTACTGTTGTGTTCAGCCATGTAAAGCTCTCCTCCATTCTCCACACTGTGTCCATTTGTCTGTTGTTTTTGTGCCTTCTGTTCGAGTCTATTCATTCCCTACACTGACTGAGTGGGAGTTTAAGCTCGGGGCCCGAGCTCCACATTGTTCAGAAAACTCCCACCCTGTGTCGTGCCGCATCGAGATACTTCTCAGCAGCACAAACAGCTTTCAGAGCAGACTGCACTTCATTTATTATTTTCATTATGAGGCAAATACTAATGTTTGGATGATAATGAAGACGCTACTGCTGTTATTCCTTGAGTGGGAGCCTGATGGGGTCCTGAGAGGATCCACTGGGTTCAGAAATAAAAATTATATATCTATATGCCATCCAATAATAATTATTATTGCCAGTGCAGTTATATGGTAATGTCCTCCAACATGACAAATGAACATGAAATATCTGCACATCCAATAAAAAGCTGGTTTTTTTTATTGACATTGATTGTGTTTTCACGTGTTGTCGGAATAATCGTGAAAAATCGTGCCTGCTGCTCAGCTCCACCCCCACACACCCCCTCCTCCTCCAGTGGGTGGAGCTGCATCCACCGACGTGCTCGTGAGGCTGGTTCCTAAGACAACTCACCAAACAGGCACTCGTGTGGATCAGCAGCCTGGACTCACTGCACACCCACTGCACAGAGAGCTGCAGCACAGAGAGCTGTTCTATTTCCTGCACACACACAGTACACGGATATATGATGCATCATACTTCTTCAGCAGTTTAAAACTCAGTCTATTCTTTCTTCCACCCACAACAACACCTGGGACTGAATCTATGTAAGTACACTATTGTTTTCCTCTGTTTTAAACTGTCTGCTGCACATGTAAAGAACCATAAAGCCTGATGTATAGAGAATTATACACACATATCATGTGAATGTGACTCATGTGAGGGCAACATCTCAACTCTGCTTTGAGATATGATTCCTCAGTGTTCTAAATTTACTACTAAAGACTGAAGACCCAAAACTCATCATTCATTTAAATAAAATTGCTGCAACTCCAGGTACAAAAAGCGTAGACGAGTCAGTACAGTCTTTATATTGATAAGAGACTGTACATATGCAGTGGTTCCCAACCTGGATGCTGCATTTTGTTGTATCCTCTGTTGAGTTAGTGTGTTTTATCCTCATGCAATGAAAAAATTTGAATGTTGATGAAAACAAACAAGCAATAACTCAGCAACACTGTTCACAATAAACACGGCACACTGGCCTATAAGTTCTCAAGTTGACAAAGTTCTCAAACATGTAAAAAAAATGTAATATCTGTGGGATATTCTGTAACTTCAGAAGGACCAATGCTCAGCCTGCTGGTGATACACTATATTCTGTGACCTAGTGTAGTTTACCCACAGCTAACATTAAGTTCTATTAATTAAATACCAGGCATTCATTTAATGCATATGTATGTAATAATAAAGTAGAAATAATATCTTATTCAATGTGTTGTTTTTACTTAAGCTTCTCCGGCTGTTGCAAAACATGAAGTAGGGCAGAGTTAATGAATTAATGAGCACATTGTCAATGGTTTAGATATTATAGCCAATGCACCATACTTTTCTATATTACAAATATCATTCTGTTATTAATATCATTAGAGGAAGCTACAGACATCTATTTTAACACAAAAAAGCAGTAATTTATTTTGTTAATGTGCTGAGTAAAATAAAAAAAACAGTTTTTTTCAGTCTTCACCCAAACAAACAATTTAAAAGATCTAATAAAGGATTTGAAAGGATTGGGATTTGAACAGCACATTCACAACTGGAATCAGATTTGATAAAACTCCCTTCCCCTGAATAAAGTAATAACAAAAAGGCAGAAAAATGACATCCAGACCCCCAGATGAGACATCTCACCAGACATCTGATAAACTATTGATAATGGTTCCCCTAGGATCAGTTAGTACTACACCAGTCATTATTGCTATTGTAAGTCCTGCCTCTTTTTGATTTTGATTGGTTAGTGAGAAAGTGCGACAAGCGTGTTCATGCACCGAAGGTTTAACTGTTTTCAAGTGAATTCATTGTGTGTGTAGTGCACAAAATAGCTACTTCTGTACACTCAGGTTGTTTTTATGCCGAGGACATTGAGTTCTTTCAACCCTAAACTTTGTAGGTTGTAGTGAAACAAAAGATGCGGACAGTGCAAACAGCTGCTTGTCGACACAGGCGCTTACAGTGTGGCTCCTGCATTTTGCCTCATCTTTAACTTGAGGTTTTGTCCTGTAAAGAGCCTTTTGACAAAATCTAGTTTTAATACCTTCAATATTTCATTTGACATTGAGCTCAAACATGCTGCATGTTAATATTGTGTTGGCCACATCAGGGCAGCACATGAGTAACATCTCAATTTATTTGTTTTGGTGACCTGAAGAAACTTCCCCCTCTTTCAGCTCTTATTTGGTCTCCACCAGCTCTCTAACAGATATATCTGGCTCTCAAGATGCCAAATGCTTAATTGTGTTCATCAGCTAGTTGCTAACTTTGTCTTTAAACCAGTTTTGTGCTGGGCAGGGATTGCACAGTGGCTAAAGCAGAGTTTTCCCCTGAAAACAGCTGCCTTCTCTGTTTAGAAATGTTACTGATGAGAGTGAAAGTGAGAGAAATCTGGATACTTCACATCTTCAGGCCTCTATGAAAAGAAAAAATAACTCTGTCATGAGGATTTAAGGTTGGGAACCACTGCCATGGGCCTAAAAATATATGAAGTGAAGTACCTGTAGAGTTGTGATACATATACTGTTTATATGGCATGAGAGCATACTTCTTAAAATATATCACCATAATCTAATTGTAGGAACCTAATATAGTTTAATACAACAGGTGGAAGCTTTCTCACAATGCATGTTGTTTCCAAAACAAGCATTAAACGTTGTCTCATCATGTCATACCAGTCTTCAGCTTTCAATGTTGCTTGCTTGACATTCCACATGTGTTGTCCTGTGTCTGTGTTCTTGCTCATTTGTTGTTGCTTGTATGTGGTTCCTCCTCAGTTTCTGCACAGAGACCTCAGCGTTTGTTCCATCGTCCACAGGATGCATATGAATAGCTTATTAAATCAATGGAGTAAGTACTGAGAGATTCAAACACCTTTTCAACTCTACCTTTACATTGCATTTCTGTCAACTGAGAAACTAAAACACTGTCATTTTTCTTTACATCTGTATGTTTGATGTGTCACATCATAGTTTCATGTTGTGATGTTTTTAAACAAATTTCCTCTTGTTCAGAAAGTCTGTTTTAGGCTAGAGCTCAACTTGGAGATTCATGTAGGAAGTATTAAATGAATACATCACCTTATGATGATGATGATGATGATGATAATAATATAATACAACAATAACTTGAGCATTAAGAATATCTTAAATTATTATGATCAAAATCATTGTTTTGTTTTTATATTTTTCATTTCAATACATTTACTCACATGTCTTCCTTATGACTAGTTTATAATCGACCTCAATAAGTTAATGAAATGCCCAAGTCAAATCATGTGCATCCATGGTAACGTCAAGCATCTGTAAATCATGAGGAAATATGTCAGTATAATTTCTTATTATCTCTGTTGTTTGCTGTTATGAGCACTGGCTCAATGTCTGATTTATCACCTTTTTATTTACCAAGCTTCCCAGGCGGTAGCTTGGGAAGCTTGGTTACTCAGCTACAAGGTTCATGTTTGCAGTGGCTGCGTAGGTTGCTGCAGGCCTTTGAGCCATCTGTGTGGTCTACCTCTATTCCTCACTAAGGACTATATGCAATATTATATTATTCAAATAGGTGTATTGGAAAACAGGGTAGTATACATCATCTTAATTTTGTTAGTGTGTGTATGTTTTACAGGTTGTACAATAAGTTTAGGCCTGCAGTTTGTCTTTCACAAGCTGAGAGGGAAAGGAATGTGTGTGTGTGTGTGTGTGTGTGTGTGTGTGTGTGTGTGTGTGTGTGTGTCTGTGTGTTGCCCACAAACTATTGACAGGTTTACAGTGTCATATGAAGAGCTTTGAAAAATAACTAGTGTGAAAGAAGGAGAGGACGGGGCATTCAACTTCTGACCAATCAGCCTCTCGAAAACCACAAACACGACTGGCTACGTTGTTCACTCAGACGTGACCTTGGGCAGAGATGGGTGATCATTCAAACTGGCTAGATTAAGAAAAGGCTGATGTCCGATTCAGCATCATCTTACATTATGTCGCCATCTTTGGACCCAAGTACAGGCTAATTCATGTAAATGAACTTGATGATAAGATGCAAACTACTTGGAAGCCTATTCAAAGTGTGTAAGACTTCTCTTCATTCAGCATTCAGGGATCTCATGTTAAAAGCCAACTAAACATGTTGAGGCCCACAATTGTGCCGAACCTATAACCCTTTAATAATTTAAAATTTCAATTATTTAGTTAATGTTTTCATAAGTCAGAAATGTAATTGTTTTAACCAGTTGAGTCAGATTTAAAAATAAATTGATGTTAACAGGCTTCACTGAAAGTAATCTAACAAACCTTATGAAGGCCACATTGGTCATTTTAAGGAATGCAAACTTGCAGCTGGTACACATCAGCAACTGATCCAGCTTTTGTTAAACTGATTAAGTTTGCATGGTGGGTCCCCCTTAGAACATTAAACCATTACCACTGATAGATCAAAGATGAAAATCACATAAAATGTTTGAACCATGCAAATTTACATCTGAAAACCTCAGGGCTGGCCCAATCATGTCCTTTTTGTTTTCCTGCTCAATACAATGTTTTAATTCAGTTACAGTTAGGTGTGGGTTATTATAGCAGGTTACAAAATGGAACCACGTTTATAATACCCAGACTTATGTGTTATCACTGTTATATAATCCAATAGTTTAAGGTGTTAAAATCCATGAATATTACTTCAGGTTTTTAATTGAGATGATGTGTCAAGATGTTTACTATCCCTCCCTGCAGCTCCCTGCATGTTAACCATTCAGGAAATACTTGGTCCCATGTACCAGTGTAAGGGGCCCAGTAGATATATGGTTACAGTCAAGCAGTGACAGTGTTTCAAAACCTCAACATATACCTGAACTAATGCATTTGAATAGTTAAAGAGGGGAAGAAGTGATTCAGATTATTTTTCAGTTGAATATGGAATTAATTTAACTTCTTGGTGATTTAATAGGTGTCTACATGCTATGGCTGTTAGAGCTTTAAATATTCTCTGATGACTTGTATTTTGTTGATGTACTTTAATTTTGTCAAACAACTTATAATGGCATACTTGTTCTTTATAGTTTGCAAAATTTGGTCAATTTTAGCAAATAAAACAAAGCTGTTCTTCCTGTTTACCAAAGATTTCAGCCATTGTCTACTTTTATTAGCTTTAGGGAAGGCAATGCTAGTATGTCAGTCTGCCACTTTAATCCAGACATAAATATCTTAACAAGACATTTACATTAGTTGGAGTGACATGTAATTTATTACAGACATGTAATATGGGCCCATGATAACAAAGTGTGACAAAGTGTATTTTATTTTGTCCAGTACTTTGGTTTATGACCTAATATCTGTAAAGCTAATGACATTCCCTGTAATTCATGTGATAAAGCGGGTCGTCCACTTACTAAAAGGTTGGTGGTTTGATCCCAGTCTCCCCTATTCCACGTGCCTAAGTGTCCTTGGGGAAGATACTGATACTAACCCAAATTGCCACCGACGCCTGTGCCCGCAGTGTGTGAAAAATGTGTGATAGAGAAAGGGCACTGTTTAAATGTGTGTGTGAATGGGTGGATGGCAAACCTGTACCGTGAAGAGGTCATCATGACTAGAAAAGCACTGCATAAATAGGAATGTTCAACATCAACATCACCTGTACCTTGTACTTAAGCCTAATTAGCAAATATTAGCAAAACTAAGATGATGAATATTGCAAACATTATACCGTCTAAACATCACTTGGCATGTTAGCATTATTAATGAACGTGTTAAAACAAACATTTTAGTGCTGAAATGCTGGTGCACAGAGCCACTAACATGGCTGTAGGCTTATATAAAAGAACAGTTAATAGGCCATGACTGCTTCCAATACAAGCACCATCCCCAAGGCCATTAAGGGGCTTAAGCGCTTCAGCACATTTCCACAGAAATTCCACTTTTTCTTTGTTGCCAATTTTTAATCCCCAAATGTCTTTTTTAAAATAAATCTTAAATTTCAGGGAAAAGAAGTTGAAAAGATGCCCCCATTCGAATATTTATACTTTCCCTTCACCAAAACAGAAAAGTACCTACTGACTTTTTTTGTCCTGCCCCTTGGCACGTCACGTTCAAATGATCACTCTTCATTCGGTGTCCTGTTTTGTCTTCTTCCTTGGAGTTTGGTGCTGGGACTGCAACAGTAACCACATTACCACTTCCCCATGGTATTAAATGGTGTACCACAGGGCGGAGCACAGAACAGTCAAGACCATAATAACAGCTTTCTGTTGTATCAGAGAGTTTCCATCCTCATGATGCCTATGACTTGGGTGTTATGTAATCAAAATTCCAAATAATGCTGATGATTTGCTCACTATATAAACCTGTTTGTTTGGTTTGGTACTTGCAAAATGTTCCAGTATAAAGTGACAGAGAAAAACACAGTGGCTCATGAGTTGAGCACAGAAATACTGTCCAGGTAAGAGAAAAACAAAACCTATCCTGTAACCTGAGCTTAAAGCAGTAAATGAAGATAGTGAGTGAGGTCAGTGGAGTGGAAGAAACACAAGAAGAAATGTATAATGTATTATTTCCTGAGTGATAATGGATTGTTTGACGTAAAGCCCTCAAAGTGAGCAGGTATCCACAACATCTAAATCTCTGGTTGAATAACTTCAGTCAGTCACATGTTATTATACAGTCATTTCATTAAGTGCTAGCTTTAAAATATTTGCAAGAGATTGATACTGTATCTTCACATTAGCTCAATCCAAATGTGTTTGTGTAAAAATTAAGTGATTTGCGTAAAAAATGTGTGTAAACATATTAAGATGTTCCCTGTTAATTAGCTGTGTTAAACCGTGACTGCAGCATTTTAAATGAGACTTACAGCAGCAGACGCAGCTGCATGCTAACAGACTCAACAAATCTCTTTTGGCTCCTTGAGATACTGCAACTACACTACAACTACAGAATCTGCTTTCGTAACAACCAACAGTCAAAATCCATATCTATGGCCCTGTACACACCAGGTATTAACGTGTGTTTTTTGTGATCCAAATACGAGTGGACAGCTCTGAATGCGTGCTTTCACCTGACATTAAAATGTGGCCCCACATGCGTCTTGTTATCTGATCTTAGATCGGATCTCACATCCCTGCTCTATACAAACAAACACGTACGTCAATTCTGTTCACGAAAACCAAGTTATGTTGTTTTTACCCAGTCTGAGTGTCACAAGTGTGTCAGATGTCTGTCTCTCTCTCTGTGTGTGTGTGTGTGTGTGTTGGCATGAGCAAGCGAAAGAGTGTTAGAGACGAGTCAGGAGAGTCTGAATATTTCTCGTGCAGCTGCGCTGTGAATAAGGATTTTACCAATTTAATGAAAGTATCGATCATTATGTGGTGATCAGTGCTGATATTGTGGCAGTGGTCATAAACAAATCAATGAGAAGAGAAAAAATGTGTTTGATTCATAGTGAAACTGCAGAGGGTCAGAGGACGTCAGCTCAGTAGAAGGTCCTTCCTATGTGGCCCAGGACGCACTGCGTTCACACTGCTAAAATAATGTGGACACATGTGGGCCAGACCACCTCCGAATATGATCTGGCGGGATCAGATCTACAATGCCTATAAAAAGTATTCACCCCCTTGGATGTTTCACCCTTTTGTTGCTTTTATACATGAAATCATGGTCAGTATAATTTGGCTTTTTTGACAAGAATTTGCAGAAAAAAACTTTTTAATATCAAAGTGAAAACAGATTTTTACAAAATAATGTCAATTAATTAAAAATATATAAGGTAAAGTAAATGATTGCATAAATATTCACCCCCTTCAGGTCAGTATTTGGTAGATGCACCTTTGGCTGCAATCACAGCACTGAGTCTGTGTGGATATGTCTCAATCAGGCTGGCACATCTGGACACTGCAACTTTTCTCCATTCTTCCTTGCAAAACAGCTCAAGCTCTGTCAGGTTGCTCGGGGATCGGGCGTGAACAGCTCTTTTCAAGTCCAGCCACAAATTCTCTATTGTATTGAGATCTGGGCTTTGACTTGGCCACTCCAGAACATTCACCTTGTTGTCTTTGAACCATTTCTGTGTAGCCTTTGCTGTATGCTTGGGGTGGTTGTCTTGCTGGAAAATAAATCTTCTCCCAAGTCGTAGTTCTCTTTCAGACTGAGTCAGATTATCCTCCAGGATTTGGCAATATTTTTCTGCATTCATGTTCCCCTCTACCTTTACAAGCCTTCCAGGGCCTGCTGCTGAGAAGCATCCCCAGAGCATGATGCTGCCACCACCATGCTTCACGGTGGAGATGGTGTGTTTGTGGTGATGTGCAGTGTTTGGTGTTCGCCAAACATAGCGTCTAGTCTGATGGCCAAAAAGCTCAATTTTTGTCTCATCAGACCAAAGAACCTTCTTCCAATTGACCTTGGAGTTTCCCACATGCCTTTGGGCGAATTCCAGGCGAGATTTCATATGAGCTTTTTTCAACAGTGGCTTTCTCTTTGCCACTCTCCCATACAGCTTCGACTGGTGAAGAACCCGGGCAACAGTTGTTGTATGTACAGTCTCTCCCATCTGAGCCACTGAAGCTTTGAACTCCTTCAGAGTGGTCGTAGGTGTCTTGGTGGTCTCCCTCACCAGTCTTCTTCTTGCCCGGTCACTCAGTTTGTGAGGACGGCCAGCTCTAGGCAGATTTAAACAAGTGCCATACTCCTTCCATTTCTTAATGATGGATTTAACTGAACTCTGTGGGATGTCCAGTGAGTTGGAAATCTTTTGTAGCCATCTCCTGACTTATGCTTTTCAATGATCTTTTCTCTGAGTTGCTTGGAGTGTTCTTTTGTCTTCATGTTGCAATTGTAGCAGGAATACTGATGAACCAGAGACTGGACCTCCAGACACAGGTGTTTTTATACTCCAATCACTTGACACACATCAACTGCACTCAGGTCATCTCCATTTCACTAATTGTGACACTGCTGGCATTAACTAGCTGGACCTCTGTTGAATTAGGTCAGAAACTTTAAAGGGGGTGAATATTTATGCAAACACTTATTTTACACTATATATTTTTAATTAATTGGCATTAGTTTGTAAAAATCTATTTTCACTTTGACATGAAAGAAGCTTTTTTTGCAAATTCTTGTCAAAAAAGCCAAATTATAATGACCATGATTTCATGTATAAAAGCAACAAAAGGGTGTAACATCCAAGGGGGGTGAATACTTTTTATAGGCATTGTATACCTTATTTAAGTGTGTTCACACCTGTTTTTAGAGTTGTCCACTTGGATTGGATCACAAAAACCACATGTTAATACCAGGTGTGTACTATGCCTATGCAATTTCTTTGATGGTTTCAGCGAAAAACCGTGCAAAAAAAACATTTATTCCTGACTTGAACATATTCTTCACCTAAGTTTAATAACATTTAAATAATTCTGTTCCGGTCAGCTTCTATGATGTTATTTCTTCCTCAGATCTACTTTTATGTCCCACTCAGAAGCTCACTGTAAAAGTTCTTGTTCAGTTGTTTTTCCCCTGGAGGCCGTATCTCCTTCTGGATCCACTTAGAATCGCGAAATCTCACTAACTAACAAGTTATATATTTTTCTAGCTATTGCAGAGTTTATTTTAAACTAAGCTAAGCTAACAGGACAACAGTTTCATATTGACCAAGACCTTACAAACATGGGTTGGTATCAGTCCTTTCATCTCAAGTCACAAATATACTTAGGTTTAAATATAATTTGCACATGCATCGTTGCTGTCTCGGTAATTAACACCTTGTTTCTGTGGGATGCAATTCAGCACATGACCAGTGGGGGTAGAATCAGAACGTAAGGCAGTTTTGGATCACCACAACATGGCGGAAGGTTTTATAGAGAAACTCATAGAACGTGACATAACCCCTCTGATGCTGCAGCTGTTTTTCCTGCACTAAACTCAACATCAGCAAATATGTTCTCCTGCAGCGTTGCCATGGTTTGTATGTTGTTGAGAAGTGACAGTTAAGATCGATAGGTTTTGGTGGAGGACAATTCAGCTCCCCAATGGATTTTATTCCTCTAGATACACAAAAAGTACAGAGGAAAGTATGAGAACAATGAAGCTTGTGTCTTGTTTATTTTTTACACACATGTTATAGTCAAATGCACGTATATATCAGTGACCTAACTCCCGACAAGAATGAAAATAAGCATATCTCACAAATGTTGCAGTGTGTCCTTTAAAGTAGTGGAGTTTCTGTCAAAAATAAAGTGTCAAATTCTTTTGATGAGAAAAAATTGAATTGTTTATCCCAAACGAATAGTTTCTTCCATCTTAATTAACCCATTCCATAACTCAGCTACACATATCCTCCACATATAGCATTATTTCAGTCTTATCTATACACTGATTTCTGAGGCCACAAACACTGACTAAATCATCGAGTACAGGGAGAATTGAAACATGTTTGTGCTTGTTTTTAAGCCATTTGTTTAATCTACTTGAACACTGAAGCCTTTCCAATGTAGGACTGTTACAATGCACCCTAACAGCAGCCTTTCTGGCAGCATACACTTAAACCACATAGAGTAGGACTGATTGCATAACCTGTGGCAGTGTCATGCTTCATTCATTGTCTGAAAATCATGTTTTGCTTCCTCACCTCTAAAGATTACATAACATTATGACTGGTGCTGTGTGGAAGTACAGGAACAATGAGTTATCAACCAGCTTTTGTCATTACTGCCCATTGCATAATGTTAAGTAGACAAATTCAATATTGGGTTAGTTGGAAATGGATTGAAATCTATCGACCTCCCATGAATCCCCTCACACAATCTGCGGGACACTGCATCAGGCTCACAGTGCAGACCAGGAGGATCACTATTAATAAAGCTGTCACCAGAATTACTGATGCTGTAGGATTTTTGGATGGCATCAGCTTTAGGATGTGGTATACCAAATGGCTTCACCAACGTTTTGTTGTCATAATGTGGTAATGCGTCAATGATAACACGTCCAAACTGACGTCAGTGCACTTCAGACAAACACAATGATGATAGGTCAGTGGCTGCCAGCTTATGAAATGGTTATTGAGCACCGCTGCTGACGCCACTGAAGATGTTTAATCAATCAGTCAAATTTGATTTCTACAGTAAATATTTACAAATCACAATTTGTCTCTAAGGGCTTGATAGGTGCAACATCCTCTGCCCTTAACCCTCAACAAGAGTCAGGACAAACTACCAAAAAATCCCCTATTAACAGGGCAAAGATTCATTAGAAACCTCAGACAGAGCCACATGTGAGTGATCCCATTCCCAGGATGGACAGAAGTGCAATCGATGTTGCGTGTAGCTAATCACATCAACAAAATAACAGTATTTACAACATTGGTTTGAAGAACATCATGGAAAGGTGTGTCAATGTGTATGTATTTATACATAAGAAAATGTCTGATAGAGATGAAGGGAGCAGTAATGAAATAGTAATTGAAATTGAGGAGTTATTGTCAGCAATGTTAGAGTATGTGAGTATATTGTATATCAAGCAGTCTTGTTGTAATCATAGTCCATGATCAGCTTCCACCACAAACACAATCCACCACCACTATCCACCATCAGCTGCCACCACGGTCCACCATCATGATCTCTGATCAATGATCAGTATACGATCCACCATCATGATGTTGAATGTTACACATTATGTGAGCTTTAAGCTTTAACAATGGTGCTGGTTCCCATGGGACCACAATAAACAGTGCTGTACTTGAAATTAAACAAATTTACTAACTGAACAGATTTGAAATATGAAAAGATAACCCAACTTAATCTTAACATTGTTATGCATTAACATGAAGTTGTTTGCTACAATAGTGGATATACCTCTTGGAGGAGAATGATATGACAGTATTATGTTTACAGTTTGTTCTGCTGTCTAGAAGTGTAAATAAAACAAAAAATGCAGCTTTGAAAACTAAATTGATACCAACCTAAAGCAATATTTCACAGCTTGTTTTATCCTGATATCACAACTTGATACACACTGAAATAGACCTCTACCTCAGCCGCTGTATTTGGCTTTTTTAAGTATATGCACAACAATTTTAATTTAAGTACTTAATAATCGCATGTATACATCCCAAGAGCTGCATTTCTCGATCTTCCCCTCATTAGATTGAGTGTTATAACTCTGAAGTAAATGGGACATACACTAACCACTGTACTTTTCCTTCCACAGTTTACATTCCTCAGTAGTGACATAAGCCATCATTGCACCATCCACCACAGACTGTGGTCAACAACACCAGTGGGCAGCCACAGCTATGTGTGATGTAGCTCTGACCATCCCTCATTGATCTGTCATCTAACATGAAACACTGATACCCCCCCAGCTGCCACCTCTGCCTTCAAAAAACTGCAGACGAAGGCAGAGTTCTGAGGCAAGCATCAAGTCCCTTTGGAAAATCCATGAAGCAGTTTACAGCTGCTGTGGTATGGCACAGGCCACTTTACTGGCTCAGCTCTAATTCACAGGCTACAGCCAAATATGTTGTGACCAGAGGGCTGCTGTTAAGGCAGACCAATGTTCTGCTATGCTGCAATTGTCTACATACTTTATGCCCAAAGTCACTGAGGCTTTAAAGATTCTATTATCAAACTAAACTCTGACTAGAATATCAATTCAAGACATGATTTAGATTCTTTTCCACTTTCGTGATGGAGTTGGAACTGGAAAATATCTATGTCTGTGTGGACATCTTAATGGGTCTCGCGCAGTGCCTGTCCTTGTGAAAGAACCTCCTGTGATTCATCTGGTTCATTAACACGTATTATGTATAAAAGAAAACAGCAGATTGAGCCAACTCCTCTTTAACGTAGTGTGACTTATATCATTCTGGCTTCAAGTGTGAACTCATGAGTGAGTCACCCCCTTGATGTCACCTAATGACGTGAATCCCCTTTGTTTGGAAGCTGACAGGGTCCTCCATGCTCAGAAGGGTTTGGTCCTGAAGCGTATAAACACACACACAAACACAACATACCCTCTGCTCTGAGCTAACATCACATCCCTGTACAATCTTTTGAAAATTCCTCAGAGAGAATCCTCGTGTTGACAGACGGAAATCTCGCTTAGGCGCAAACTGATTTTTATATTGTGTAACATTCTTTATCAGCTGAGGGGACGTCAGCAGGCAGCGGCCAGCCCTGATATTTCTATTGACTTTCTGTGTGGTCAGACGTAGGTCAAACTCACAGCGGGTTGTGATGAGTGACCTTCAACACAGACAGGCATATTTCCTGCATGTCGCTTGTGCAGCTTTCCAACTTTCACACTCTGAAAAAAAAAAAGAAAAAGTCAGTGCTGGTAAAGAATCAGATCTTTGGAAGAAACTAACAACACAAGAGCCAAGAAAAACAGACAAGTGGGAAATGGGGAGTGAGACACACACTGCAGAGTGCGTCTATATTCAGCAGCAACAGTAACAGTGGCATTATTACCTTCCTTTGAAAATCATGAGATGCAAGATGCAGAATTATGTATTTGCACTAGAAGCTGGAAAATGATTCACACTTTGACTTGTTTTAAAAAACAGTCAGAGCTTTGTATGTATATTTATATTAATATTATTTTTTGTGTGTTTTAGCTCATTGCTTTGGTTATATGGCCTTCAGCTTTACTGTTTTGGTTCAGTCTCTCAGCTCTAAGTATTATTGTTTCCAGACACAACAAGCAACCATTTTCTATCCGGTAGGTAAATGAGAGTGAATATTAACCAGCCTACAAACATACATCACATTCCTGAGCCTTTCCAGATGAACTACATGTGTGAATGACAATGTCAGAACCAGCTCCCTCTTACAAAGTACATCTAATGTCTGATTGGGCCGATGTGTGAATAGAGCAGGTCATTGTCCGGAGAATTTACAGCAAGTGAGTGGACGTCCTGCATAGGAGTAGTCTGTAGGAAAGGAATATCCAGAGTAGGTGTGAACATGTTTCACAGGGAAAACCTCCGGGTATGTGCATTTGTGAAAGAGAAACTCTCAATGATTGTGATCTGAATCTCAGACATTGTCCAGACTTCGGACTTACTGCACAGTTAAAGTTACAGTTAACAACACATTTGTCATGCCATGGACAATATTTCATTTTAGATGTAAAAATAAGTGTCACTTGTCACCACAAAATAATTTATGAGTTAATTGCAGTTTCGATAGCGTTGACTATGGGTATTGAATAAGGAGGTGATGGCAGAAACAGCCTGAAACCATTAATCTATTATTTTCCCTTTCTACTTTCTGGGTGCTCAGTCACATGGCATAGGATGCCGTGATGTGTGTAGCCTATAAACTATAAAAATGTGGTGTTGCTGCAGGGTTTAACAGCACAAGGTTAGGTTGTGGCTGTGTACTTACATGAACAGATCAGCCCACAACAAAGAGGAAGTCGGACATTATACTCTCCTCCCGACACCATTACTCCACCAGTAAGGGTTATAGAGTCGGTGACAGCGAATTAAAGGTTAAAAATCTGGTATATGTAATAAATATTGGTTAGAAATATGCAGTGTCATTAAAAATCCATGCAATTTCCAAAAGTAGCTGGGCAATGTAGTTTTGTCTAAATATTACTCAGAAAGATCTAAACATGGCATTTATTGGTGGACTATTCTCAGCATCCCATTTAAGTAAATCGGCTGAGAGATGCAGCAACAGAGCAGTGTTTTTATGAGTGGTGACTGTTTAGTTGACACATGCTCAAGATAGACAGTATGATTTATGCAGACGGAAAAACAACATGATATAGGCCAGTAGGAACAGGGTAGACAGGAAGAGAACAATAAGACCCTGATCAAACAAGTGCATCAATCATGTATCTGAAATATCACAAGCCTGTCCAGTGGCTTCTAAGTTTTGGTTTTTAACAAAGCAATTTTCCCATACATAACAGAAACTCTGGTAAACAGTGCATTATGTCATTCAGTTAAATGCAGCTTGTCACAGTATTGTTTAATTTATAGTATTGTGTGATGTATCGCTATAAAAAAGGCAGGCAATGTAAATGTTTTGAGTCGTAACAATTATTTTTTAGATCCCAAAGGGAGGTGTAAAGAAAGTTTGTGAACCACAGTCATTCTGTCTCCAGTGCAGAGAGAAAAGAAGTAGTGAGAGATCCAGACGGGAGAATTAGACAGAGAGTGAGTGACAGCTGGATGATAGGGCTGCACTGTAAGCATTCCTCTCTGACAGTGTCAGAGCTGAAAGTGCCGTGATTGTTTAGTCCGGAGCCGAATGAACAAAAGCAGCCTGAATAGCCGGGGTTGATTCTCTCAGCTTGATTGACGAAACCGTGCCAATTGTGTTTGCGTGTCAGCGTGTGCTTTCCACCAACGTCATTGTAAAGGCGAGAGAGGCTGTTGTCATGGGAAACATAAACTTTGACCTGTGGTGTTGTTACACCAGCACTCTGTGGTGGAATCTAGGTCAGGAGTAACTGCTCTATGAGGAACAAGGTTCAAGATTGACTGTGGGAACTGAAGCTACCCTCAAACAATTAAATAATGTTAGGTGGATCAGCACCTCTGTTCACATCTGCCTATTTAAATTGATGATGCCGAGCCAGACTATTGTTACCTCTGCCAAAGAGGTTATGTTTTCATCTGTGTTTTTTGGGATTACCTCGAAACTTGTTGGAAGGATGCAGTATGGGTCTGGGAAGAACCCATACTGCAAATCCAGGAATTTCTTTTTTACTTTCTTGAACATTGCGAGATAGGCTGTTTTTTTTACATTTTACTTGATTTCTGAGAGAATGATGACAAAAAACTGCATATTTAGGGTACTGATATTTATGAATGTATCCAATTTGGTGCAGATCTACGTAAAATCCGGATCTAATGAATTTAAATGTGGTTTCATAAGGGGACTGTTTGGGCCTTGGCAGAGTTATATGCTCTCTGTGCCATTGTAGTTCATCTGCCTCTGATTTGTCCTGTGTTTCAGGAAGACATGTTTATTTTATTAGCTCTCACCTTGGAACCTACAGTGTCCCATTGTCTTCAGAATACAGACCTACTCCTGGCCTGTATGCACTGGACTACAGATGGTGTTTGAAGGCATATAACAGTTAAAGAATACTTGTACTTGCTCTGTTGCCCAGTTAAATGAAAGGACTCTTACTACCATCTCTGCATTAGCTATGGAGCTATAGCCGGCTGGCTGTCAGCTTAGTTTAGCACAAACTCTAAAAGCAGAGGGAAACCAAGAATATTCCTCTGAAGTCGTGTCCCCACCGTGAAGTTGTTTAATAACTAGTTCAGATTCCAGGTAGTTTCTGGCCTGGCCATGAAATTGTTCCATCAAAAAGGTCCCTGTTGATGAATGGTAAATGGTCTATATTTATATAGCACTTTTCTAGTCTTTATGACCACTCAAAGAGCTTTAGAGTACAGATTTAACATCCACCCTTTCACACACATTCATAAAGTGCATTTATGTGCAGCACTTTCTCCATCGCACATCACTCACAGTGCTGGCACATCCGTCAAAGGCAATTTGGGGTTCAGAATAGGACTGGGCAATTAAACGAAAAATGTATCGAAATAAATATCGACATTTATAACCATTAACTGACTTAATCCTGCTCATGTCGGCTAATTTGGTTCATACTTTCCCCGATGCGTGCATTGAACGTTCTGTGCCACATGTCCTCCCTCCTCACTCCCCCGCTGACCATGTTAACAATAAACAACATCACTAATCAGAAGTTATTAGGACACGTACAGGACTTGACATTTAAACACAGTGATTTTAAGTCATCGCCCAGTCCAAGTTTAGTATCTTGCCTAAGCACACTTAGGCACCCAGAATCAGAACCTTCAATCTTCTGGTTAGTGGACGACCCGCTCTACCTCCTGAGCCCACAAATTGTCAGTTTAATAATTTGGATTATCAATTGATTAAACAATGAGTATACAGTTTGTTAATTAGTAAAATTAAAGGTTGCTGGTAGGTGTGTTTTGGGCAAGAGTGTAAGTCTGGCAAGTGTATTTCCAAAAATGACAAACTATCCCAACAGTTCCGTAACAATATCACATGCAGGGCATCTAGTTTTCTGGTCTGGTGCAACCATGACAGCAGATTGGACACATGCTTCCCAATCATGAGGAACAGCAGGATTCACTGTTACATAGACCAAAGTGTAATTGGCATGTCAGTTTTATGAAAATGTTTTCTGATTGTAATAACAATGACAGGTTATACTTAGTGTTATCATCTGCCTATCAACAACAATCATCAGAAAAGGCAGTTTCATGTCATTTTTACAGCTAAAATAAAATAATTGAAGTCAGATTTGATTAATTTTGCATTGCTTGAATTAAATTAGACCAACATACATCTCATATAACTTTACTGCTTCATAATAATTTCCCAGCACTCTTATTCCAACTTAAAACGTATATTTTTGGAAAGAAGCACATATTTAATGCAGGCCAATATGACTCAGAGGGGAGCCAGCTCCCATTTCCTGCTTTGGCTGCAAAAGCGAACACTACAAGGGGAAGGGTGGGACACATCCAGTTCCACCACCACGAGTTTGACTCCCAGAAATTAAAAGTTTGTTGCTCCAAAGAAAAATGCACCTTTAAGTTTAAATATGAGTAAGTTCTGGACATGATAGGCTGCAGCTTTTAAACCATATACAACTAGTAGTATTTTTACAGTTTTTTTGTCCATGTACAATAAGTAGTTTCACAAAAATGTACATCATTTAGACAGCTATAGTATTACAGCTTGCACTCATCCAGGTCTTCATTAGAGGCATCATACTGATACTAGGTCTTCTCCCCTTTGCAGATTTATCAGTTGCACATTCATGCTGCCAATCTTCTGTTCTACCACATCACAAAGGTTCAACTGGAATCACATCTGGTAATTGAGGAGGTCACTGAAAACATGTTCATGAAACCAGTTTGAGACTTTAACTGGGGACATATAGCATTATCCTGCAGGAAGTAGCCATTAGAAGAATATAAACAGTGACCATGAAGAAAACAACATGGTCAGTAAAAATACTCTGATTGATTGTTATATTAAAACCATGGTATAGAAAACATTCCTCACACCATCACAAAAAGCAGTTTGTCTCCATGGATTCATGCTGTTGACTCCAGATTGTGATTCTACATCTGCAGCCTCAGCAGAAATCCAGATTCATCAGACCAGGCTATGTTTTTCAACTGTCCAGTGTTGATGAGTCTGTGTCACTGCAGACTCACATTTCTGTTCTTAGCTGACAGGAGTGAACCTGACGTGGTCTCTGCTGTTGTAGACCATCCACCACCATTTATTTTCAGTTCACAGTTTTAAAGAGTGTTTGTCTGAGTGTTTGTCTGAGTGTTGCCTTCCTGTTGATGACTATATTATTAACTGGCATCATGTGCATGCAATAAAATATGCTGAATAATGAAACAATGATAATTATTATACATATAACTGATACAGAGTCCTTATTGCCTTATAGAAGTCCACCTTCAATGCACATTGACCATCAAACTCATTCAAATAACAGTATGTTTCAATAAGACCTTTTCAGAAATGAGATTAAACCTACATTATGTGTGTTGAGGAAAAACATCTCACTTGACCACTCTGGACAGTGTGTGTTCAGTGTCCAGCCGTGTTATCCATCCATCCGGTCTCTATTTATACCCTCACTTCATTCTCTGTCTTTGTTTCAGTCTGTAAAGTGGAGGCCCTTACTCTCATCTGTGCAACCATAAGTGGCAGAGTGAAATTACACCTTTTGTGAGCTTCTCTTTCATCCAGGGGTTGCTTTCATATAGTTAGATGCATAAATGGGTCTTTTGATGGTCATCCAGTCTTTTGTGTTGATCCGTGTAGCAGCATTGCACAATGGAATTATTTTAGATATTGTTGGATTGATATTGATCAAGAAATGAATATGAATCTATTGTGTTGCAAACTGGTGCCATGCAATGACTGGGATTTTTGTTTATGAGCTGCAGTAGCTTAAACTGCGAGTGGATAAAACTCAATCAGATTGATGCGTGATATTCGAGTACAGTTAGCCCTTCATTAAATTAATTTAGAAATATATATATTTGGAGCATTGGTAGCCAGAGTCTGCGCGGTAGTGATCAGGGAATGGAGCCACTGTGGCTAGCTCCCGCCTACACATTCTCGACCAATCATATACAGTTCCAGCTCTTGGACAAACCTCAGTTTGAAAAAAACGGAAAAAGTGTTTTTTGAGAAAAGTTCTTTTGACATGTACTCATACTTTTTAGATTGACTTATTTAACCTGGTCCATGTCCCATTCATTAACATGAAGGAGGCAGGCTTTATGACCACCAGATGGCGATTGCTTTGGGTTTACTTTTAGGGGGCATCCATTTTTATTTACAGTCTATGATCTCACTTCAAAAACACATTTGTGGGGTGGTTGAAGAAGCTAGTGACAGTAAAACACATAGACATGGCAGCTCTTATGATTGCAGCTGTTAGCATCAAGTACCTTGTGATAGGGTTGGACTTTGGGCCTGTATCTTCAATGTAGTATTTCCTACCTGTTTCTTCTTAATTATACGGAATATCAAATTACAGATAATGCAATTAAAGACACACACACACAGACACACACACACACACACACACACACAGATAGATAGATAGATAGATAGATAGATTATTATGTGTCTCTTCTTTTCCAGTGGACATCTCCAGGATGTGTGATGTGGATGTGTCCCCAGAGCCCACCAGTCCCACCCTGTACGGGGAGTCTTCAGACAAGTACTACAATGTGGACCGCTGGCAGAAGCTCCGCACCGCTGTCCGCAAACTGGAGTTCTGGGAAAACTTTACTGCCGAGCTAATCGGAAGTGGCTTTTTCTCCAAAGTCTATAAGGTATTCCTACTGTCCTCACCCCATTTTCCCCTGTTGCCTGCCTACGTGGGAGCTGCTATCAAAGCTTGCTTTGTTTCAGCATCTAATTGGGACATTCTTGCCATTCCGTGATTGGCCCACCAACTTTGGAGACCATGGGGACGCAGTAGCCAACTCATCTCGAGCTGAGACCTTATATAACTTCCAATGTGATATCGCTGCTGGAGCAGAGCTACAATAAGAGCTGGTTTTCATATGTGTAGGCTTGGTCCACGATGAATTGAGCTAGATTTCTCCTGGTTTGACAGATGTTCAAATGAAATAAATACATGAGCAGCAAACTACTTTACTTTAATTTATAAATTTAGTTAGTTTAATTTAGTTTAAAGCCTGCTGTCAGACTGTCTCCACTGTATCTCTAATAGTCTCTCCATCACCACTGATACACCCTCCACTGCTGTTGCTACTTCTGCTTCCACCAATTTCCTTCAGGTGATGCACAGCACCAGTCGGAAGGTGATGGTGGTGAAGATCTACAAAAATGACGTGGACCAGGACAGCATCGTACGAGAGATCAGCCTCTTGCAGAAACTCTCCCACCCCAACATCGTCAGGTATCTGTCTGCTCGCGTCCCACATCTTACTAAAGCCTCAGAGGTTTGTCTAATGATTCTGCTACAGCAGAAGAAAGGGCCTGAGGATTTCCCTCACAACACATTCTTCTCTGTTGGTACAGACTCAACACCCTCCCACACATCACACTCTCACTCTTGTTTTCCCTACGTCTCAGCTTCACAGTCTGTAACGTGGGAACAGTATTTATACCTTCTATAGTTATAAAGCAATAGAATGGCAATACTATTGAAAAGCCTTCATACTTATGTAAACTATGTCAAATAATTGAACTATTGTTCATATTATAGATACTAAGCAATGAAGAAAATTGACATTAAAGCATGTCTGTATGCAATTTCACTTGTATGCCAATTAGTCAAAACTAAAGGCATCCTGCCATAATAGGAACTTAATGATAATATCTAAATATGCAATGATATGCAATATTATAAATTATTCTGGCATCATCAAAAACATTTTTTTCTGCCGCACAGGGCATCACAATATTCTTATCACCTAATATAAAGTAGATGTAGGGAACATATTTTCTAGCAGATACAACTTGACTGATGGAGGTCCAATATTCACCCTCTTTTTACTCTGTTATAGTCTCCACTAACCCCTGATAAAAAATATCTGGTCTTACAGTATATCTGCTCCTCTGTGTTCAGTAGTTGTTAACTGGGCTAACTTTCCCTGATGATTGGTGCTGAGTAGGTTGGTAGTGTAGCGTGGGTTTATCAGGCAGTTTTCTTGTGAAGACAAGTGGATGAAAGCAACGTGGGTGGGAGCAGTGCGCATGAAGCAAAACCTAGTTTGTCTTAAAACTAAAATAATGAGCAGAAAAACACTCAAATAGCTTGTTAATAGAATGTTAATTTAGGTGCATGTAACATAACTGATGCTTGGCCCTGCTGCAGCTACAGTCACCGTTAATGAAATGAGACCTTGGTGCTGTTGTCGACAGCAGTTACATAAGGCAGACATAATGTTTGCCTAAGCAATCTTATTATAGCCTTGTAGCAAGGTCATGGCAGTAGGTTTATCAGAGTGTGGCATATTGTATCTGCTGAGGTCATACTGTGATTACCTGCCACACACCAAATCCAAACACACACTTTGTGTTAATGAAGTTTGTTGAAGCCAATGTTCTCAGGATGCAACATGAGTGCTATTAAAAGTCAGTGCAGCAGTAAAAATAATGGAAATACATTGGTTTAAAAATGTAAAACAGAAAAGGGACAGGTTACTCAATGTTTTAATTATTGAATCTGACATTAAAGGTAAATATGTCCATTTTTTTGTATGTTGAAAACAATATGTGTAGCAGATTCTATTTGGTTATCTTATTAATATTCAAGCATCTCTCTGCAAATATTTCACTTTCTTAAAACTACAACAAACTACAAGTCTGCTGCGAGCACCTTAAATCTGATGTGTCTTATTCCTCTGTGCCACAGAGCTCCATTGTTAAAACACTGCATTTTACATTATTTAATAGACTTGCGGTAGAGAGCCACTGACAGAGTTGGAAACTATGTACTGACAGATGGACTAACACATTTTTTAGCACAAACACTTTTCTAAAATGACCGCTCTCACGATAATAAACAATATGAAAATATACCATATACATAGGCAATTTAAATAACAAAAACATTCAAATGAATACAAAATATGTACTATATCTACAAATTTTGTTTGGAAAATAAATGTCAGTAATAAAGTTGATGTAGAATTAATAGAATGTATTTTCTCTTATTGTAGATATCTGGGAATCTGTGTCAAAGAAGACAAACTGTATCCTATCTTAGAGGTGAGTCATTGTTACTGTGAATGTTCCCAGGCTAGCTTTGTGGAAATAAAACCACAACAGATTGCATTTTCATGAGCTGATAGGGACAAAGTAATGTTGAGTGAACTGAGTCAGGTGTGTGTTGTGTAACCCGGACCTGGGTCCAGCAGTATTGGCAGTGATATTAAACCTTACACCTTATCATAAAGGTGTGGATAGGTCATTACCTCAGAAATAAAGGCATATATGATAAGAACGTTCACATAGTCTGATATTTTTACACTGTCCTGCTGACTCAACTTTATTAATATACAAACGGGTGACAGAGTATAGGAAAAACCAACATAAAGCGTGTTAGTGAGGTATTGGACATCCAGGAGCTGCCAGAGCAGCTTCAATGTGCCTTTGCATTGATTCTACATTTGGTGATTCAATGATAGTGATGGAGAGCTCTGTTGAACACGTCAGAAACCCTCCTATACAAGAGCGAGCCCAAATCAAGACGTTGAGTAACCTTTTAAACCTGTTAAACCTGGTTGAGCCTGGTTAAGACTGTAAACTGGAAAGGTGGAGCCTCGGGTGGCGGAGGGCAGGGATCATTGAGGAGGACGTCATATTTAAATGGACCGCCTTGAAGTGAGAGTGGCTGTGATAGGTGTGTGACTAATGCAAAGCTTCATTTTTGACACTGTGTAAACATGGTTGTGTGTGTTGTCTGTGTCAGTACGTCAACGGTGGCTGTCTGGAGGAGCTTCTGGCCAGGAAAGATGTTCCCCTGTGCTGGAGAGAGAAGGTGGACCTGGCCTGTGACATAAGCAGAGGAATGATCTACCTGCACTACAAGAACATTTACCACAGGGACCTCAACTCAAAGGTAAGACCCACCCCCAGTCTCTGGCTCACTACAGCCTGTGTCAGTCCAGTGTGCCTCCTCCACACCCCCTACCCCTACAGGGCTCTTTAAAATGTCATCTCATCTCTCATCATGTGCTATCACAACTACAACCTACAGAGACCTCACAGGGGGACACTGATACTTGTCCAACACTGCTCAACAACTAAATTGTTGGACTCCAACATAACACCAGAGCCTGTCTTAATAGGATTTTAATAACTTGCACTGATATGTGACCTGAAACATCCAACATGGATAAAGAAAACAAAGTGCTGGAGAGTCTGAAGAAAGAAAGAAAAACAACTGCAGAGATGAGCTGTAATTGAATGAAAATAATGAATACTAAGAACGATGACAGTTTTCAGAATTGGCTTGAATCATTGTCATTTCTGTCGACACATATGTCTGTCTTCAGATTTGAATGGGGTCACAGGTAGAGGTAAACACAGACCGCAGAAGGAGGAGGGCAGTCGAAATAAATAAATTAGCTGTAGTTTTGGCTAACAGAGATGTCCAACTGTTATTTTGATGATTTGACTTCAAATCGTGTCTTGACGTGAATCTAACCGAAGCAGTATTTGTTTTTAAGTTCAGTTTAACAAGTTGTTAAACATCTGTGAACCTGTCAGGTCCACAACCATTGTTGCCATCTTGTGCAACCCTTGACTTACAGAAACTAGTAGAATAGAGGCTATAGTCTGCAGATGACATCATGATATCACCTCTGTTAGAGAAAATATAAAAGTATTACTTCAATTAAAACAGCTGCATTGATCGTGGAAAGATGACCGCCAGTCCAAATGATGGATTAAATTAAATTTAAAAAAGCATAAAAAATATCATTTCACATGGAAGCCTGTTTGTCTGACATTGTCATATAACGTCATTAAGGTCTTTTCACAATGGGGAGGTTTTTTTGTGGGATGAATTTGCATGTCAATATATTTTTTTGTGTTGTTTTTATCATGAGTACATTGCGTCCGAAGCAGGATGTGAAATGTCCCACCAACATCCTTGGACTGGATCCCACATTGGTTGTTATTTGTCACACTGATGGTTAGATCTCTTTATAATGTAAACACCCACAACCATTAACTGAATCAAGATCCAAAAAGCAGGAATTTGTATTCTTCATTCTTTTAAACCCATTTCGGTTTTATCCCAGCCTAAAAAGTCTGGAAAGAAAGCACACTGGGATTAAGTCGCCCACTTTACCAGTGGCTGGACATGTGAAGATTCTGGCTGTTTCAGGACGTCCAAAAAGCAAATTACATTCCAAAGCCCCCTCGACTAATGCAGTCATTGTGAACATGCCTCAGTAACTCTGCAAGTTAGCTTGAATTAGAGCTGAAGCTATGGAAATTTGAGGCCCCTTTTAATGAGTGCTTACAAGCTGCCTTTTTTTCTCTTTGTAATCTACAAGAGCTTTCCAGTTTTGTTCCCCAAACCTTTGCTTTCCTTGGCACAGACATGAGGGGCCCTGGCTAAATTTAGAGGAAAAGTCTGGGACCAGAGTTTTTCCCAGGAGAGCCTCATAATGACAGGCTACTGTATGGAAAGGGCCTCTGGTGCAAT
The DNA here is from genome assembly GCF_022539355.2 of Hippoglossus stenolepis. Lineage (NCBI taxonomy): Eukaryota > Metazoa > Chordata > Actinopteri > Pleuronectiformes > Pleuronectidae > Hippoglossus > Hippoglossus stenolepis. The sequence continues at coordinate 3,590,558 of NC_061491.1, forward strand.
GGGAGCCACATGCTAGGAGATTTACCTTACATACGCGTTTGTACATCTATCTTAGTGAGGACACTCATTGGCAGATTGCATTCCCTAGTCCTTTACCCCAACATTAACCCTCAAAACTAAACACCTAACCCTTACCTTTACCCAGACCCTAACCTAAACCTTATTCTAATCCTAAGCCTAAAACAAGTCTTCAACCTGAAACAGCCCATTAAAAGTGGGTCAGAATGTGAGGACCGGCCAATATGTCCTCACTCTGCAGGTTGAGGAAGCTGGTCCTTACAAAGATATTTGTGTGAATGTGTTTGTGTGAATAGGTGAATATAGAACTGTACTGTAAAAAGCGCTATATGAATTATAAATACAGACCATTTACACACACTTACACGCACACACACACACACACACACACACAGTCGTGTCTCCATGACTTCCGAGGACATTACATGCACTTACATTCACTTTCTGGAGACTAAATCTCATACTTCCTACTTGCCTAACACTTGCCCTCAAATCAACCTAAAGTTACCCAAACCTTAACCTAAACCTAAAAACTGTCTTCATATTAAAATGTTATGATTTATGTTGTGTGGATTTTGATTTAGGTCCCAACAACATGAGTAATACCTGGACCATACACACGCACACACACACAGCCAAATATTTATAAACATGCAACACACACACAAACTGCATTTTGATGTTGTCATTGTCTATCATGTTTTGATTTGTTTTGTGTCGTCATCAACACAGCTCTTCATGTACATTCAAAATTCTTTCTATGGATTTATCTTTATGCAACAGCACCAAACACACTGTATATGTTATACACTCACACACACACACACACTTCAGGCCACCCACTGTTGTTATGCAACATCTCTCCCACTGTCGGCGCCTCATCGCACCTCCATCTCTGCCTGGAAACTCAGGGATCCATGATGAGATTAACTTAATAAAAAAATTAAATGAATTAAAAAGTCAAATATCAGCCTGTCAGCGAGCCTCGGTGATGGAGGCTCCTTTGAGCCACACAGGCAGCCAAACGGACTCTCTTCACATGTGGTGTGGCTGAATTATTTAGTGTGCTGGAAAGGTGCTGACTGATCTATTGAGCCTATTGATAAGTGGAGAGACTGAAGAGAGACTGTTTGTCTGGCAGCTGGATGCTCACTTTGTTCCAGGGAACACATGCACACTTAATGGAAGCACATTAAAAGATCAAAATTCTTTTTTGTTTTAATTAAGGACAAAATGGTAAAAGGAACTGTTGTTGCCGACTGATTTTTATTCAGGCGTCATCAGCCTTACACTGCCATCTGCTGACGAAATAATACATTGCAGTTTCATGAACCTGTGATGCATCTATCTCCTGTTTTTGTTTCTGCAGAACTGTCTGATCCGGGTGTCGTCTCGGGGACGGGAGGCCCTGGTGACGGACTTTGGCCTCGCCCGGGAGGTGGTGGATCTGCCAGTTAAAGATCCCGGCAGGAAGCTCTCATTGGTGGGCTCAGCCTTCTGGATGGCCCCTGAGATGCTCCGAGGGGAGCCATACGACCGCAAGGTAGAGGATAAACTACTATTACTGGTGTTTCAGCTGGATGCAGATTTACTATGTGGACATAATGTGCTGCAAGCATTGTAAACATTAATTCATACAACATGCATTTACTACTTTGCTCTTTAAGTCTCATGCAACCAACCTAGAATATATGTACAAAACATCTTGGGTCTGAAGTTAATAACGATGTTTACTGTTGACTTATCTACTGATTACTTTATTAATTCATTTATTATCCATTTGATAAGAAAACCCTGAAAAGGTCTCCTGTCTCAAAGCTTGTTTTTTCAAAACCCCAAATTATCAATTTACTGTCATGTGAGACAAAGACAAGCAGCACACACTTACATGTAAGAAGCTGCACCTAAGTAATGTTTGTCATTTTTGTTCAAAAGTAAAATTGCTGACTAAATTGTACAAGTCATATTTAGTATATTTTTATTTGGAGTTTGTTTGGTATCAAGCTCAAGGATTGTATCTTACCTAACTGATTCCAGGTGGATGTTTTCTCCTTCGGCATCGTGCTCTGTGAGATCCTGGCCAGGATTTCTGCTGACCCAGAGATTCTACCCAGGACACAGGTACAGCTCAATTTGAAAACCCTTCATCAGCCAGTGTGTAGCAGTTTTTATGTACCTGTAATAACTCCCATGATCACAATTAGTTGAATACTCTTATACACTAAAATTGTGTTAAGTGGTAGTTGTAGTAAGTTCTGAATATTTTATCACACACCAAAGTTGTTGTTGATTAAGTATCTGAACATTGATGAGTCAATTAATTGTTCCAGTAACAGATAATATCTCCCCTCCTTTTTCCAATTCAGTTTTACCTGATGCTTTCTGCCCCTGACAAGCAGCCATTCGTTTGGCTATAATCTGTTTGTACTGGAGAGGTGGAAGTGGAGGCCACATGTTTACTATGTAGTCATAGCAGAAACTCAATGAAGGTTATAACTGGGTGTGGGTGAAGCAGTTCAGCGAGGTGGTCGCTACGCACAGATGAAATTTGAACCTATTTCCCAAAACTAATCATTTAAAATAAGAAACTCAATGATAAGGAAATAATAACACTTATGGATTTTAAATGTAACAAGTCCTTAGCCTTTTTTAATCTCATGTATTGATCCAAAAACACCTCTGAGTCAGACCTCTCGGAATGAGCGTGTGAGCAGCAGCATATGTTATCTTAATGTGTGTTGTTACCAGCTAGTCCCACGCTGTGGTAGGGACACAAATGTTCATTGTTCCACTTACAGCACAGATGCCCAGTAAATGTGTGTTATATTGTGTCCACACTGCAGTGTCTGATGATGTCTGTGCATTTCAGGACTATGGGCTGAATGTGAACACATTCAAGGAGATAGTGAGCGACTGTCCTCAGCGTCTCCTGGACTTGGCAGCCAGCTGCTGTATGGTAGGTGGATAGAGGATGGATTACATTCATGGAAACAGGTTAACACAGAAACAAGGTCACAGCATTGATGAGGAGAATTGAAGAAAAATATTAGACATGAAGTTATGGTTGTTTTAGTATGTAGTTATATTTATATATAGTATTATTTGCATCCATAAGATGTATTCTAAGTTTTTGTTGGTGAATCATCAATAATAGTCTAAATGTTTTTAAACCTGCACTGTATATCATCATGATCATTTTCACTAGTTCAGTTGAGGCAACAGGAGATATGTGAAGGTTAAGATGGTCGATGATGTACAACACTACATTGGGTACATGTTGCTTTGCCTTATAAAAACTGACAAATGTGTCGATTTTATACTTCAATTGTGTTCCCTAATGGATACTTGGATTTAAGTATTTTAAATTTGTGGCATGTTTACTGGTCTTCTTCTTACCTTTTTTTGCTGGGGCATTGCAAAATATCATGGGATATTACTGCCACCTGTTGATCAGTTTAATAATGTGAAACCATAGTGTGCATTGTGTTCATTATGTACCTAGCATGGGCATCCTCAAACACTTGTCTTTTCTCCTGTCTCAGTTGGAGCCCTTCAGACGGCCGGCCTTCACAGAGCTGCTGGATGAGCTGGGTGAAGTCGCTGAGACCCTCGAGCCACCGCCCAAATCTGACCTGAGCACGAGCTGAGCGGTCCATCAGGAAACCCCACCTATTCAGCATCAGGACCGGAGGGTCTGAGGTTAATCGCCACTGTCTTGAGAGGAAACTGGACTGAATCTGAGTAAAGACAACACCCAGTCGGGTGTTCAGGCCTCTCTGGCTTCACTCTCTTCCACTGCACAACACATGACCACGGTGGATCGTGACTTCACTGAGGTGGTGCAGATATACAGATTTAGATGTGTTTTCAGTGGAAACTATCCTAACTTCTCATGGACACTATGCTTTACATATACAGTAAATAGCAGTAAGGCTTGTAGGAGTGAATATAGAGTACGTTCTGGTTTTGTTTGTTTGTTTTTGCTGACGTCTTACTTGACTAAAGTGTTAGTCTGTTTTCCTTCCTGTGTTTCTGCTTTTCTTTGTTAAATATTTTTTCTGTAACCAACGAGACAGACGATTGAGTCTGTTGATGTATTTTCTGCCTCCTCTGTGTGCTTCTGCAGCCCTGGACTCTGCTCTTCAACAGGAAATTGCATTTGTTGACTGAGTGAGAATGAAAATGCGCTGCTCTCTACTGGGACATTGACAAAGGAATCGCCTGACATGAGATATATTTGATGGGACTAAAAGGTTTTCCAGAAAGCACAACAGCAGTGGATCAACACACAGGACTAAGGAAATGAGCTGAAGAGATTATTAGTTATTTTTTATATGTTCTGAATAGTTGAACTTAAGGCAAAAACTTCAAACATGCCGTCAAACTTTCAGGTTCACAGTTAATATTCATGTTGGTATCATTTTAAGCTATTTATTATTTCCATAAAAGTGTATTCATTAATGAAAGCCTCCAACATATCAGCTTTACAGGAACAAAGAAGAAAAATCTTTAGGTTATTGGACCCTTTACTTAGCATGATGACTTTGTATTTGGATGATGTTTTCTCCAAAGAACCATTTCTCAACATGAAATCACAAAAAACAGCCATTTCTCATCTGCATTTACAGTTCAATGTCCTCATCTTTATTCTGCTGTAATTTTTCTGAATATATGTGTTAACTTTGAGTTCAGCAAGCGTGTAAATATTTCTGCCTTTCTCTTTTTGCTCACAACATTTGTTGTTTTTTTAAATTCTGCGAACTGATAGGGATTGGAAGTGTCCACATTCTCTCAAGTTTACCAGTTCTGACTAATTTCTGGTTTGTGTGTGGTCTCACAGTGATTTTTCAGGCAGCTACAACACAAAATTAACTCAGACATGCACCTTTCAGTTACTGCCCCTATTAAAGGGTCAGTGTGTATGATTTCAGGGGATCTATTGGCAGAAATGGAATATAATTTTAATAGTTGTGTTCTCGCGAGTGTAAACTATTGTTGTATATTTGTTACCTTAGAATGAGCCATTCATCTCTACATCCGGAGAGCAGGTCCTTTTAATGGAGTCCGTCATGTTGCACCTCAGCAAATACCAGACAAACTGCAAACTAAACACTGACCTGAAGGTCACCGTAGGTTTTACACGCTTAAAAAACAGGGTGTATTCAGCTTTACATTACATTACATTTAATTTAGCTGACGCTTTTATCCAAAGCGACTTACAATAGCTGGTTGCAATCTGCAACTTTACGTTTAAGTCCAACACACTAGCCCTTTAAGTTTATTCTGTCTTTCAATTGGCAACATGTCATCTAGTTTTCAGACTTTACTTGTAACTTCATACAGTTGATAAAATATTTAAAAAAAGATACAAGATGATCAAGAATTGTACAGCAAAATACTATATCTGCTGGCAGGCTTTTACCCACTTAAATAATGTTGAATTGGAATAATGATTTAAAGTGCCCTAAGACAATGGATCATGTGATTTGACGCTATACAAATAAAATTGAATTGAATTGATTTGATAATCAACTCACCGAGGAGAAGAATGTCTGAAAAGTAGAAACAAATGTAAAAGCCATTTAAATGGGCAGTTTTGTCCATTCAAGGTAAATAACCAACAGCAAATCACAGTGACTGCAAGATTACATGGAAAACTAATGTAACCATGTTATTCATTCAACTAAAATAAAAATGGAAGAATAAAGTTGCATCCCAATTCATTTAAATGTGTTTGTGTGTGTATTACTCCATTTACACCAATAATAAAACTTTTAACAAATGCTCATTAAATGGATTATTTACTGGGATGGATCCATGTTAGCAATTAAACGACTGATACAATCAATTGTACACGCTATTTGTTAGATTCTTTTTTTCTACATGGCCTCTCCTCTCCATGTGATCTTTGAAGATGAAGGTTCTTTTGTGCTGCAGAAACAAATAATGGCAGCAGCCAACAACATCAATGTGCAGAGATGAAATAGCTTACATGAAACACATGTATACTGTATTTTTATCATGTTTTCTATATTGTTTCTGATTGTTTGAGATTTTGAGTTATTTTAATGTCTCTATTTGGTATAAAAATAGTGTTATTGGATGGAAACCTGGTTACAGAGTTGTCCATGTTGATGTTATTCTGTATAATCTCTACCCTACGTTAGCAGCGACAGTACAGGCACAGTGCCACATGCTGACATGCTCACTTGATAATTACTTAACGGAAAGGACATCTGAGGCTGCTGGGAATGTATTTAGTTTTGCAGTATTCAGTCATAAACCAAAGTAAGAAGGGATTACAAGTCAGTTCATACTAATGGCAGTCCTTTTAATAGCTGTTGAGATATTTTAGTCCGGACCAAGGAAGTGGATCCGACTGACTTCCCTACAGTCACTCTGTTAGTGTGGCTACAAAGTAAACCATGGTTCATATAAGCTTGTGTGTAACTGCCTGCTTTGCTTACTAAGTAATCCAGTGATACAAATGTCCATTAGATTCTAGAGCAAATAACGAGCAGCCATCTTAAGTTTTGTGCGCTCTTAACTATCTAACATCTGTTGTTAAGGCCGTTGGCAAACTTCTTTTATGTCTGATTGCTGGAACACTTAGTACCAGAGGCTGCGGACCATGTTAATTGTGTCTTTGAAGCAAAGCATTTTAGCATAATCATTGTGGAAACATAATGGACATATTTCCAATTAATGGACCAAAGCAAGGTTTCCCTTTGAGCCATATGACACACAGAGCCCTGTCCAACCTCTGTAGACTGGAACACACGTACACACACTGACCAGCCACCATGCCTGTGTGACATAAAAGCATCGCACTAGCCCATCAAAAGATCATGAAAGATTCAGTGGCTCCTTTCACAACATGCTCTGTCTGACCTCTCCAGCATCATGAGAATAAAGACAAGGATGATGAAGATCAATTATGTAAACAATGTTGTTTGTTGGTGTGTGTGGTCTGATGGGGGTGATGATAGACTGTATGCAATCAGGGGCAGTGAATAGGTTAGACATGGCAAGAAGAAGGGAAGGTTTCAGATTAACACTATATCACCTCTCTGTTAATGTGTTTGAACTAATGAAACGTTGTCTTGAGTTTTGTGTTGTATTCTGACTACCTTGACATAATTTTGACCCCAAAACAATTTCAATTGAAATATTTGTGATGTAATTGCTGCAATTCATCATTTATCAAGATATAAGTTAGTAAGACGAGACAAAATTACAAAATGAATGAAAATTAAGAAAAAATAAATTGTCATTATTCCATATGGTGGACAAAGTAAATAATAACGTGACTTCAAAAAGGAAGGCACAAATCCCATTGTATTGGATCTGAAGTGTCTGTTGAATATTTTGGGGCTTTGGCACTGGGTATAATTAACATTTTTTTTTTAGCCTATTCGTCTTTGAATCTGTAAACTGTGAAGAAACTTTACAGGAACAGGTGGAGTGGAGTGAGATGGGGCCTTCAGGACAGTATTATCCAGTCTGCTGAATCCCTTCGGTCAGTGGTGAGTCAGAAGAGTTTGTTGTTGTTGTTGTTGTCCAAAACAATCAGGGATTTTTGAGTGTATTAAAGGATGCTGGTGCGTAACCCAAAATCCTTCCAAATCCTCTAAATGATGATGTTGGGTTTAGTTTCATATTATTACTATTAAAACAAGTGTCACAAAAAAAGGTGAAATATCAATTTCCACTGCAAAGCCCCAAATACTCCACTCAATACTCATAATACCTCCAAATCATTTTCTTATAAACATATAACTCAATCGCTAAATATTCATTGTATTCTTTAAGTCTATATCACTCTATTATTAGTAGTATTACCCAGGTAGGTATTAAACATAGATTGTAACACCCTGTCCTAAAATCCATCTTCTTCTCCCAGTATCTCTCTGGAGCATCTTCTATAAATCTGCCCCTCTCTCTTTTTGACAGAAATACAAACGGTTGGAAATCATTGAATCCGAGACCTTGGGAAACAAGCTCAGTGTTTGAGTGAAACAGAAAGTGCAAGTCTAATAAAGTGGACTCCCAGTTTTAGGACCAGGGTTCTACCTCCATGTTCTTGTCTTGTGTTCTCCCCGTGTTTTCCCTTAACCCAGTGTTTGTTGTACGTCTCTCTCCCTGTGTGTGTCTACCTGTGCAGCTGAGATTCATCTCCTCGTCAACTCCACCTCTCCTCAGTCTATAAAACCCCAGCTCATCTCGCCTGTCTTCGCCAGATTGTCCGACCACCAGTGTGGTAACACAGCTAGGCTTCGTGATTGCAACATATATCTTCTAGTGAGTTTATTTGTGCCTTGCTTTGCTGCCAACTTATCCCTTGCTCCTTTTTTTGCCACAGAATCAACTGACTTAGCGTCATCCTGTTTTTTCAACCTCATCTGCTCCGGCGTCAGCCTACAAGCTCCAACCACTTGAGCAATAAACATTTTTACAACCATCTATTACTGGGTTTGTGTTCTGCACTTTGGGTTTGCCAGAAGCAAATTATAACACCCAGCTTTTACAATAAGATATTGATCAGTTGGTTCCTTCAGAGAGCAGCTTTTACTTCATACTTATTCAAAACACAATTCAATCTTTATTAATCCTGTAGTAAAAAGAGCAGGTTGTTTGTTTTATATCTGATGGTGCCAGTGATGACACTGTAGCTGTGTTTTACCTTTTATCTTGTCTTTTTTGTTTTCAATTTGTCACTACTGTTCTCACACCCTCCTGTCTCTCTAGGATATTAAAAACCCATCTAACCAAGCAGTGGTTTAGTCATTACTCATTCGGAGCAGCCATCCTACAGACATGTGCACAAGTGCATGCTTGCACAGACACACACACATGTTTGTACTTATATCTTAGTGAGGACACTCATTGGCATAATGCATTCCCTAGCCCCTTACCCTAACCATCCAAGCTAAATGCCTAACCCTAACCCTAACCCTTAACCGAACCTAAACCTAATTCTAACCATTACACTAAACTAACCAAGCCTTAACCCCCAAACAGTCCCTTAAAGGTGGGTCAGAGAGTGAGGACAAAATGTCTTCACTTTCCCAAAATGTCCTCACTTCGTAGTTTGTAGGCTCAAACTGGTCCTAACAAAGACAGCTGTACAAGAGCAAACACACACACACACACACAGGTGCACACACACAGCCGACTGTCCACAGGGTGGTAGCGTTTGCTCAACCTAGACTCTCTGCAACTTACTGAAGCTGCTGGGGCAGAAAAGTCTGAGCAATCACAATGTTAATGGTAAACTATCATTACTTTGAAAACCAACATTAAATTAAATGATCATCAACAGTGTCAATGCCCCACTAACCTATCATCTTACATCACTGTCAATTGTTCACAGCTTCCACAAATGTGGAAGCTGTGAACAATTAAATAAAATGAAGTCGTTGTCAAGGTGTGGTTGAGTCATGCCAGTGCCACCTCTTGTTGGACTGGATCTTACATGTGGCCTTACATATGAACATCAAGCACACAAGTCTTTCTGCTCTCTAAGTGCCAGGCTTCTTACTGGTAATACAAATGTCTTCAAATTATATCCAACAACTACAAGCTGAGAGAGTGGTTGAAAAGTATGTGGAAGAGCTTGAAAATGTGTTGGGAAAGGAGAAGGAGAGAACATATCAATTGAAAGTCAAACCCATTGAGAATCATCACCTGCTGTATTTGCGGTTCTCCTGAGCCCAATGGAATATTTTAGCATCTCTTTACTGATGATTTTGGTTTTGATCGTAAAAATTTACCCAGAAATGTTTTTCTTTCAGTCTCTCATAAAAAAACGTTTTCCAGCAGTAACAAGTAACTTTTTCCTGTTCAACCCTGAATAGCACACTTTGTTCTGTTTAGAATGTTTTAAAAGTCCTCTCCTGTTCCGTCAAGGAAACAATCCATTACAATAATCTTGGGGAGAGAATAAAAAAGCATGTTCATTTATTTGTGTCACTAAATTATGTCTGTAAAAACACAACTACCGTGTGTGTGTGTGTGTGTGTGTGTGGATATTACAACACCACTTAGGACTTAGGACTCTGATCATGTTACCGGATTTAGCAGCAGAACAGTTGCACAATTTATTTTAAAAAGTGAATAAAAGGTAAAATTCCTACTAGAAAAGTGATCTAAAACTATACCTTAACAGACAGACAGACGGACGGGCGAACCGAGGGACAGACAGACAGATGAACGAAAGGACAGAAAAATGGACGGACAGACAGGCGGATGAACAGAAGGACAGATGGATGGACTCACAGACGGACAGACAGACAGGCAATTAGACAGACAGAATCCTTCATTTATAGTTAGATGATTCCACACCTAGTGATTTAATGAGTTTCTTGATGATGAGACTTTAAAGATTAACCTCCCTTCTGTCTCTTTGAGCTCATTCGAAAAGGCCATATATGAGAGTCTGTTTGAGGATGTGTGGTTGTTTGTGTAACCTGTGAAACATGTGTAGTTTAGTGAGTGAATAGAGTATGTATTACTATTGGACTGTTTGAATGCTTGCATGTGTATGATGTGCTCTATATTCTTTTTCTACACTGTTCTACACTAGAACAGACATCATCCTCCTGTTAATATGTAGTTCATGTGCAGCCTATTTCTGTTGTAGAAAGGTGTTTCTAACCTATTGGGTCTTTTGCATATGTAAAGAAATGATTTTCGGTAAAACAATAAGTCCTTTGTATTAAATAAAGACGTGAATGTCAAGTTATGAGCTCAGAATATGGCTTCTGCTCAGATGCCACATGTACATTACTAGACTTCTAGTACATAATAATCCTAACAACAATCTTCGCATTAATCCAAAAGGATGATGCAAAATGTTTTGCTCATACTGGAATGGATAAAGTTGGACTTGACATCAGATACATAAATGCTTTCAAAGGTAAATTGAATCTTAAACTTAAATGTGTCCTAACTTTTTATCACTTATTTGTTATTAGGTAAATATTTATTTGTTGTTTGGTTTTGTGTATTAACTAGGTCGTGGTATCTTCACCTCTGCTCTGTTTGAAAAAGGAGACTTTGTGTTGGAATATCGAGGTGAACTAATAACCAAGGAGGAATGGGAAAGGAGACAGAGACTTTACCATGACAGCCTTAAGGTGTAATTGTTGTGCATATGACAATAAACTCTTGAATCTTGAATCTTCATGTTTGAGTTCCATTTTAATGGTAAACTGTGGTGGTAAGTATATAATTCAGGGCTAACTCGTCTTAATCCAAATTCCATGACACATTGCTTTTGGTGCTGAACATATACAAATTATTGATAGAAGGCTCTTAAGTCAGGTTAATATATACTGCTCTTGTATGTGTATAAATTAAAAGATTTGTAATTAAGTGTTACTTGTGTTTTTGTAGTGTTGTCGCAAAAGAGGATAGGTCACTCGGAAGACTTGTAAATGATGACCATATCAACCCTAATGCCAAGATTAAGTACTTAACTGTGCCAGGGAAACCCCATCTGTGTTTGTTTGCAATACGAGACATAGGTCCAGGAGAGGAGCTCACCTATAATTATGGTGACTCAGACTGGCTGTGGAGAAGCAAGGTAGTCAAAATTTTACTTTGTGATGTTGATCCCCAGAAAGAAATGCTGTAGAAAACTTCAGCACACAAACACTATGTTCTCCATATAGTTTTGGTTAGAACATGCTTTTTACCTCATTAAATACAATTATTCACATTGTTAGTTGATATAGTAAAAAACAAATATGCTGCCACATACAGACACACAAGACACTGACAGAATTGTTTGTTATTAAAATCTCCAGAAATCTGGAGGGATGTCTTGTGATGTCCAACATGGTGAGGTACCATCCCCATCAGAGCTTTCTATGAGTACTCAAAAGAGGCCAACACATCAGGGCCAAAAAAAGATGCCTACAAGCGCATCAACTGGTCGTCTTGAACGCTGCATATTAGTTGTTTGTGTGCATAAACATAAGGAGGCACACCAACCGACCATCCTCTTCTTGCTCTCATCACTTTCTTCATAAGTGTAATTTTCCTGACCATCTCTTACTGCTTCAGCTACATTGAAGCCACTTTCACACATGCAGTGCAAGCTGGACTTTGTCCAGACATCAGCTGGCGGAGCTGTACGTGTGAACGCAAATGTCCGATTCAGTCGCACCAGACATTAACCGGTCTGTAACCTGCCAGCTCCCTAATACAAAATCTGGGTAATGTCCGATTTAGCTGATGTGTGAATACAGCAGGTAATAGTCTGCAGGATTCACAGTGTGCGAGTGGGTGTGTTCATGATGTTGATGCAGTTACATGTACTTTAACGGCTACTTGAAGATGTTCATTTTGCCTCATTGTCACTGACGAGGACTATGAGTTAAATGGTTCTAACTGGTCTTTTTAGATGTGTAGTCAAGCGTCCAGAGCCCAAGAAATTCCTTGAGACAATGTCTTCCTGTTTGCAAATCCTTTAACCCTATATTTATTTTAAAACATATAAAGAGAACACATCAAATTTTGAAACTGAGAAATGTTGTTTGGACAAGGCAGAAAAATAATATAGAATTGCTGCGATCTTCAGGTAGCACTGCATTAAAAACAGACATGATTCTGTAGTGGAAATCACTGGGCTCAGGAACACTTCTGAAAACCATTGTCAGTGAAGACCGTTCATCACTGCATCCACAAATTTAGTTAAAGCATACATAAACAAGATTCAGAAAAAGTGCCACCTTCTCTGGGCACAGGTTCATTTAAGATGGACTGAGGTAAAGTAGAAAACTGTCCTGTGGTCTGACCAATCAAAAGATCAAAAATCTTTTTGGACGCTGTATCGTCCAGACAAAAGAGGAGAGGGATGTATCAGTTATAAAGACACCATCTGTAATGGTATGGGGGGCATTTGTGCACATCTGTAAAGTCAAAACTTTTATTGAAAAGTAATATTGACTTCAAATTCAAAATGAGCATATATTTTTCAAAAGAAAATCTCAGTTTCAACAGCAAATATGTTGTCTTTGTACAATTTTCAATCAAATATAGGGTTTAAATGATTTGCTAATTATTACATTTTACACAGCATCCCAAGTGTCACAGCCCGGCTCAAGGATTGTGACAAGGAGGGAGATGACATGAGTGGACTGTTGCTTTTTTAGATATTTATTAACAAATTAAATTATACTCAACAACACAACGTGTGTCCAAGAACAAAAACAGAAAAGGATGCTGCAGTCAGGGAGAGACAACCTCGTCCCGCCAAGAGCGCAAGACCCAGAGATGAACGTGGCAAGGCCTTTTAAAGGGCACAGCACACCTGGCCGAGGTGTGCACTGATTAACACTGACGTCACCTCCACCTACAGCTCAGGGGAAAAGAGAACAGGGACACCTAGTGTCCAGGCGAGGGTGGAAGGGGTCGTCACCCCCCATAAGAGAGGGGTTCCCACCGGGAATCCCGACATACATACACATAACATACCAATGTTTTTTTTTGGTAAATACCAACAATACCATCAGGGTATATCATTTCTCAAATAGCTCAAATTAATATTACAAACTAATTTCCTTAACAATTTGACTCTATTTTGTAGTTTACAATACTCACCTCTATAGTCCACTCACTCTGCTCCCTGCCACCCAGCAACTCCCGACGTCTGGAGAAGCACTTTTAAGTGAGGCAGAGGAGACAAATAGTTGACTGAGAAGACAACTGTAAAATACTCAAGAGCAAGGCGCTCGAGACAATGCATCCGCCACAATGTTCTCAGAGCCCTTGATGTGACGAATATCCAAACAGTAGGACTGCAGAAAAAGGAACCAACGCATCAATCTGCGAGGGCAAGGCAAGGAATGAAGAAAAGTAATGGGATTGTGGTCAGTGTATATCAAAATGGGAACACTAGAATCAACATAAACTTCAAAGTGTTGTAATGCCCAGATCAGAGCAAGACTTTCTTTTTCAATAACAGAATAATTGATTTGGTATGAATTGAACTTTCTGGAGAAAAAACTCACAGGGCGCTCCACCCCATCACTGTCACCCTGAAACAACACAGCACCTGCACCTGCAAGGCAAAAGGACGGTTCATGCAGGGTGCCATGAGAACAGGGGGTGAGCACAGAACAGTTCTTACATTATCGAAGGCTTGTTGGCAGGAACCTGACCATATATATTTGGCTCTAGCCTTCAACAGATCTGTTAAAGGAGCAACAACAGAAGAGAAGTTCCTGCAAAAACTTCGGTAGTATCCCACCAAGCCCAAAAAACGCATGAGCTCCTTCTTGGTGGCCGGCACTGGATAGTTTTTAATTGCAAATACCTTTGCCTGAATAGGCCGCACTTGCCCTTGCCCTACCACTTTACCCAGATAGGTAACAGTGGCCTTGGCAAACTCACACTTTGCCAAGTTGACAGTTAGGTTGGCGTCACGCAAGCGGTCAAATAGCCTTTTAATTCGGCAGACATGATCTTCCCAGGTATCACTATAAATCACCACATCATCAAGATACACAGCACACCCCTCCAGCCCAGACACTACCATGTTCATAAGGCGCTGGAAAGTTGCCGGTGCATTCCTCAATCCAAAACTCATCACGGAATAGGAAAACAGTCCAAATGGGGTAATAAAAGCAGAGATCTCTCTCCCTCTCTGGGACAGCGGTACTTGCCAATATCCTCTGAGCAGATCAAATTTGCTAACAAAATTAGCTGAACCAACCTGATCTACACAGTCTTCCATGCGTGGCAGTGGATAAGCATCAGGTTTTGTTATACCATTTACTTTACGGTAGTCAGTACAGAACCGAGGACTTTTATCTGATTTATCCACAAGCAAGCACGGAGACGCCCAGCTGGAAGCTGACGGTTCAGCAATGCGATTGTCTAGCATGTACTCTATTTCTTTCTCCATTACCTTACGTTTTTCCTGAGATATCCTGTAAAACCTCTGGCGGACTGGTTGTGCATCACCTACATCAATGTCATGCTCCAACAAGTGTGTACAAGTTGGAACATCATTAAACAAACATATATAGTTGTTGAGCAAAACAGACAACTCAGCAGACCGTTCACCGGACAAATGGCCAAATACTGAACCCAAATCACGTAGTGACTCTGAATTTTTCAACCGACCACGCAGCCGGCTTTCATCGGGTGGAACCACTCCATCTTCCTCCTGTACAGACATCTCAGCAGCAGGTGAGCGTCTACCAACAGTGTCTGTCATTAGCACAGGTTTCACAGTGTGTTGCGGCACACTCTCACAAAATGGCGACTCACTCGACGCCCTGCACCGATGGTTTCGGCGTCGAGTCTATTTTTTCCGCTTGCCGTGAGCGTATCGCGCCAGGAAACACACTGAAAAATGATTTTAAACGATATAAATTACATATTTTATATGACATAAATTATCAAATATGCATCCCCTTCTGTTGTCCTGGAGTTTTAATTTTCACAATTTTCACAATCACATAATTAAATGTCCCCCTCTGCCCATCCACTACAGTCATATAGATAGAAAGAGAGAGACAGAGAGACAGAGAGAGGGGGTGGCTATAGGGTTGCGTAGTCACTTGTGACTACCTCATTTACCCCCGACACCCGACATTGCACGGAGCAAACAGCGAATGACATAAAGTTGATAATTGAAGTGGAGAAGTACAGGGAGTTGTATGATCCTCAGAACATGTTGTATAAAGACAACGCCAAAAAAGATAAGTGTTGGGACGCCGTTGCAGTTAATGTTGGAGCCACAAGTAAGTATATGCTGTTTTATCGCAGGATGACCGGCGCGGAGAAATGCGTGTCCTGTGTGAACCGCCAGGCGGCTGCGCGCTGTGTGAACCCGGCGTAAGTCCTGAAGGAGGTACAGACCATTTACATTGAATCAATTACACGTCAAAAACCCAGAGCAAAAAGTTTACATGTGCCAGGTAACTGGATAAGCCAGAGGCCTACAAACTACGTAGGACGGCTATTCTCTTTTTCTGGATTAAAAAGCAATTAAATCTGCTTTAATTGCAGGGCTGTGAATACCACACCAACCTTCTCTCAATTTTATTGCTCTGATTTGGTTTCCTCCAACTCCCAGGGAAGATATGTGGCTCGTGAGCTGAACAAAACATATTCTATGTTCACCAGCTGTGATGATTCTGTGTTGTTTTTATTTGTTGTTGTTGTTTTTGTGTTCTCTCTCTCTCTCTCTCTCTCTCGCTCCCCCCCCTTTCTGTTCTTTCTCCTGCAGGGCATGTGTGGCAGAGGGCGAGGCTGGCTTCTCCTGCAGCAGACAAGGCACACCTGCTTCCACTCAGCTCATCAACCTGCCCATAAAAGCCTGTTCTTCACTCCCCTGCTCTGCCAGATAATTCCGTCTCGGTCGGTAGTTGATCTGCATGTGTGTTCTTTGTGAATCAAATTTTTGGAAGTACCATACCAGTGTTTTTTCTCTGTTTTACTCAGGTAGTCCTGTGTGCCTTCAGTGCAGAGTTTTTATTCCATGTGCTCAGCTCTCTGCTTTACAAAATCAAGCTGTCTGAGTACATCACAGTCAGAAGACTCCAAAAAACTTTGTTTGCTGTCTCGGTCAAAGCCTCACCTCAGCATGAAGGTTTTGGTTCGAATCCTGTTCTGTTTGTCTCTATAAGTCCTGGGATACACTGGTGACCTGTCCAGGGTGTACCCAACCTCTGGTTCAACTGGGATTGGCTCCAGCTCCCCTACACCCCTTAGGACTAACCAGTATAGAATACCTCCTGAATAGTGCACCAACACAGTTGATGGTGGTAATGCACCATTACCTTGGTGGCCACCTGCCAATAAACCGAACAAAAAATAAGACTGTAGCTGTGTATCAATTTAGGGGCCGCATCCTTCCTCGTCTGCATTCATAGACCGATTGCGTCACAGCTGCGTGACTAGACTGTCTGAATTCGAAGGCTCCTCCAAATGCAGATGACAAATGTTTTCTTCCACCACCGAGCAACGCAGGCTCATCCGGGTGGATCCCAATCGTCCCAACATATCCCATGATTCGTTGCGCTTCAGAGACAATCTGTGTTTCAAAAGGTAATGGCAGCAAAAAGCGAGGTGAAAACATCAAGAGAATTTATCTTCAAATGCAAGTACTCAACCGAACAGCTAATGGTAATCAACCAAAGAACATTTTCGTCCATAGCTTTGTTGCTGTGGTGATGACAATAACATGGGACCAGCTGGTGACACAATAGTCTCATTTTGGTCTGCTAAAGGATGCAGCTGACGTTCTCTTCTTCATCACATTGTTTCATCAATACATGTTACTGACTTGACTTCTTCCCAGAGTCCTTTTGCTTTATCGTGGCAGATCCATGATCACAGCTACGACAGTATTTTGGATTGTGATCATGGTGGCAGCTGAGTGGGGATTATTATTAGAACTAGATTGCTTCAATATACAATCAGCCTTCTCGCATCTACTAATTTTACAGGCAATATCGCTATAATTACAATTGTCATTGCTGCTCCCTTCATCCCCTGTCCGTCCTGGAAGAGAGACCCTCATCATGTGACTCTCTGAGGTTTCTAGTTTTTCTTTATTTTAATATTTTTTGCTGTTAAAAGGTTTTTTTAAGTTTGGTAGTTTTTTCTCCCTCTTGATGAGGGTAAAAAGGATGTCACACCTTGTTAAACCTGATGAGTTAAATGAATATGGGCTATACAAAAGGACATACGATTGATTTATATTTTATCTGATTATCCCACTAGCTAGCTGCCCGCATCAAACATCTTTTACGCATCCATGGGAAACCGGGAGCATTTTATTTGTACATATACCATAGAAAGAAGTAACTGCATCTTGAACTGTGACTAAGTGTTGCTGATCATTATCGGCATACAATCCATATCATAAGATAAAAAGAATTGCAATGCGAACATTAACTCAAGTTTTAACATAATTTGACTTCAGTTGTTTACAGACTTCAGAATGACAGTCTACTGATTGAATTCTCCCTTTAACATATTTCAGTAGCCGTTCTACCATTGCTGTTTTCTGCATGGCTCATCAACCAACACATGGAGCCTTTGATGGATGAACAGCCTAGAAAGGCCTGAGCCCAGGCATGCAAAATGCAGGCCAGAGGGTTACAGGGGATTCAGCATGGCATCACATCAGTTCCCTGCAGATTCACAACGTATGGCCTAAATGATTCAGGCAGATGAGATGTCTGTGAAATAGTGCATGAAGGTGTGTTGTGGGAATAGGCCTTCAAGATCAATAGTTAGAGATTAAAGAAGATGGGGGGTGTTATGTCAGTGATTGAATGTGCAGGGTGACCAATAACATCCTTTCATACAAACATATTGTCACAAATTATTTTCAGTGTTACATCGCCTGACAGCCAAGATAGCAGTTTGTTTTCTACCCCAAGGTGTGTGTGTGTGTGTGTGTGTGTGTGTGTGTGTGTGTGTGTGTGTGTGTGTGTGTGTGTGTGTGTGTGTGTGTGTGTGTGTGTGTGTGTGTGTGTGTGTGTGTGTGTGTGTGTGTGTGTGTGTGTGTGTGTGTGTGTGTGTGTGTGTGTGTGTGTGTGTGTGTGTGTGTGTGTATGTCCAAAGTAGGCCAGGAAGAAATTCTGGTCGGCAGAGAGGGGACCAGCGATGTCGAGCTTATATCAAAGAATGAAGCACAAATTGATTTTGAAGGATGGATATTTGGAAGGACATTTGTGTCAGACTGAGGCGGTTCAGAAGCCGGCAGTGTGAGCATTTTTGTGTAACCCTGAACGGGCAGCCGGTCTGCCCGTTCAGGGTTACACAAATCTTTTTGGTATCAATTTTCTCTGCACTCAATGCATATATGCTTTATGTTTATCCTCCATATGATAAAAAAGCTGTCTCTGCCATTGGCGGCCCGGCCAAATGGCACAATCGACAGGCTCATCACGACTCTCTCTCTCCGGGCACGCATGAATCGCATGCCCCTCACTACCACATCTGTAACACTTCATGTTCTTAGAGGTGACACGTTCCATATAATCAAAGTCATCCACTCTGAATTGAAAAGAACTTTAAGCTCCTCATTCCTTTTTAAGGACCATTAACACCTGTCTCCTGAAAGGAGATTTAGATTGAGCTTTTTCTCCAACTTGTTTTTCAGAAAAGAGGAGGACATTGGAAATAATCACTTTTTTAGTGGGAGGTGAACATCCTGGAGGCTGCTGATTTCACACTATAATAGCCCACTACCTTCCCCACCGCCAAACTGTACCCCTCCACCGAGCAGCCAACTCCCGGTCAAAATATGACAGCATGCAAGAGAGCTACAGCCTGCAGCCATATCCGTGGCACTCCACAGAAGGCCTGAGCCACTGGACAAAGGACACAAAATGCTCATCGCTACAGCGATTTAATAAGATGCAACATGCACTCAGACAAAGAGAGAGAGAGAACACATCACACACCAAATAAAAAATAAAAAAAAATCTTATGAACTCATGGCATAAACTTGTGAACTGAAGGTTTTTAATCCCTGCCTGTGAATAACTCACTGCCCCTATTATTTATGCTTGGGGTTAGAGCTGTAGCTGACCCACAGCATCCTCTCCTGACTGATGGAGAACAGATCAGTTATGAAAACATCATGTATGGCAGAACAAGGCCATTGTAGCATTTTTTCTTGTAGCTGTCTCGCCACAGATCAATGTGTACATGGCATCATCCCAAATTAACTGCTGGAAAAAAAGCTGGCCGGTTTTGTCAACTTTGCCAGTGGGTTTAAGAAGGTTAATCTGGGCAGTAACAATGCCAGATTACAGCTCATCCAATCTGTGTCTCCGCAGAGACTAAACATAGATATGTTGTGTAGGCCAGCTTTGGCAAAATGAAATGCTTTGAGTGCAGTGAAGTCTGGCATAAACATTCATTGTGTCTGCATTAAGAGCAGCAGGGAGTAGCTCAGGTGAGTTAAAGCTGACGGGTAATGCTGTCTTCAGGGAGAGCAGCAGGTAGCGGAGGAGACTGTAACTAATGACCTGCAGCAGTGATGCTAACTACAAGAATAGTAAGTTAAATGTGTAAAATAATGAAGGGCAGGCTGATGGAGAGAACAGCAGGTGACACTGCAGGTCCTCCAGCAGTAGGTCTACAGAGGGACATTAACACAAATGGCAGACATTTCACACAATAATCAACATGGACTCATTGTGGAATTGTGGAAACCACAGAACATTTCCTGATGTTGATCAATTTATAAACTCTGTAATGATGGAATTAGAATGATGGTAGGACATTAGCAGCTCAGAAAACAGGAAACATGTTGGTAAAAACGATATAGACCACAAGGAGAGGAACAACTCTCTGAAGCACTTTGAGTGGTTTCTCTTTGGCTTTTTGTCCTTTTCTCTTTCCTTTATACTTTCCCTGAGAAGTTTGCAAGGACGAATTTGAAATATAAATGGAGGAAGGGACAGAATTGAGTGAGTTGGTAACAGATGTGTTGTTCCTACAATGAAAAACACATCTCAGTTGAGGAAATGAAACTAAACAAAAGTTCAGTCTGGAGGACCGCTTCTTCTGACGGCACAGTTCCTGCAATCTTTGAGTTCCACCAGCTCTCTCTGTTGATCCAATTATAACCTGATATGCTCACCATGACATCACCATCAACTTGAAGTTGAAGTTTAAAATGTTTTCACTCCTTCCTGTCACTCTTGACCCCCTTCCACCCCTGGTGTGGCCTTCATTAGAGGTCCAATCTTTGTGCTCCATTCCTCATCTCAAAGTCTCCTTCATATCCAAAGCATATTCTAAGGACTGCTTCCATGGCAGTCTCCTTTCCACTGTGGTCTAAGCACCAATGTCTTTTCCTCTGTTAACAATTGATTTTGTTTAAATCTAAATTACCAACTCATTTGTTTCTCTATAAGTACACATGATTTTTGGCGGATGTCTATTTTCAAGTCATGGTTGTCATGATTCTGGCCTGACCCTGAACTCTGAAAGTATATTTTTGTTCTGTTTTATGGACTCCTTACTTATTGACATTTACCTGAGTTTTCCTTGTTTAGATTTGTGTTTAGAGTTCTGTGTTTCCTGTTTTTATTTTGAAGTTCTGATCTCCCTCATGTGTTTCTGTTCCATTAACTTCCTTCCTTTGTTTCCCTCCAGTTTTGATTTGTTTCACCTGTTTTTCCCCACCTGTCTCTAGTTTATCATCAGTTCAGTTTCTATTTCAGTCAAATCCTCAGTTCTGTCTTTTTCGAGTTGCCTGTTTTGTCTCTGTCAGCTTCAAGATCCTTATCCTGCCTTGTTACCTTGAAAAGTTTGAGTTTTGCCTTTTTGTTTCCTGCTGGGCCTGCCCCATATTTTATGTTCAGGTGTAACTTTTATCCATCAGAGACACTGCCTTCATATTCATAAATGTTTTTGCAAAACCTTTGGGAAGAGTAGCACAGCAGTTTCTTACATGTTAAGTACATAAATAGATTAATAAGTAGGCCTGTGGTTTTTTGGTCAGAGAAAAACTTTGGGGATTCTAACCTGATGACTAATGACCTAGTGGGACCTTGGACCTGGCCACACGATTCTACAGTGAATTGTGAAGTGTAGAGAACAGGGACACTAATGTGTGGACATATACTGCAGGGACTTTATGGAGGAATTCTCTCTGGAGCCATGTCTCTCCTTTGAGGACATGTCTACTTCTGTTCAGCAGCTCCACTGCAGCGTGCCTCAAGAATTAATTTACTTCCCGCTGAGTTTTACAAAAGGTTCTGGACAGTGCTTGGAAAATACTTGAAGTTTTAAAAGACTATTTGGACTGCAGACACAGCACAGAGCTGCATGAGAGATTTTCAAATGCTGCTTCCAAAAACGGTGAGATCTGGGACGACTCAAAAAGAGGGGACCAGTTTTACTCATCGTAAAGACTATAAAATGATATTTGCTACCACTCATAATTGGACTCAGAGATGATGTTATCCTCACAATCTCTGCTATTTGATACTTAGTGTCTACAAAAAAATGTTGCACATTTCCAATCCATCGTTAGCGCAGTTAGCATGCATTAGCAAATAGGGATAACCTGGCTTTTTACTAACATTACTGTCGCTGCGAGCATCTCAGCAAACCCTGCTCAAAATAATGAGTTATAAATTTCTATACAAATTTAAAATGTGCATAGAAACAAGCAGATAGAAACACATTCATACATATTTACTTTTTACTGTGAGGTCAACTAAATAAATGTTATAAGGACTTACTTTACACTGGACACAGATGATGTTAAATTCATTGTTTTACATTTTTTTAACCAGTTGGAACTATTGGGGCCAGACCTCTCTCACAGCTCAGGCAAAGCTGTGGGCGCAGGGGTCTCTCTCTTACATCTAATGCAAACACTACTTGGATGTGTCGCTCACCTCTCCATATATAATATATTCTTCCTGCCAATCACTTTCTTATGATTTATCCTCTACTGTTGCCTTCTAAATCCTCCCAACTTGGTCTCTCTTGCCATTATTATTTATTCCTGAAATGTTTTCTATGACCATTTCATGATCACATATTTCTCTCTGTCTGCTAGTATACTTTGCAAAAATTCTCTGTAGGTGATTTGAAAATTCAATAAAATAAAAAAAACTAACTCCAATTTGTGAAAAAGAAACCTCAGCATACAGGCCCTTAGCAGTCAAGCCATTCAGTTGATGGCTCAGGGGCCCCTCATTTGTCTCCCTGTAAATGACTGACCTGTAAAGTGCTGAGGAAGCGGGAAAGCAGAAGGAACGTGCCTGACTGAACGGATAGTTGGAAGGAGACCTCTATAAAGCGTACAACAAATGTGAAGGACATAGGCACACAAGCTTCATCAGTATTCTGGGAGTGCTCTGTTAGGTGCAAATGGGGTTGAACATGGCCGTTGTTTTCTCTAATTGGAGTGTGTCCACTGATGGAGGATTTACTGGTATGCCAATAGCACATGACCGAATATAGAGCAGGACTGGCAGAGCTGAACTGGACTGTCGTGGGCCTTGGTGACAGAGTCATTTGTTAACGGCTGACCACTCACCAAAGCTGGCTCGACGCCGACATGATGGCTCCAGCAAAGAAAATGTGAGCAAACAGTGAGGACGTGCAGCAGAGGAGGATTTCCAAGTGGATAAAGCTGGAAGAGGGGGATGAAGAGGGAATGAGTGCGATGGACATTTTGAACCAAACAGGGTTTGTAAGTGGTCTATCAGTCACAGACAAACACACACATACCCCACAATATCACAGTCTTAAGGTGGATACAAAGGGAAGACGACTCCAGGGACACAGTGACAGCCGGGATTTTGCTGAGCAATCGGAGCAGTAATATAGGAGGAGCTTTGTCTGACTAAGAACTGAATCATTTCTTGGTGAGAAAACTCTGTATGCTGACTTATATAAAATTATACAAGTAATAATATAATATAATAATACAATTATTTAAAAAAAAAAAAAAAAGGAGGTAATACCTCCAAGTTGGTCATGGCTGCCAGGATTCTGGTAAGCTATATGTATGAGAGATGAACTTAAGGGTGAAGTGATATATTTTTTGTACAAAAACACGGAAACTACAAAGAAGTAAGAAATTCAGGTTACATGCATATATGTAACATATAAAATTGTTAGTCACTGTTTTCCCTACCCTCCCAAGGTCATAGCCCAGAATGTTACAAAATGTCCTGCCCAGAAAACAGGCAACATCTACAAATATCTCACTTTGATGGTTCATAGGCCAAACTGTGTGACCACCAGGTCAGAATTTTGGAAAAATAGTAAACGGGGAGTAATTTATTTGTTATCTGCTTTCCACCAAACTAGACATGTGTTTGTCCTATAATAGCAAGGATCCATGTGAATTTTAAAGCCATTTGACTTTGCTAATCTGACAAATTGGGATACCTCAAAAACAGGTTTTTCCTACTCCTCCTAAGCTAATTTACTCTAAATAAACTATTTGGCATATTTTGACCACTATAAGGTGGGCAGGTTATAGGCTATACGGTTTGACCAGATCATGGTCAATTTTAATAGTTCATCCATTTTGATTATGTTCCCGATTTGTTTTCAGAATCACAAATTCAAAATTGCAGGTTTGCACCATATTCTTCTCTTCGGATACAAGATAAAAAAAATGTGTGTGGGCAGTCACGGACCAGGAAAATGCGTCTGTGAAAGCAGTACGCACCCTTTTGGGAAGCCTCTTATCAGGTTAGTCCACAGAATGTTTTGTTTGTGCTACTGTGTTCTTATTTAATTATTTTTGGTTACAATCTCACGTCACCAACTGGATGCAGTATACAGTGAGCTTTGAACCCTAATTAAAACACGATAAAGTTTATGATCAGAAACCATATTAGAAGAAAACCCCAACCCCTTGGACCTGATATATAAAATTATAGACAGTTATCACTTAAATATGTTTATTTCTTGTGTCTTAGAATTTTCCAATGTCGTACTTGGTGTATGGAAAGTATTAATAAGCGTACAATACTGAGAGCAACTCCAGCAGTGAACATGAAAACCAAATTGTAAACATTCTTTTGTATTCTGTCTCCCTTTTATCGACAATGTTGTTCATGACTTCATCCCACCTTAACCGTCTGCTTCACTTAAAAAAAAAAACTCTCCAAGCCATCCAAAGTCCAGGGTTAAATTTACAGTAGCACACACATCATTTTAGGTTTATTTGTAATTATGCAGCACTTAAATGTGATTAGGAAACTTTGGGGTAATAAAGCTGTTACTCCCTTAACAACTGACTCAAAATATTGCTCGTCATTATACTTTTTAATAAGCACAAATTAGATCCTAAACATAAACATCTTACACTGCTGAGGGACCTCATGCACGCCGAATCTGCTTTAGCATTTATTCTCGAACTAGATCCTGTGCTGCTGACTATGTCTTTCATAGGCTTTTGTACACTTACATTGCCATTGTGTACCAGGCGATGTTTAATAATGTGAGATGAAGTACCACCTTGAAATTTACAAGTGTAGAATTAAAATGTAGGATAGTCACCATAATCAGATCTACAAGTTCAAAGTTTTATGTCACCAGACTTCCTTCTCAGTAGAGTGAAACTTTACTAAATTAAACATGTAAAATTGAGAACTACCTTAAGATCTCAGTTGGGCTCTAATACATTCATTGCTATTCTACTATAATCAGCAAGAAGAAGCACAGAGGCCACAGTAGTACAAAATGTATGACCTCATATGCCTGCCCTTCATTAAACCATACATTTTGTACTACTGTGGCCTCTGTCTGTCCGTTTCATGTGCCTATCTTTGTGTTCACTCCTGTGTGGGCAAATGTTTATATCATGGAAAAAAACCTTTTTTCAGATATCACTGGCAGCTATGTAATGTCTGTCTAGGCATTTATTATGAATGCTAGAAATGTTGTGAAATGAGACAGTATCTGTAATTTCCCTTGTGTAATCTACAGGCCCATGATAAAGACTAACACTCACAAATATGTTATAGTGTGGATACTTACCTTTACTCACATGTTGTCAGTACTTGAGAAAGTCATTATTGTAATTATTATTGAATTGAGTGCACTTCCATTGCTGTTACTCACAATACAGCTATATTTCACTTTACATATTCCATGACATGTGCAGAAGATATGTATGTCAATAATTTAACATTAACTAAAAAACTATTTTTCAAACAGTAATGGTTAAAAGAGAGAAGGTCCACACATCCACTATGGTGGACCCAGAGGGAACCTGCTGAATCCCCTCTTCATCCAGAAGCCATGGAGGAGGAGGATCTTATTAACACCTTGTGGTAAGAACGGCCACGTGAAAATGTCTTTACCATAAGATGAGAAGATGTTTGTCATCGACATTTGATGTCTGTTGTTGGGACCGGGTATTTGTGAACTACAGTTTGGCCTACATGTGTAGTCAATGCCTGAGTTCTGGAGACAAACCAGAGCCTCCAGAACTCAGGCTCCCAGGGTGCTTCAACGTCACACAGAGGTGTGAAAACTGACCGGGGACACAAGTTTCAACCACTATTGGTCACTCTGGGCCCCATGACCCATGAGGTCACCAGGCCAATATAAGTCCAGTTACACTATAGCCCATTGTTTGCCAGATTTGTTTGTTGGGAAGGGTTTGGGCTGTAGTGTTTTCAATGGACATGTCTTCATCATCCCCTTTAAAATGCATTTAAGAGTCGATCCAACCAGCAAAGGTTGGTTGGTTGCAGTAATTCTGTTGTCAATTTTAGCGTATGTTTGAAATGTTAAAGAATGCACAACAATGACGTCAATGGGCTATTGCATGTTTGTCATAGAACACCTTTTGATGCTCCCAAGAGGCTATGCTCGAAATTAGTTCATGTGCCCCACATAATCAGTCTCATGACAGACTACAAAAACTGAGAAATTTGCTAAGATAATCAGTGTTTTTTCAACTGCTTGAATCTTTCCTTGGTTTACACTGTACAAAATATTTTTGCCCAGGTGACTGAACCCATTGCTTCAGTTGGAGATTTACAAAATGCCTTCTCCGCCGTCAGATCCTTCGGAGCAAGGATCTGACAGAAGAATGTGGGTCCACCCAATCAATCAGAGAAGAAACGAACATGGTGTCTTTTATCATCTTGTTGCTGAATTGCTCCTCGACAGAGATCGCCATATGAAGTACTTCAGAATGGAAGCTGAGAAGATGGATCATCTTCTTTCTTTGATAGGACCAGATGTAACCAGGCAATCAACAAATTATCGAGAAGCCATCGAACCAAAACAACGGCTTGCTGTAACACTGAGGTAATTTTTATTACTTATTCTCAAACACAAAACCAGGACACTGTTATTAGCATAGTGTATTGAAGCAATCATGTATTAACTATGAAGTAATAAACAAAATGTTGATATTTACAATCACACACTTAAAATATGAATTCAACATAAAGCTGTAATAACAAAATAAACAATACAGAAATATAAAATAGACAGCAATACAGGTATATATATATATATATATATACATATGTTGGTGACCTTTTTACTTCGTTTTTTTTATCAATCAACATGAAAGAATGTTGTTGGAGAAGAGGGGTCCTCCAGCTCTTCAAGTATGGACCTGGGCCTTTTCACACCTCCAAGCTGTTGTTGTGGCATTGGGGGATGGTCCTTGCTGGGGTTGGTGTATTGTTGGGGGTTGTGAAGGACCTTGATATGTTGTCGGGGGTGACCTTGTTGGTTGTGTGAAAAAGACGGATAGGCCTGAAAAGCTGAAGTTTGTGGCTGGCTTGTATTATGTTGCTGCCAATGTTGGGTTGCTGATGAATAAGTAGAAGGTGGATTTTGGGTGCGTTGGTCCTCTTTTTCGGCTAATTCTGTGAGGTACTGGAGGATATGTATTTGTGCCCGTGCCTGGGTCCTAACAGGCAGTCGTTTCAGCTTTGGGACCAGGCTGAGGGCGAAAAAGTACATTTCCTCCTCATCGTTAGGTACATGGGGTGGCAAAGGGACTTTTTCTGCAGTCAGTATGTCTATGAGCTGCTGCTCAGTAGCCACGGCAGATGAAGATCCCCGCCTTTTCTCCCTTCTGCTATGCTGACTGGTGTTAGTGGCTGACCCCGATGACAAGGCTTGCACTCGGGGGTGATGTGGGGTGGAAGCAGTCCTCTGCTCAACCTCTGTGATACGGAGAGGAGGGTCGGGATATCAGTGTGGGAGTGAGTGGTGTGGCAGGCCTTGAAGACAGTGTTGATGGTCCTGCCTCCTCCTCATCTTCCTCACAGCCGAAGTCCAGGGGGCTGTCTTGCCGAGTCTGGAGACTACTTCTTGAGCTAAAAATAAATATAAAATGATCGCAGTTATATAAACATATAAATGCATACCTAAACATTTTGAATAACAGCATTAAGTACAGATGTTTTTAATATGGAATTGTGATTGTTGAAAAGCTATATGTTGCATTTTTATTTTCAACTCCATATCAGAATCAGAATTATTTTTATTGCCAAGTATATTTACACATACAGGAAATTGCCTTGGTGTGGTTGGTGCATTTGGACATAAAAACAACAATCGGACATAAAACAACAATATATACAGAAAGAACAATAAGTTATGTTATGGGCACGCATGTGCTAAGGTGCAGTGATTGGTTCGGGATAGTGCCAATAATATATAAGTTATAAATTATGTGCGGGGGGCAGAGTCAGTGTGATGCAGGGGGCTTGTTTGTGAGCCCCACTGCCATGGGGAAAAAACTGTTCAGGTGGCGCGAGGTTTTGGTCTTGATGGCCCGGAACATTTTTCCAGATGGGAGTCTCTGGAATAGGTGGTGGCCGGGATGGGAAGGATCAGCAATGATCTTGCCTGCTCTCTTACTGGTCCTGGAGTGGAACAGGTGTAGGAGAGCCGGCAGGTCACAGCCGATGACCTTCTCAGCTGACCGAATGATCCACTGCAGTCTGCCCTTGTCCTTGGCAGTGGAGGCAGCGAACCAGACGGTAATTGAGGCGGTGAGGATGGACTCAATGATGGCCGTGTAGAACTCGACCATCACCTTCTGCGGCATGTTGAATTTCTTCAGTTGCCGCAGGAAGAACATCCTCTGCTGGGCCTTCTTGATGATGGTGGTGATGTTCTCAGCCCACCTCAGGTCCTGTGCAATTATAGTCCCCAGGAATCTGAAAGACTCCACTGTTTTAACTGGGGAGTCGCACATGGTGAGGGGGGCGGTTTGGGCTGGGCTCCTCCTGAAGTCTGCTACCATCTCTACAGTTTTCGAAGCGTTCAGCTCCAGGAAGTTCTGGCTGCACCAGGAAGCCAACTTCCTCTCTGTAGGCGGCCTCGTCCCCATTGGAGATTAATCCAATTAGGGTTGTGTCATCTGCAAACTTCAGGAGTTTGACAGAGGGGTGGCTGGAGATGCAGTTGTTGGTGTAGAGGGAGAAGAGTAGAGGGGAGAGCACACAACCTTGTGGGGCTCCAGTGCTGATGGTCCGGGGCTCAGAGACAAGCTTGCCCAGCCTCACGCGCTGCTTCCTGTCTGTCAGGAAGTCAGTGATCCACCTGCAGGTGGGCTCAGGCACGCTCAGCTGTGTCAACTTGTCTCGGAGAAGAGCTGGGGCGATAGTGTTGAATGCGCCCGGAGCAGAAGTCCACAAACAGGATCCTGGCGTAGGTGCCGGGGGAGTCAAGGTGCTGGAGGATGAAGTGGAGTCCCATGTTGACTGCGTCGTCTATAGACCTGTTGGCTCTGTAGGCAAACTGCAGTGGGTCGAGGAGGTGGTTGGTTATGGCCTTGAGGTGGGTCAGCACGAGGCGCTCAAAGGTCTTCATTACTACAGAGGTCAGGGCGACTGGTCTGTAGTCATTAAGGTCTGTGATCCTCTGCTTTTTGGGAACGGGGATGATGGTGGATGTTTTGAGGCAGGCAGGTACCACGCATTCAGCCAGTGAGGTGTTGAAGATGTCCGTGAACACTGGAGACAGCTGGTCCGCACAGTACCTTAGTGTGGAGGGGGAGACTGCGTCTGGTCCAGCTGCCTTGCGGGGGGTTCAGTCTCTTCAGTAGTTTGTTGACATCTCTCTCCTGAATGGAGAGAGGTGTGATGGGGGGGAGGGGGCAGTCTGGGACATAACAATGAACATGCTAGACAAAGGTGTTCCTTTACAAAAATAACAACTAACCTTCTGGACTGCAAGTGTTGATGTAAAAATGACATAATAGCCATATACTTCCATTCCCGGACTGTCCCACCGGCGGAGCCACTTGGGACATTTTTATTTTTCACGTAGCTGTCCCGCAATTGCTTCCACCTCCTCTTGCAATCTTCCACTGTAACAGAGTCATTAACACAGAGTACAATTAAAAATTTGTTTCATTATTTCCACAGATTCCTTGCCACAGGAGAAACCTTTGCCAGCCTGGCATTCCAGTATCGACTAGGGAGGAGCACTGTATCCCAGTCGGTACACATGACTTGCCGGGCTATAGAGAGGCGGATGATGGCAACACAGTTCCCCACGCCAACAGAGCAAATGTGGAGAGACACAGCATCAGCTTTCTGGAGCAAGTGGAATTTCCCAAACTGCCTAGGGGCCATTGACGGGAAGCATGTTACGATAACAGCACCACACAAGTCTGGCAGTTTGTTTTTCAATTACAAAAAGACATTTTCTATTGCCTTGCTAGCTCTTGTAGATGCCGACTACAGATTCATTACCATCCAGGTGGGGGACTATGGCAGATCAAGTGATGGAGGAGTGTACTCAGATTCGGATCTAGGAAAGGGCATGGAAGCGAAAACCCTGAAGGTTCCTGCCGACTGTCCTCTGCCAGGCTCTGACCAACAACATTGTGTTCCGTTCACCATGGTGGGAGATGCTGCTTTCCCACTGAAAACCTATTTGATGAGGCCATTTCCAGGAAAGCACCTTCCAAGATGGAGGAACATTTTCAATTACCGACTGTCCAGGGCCAGAATGGTTGTTGAGTGCGCCTTCGGATTTTGGCAGCGAGATGGAGGGTGCTGTACACCAGAATAAACATGAAGCCAGAGAATGTGGACTCTGTTATTATGGCTGTATTCTACACAACTACCTCTTGAACCCATCAGAGAATCAGATATGGTTGGATGAGGCTGAAGAACAAGGGGAGCACCTGCAGGATGCTAGGAACATGGGGGGAAACAGAGAAGCACATGATGTTAGAGAGAAGCTCTGTGCTTTCTTCAACTCTCCTGAAGGAAGAGTGCCCTGGCAGGACCGCATGTTGTAGTCTGAAAATCTAGTTGAAGCTACAATAAACTGAAATACCTGAGTCCTTGTATGTGGAAGCCTTGTGTATACATCATTTTTTTATTAAACTAAAATCTTTGAAAATGGAACTTTTATTTGACACTGTTTCCTCTGTGTTTATTGTCTCCTTTCAATAACAATTGTTGAAAAACCTCTAATTGTGTTTTATTTATTTTGCAATACTAAAGTACAGGTACAGACTTGGTTGAAGTAGTTATGCTTTGATGCAAAAGTATATAACCATAACTTTCATTACGGAGAATGAAAGAACTGTACTGCCCAGGTGATTAGATTGTTTATGGTATAAAATAAATGCCAACGTTTTACTTGCACTAGCACAGTAACTACAATCAAATTACTTCATATTTCTAAAGAAAGTAGTGTCACTTATGGCTTCATATGTTATAATATTACATACTTTTGCTGTTATGAGCCTACAGTAAAAAACGGCATTTAATCCTTTTTTTCTAGAGTTGGAGAGTGAGTTTTTAGGTGAGCACATTT
Source organism: Hippoglossus stenolepis (assembly GCF_022539355.2). NCBI lineage: Eukaryota > Metazoa > Chordata > Actinopteri > Pleuronectiformes > Pleuronectidae > Hippoglossus > Hippoglossus stenolepis. Next base: position 3,621,863 of record NC_061491.1, read on the forward strand.
TTCCTTACAAAGTGGTAATGGCACTGGGGGAGGGAGAAAAATAGGGGCCTCTATGGGCCCTGTAGCCTACTGTTAACGATGTAAATTTGATTACACCGGGTTGATACAGAGGCCGTATGTTTAACAAATATACCACCAGCTATGTGTCATCTGTATGGTATAATTTTGAAAAAATGGAAAACGCACTGCACTTAGGAGACCCGTTGACCCAGTAGTAAAACAGCATATACTTACTTGTTGCTCCAACATTAACTGTAACAGCGTCCCAACATTTATCTTTTTTGTGCTGAGGATCATACAACTCCCTGTACTTCTCCACTTCAATTATCAACTTTATGTCATCCTTCTTCAAGAATTTCTCTACTGTTTGCTCCGTTCAATGTCGGGTGTAAATGACGTATTCACAAGTGACTGACCTACGCAAGCCTATAGCCACCCCCACCCCCCTCTCTCTGTCTCTCTTTCTATCTATATGACTGCTTGTGTGGCTGTAAGTGGATGGGCAGAGGGGGACATTTAATTATGTGATTGGGAAAATTGAAACTCCAGGACAACAGAAGGGGAATACAAAGTATGTGATGCATATTTGATCATTTATATAATAGAAAATATGTAATTTATATCGTTTAATATAATTTTAGACTTGACTCCGAAACCATCTGTGCAGGACGCGAGGCGCCTTTGGCGCTGCGCGGCGCAACGCAGCCGATGTGAACAGCACAATTGTGTAACAGGGGGGCGGAAAGGAGGCGCCTGGCTTTTCTTGGCGCTGCGCGGTGCTTCCGCGTCCGGTGTAAACCCGGCGTAAGGGGAAAGGAGATTAAAAACTAGATGTGATAAATACATTAATAGATTTGTTTTTAAAAAGAAAAGAAAATATAGTTATGTAGTACCACGTGTGATGCGATGAATTTGATTGATTGATGCGAATAGCGCCCGTCAGCCTCATCTTTCACAACAACTGTTGCATGTGGAAGCCATGAATCCTGGATGCCAGATTTTGAAGTGCTTGGGACTCATGATGGATAATGTCACAATCACCGCAGTAATATTGCATGGGCATGCATTCAGCACATCTGATTATAGGTTAGGTTACTTTATTTGTACATGTAGGTAGATTTGGTTTACAGCAAAAAAGAGGAGGCATCCATCCAAACACAATTCAAAATTATAACACACTGACAAGAACACAAATACCATGACAAAAAGTGCTAAATGCTTCGCTATCAATAGAAGATTGGATAAGGTCAAATGTGCAAATATATCTGTAACCTGTTCAAATGAACAATCTAAGCTGGAACAAAACTATTCCAATAGTGTTTCGTTTTACTCCTTGGGACTATAACGCTGGGTTCACACCGGACACGGAAGCACGCAGCCGCCTGGCTGTTCACACCGGACGCGCATTTCTCCGCCCGGTCAGCCCGCGATTCTGCTTTCTCCGCTTGTTGTTGTATGTAACCCGTTCAATGTAGGGGTTCGGGGGCAAATGATGATGGTCTTCATAGCTGCCCCCCCACCCCTCTCTTTCTCTCTCTGTCTGTCTGCTTGTGTGCTTGTAGTGGATGGGCAGATGGGGAAATTTAATAATGTGAGGGGAAAAAATCAGGGAAATTGAAACTCCAGGACAACAGAAGGGGAATCCAAAGTATGGGATGCATATTTGATCGTTTATATCATATAAAATATGTCATTTATATCGTTTAAAATCATTTTTCAGTGTGTTTCCTGGCGCGATACGCTCGCGGCAAGCGAAAAAAATAGACTTGACGCCGAAACCATCGGCCGCACCATCGGGCGCTGCGCGGTGCATCGCAGCCGATGTGAACAGCACAATTGAGTAACGGGGGCGGAAAGGAGGCGCCAGCCTTTTCTTCTGCGTCCGGTGTGAACCCGGCATAAGCCTTTGACCAGAGGGTAGAAGCTGAAATATCCCATGCAGAGGATGCGAGTCATCATTAGTAATGGAGCTGGCTATCCTCTGTAACTCTCTGGTGTACAGGGACTCTAGGCTCATCTGAGGCTCACCAATCAGCCGACTGGACCATTTCACAACCTGACTCAGTCTGTTTCTATCCTTCAAAGACAGGTTACCCAACCATGACACCAAAGAAAATGATAAAACAGACTCATTAAAAGCATGATAAGATTGTGTCAGCATGGTTTTGTCAATATGAAAATAAGATGTTTTCCTTAAAGGGGACATATCATGCAAATTCCACTTTGTTAGTGCTTCTACACGTTAATTTGGGTATCTGGCATGTCTACCAACCCAAAAACTCTGGAAAAAAAACACTTGCGCATTTTGTTATGGTTCCTCTAAGTCAGAAACGTCATGCTTGAGTGACTGGAATGAGCTTCCTGTGTATTGTGTTGTCACAATACACTGGAAGTCTCCCTACATGGCCTTGGCCCACCCCCCCACACTCGTTACGCCGGGTTTACACTGGACGCAGCGAGGCTGCGAGGCAGCGCAGCGCCGTTCCCAAGCGCGCAGCCGCCTGGCTGTTCACACGGGACGCGCATTTCTCCGCGCTGGTCAGCCCGCGATTCACTCACATGTGGCATTTGTCTGGATCGTTGGGACTGGGAGGCTGCAGCAGTTGCTCGGGCGCGACCGCTTGCTCTCCCATGCGTGAGCTGGAATTTGTGTCAACGCCACACAGCCAGCAGTGTGGAAGACTTCCGCAGTGTTCAGCACTACTGTAACACTGGCACAAACACACAGAGCCCCCCCACTCGTTACGCCGGGTTTACACCGGACGCAGCGAGGCAGCGCAGCCGCCTGGCTGTTCACACGGGACGTGCATTTCTCCGCGCTGGTCAGCCCGCGATTCTGCTTTCTCCGCTTGTTGTTGTACCCGTTGAATGTCGGGGTTCGGGGGTAAATGATGGTCTTCATAGCCCCCCCCACCCCTCTCTTTCTCTGTCTGCTTGTGTGCTTGTAGTGGATGGGCAGAGGGGGACATTTAATTATGTGATTGGGAAAATTAAAACTCCAGGACAACAGAAGGGGAATACAAAGTATGGGATGCATATTTGATCATTTATATCGTTTAAAATCATAGGGGGAGGGGAGCTGGCTCATTAGCATTTAAAGGAACAGGCACTCAAAACAGGTCACTCTGTGGAGGGCTGTTTTATACAGGGTAAAAAGGGTGCTGTTTTAAATGATCCTTGTGGTATTTTGACCAAAGTATGTTACAGACATTTCATTAAGACCCCAAGGAATCAACTTGTGGTAAAATGGGCATGCTATGGCCCCTTTAAGGCTTGAAAGCATGTGCACACAAAGGAGACGATGACAATCTGGCAGAGGGTAAGTGGAAACACAGGGTATAAATAGGGCAAGCATAATTACAAACAAGGTACAGGTGTGTGGGGAAACCTACAGGAAGTAAAACTAGAAACTATACAAAAGAACCGTGACAACCAAATAAAACAGGAAGTGAATACAAATAGAAACAGACTGAACAGATTATCACAATTGTAGTGTCAATGTCAATCACCACTAATCTAAGGCTTCTTAGTCCCCAATGGACATGTGAGTCTATAAAATTTGGTCAGGTTACTATTTTAGGTGTCATAATATATGACACAAACACATAGACTGACAGCTTTCACAGTACTATGGAAATTGCTGAGATAAAATGTATAGTGTGTTATGTGCATGGTCCCTGATAAAAAAATAAATACATTGTTGCAATATTTCATACCAAGCCCCAGTTTGGGTCTTGTTTTTTTTTAATAAAAAACTGAAATTGCATGCTGTTGTTTCTTAATATCATCTGCCAATTATACATATATCCATTGATGAGCATAGGTTAATGCAGCTGCCAAATACAGTCAGTCTTCTTTTGGTGGCAACTGCGCAGTTAGAGGCTGAACACCTTGCTCAAGGGAAATTGATTGGCATTTGTTGAAGAGTGAGGTGAGAAAGTTGAGGTTGTATTGAGATGCAAACACTTCTGTTTAAGTCTGAAGATGCTCTGCTTAATTATGGCCTGCCTTCCTTATTTTGCAATATTTCATAACAATCAAAAGCCATTTTCTTTCAGCAATGCCAATTTGTAATATTGAACTAACCACGTAAGTTTGATGATGGGGACTTGATAGTTTGTGCAATAATGTCTCCACCGAAAAGGTTCAGCAGGTTGAGATTTTCTCCTTTTTTCACCTAAGAAGGACAATTTAATCTAAGTAAAGAATATAAAACCATACTGTGGGCACGCAGAGCACCTCCACCTGCACAAGAGGATTAGTCAGCGCAGCCGAGGGCTGTTAGCAGAATGATTCTCTGGTACAAAAGGCAGCAGTAGAGCTGCCAGACGGAGACACGTGGGAGAGACACACACTAAGTGAGAGGAACTTGGGAGACAAAGACAGAGACTGAGCAGCCACGACGCCAGCAGAAATTGCTGGCTGCTTTGAGTTGAGTTTGATTTATGTTTGCTCCGTTATAAAGAATGCTGAAAAGCGACAGTTTCTTTTTCTGGCTGTGTTTAGAGACCAGGTGGCATCATTGATTGCCACACATGTAGACTCACTGAGCAAATAACTTAATGAAAACAGAAAATGGAACAGGATTGAAAGTGTTACAATACCAGTGTGTTGAGACAGTTTGTGAGAGTTTTTGCTTTTGAGCATCTCATCAAGGTGAGACTCTGCACCATCTTCTGATGACATGGTACCTAAACATGGTACCTAAACCATACATACAGATTAAACATGACAAAGCCGCAATATATGATATGGCCACAGTAGCCAGGCTTTCATAGTTCTTCAGTCATCAAATCTTAGAAGTTACATGTTACCTAATCACATTACCAAAATTGATGGGTTTAATGGTAAACGTTTATCAATGAAAATGTTTGTTAAGGAATTGGAAAGATATAAATGCAGCAGTAAGTACTTCCAGTCTGAAGGCCAGGAGCGAAAAAAGCATCGATTACATTTTGCTTGGAGGCGCACTGATCTTTCATGTCGCTGCAGATTTTCGTAGGAATCTATACGTAAATTTGTGTATAAGTTTTCATAAGATATCATACAAACAGTTTCATGAGACTGATATGATGAGAGATGAAAAAATCTGTTTAGGCTTGTACATTCATTGTGCTTATATATTAGATAGCCTAGATAATATCATTATATATTATATCCAGTATTTTAATATTATATTATATTATTACATTGTGTTGTATCTATGTATTTGTAAATGGACTTTGGGTGTTAAAGGTGCTCTTTAAATATATCATCATTTATGTATGTTTATGTAGAAAATTATTGATTTTGAATGTTGTGTGAAACATTCAATAGAAATTAGGACGGAAGCATTTTTTCATTGTACCAACTAGGGTCACTGACCTGTTTAGGACTTGGGGTCCAGAGTTAGACTGCATCAAGTTTAGAATCAATATTTTCTTCTTGGTCACCTTGCCATCACTAAAATGCACATCTTTAAATATAACGATGTTATGTCTAGATGTGTTCAATGTGCAGAGTCAATTTTCCAGTTATCAAGGTAATTTCATATTATTCAATTTGACATATATTTATACACAGGTGAAGCATAGCAGACCAAGGAAAATTACCATTTTCTTAGGATCAGCCCCTCTCCAGGACTTTTGAATGACTTTTTTAAATTATGAAGTGTTCTGTCTGGACAAGTCATTTCCATGTGTTTAAACATTGGATGTGTCTATTTGGATTTACAGTTTGTGGAGGTCGCTGGGAGAGCACCTGCACCGGAGGATCAATCAGCGCAGGTGAGAGCTGTTAGCTGATTGATCCTCAGGTTTGAAAGGCAGCAGCGGTGCTGCCTCAAAAAGACTCAAGGACACAGAGACTGAACAGAGCGGAACCAGCAGAAAGTGCTGGTACTTTAAGTTTAGAGTTTTGATTTTATAAAGTATGCTGAAAAGCACCATGTTTGTCTCTGGCTGTGTGTGGTACAGCCCAATGGCATAGCAATTGCCACACAGTTGTTTGGATTTTTAACTTCTTAGTTCCTGTTACTCTTCAGTCATTGTCTGCTCCGTCCTAATTCTCCTGTGATCAATTATCTCTTTGACTATCCTTTAGTCTCTGTGCTCCTCAGTCTTCTCAATTAGTTTGTCTGTGTTTTGCTATTCAATTTGCCTCTTTTCCTACTGCTTATTCAGGAAGTATACACAAACATGCACATCTGATCTAGGTGCTACACAGAGGTGCCAATAACCAGAACAAAAGAAATGTCCACACTCCAGTTGAGGCTACCACAAACCTTTCATTACCTCCTGCAGAAATTATTTTTCTTTTTGACACAGGCCCTTAAAGTATTCAGGGAGCCTCAACTGGTGTGCAGACCTTTCTTGTCCTCTGTTCACCCAGCTTGTTCCCCAGCTTCTGGTTTCTATTCTGGAGTTTTGCATGATTGACTTTTCAGTTTTTAAATCTGTTTTGTCCTGTGAGAAGACATCCTATTCACTATTGTTCTTCATGGCCATCTGAAATAGTTTTACTTGACAGTATTAACTTAATTTCCAGAGGTTCTATCACTATTAACAACTTGCATACAGTGGTCCAGGGACTTAAAGAGTTGTGTTCAAGAACTTTACTTGTCCTGTTCTCTGATTATTGTTGACTGACTCTTACTCTGTTATTCCAGATCTGTGAAGTTAAGAATGAAAATCATCCAATTAAAAATTTTCCATCCATAGAACCCAGTGATTGATACTGGCTCAGCTAGGCAGAAGTGTTTAACAGTTATCTGTGGTGAAGTGTTAATTGTGTGGGTGTTCTGTACATCTCTTCAGCTAGCATCTGCAGAATGCCACACTTCATGCCTTGTATAACTGACATGTGCACCATCTCTCAAATATATACTGTATATATTGGGTTTTCCTGTCTCTGTCATACTCTCCACCTCTGCATAGACTGCAGTCTCTCTCTCCCTCTTTCCATCTCTTTCTCTGAGTGTCTTGCGTCTGAGTGGAGTCAGGTGTGATGAGTCGGAGCAGATGTATCATCCTTTTAAAACTAATGCTCTGCCTCTGTACCACCCTGTTAGATCATAGCACATTGTCAGACAGTCTGCGTTCAAGCCACTCTGGGATGTATTTTGCTCTATCTCTGTTACCTCCTGCTTAACCCATTCTTTCCCTGCTGCTATCACTTTGCTATAACCTCTGTGTCCAATCCTTTGTGCTGTCAGTGCTGATCTTCTGTTCTGGTCCCTGCTCAGCCTCCCGTCCGCTGGAAAACCCTGCAGTCCCCATTCAACTCAAATCCCAATCTGTTAATCCTGCATTAAATATTCAACTAATCATTCTGCTCAGGTCTCCTCACCTTCCGGTGCTCTGCATGTGTGTTCAACAGTCTCAGTCTGTATTCAATATCAACAGAGAAATACAGCACCTCAATTGTAAAGTAATGGGTCTCGTGAGGTCTCCTCAATCAGCTCTTTTATAACAAATTAGCTCTCATTCTGTTCCATTCAGGATTGGTACCTCAGTGCTGTAGCACTGGCTGGTTCATTGACTATACTCAATGTTGAAATGTTTTGATCAATGTGTCATCAACAGAGGGGTTTGCACAACAGCACTCTTCTGTAGAACTGTCACGTCCACTGATGTCATAATGGTTTACACATGAACATGCTGTTTCTTGGTTCCAGCTTTTTGGTTTACCATCAAATTAGTTTTTCAGTTGTAATGTTGCAAACTGTTCAAAAAAGGTTTGAATAGGAAAAGAAACTGGAAAAGGGCTGGGTCTAATACCATGCAATTATCTCTCAACCAAGCAATACATTAAGAATATAGTACGAGATGTTAAATATCCCTTGTATGTTTGAAGGTCTTCTGCACAGTTTAGGTTGCCAACTACCAGTCGATGTTAGTGGCAACCAGCGGATGTTAGGGACATAACTGTGCACCTTAGCGCCATCATGTGTTTTGGGCTTGTAATCAATGATACAGGCCGAACTTGAGGGTACGCTGAGGCTAAAGGTAAATCTGACTGGCTACTTATGAAAGCCATGTTAAATCAGTAGATTAGACATCATTACCAGCACTCTGGTCTGAAGATTAGACATCATTAACTCTATGCCTTTTTAAACTCAACACTTTCCCTTTCTTGAACATAGGACAAGATGGAGAATACTTAATGTAGATTCTGTCACACTTATTAATGCCTACTGCCAGTTGACTTAATTACTAACGTAAATGTTAGTAACCACCTGCCGATGTTATCAGGTGTTTCAGCCTTTTAATCACGAGACGCCCTCTTCTAAGGCAGGCCCACCGCAGGTTGATCAGACCTGGGTGCATGTCCCTAGCATCTTGGGGCCCATTTTGGATCTTTCCTCCGGATTTAGAGCCATTGGCTGCAGTGTTCTGAAGTGTGCAATGTTTCTTTTATGGTCTGGCACAGGACTTGTCCATGGATCCCCAGGTCTTTGAGCAACCTGATGGATGTTGCAAGGAAACCCCTGCAGCCAACCTCCCCAGGGCAAACTATTGCTTTTCAGCCCAATGCTCTACCTCAAATGCCATGTCTCCGCAGCCTTTCCCTCTCATTCGCTTCATCAACATTATCCTCCAAGGGTACTGTCAATTCTACAAAGTACACGACACGCAGTTGGACCAGAGTATCAGGTCAGGTCTTAGGGTGGCATTGACTAGGGATGAGTGAGTACACCATTATTTGTATCTGTTCAACCAACTATATTATAGAAGTGGGTGGGGCTTAAATTTGAAGTGGGCGGTGTCTAACCGGAAGTTGGTATTTTAAGCCTTACCTGGATATGGGTTGATCAGAAGTTGCTATATTCATTGTTTATTAGAAAACTGTTTACAGAACAGCCGTGGAATTGAGCTTCAGATCAATGTTTTTGATCACAAGAGTAAGATAACTATTCAGGACAAGTATTAACACATGCAGTATTAAGTAAAATGCAGGATTTCATACTCAACACAAGTTTTTATACTCTTTTCTTTATTTAATTTTTTTTTGTTATTTTGGGACCTAGTATTTGTGAACTATAGTTGGGCCTACATGTTTAGCCAAAAATCCTGACCACATGTTTCTTTGTTCTGGAGACAAATGAGTGCCTCCAGAACTCAGTCTCCCAGGGTCCTTCAACTTCACACCTAGGTGTTAAAACTGCCCTGGACACAACTTACAACCACTATTTGTCACGGTGTGTGGGGCAGTTGGACCCAGAACCAGAGTTTAAACTTAAAGAGTGTAATTTTAATACAAAAACGAGTCTTTAACGGACAAAACAACTGGGAGCACAAAGGGAGAAAACACAGGAAGCTTACACGGGGGATGCAGAGGTGCAGAGGCTCAGGAGACACTAGATACGAACAACACCCGAGATCAGGACAGGATACCAGGACAGGAGATCACAGACGACAGACCAGAGAACACAACCGACATACGACAATAGACACGATCCGACAAGGACAAAGGGGAGCACAGAGACTTGTATACACACACAGGGAAGGCAGAGGCAATTGGACACAGGTGGACTGGTGCAGACAATCACAGACAGGAAGTGAAGAAAGAAAACACAAGCAACAGAGACTACAAAATAAAACAGGAAACAGAACACGGAGTGTGAAAGCATGAAACAGGAGGAGATACTAAATAAACTGAAAACACCTTGGAAATGGTGGAAACTAAGCACTGGAAAATACCAAACCCTGACACTATTGGTCACTCTGGGCCCCATGACCCATGAGGTCACCAAGCCAATATAAGCCCAGTTTCCTCTCTTCTTTCTCTTTCTACTCAACTTCTCCTGGAGGACAGGTGTAGCTCTCCAGCTCACCCAGCAAGGGAAACTTCCTCCCTACCCAAGCTCTAACAACCTTCACGCAGGCCTGTCTGGAGCAGACTCCTGAAACCTTCCAAAGGCAGCGACGCGAGAGCCTGCCTAAGAATTTCAGCATAAGAGCTGCATAGCAGAGCAGAACCACAAAAACACGAGCCACAAACCAGCAAGACGACTTCACTGGACTTCGAACAGCACATCAACCTTTTTCCCCTTTTCATGGACGGGTAACACAACTGCGCTTAATAATTATACTAGGCTAAGCAAAGACTGTTTATTCTATTGCGTGTGATGTTTGTAAGTTTGATTTGTGTTGCTGTGATATTTTGGTTATGTTATTTGAAAGTTAATGTTAGTAATGTTATGGTCTTCAGTCTTTCTTTACATGCAACTAACTACTTTCTCTAACCTGGCACCAACACACACACATACACGCACATCTCCCCAAACTTCACACATACATGTGACCTCAACCACATGCTGTAAACACTCCAGGGGGTCCTTTGTCTTCATAGTGGCCAGGCGCCATTTTGAAAGCGCGCACGCATCATACACATCTGTATATAGTAAGTACACCTTTAGTAGTTTGTGTTTTTATACTTTTATTATCTTCATAATAAAGGTTTTTCTTTTACAAATGTCTTCATTAATGTTGCATAAGTGTGAATTTTGCCAACCTCTACACTGTCAAGAACTCCATATCCTTCAACTTTGCTAACTACCTATATGGTAATTTTGGTTAGTTATTAATTGAATTATTAATCAGAGTTCCAAACTTGTAGTTAGTACTTTCATGAGACTTAATCGATAAATTGGCTATCTCTTCCCTTCCTTTGAAGGACGGTGCCCTATTAATATTTCTTTCTGATAACCAAATTTATTGAATGCCCCCATTTTTGTTTTACTTTTTAAAAATTACATTTAAACATTCAGTGGGATGTTATTGTGTGTGACTGATCACAGGGCTTTTATTTATTACCAGACATTTTTTGGGGGGGGAGGGGGTGCTGTATATTTTATTTCTACACAATGTTAATTATGTGGTGATGGTGTGTGTGTGTGTGGGTGAGTAAGTGAGAGAGAGAGGAGCGCTCGGTCCGTGTTCGTTTAGCCGGGCATGGCTCACTCTGACTCGGCCAGTGGAGCTTGTGCGAGCCGCCTGGCTCTCACTCAGCTTGTGAAGAGGAGTGCTCGCTCTGTGTGCCTCTAGCCGGGCTGGGTGAATGCTGAGAATATATGATCATAGATAACGATGTTACACGTTAGTATCCCTGTGGACAGAGTGGCTGTGACAACGATAAGATTGTGTTGTGTGGGGCTGCTGGCGCAGCAGCAGTGAACTTTTTCATTCATAACGAGTACGGATATTGACACATTTTACTCGGATTGGTACTTGTGCTCCGTACCGGATACTCCTTTTCAGGGTTTGGTCAAACAGAACTCCTAGATTTCTCGCAACGGGCTTTACACTGATTGACCAGGTACCAGGGCTGCGTTCAATCTGAGTGATTGGGTTAGGTGGATTGGATAATATTATTTCTGACTTTAACATTTTGAGTTGCAAGTAGTTTTGTGCCATCCAACTGTTGATATCATTTAGACAGTCTAGCACAGCAGCTAGGCTTTCAGGCTCATCAGGTCTCAGCGGAAGGTATATCTGTGTGTCATCTGCAAAGCAGTGGAAGGAGATGTTGTATGATTTAGCCAAGAGGAAACCTATATAGAAAATAAAGCTTAAAATTTAACCTTGTGGTACACCACAGGTAATGTGCGTTTTAGAACATTCTTTTCTGCCATGAACCTTTCCTTCGATATTATGGAGGATGATAAAATCAAACAATCCTGCTGTCTCCCTATGTCAAGTTTAATGCTTGCTTAGTACATGATCATATGATCTCTGTCCTGCCTTCAATAGACACTCTGCAGCAGCTGTCCACATTTTTGAGAGTAGGAATAATGAATCGCCTCCATCTAACCCTGACCACAGCTGCAAAATTATTGCCACTCTGCTGAGGGATTTTAATTTCAAATAATTCATAGAGCCGGAGGAGACACAGGATGAGAGGGAGGGAGAAAGAATGAAGAGAAATAAAAAGATGAGGGAGAAAGGTAGACATAACTAGCCAACATAAAGTTAAGTGGATTTTTATTACCTATTGATATTCACTCTGACTGCCAGCACACACAGCTCAGGTGTAACAGAAGCCTTTACAGTTGAATCTCAAGCATATTAAGACAAATCAAGCGATTTCTGTAACTCTCAATGAGACTTCTGCACCTGTCAACAGGTATTTTGGCCCACTCCTCATGAGCAAACTGCTCCAGCTGTCTCAGGTTTGAAGGGTGTCTTCTCCAGACTGCATGTTTCAGCTCCTTCGACAGATGTTCAATAGGATTTAGATCAGGGCTCATAGAAGGCCACTTCAGAATAGTCCAATGTTTTGCTCTTTGCCATTCTTGGGTGTTTTTAGCTGTGTGTTTTGGGTAATTATCCTGTTGGAGGACCCATGACCTGCGACTGAGACCAAGCTTTCTGACACTGGGCAGCACATTTCGCTCCAGAATGCCTTGACAGTCTTGAGATTTCATTGTACCCTGCCAGATGCAGCAAAGCAGCCCCAGAACATAACCGAGCCTCCTCCATGTTTCACAGTAGGTACAGTGTTCTTTTCTTTGTATGCTTCATTTTTGCGTCTGTGAACATAGAGCTGATGTGACTTGCCAAAAACTCCAGTTTTGTCTCATCTGTTCAAAGGACATTCTCCCAGAAGCTTTGTGGCTTGTCAATATGCATTTTGGCAAATTCCAGTCTCGCTTTTTTATGATTTGCTTTCAACAGTGGTGTCCTCCTTGGTCGTCTTCCATGGTCCACCTCTGACACTGATGGACCTTGACCTTGGAGTTCACCTCTAATCTCTTTGGAAGTTGTTCTGGGCTCTTTGGTTACCATTCGTATTATCCGTCTCTTCATTTTGTCATCAATTTTCCTCTTGCGGCCACGTCCAGGGAGGTTGGCTACAGTCCCGTGGACCTTAAACTTCTGAATAATATGTGCAACTGTAGTCACATGAACATCAAGCTGCTTGGAGATGGTCTTATAGCCTTTACCTTTAACATGCTTGTCTATAATTGTCTTTCTAATCTCCTGAGACAACTCTCTCCTTAGCTTTCTGTGGCCCATGTTCAGTGTGATACACACCATGATACCAAACAGCACAGTGACTACTTTTCACCCTTTAAATAGGCAGACTGACTGATTACAAGTTTGAAGACACCTGCGATGCTAATTAGAGGACACACCTTAGTTTAACATGTCCCTATGGTCAAATTATTTTCAATCTTTTCTAGGGGTACAATCATTTTTGTCCAGGCCATTTTCATTAGTTTGTTTTTTTAAATGATTCTGTTCAACCACAATTCAAAAGCAATGTCTGATCTTCATTAGTTAGTTTTCAGTAAATTTATATTTATTATTACTTTTGTCAGTTTCAAGTCATTTCAGTGACCATTGTGGCTTTTTCTTTCTTTTACGGAAGGGTACCAACAATTTTGTCCACGTGTGTGTGTATATAGCCCCATATTTGGTGATGAATTTTTGACCCGTAACCAGAAAATAATATATAGGCCTATATGTATTCTTATGATTAAAAAACATATGGAATTTTGACTGCTTCGATAATGAGATCATGTTGCTATAACCACAACAAATTAATCTGGCCTAGCATTCAGCCATAACTCCTAAGGGTGAAGAACTACCGGAGATCATGGTGAACTTTGAAGAGAGAAGGGGGTTCAGACAGAGCTGTGGATGGATCCCATATCCCCATTACGCTTCCTAGGTGTAAAATAAGGGTCCTTTACATGTGTGTATTACATTCTAAGCTGCAGTTGAGCATCCCCGGGAGTGATGTAAGAGAGGGACCCACACGGCCCAAATCCCCCTGTAAGTAAAAATAACCTTTTGTTATCCTGTCATGCTGCCATGTCCCAGTAATTAGTCATCATTGTGTTAATGTATTTGTTATCTACAGATTTACAAACCCTAATGTGTGCCAGCCTGGCAGAGTCCGTGATGTTTAAGCACTCAGACTCAGTAGAGATACTCTTTGAGCAGCACAGAGTGGAGACCTTTTCCCTCCAATGACTAATTTTTAAACATCTTTAGCCTTCTATTCAAAAGTTTACCTATGACCAATATTCTTACTGTCAGTTTTTTTTCTCACAGACACACATCAGTTCTAGACTGTGAGCACAATTACTTGATAAATGATATACCTGAATTTAAAACTGAATTAGTTTAAAATGACTATAGGCAAAAACACTGGATTTCATATTTGTTCTCCTCCATTTACTTTAAAACCTAACAATAAACAGTTAGACTTTGTTATATTTAAAAAATAACTAATATGAAGTAACTAACACTAATCCTGAAAAGATATTGTGCACAAATTTGAAATGTCTTTGTCTTTCCAGGTAGAGTAAGGGGAATGAATCTACTCAGGTTTCCCTTATTCCTCTGACCCTGCTTATCTTGTATTAAGCTGGCTGGTCCAAGACAAAGGGACATCTCAACGCCACTTTAACTAAACTAAATGACATTAGAATGGGCCTTTGGACATTTAGAGGAGAGATGGAGGTGATTCTAAAAGTGATACAATATGCTTTTGCAACCTCTGCTGATTCAAATGTTTCTAAAGTAAATCAGCTTCCTGCGTCAGCTGCAGTTGGACAGTATAAGTTGCATCAGGGATATGCTGAAGGAAAACATACTCAGCAGAGGTGTAACAGCAGGTGCACGAGTTCAGCAAATTTCCTCTTTTTAACATCTCTGTTTTTCTTCTGTGCTCCCCAGGGTCGAGTCAGGTGAAGTGCTACTGATGCAGGTGGAGAGCTGACTCCACAAAGCAGCAGAACAATGCGGAAACAGTCCATTGAAAACCAAGCAGCTTTAAAATAGCCTTTTATGAACTCAGAGCAACAATGTAAGGAAAAATTGTTTATTTATTCTTTACAATGTTTTACATTTTACTGAGGTTTAAAAGTGGAGAATTCGATACAAATTAGAGTCTATAACAGTGGCAGTGTAATAAGACACATTTTCCGACCTAGAGCAAATAGAATTCATAAAATTAATTTTCTTGTATGGATTTTGTACTGATTGTTACCTGAAAAATGGGAACATTTTGTGTCTTTGAAAGGATGTTAAAATGACAGTAAAATCAACAAGAAAGGTACACTGATCTTTTGTCTTATCAAAAATATTTAGTAGGCCTATTTGTACTAAGTACTTGGTTACTCCAAGACCCTACTTTACTCAAGCTTGTGTGTCCCTTGTCTGCCAAATCTGTAAGTATTGATTTAAATGTTTACATCCGAACCCCCAGGCCATGAAGATGCTCCTCATTTGATCTTGAGTCAACCCTTTTTTTTCTCGTCACATTTAATGCAAATGACAAATACATTTAACCCAAATGCTTAATTTACTTTAAATCCGCTTAGTTACACTCTCTTCATGTTCCTCTAAATTAGCACAGTCTTTGTGGAAATTATTAGGAAACTATACTACCCTAAAGATTTGAAGAACTCAGTGATTATGTGCATATGGAGAAAGTTGATACCAGCAGCATGTTTAAAAAACGAGGCCCACAGGTCTTCACTGAGAAACTTCAGTAACATTCAGTAGCAAATCACTTTCGAGACTTATTATAAATAGCTTATGCAAGCATCATGACATACACTCTCATTTAGGTACGGTGTTTTTATGGCACCCTGGCTGACCACACATAAAATTACAGCAAAGTCAGGGGAAGGGGTATGTCAGTAAAAAGCTTAAAGAAATATAATATTCATCCCTTTACAATAGAATGAGCATGGCAGCCTGTTTGTGTTGCACACCAGCATTAATCATCATCCATCACAGTGCGGCATCCACAGACCTCATTTCTAACTTCTACACCTGCTGTTCCTTCTGGGCCTTTGACTCCATTTAACAGGCCTTATGAGGCATGATGGTCTTATTAACATCCTGATGATGAGGGAGGGGGTGAGCTGTGCCACTCTATCACCACATCCACCATATGTGTGCCAGCAACACAAGGACTATACAGTATGTTTTGAATGCAACAGTGGTGAATAACTGCCGGATTAAAGTGAGCCAGCCAGTGTTGCTAAATAGTTATAGAGCTAATCCAGGGAGCAACTGCTAGCAAGTCATGCTGTAGCTAGATCTAGTAGAGCTGATGTATAGTCGTGAGTGTTCCCTCATGGCAGCAGTCACCAGAGTCTGTTTGCACACATAGGGTTGTCCCAAAATCTAAAATACTTATGTCCCTTCTTTTTTTATTTGCCAATTCTGCCATTAGCAGTATGCGAATGCATGCTGATTGGTCAGTTAAGGATTTTTGACAAATTGCTTTGCGACACCTTCTTTGATGGCACTCAGAGTCTAAGTAAATGGAATAAAGCTGAAGGACCAGGCAGATTGTTGTGTTAGACAGACAAATGTACATCACGCTAACGTAGCAGCTAGCAACTGGTCTTGGTGACGTTAATAATTATTCCACAATCACACAAAGACAGGCTCTGGTGAACGCAATGCCATCGAGTGTCTTGTAGCATCACAAATACTAACAGAAAGATATCTCACAAAAATTGAAACGGCGAAATTCTATTTGTGGCACGCCACGGGGCTCTCACCACAGCAACCAGACACAAACAGTTCGGTTCTTAACATTTTATTCGCTCTATATATATGTGTGTGTGTATATATATATGTGTATATATATGTGTGTATATATGTATATATATGTGTGTATATATATGTGTGTATATATGTATGTGTATGTGTGTATATATGTATATACACTACCGTTCAAAAGTTTGGGGTCACCCAGACAATTTCGTGTTTTCCATGAAAACTCACACTTTTATTTATCAAATGAGTTGCAAAATGAATAGAAAATATAGTCAAGACATTGACAAGGTTAGAAATAATGATTTTTATTTGAAATATTAATTTTGTTCTTCAAACTTTGTTTCGCCAAAGAATGCTCCATTTGCAGCAATTACAGCATTGCAGACCTTTGGCATTCTAGCTGTTAATTTGTTGAGGTAATCTGTAGAAATGTCACCCACGCTTCCTGAAGCACCTCCCACAAGTTGGATTGGCTTGATGGGCACTTCTTGCGTACCATACGGTCAAGCTGCTCCCACAACAGCTCAATGGGGTTGAGATCTGGTGACTGCGCTGGCCACTCCATTACAGACAGCATACCAGCTGCCTGCTTCTTCCCTAAATAGTTCTTGCATAATTTGGAGGTGTGCTTGGGTCATTGTCCTGTTGTAGGAGGAAATTGGCTCCAATCAAGCGCTGTCCACAGGGTATGGCATGGCGTTGCAAAATGGAGTGATAGCCTTCCTTATATAAAATCCCTTTTACCTTGTACAAATCTCCCACTTTACCAGCACCAAAGCAGCCCCAGACCATCACATTACCTCCACCATGCTTGACAGATGGCGTCAGGCACTCTTCCAGCATCTTTTCACCTGTTCTGCGTCTCACAAATGTTCTTCTGTGTGATCCAAACACCTCAAACTTTGATTCGTCTGTCCATAACACTTTTTTCCAATCTTCCTCTGTCCAATGTCTGTGTTCTTTTGCCCATATCAATCTTTTCTTTTTATTGGCCAGTCTCAGATATGGCTTTTCTTTGCCACTCTGCCTAGAAGGCCAGCATCCCGAGAGTCGCCTCTTCACTGTAGACGTTGACACTGGCGTTTTGCAGGTACCATTTAAAGAAGCTACCAGTTGAGGACCTGTGAGGCGTCTATTTCTCAAACTAGAGACTCTAATATACTTGTCTTCTTGCTGAGTTGTGCACCGGGGCCTCCCACTTCTCTTTCTACTCTGGTTAGAGCCTGTTTGTGCTGTTCTCTGAAGGAGTAGTACACACCTTTGTAGGAAATTTTCAGTTTCTTTGCAATTTCTCGCATGGAATAGCCTTTCATTTCTAAGAACAAGAATAGACTGGCGAGTTTCACATGAAAGTTCTCTTTTTCTGGCCATTTTGAGAGTATAATCGAACCCACAAATGTGATGCTCCAGATACTCAACTAGCTCAAAGGAAGGCCAGTTTTATAGCTTCTCTCACCAGCAAAACAGTTTTCAGCTGTGCTAACATAATTGCACAAGGGTTTTCTAATCATCCATTAGTCTTCTAAGGCGATTAGCAAACACAATGTACCATTAGAACACTGGAGTGATAGTTGCTGGAAATGGCCCGATCAATAATCTCTTGGAAGTGGCTCATCAAGGGTGTGGTTCCTACATCCAGCTATAAGTTATGCACAGTAGGTACTAAAGTGATGCTCTCTGGTGATCTTGTAGTGGTAAAACTATGTTTGACATATTTCAATAAGGCTCCATTTTGTAAAAGTAATGTTAAGTAAGCTGTGAATTAATCTTGCAAAATAGTGAGCCCACAGCAATATATGAAAACGGTGTTAATACTAGTTTATAAAAGCTAAATAATGGATGAAAGTGTTTACAACAGTGAATAACCTAAATCGAATTTTATAAAATCCTTACTATGAGTAATCTGCCTGTGCAGTGGTACCATAGAATTTAAGCAGAGAGAGACCTGTATTGATCCCATAACCCAGGTTTGTTATATATTGTAACATTGTGTTTTTGCTGTGAGCTTGTGCACTGACAAAGCTCTATGGATACTTTTATTATATACTTGTCAATATTACCTTGTAGTCTTCCGGGACGATTTGTTCGTCATCCATCTCCAAGGTCCCTCTTTTTTCCATCAAGACATGCAGGTTTTGAAAGTGCTTTGGAATATTCTTCCCAGTGCAAGGACTGCAGAAGAGTACAGTCACACTCAGAAGAACCTCATCCAAGTCTTTAAGACTTGAACTACATGCAAGTAGGCCAAATGTGTGTATTGCCAGCTTGTAGTGTTTTGGATTCCTAGAAACACCGTATAAATAACAGTTATTATCAGTAATTTATGTTATAAATGTATTGTTCCTTATTTGTAATACAATAACACATACTGTTTTTTGCAGAGGTCCTTGGCATTCTTCATGATGTGACTGAGACATCGATGAAGAATGGGCAGGTCGATCTTTTCAGTGGGATGTTGTCCAGTGACAATTCTATAGTACTTCTGCAATAAGTCTTCCAGACTTGACTTGCAAAATGTCATTGCAAGTGATTGCAGAAGTACCATAGAGCCATCACAGACAATCATCACAGGCCTTTTGTTAGATCTCCCCCTGTACATCCTGACAAGATCGGTCTGAAACGCTTGCAGGAAGTAGGTCACGGATGCTGTGGTGTGGTCACATTGTGACGGCTTAATGTTACACTGTATGTATTCTTGGTCCTGGTGCCAGCCAGGGAGAACCCGGACAATAATTTATCTAAACTAAGCCAACACAAAGGAGGTATGAACAATAACCCACGTTACTCTCACACAAACTAAAAAGACCTAATAGAAATAGAAAAGTTCCAACAACAAAAATAGCTGTCTTTCAGTCCCTAGCCATGACAAAACACCACAGGAGATGCACAGTTCTTGTCAATGAGTCTCTTTTATTTTTTCAAGAAAAGAGAGGAAAAAAACTAGGTCAATGAGAGAAAAAACAAAAAAGAAACGCCAACCAAAAAATGTCCACTTTGGGATAAGGAAAACAAAAATATGGAAAAAACACAGATAATCCACTCAAAAAAATAAAATATATTCTCAAGCAAGATGGCGGAGATTGCTGTATTCTTGGTGGAAAAGGCTATATTTTAGGAATGTTTCTTAATAAAAATGCGTTTTGATGATATTTATGGCGAGATATGTGTGTTTCAGTTTCAATATTTTCATTCAGTGAACCTATACAATGTTTGGTTTGTTAGTTATTACGAAGATTTTTCACGTTTCTGTCATATCTAAGGTGGTTGCTATGGACGCTTTTGTCGCTCCTTGCCGTCAAACCGGAATACTTTGTAAATTGCTCCCGTTAATATCTTTCCATATACTGCAAGGCATCAGTAGAAGGACACGAAAGATGTGTATTGAATCAGGACAAAATGCCTGTTTATTTTCCTCCCCTCGTCAATTCCTCGCTCCGCAGTACATAACCACTTCCGTTGCTTGTAACAGGAACACACCAACTTCCACATTAAAGCAACTAAATAAAATAGCTTACAATAATATTTTTATTGATGAACTAGTCCTTACCTAATCGATTATTTAATATGACGTTAGTTTTTGTAATTTCCCATTCACTTCCGTAACACGAACGACGAGTGCGCCTGCGCATAGCTCTGAAAAACGGACGTTACGTCATTCTCCTTCGCCCCCTGCCTCGGTAAGTCTTATAACTTATTTATATCGCAAATTCTAATACTTATTTTTACCATTAAACCTATCCATTTTGTTAACAAAGTATTCTTTGTTTGAAGAATTTTAACTGATCAAAGTTTTGCAAAGTTGCTAATGTAATCAGGGTAACATGTAAACCTGTAAGATTTAAAGAGTCAACATTACAGGCTAATATGCTAACGTTAAAAGGCTTTCTTTTGACCATACATTTTACAGATAACCTGTCCCTCGCTCCTAATTCCAACCTCAACCCAGTCCTTTATAAATAAAACAAACGGCTCTTTTAAGAGCCAACATCTGTCTGTCGTTCTCTCTCTTTGTGTGAGTCAGTGTGTCTCGTTTGTTTGTGTGTGGGTTTTATTTGTCCGTCTCCCTGTTAGACCTGTGACCCCAATTCCAGTGGCATACTAAGTCTCTGGTAAGTAGTTCCGTATACATATGTATGTGTGTGTGTCTGTGTGTGTTATTGATCCGAAGGGGGAAATTAGATAGTTTCTGTATGGGGAAGAAAAACTGCAAAACTCTTAATCAGTATGATTAGTCATGACACAGCTTCAAATGTGACCAGTAACTTACACAAAGTTTAAACAAGGGGGGGGTACAATGCATAAGGAAAAGGTTGTTGTTTATTATTGCGTGTTTAAAGGAATTTGTGGAATTAATACAATATCAAAATCCAATAATGAATTCAAAAGTAGTGTATAGCGCACTTTTATTTTAAATGTTCTGCCATATGAACGAAAGTGCCATAACATTTGTTGTGCAAACACTTTTAACATCAGCATTTTAATACAGTAGCAGTTAAATAAAATATTCAGTGTAAATCTCAACTTAAACAATGTTATCAAAGCAAATACAAAATTAAAGCTCACTGCCAGGGCATTAATGTTATCCTGTTCGTTATGAAAAAGAAAAAAACTGGCCACAAAATCCTGAGCCACAATCATATCATTAAAACAGGGAATTTCTGAGGTAACAGCAGAAAGGCACACCAGATTATTTACATTTTCAGATGCTAAAGAAGCTCTCTTCTTCTGGACAATATGACCAGCAAGAGAAAACAACCTTTCGCAGGGGACGGAGGTTGCCGGTGTGGCCAAGTACTTCTGTGCATAGGGGGCCAGCCTGCTGTGTGAGCCTGCATGTTTGGACCACCACTCTAATGGACAGGAATCTGAACTGATGGCGGGCTCTGCTCTGTATCGACGCACACTGTTCTCAATTGAGTCTTCTTCCTGTTCAGAATCAGACTCAGATGAAACAGCCAATAGGGTTAACTTTTTCTTTGGTGGCTCTGAGTTTTTTTCTTCCCTAGGTTTCTCTGCAATAGTTCCTTGACTAAGTTGGTGACTGAGGCCCACACCTCACTCCTCTCAGCTCTGGGTATACACTTGAGGTCCTTGAATCTAGGGTCCAATGCAGTAGCAATCTTCAGATATGCAATGTTGGCATTTCCCTTGCGTGTCTCCATGTCGTTTCTGAATGTAGACTTGAACGTGGTCACGTAGGCAGGGTCATCATCTGAGCTCTCCATCACCCGGGACAGATGGCAAAAAGCAGGCAGAGCCACAGAGCATGAGACATACTTTTCTCCTCCCAAAAGTCAGTCAAATACCTGCAACAGAAAATCAACTCCACTTCAGTCCAAAATAAATTGCATTCACTTACAGTATACACAAAAAATATCCTCTACATATTCATGCTGCATTTACACATTTACACTATTTCTCTCTTACATGCACTCAAACAGGATAGTGAGAAATATGATGTAAAACATACCTGCAGGGCTCCAGTAGCGTTTCCAACCTCTGCAGTTTGTCCATTTCAGCTGTAGTTGGCATGACAATCTTGGTGTTTGTGGTGAGGACGTCCCTCAGTGGCTGTTCGTTTCTGCGGATGCTTTTTATCATGTCCAGAGTAGAATTCCATCTGGTTTGAACGTCTTGCATAAGCGACTCCTTCGTCATGGCCATGTAAAAGCTCCGTACCCTTCTCCATGTTTGTTTATTCGCCAATTCTTTTCTTTTCCGGTTCCGCAGCAGTCAGCAACAGACTTTCACAAAATAAAAGCCTGTGAGCAACAGACTTTTACAATAAATAATAAAACCTGCGCTAATGCGCGATAAAATAATTGTTGGCGTTAAATAATTGATGAGTTAACGCGATTATAACGAGTTAACTTGCCCAGCCCTAGTCTCAATACAAACTAAACTTCCTCTCCTCACTCTTCAACAAATGCAAATAAATTTCTCTTGAGCCAAGGCACACACGTTGGCTTGGTATGAAATATTGTATTTATTATTTTATCAGGGACCATGCACAATAACGCATCATACATTTTAATTCCGCTATTTCCAAGAGTACATTTAATATACTGTACTGTGAACGCTGTCATAATGTCTGTCATGTTTTGTTGTCATATACTATGACAACTGAAATAGTAACCTGACCAAATTTGAGTAAATGACATGTACAAAACAGACTTGGTTAAACAGGGAAGAGATCCCAGGACAAGGGCAGTTCCATTGGGAACTAAGAAGATTAGTAGTGATTGACATTGACACTGCAATGAAATGTTGGCATTCTTCACATTAAACTCTCTTCTTAGCGAAACGGGTCAGATCATCCAATCCCAGTGTTCCTGAGGGGATTTCTGTACAGATGCCCGATGACCAAGAGGAAGGACTTGGTAAGTGATCATAGTTTCTATATTTATATTTCTGTGCCATGTTTGATTGGCAAACAAATTTGATGGCCCAGCCCATACTTTTTTCACCATTTTCTCTTCCTGAAACAGATAATGCACTTAAAGAACTTGAGTCTTCTCAATGTTGCAGATGATGACACTGATGTCATTATTGATGCCAGCACACCAACAGCCAGCGACTGGAAGACTTGAAACATCTTCTCGTCAGAGAGATGGAAGGAAGCCAGACATCAGCTTATGGACAATATGCTCAGAGCAAACTACATCAAACCACAGCTCTGTCAAAGATGCTTGAAGAAGGACGCCACAATCAGATGTGCATCCAGGATTCATGGCTTCCACAAGCCACTGCCGCCAACAGTTGTGAAAGATGATGCTGACGGGCACTATTTTCATCACACATGTGGTAAATAAATATATTTTCTTTTCTTTTTAAAAACACAAATCTATTTATGTTTTTAATCTCTTTTCCCTTAGTAAGAATATTGCCAATGGAAATGCCAGACCATATTTGTGAATGCCCTCCAGAGAGTGTAAATGTTGTTCCAGGGAGGCCTATATATAGTCTTCATAAACATGAAAGGTAACTCATTAGCATGAACGTTCCATACTGTCTGACAATTTTAGGCTTTTAAGCACCTTTTCTCTATATTCTTATCAGAGAATATAACAGGATTTTTGTTTTTTTCCAAGGGCGATATGATCTGAACCTCCCAGAGCTGCGGTGTGGAAGCTGCTGTGCTAGCTGGAAACCAGAGCTCAATGATGTCCAAGTTAGCGGCTACTGGCCAGCCACCATCAATTTTTACACACTCTATGATGTAGCCATATTTCAAGGGTTTAAGAAAATGAAGTTGGTTGCTCCAGGGAATTCTCGCTTGACCTTTATGAGAATGCTCGAAGCGCAAACAACAGAGTGTGGCAGGGTGGGTTGGCATATATTATATGTTTACAATATTTATCATTGTCTCTGTTAGGGTTTGTTTTGGTTGGACCCCAAAGCAGAGACTGGAAACAGACTTGGGAACGAAGGCAGAGTTTATTATATGGATAAGCAGAGATGGCAGGCTGTGGAGGCAGGGTGCTGGCTGGGATGTCCACAGGAAGGCACGAACACGGGACATCAAAAACGCAGAAGAGCAGCAAAGCACACGGGAGGGCTGCGTAGCAAAAGGGAAAAAAAACGCGGATTAGTACTCATAAGACACAAGCTAGGAAACCGAGGAAAAAACATGAGGCTGCGCTACCGAACGAGACGGAATTATCTGGCGGAGTAGTGGAGTCAAGACCAGGCTTTTATGGAGAGGTTGATGAGTGAGTGAGAACAGGTGTGCCTTGTCTGCTGCAGCGGGGAAGCCAGCCACACCCCCTGCCACACACACGACCTGCAGGGGAAGAACAGAAAGGGAAGGGGGGAGAGAGAGAAAACCAAAACAACCAAAACACAGAATCATCACAGTCTCCTTATAATTCTGCATATGTATAACTTAAATTGTAATGGATATTTGAACAGACTGGTAAAGTGTGTTCTGACACATTCTACAAGAGCTTCATGGAGTGGGTGATATGTTCTTACGAGGTGAACAAATTGTGTTCAGAGCAGCCGTTCACCTGCCCAGCCTGTTGTCCACAAATGCTGGCTGTGTCTGTCGATGGAAACAGGAAGCACTACCGCTTCAAAAAGGATGGGTGGTGTGTATATGTTTTTATGTTACATTGTCCCATCATGTCCATGTATCAGTTCTTTTTTGTTATGTCAGCGTGTTTGTGTAAATTCTTAAGCAATGCAAACTGTTATAGTGGCAGCCAAACAACAAAAAACCCACTTGAGGGATTCTAAACACATTCAACCTGTTGTGCTCAAGTGACGGAACCTTCTATTTGCATTTAAATTGTTAATGTTAACAGATTTAATTTGAAATGCCTACAAATAATGAGCTTGTGAGTATCTATCAGGAAACTCATACATCCACACGTGATTGAAAATCTGTGTTTTCCTCAGATTGGGATTTCCCACAGCTGGGACTCCCAAATATAGATTACGTGACTGCTGCAGCAGCAGCCACAATATTTATGTAGCTAAACCCACACACCTCCACATAAAGCATGCTTTAAAATGTGCTAAAACAAATATTTCAAATGATTTAAATGATCATATATTGCTATGTATGTTCTCTAGTACTGATGAAGCAAGTTACTTTGAGGGTGTGCTTCTCTGCAAAGATGATGAGGTGGCACCATTTGTTGAAGACATCCAAAGGAGGACCAAGCATGTAAGAGTGTCTGTTTTTAATCACATAATTTGTCATTGTACTTTGTATACTGCAAGCCCAATTTTATTTTAGATGAGTACTACCATTTGCAAAAGTAAATTCTGCAAAATTACACCCGAAAATGTTAATAGATGAATTAAAATTACTACTGTGACTAGGTTTTGTCATTTTTAGGTGCCAGGAAAGGGGGTTTGTGGCAGGTCTCAGCTGAATGCAGCCAAAGAGACGAGTAAGAGGAGTAGCTCCAGCCTTGATGAGCAGGTATGTGTTGTAAGAGATTTCTCTTGGAATTACTAATTACCGAAACTAAGTCCCTAATAAACATGCTAATTCAGTTGCAAACGTATGTAGCTGGTATCAGACTGAATCTATATTATATTAAGAGGTATGTCATTTTTGTGTGCGCAGTTTTATTTTGTTCCTCAGTAACATTGTTTTTTTAGCAATTTCTTTACTGGAAGAGTAGTTTGCCATTGATAACTTTTCTACTATGCAGACAAATTATGTGAAATTAAGTGTACCATTGTTCCACAGGGTATAGAAGTAGCTGTGTGCCGACATGGGATTATTCTTCGTGCTCTGAATATGTTCAGGCAAGTTTGATAACCCTCTTACTAACATCAATTCTACTTCTTTTGAAATGCTCACAAAGTGATAAAAATAACCCTGCAACTTAACCAGCAGAATGCTGTTGGATAGACTGCACCTTTGACTAATGCTTTTCCAAAAAGGTTTCACCATTTCAGGACATATACTTGCTAACACGATATACTCATCTATTAATCGTAAACCTAACTTCTGTCTTTTTGTGTGCTTATTATGTATTGTTGACATAATGCTGTGATGCAATCCTACAGGGGTGAGATCTTCGCTTATCCAATGTTCCTGCAGAAGGAAGTCTCTGCCATCAGTCCTCCAACCTTCTTTTGCATGGACGTTATTTGCAAATATTGGCCTTACATCAGCAGAATTTGTGAAGCATACCCTGAATATCATCACCTCACTGCCAAGAAACCCTTTCTGTCTGTGCTCCATGCGAAAGCAAACGGTATCAAGTGTGAGGTAATTTTACACATCAATTTTATTTTCATTTGTTAAATTACTCGTGGGGCTACTGTGTGAAAAGGGGTATGATTCCTACATGGTTTTACAAATATGAATGTAAACCCCCTCATGTTAAAGCTTAAACTACACACTTTATTCTCAATCATTGTTCTATTTAAATGTGCTGGATCACAGAGCCAAAACAACAGCGAATGTTTCTCTGGCCTTATACTAATGGGCTGCACGGTATCATCCTAAAATGACAGATAAAATGGGGAGGAGGAAATCAGGATGGAGCTGGTTCCACCTTGGGAGAGGAGGTGGAAATGGTCAACTCCTTCCTCTCCAGGACTGCCATAAACACCAAGTTTATGGGCAAAGGAGGTTGGTTGTAGTTTCTGACTTATCTAATATAAGAATTGTACATCCAGGCTAATCAATCAATAGCATTACATGACAATTAGCATAATTAAGAGTAACACTGATTGTATTGTTGTTAATTTGACTTGTTAGGTGAGCACAACCTGTACTAAAACAGTCAATAAAACATTGGTGGGATGAAAAAACGACTGAATGGTATTCGGTTCATGTCAACATGCTGTAAAATAATGTTCTGTTTGTAACAGCCCGCACAGACATGCTGACTGTCCAGATCATGGACTGGAACAAAAGGAAGGTGCAAAACATGTGCAATACCTTATGCTCCAGATTTCATAAGGTAATTGTATTTTATATTTTTTAAAAGGCCACATTGCAATCTCAGTAATAAATAGATAACATTTGTATTCTCTATTTTCCCCACAGACACAAAGGGATCTTCAGAGGGAGAGGCAGAGCCTAGAGGCTATCAAGGAAGACCTGTCTGTGAATGATCAGACTGTGCAGCAGTGGGTCGTAGATGTACAGGATTGGGCTGAACAAGGTAGGTGTCTTATTATCTCCGTGTTCAAATAAGAACAGACAACAGACTTGGCAACATTGCATTACACAATGTACATCAAAATTACTTATGATGGTCTGATGGTAAATCATCAGACCTTCTGTGGCCGGCATAAACTGAGCCAAAGCCTCCTTGACCAAGTTTTTCAAGCTCCAAGTACTTGGCCTCGAAGTCAGCTGCACCAATGAACACAGACACAGACACATGGTTTAATATAGTTGTGAAGAAATGAAGCATCACTACCTCTAACTTAATATTTAGGTTTTTTTCCAGGACTGACATTTTAATATATTAACTCATGATTCACTTTTTCATATTTCTAAGGCTTTGAAAATTTCAACATATGGAGTCTTTTCAGATGTTGTGGAAATATAATCTCCTCTGATTTGCTTTCTTCTTTTTCAGGGGGGCAACAGCGTCAAGGGTTGTTTTAAATTATGTTATTTTCAACTATCAACTAGTGTGGGAGTGAAGTTTTGATATATATATATATATATACAGTATATATATTATATACTGAGCTCTATGAGCTATGTGACAATCTATATATATATATATATATCAGGCCTCTCACGCTACTCTAGCATGAGGCTACTCCACGCTTCTTGCACTCATACCTGATACATAAAACAATGAAAGGTAGGAACCAATTAACTCCTTGGCGAAAGAACATACAGCAGCAACTTAAAAGCAACACATGATGTCCCTCATAGTGATAAACACAAACATTGCTTTGGTTTAAACACTAGATGGCTAGATGATGAACAAAGAAGCAACTAATAAGATCATAAAGTCCTTCTTTGATTCAAAGATAAAAGGGAATGTGGCTGTGAACTTGTTACAGCCATGTATATACAATAGTAACCATCCTATGAACTGATAATCACTAGTCCTCCCACCATCAACAGAGCGAGATGCACGTGCTGATCTGGATTATTGGACGTCATGGATGATTCCACCTTGTCCAAGACACACAAAACAACCAGAAGGTTGCCCCGCCCCGTCTCACCCATCGCCAACCTGGCGAGTAATTGGTCTGTGACTAAGGCCACCAAGAGGAAGGCCACCACTGAAGATGAGCCCCCACTGAAGAGGCAGAGGGATGGAAAAGGCACTGATGCCAACACCAACCCTGGTCCATCAACCCTGGAGTCAGTGATCGAGGACAAAAGCTCCAGTGACGAGAGCACGGTGTTATCAGGCCACACCAGCAGAGGTGACTTACTTTTAAAGAAAATGTGCGGCTGTTTGCATGGAAGCAATATGATCATGTTAAAATGGGGATTGGTGTTGACTCCAGTTGGGAGGTATTTCAGTTTTCTTTTTGTGATGTTGTTCACTGTGTTTGAAAAACTGGCTTGTCCAACTTAAAGGAAAAATTCTACATTTTGAGAAACATAATTATTTACTTTCTTCCTGAGGATTAGATACAAATATTGACACCACTACTCGACTTGAAATGCAAATACAACATGGTGTTGGGTTTTATTGGCACTTGCGTACCAGACTAATTCTTGACTTCAGCGTATTATTCCTTCAACAAGTTTGAGGCCTCGCAAGGCGTTCATAATATTTCAACCTACTTCCAACACAAATCATTTTATATCAAGTATTTCTTTAAAATTAGGATTATTTTAGTGCATTGACGTGCCTCATTCATTCTTGTGCCATGATACAGACACTTGTTTCAGGACAAATCTTGATACAGTCAGTTTTATAGAAAAAAGTTGATATTATTCGTGCTTCACTGTCAGTTTATTTTCACTTGCATTAATAAAACATGATATCAAGATTTTAAAAGATCAACAGACTTGATCTCCTGGATTTCATTTGCAGGCTCTTGATAATATTTCTTTACTCATACACTGTGCAGGAAAGTAGCCAGAGTCATTGTGAATAATAAACAGTACTTTCACTAACCTTAACCAAACAGTATTTGCCATGTTCACATAATGCAAGAACTTAGTTTTAAAATGTTGTTGTTTAAAATTACAAAACAATGTTGAATGTGATACAGAACTTTGCAGAGTCATCCAATGTCATCATCCTTATGTGGTCATAGGATTCAGAACTCACTACATGCAGTCAACAGGTTGATGCTCACTGTTTTTTTTCCTCTTTTGTAGAGATGGTTGGCCGCCCCATCTCACCCATCGCCATCTTGGCGAGTAATTGGTCTGTGACTAAGGCCACCAAGAGGAAGGCCACCACTGGAAATGAGCCCCCACTGAAGAGGCAGAGGGGTGGAAAGGGCACTGATGCCAACACCAACCCTGGTCCATCAACCCTGGAGTCAGTGATCGAGGACAAAAGCTCTAGTGACGAGAGCACGGTGTTGTCAGGCCACACCAGCATAGGTGACTTACTTTTAAAGAAAATGTGCGGCTGTTTGCATGGAAGCAATATGATCATGTTAAAATGGGGATTGGTGTTGACTCCAGTTGGGAGGTATTTCAGTTTTCTTTTTGTGATGTTGTTCACTGTGTTTGAAAAACTGGCTTGTCCAACTTAAAGGAAAAATTCTACATTTTGAGAAATATAATTATTTACTTTCTTCCTGAGGATTAGATACAAATATTGAAACAGATTATACAAACCAGATATGATATGTAAATTAAATGATTCAAACAAATACTTATCTATCAGAGCTTTCAGCCGCCTGTCAGGCAGATTGATTTTACTTAGTTGTCATGAAGCTATCTGATGGTTTCTCTCCACTGAGCTATTTCCACAACATCTGAAAAGACTCCATATGTTGAAATGTTCAAAGCCTTAGAAATATGAAAAAGTGGATGATGAGTTAATATAAAAAAATGTCAGTCCTGGAAAAGATGTGCTGAAAATTAAGTTAGAGGTAGTATACTATAATAACCATGTGTCTGTGTCTGTGTTCATTGGTGCAGCTGACTTCGAGGCCAAGTACTTGGAGCTTGAAAAACTTGGTCAAGGAGGCTTTGGCTCAGTTTATGCCGGCCACAGAAGGTCTGATGATTTACCAGTAAGTACATAATATGATGTGATAAAATAATTTAATGTAATATTCTCACATCAAACATAAATACTCTGACTTCATCCCTTGGAATAACCAAAGTGCTCATGATCTGTCCTGTAGGTGGCGATAAAACACATCCCCAACTCGGATGTGCCCCGTCAAAAAGTGGTGAGTCATCTGTTGTTTCAGCACCAACTGTTGAAATCATTCTTTAACTTTCAGTTTTTGTTGTTTCCTTGTTGTTGATGAGATACACACACATATTTTCCCTTTAGATGTTAAATGGGAGGACACGCAGGATTCCCAATGAGGTGCTGCTCATGCACAAAGCCGCAGGCGAACCAGTGACTCTGGGAAAATCTGCAGCCGTGTCGATACTGGACTGGTACGATCTGGACCAAGAGGTTCTTCTGGTCATGGAGAGGCCAGTCCCCTCTATGGATCTGCTGCGCTTCATAAATAATAACTTTGGTCCATTGGCCGAGGACGTTGCAAAGGTACTGGAGCTTTATTCTTTTTGTGAGCTGTTTCCCAGACTACTACTGAAAAGGTCATTATTTTGAATATCATCAGTTTCAGTGGAGAGTGTTTGGCTGCTATCACACCCATATTTCATTTGGGTCCAATCACAACTAACATTTTAAATTTGTCAATTAAATTATTTTAGATTCACTCTTTAGAAACCTTCACCTTAAAGAAAGAACTTGAGTTGGAATTAATGGATATATTATTGGCTGAAAAGTTCAGAAAACAATTTCAGCACAAATTCCTTTTTGAAGTTTTCTGCGGATCACATACTACGATTAAAAGCTACACAACAGCCATTAAATAGACCTTGTGTCAGGTCGTTTTTACAATTGCTGGTCCCAGAAATAAGAAAGGCCTTTGGACCTCAGCTTAGTCCTCAAAGTGCTCAGGAGAAGATGGAAATTTGAACCCCTACAAGTTCATGTGAAGTGTGCTCCGGTTGAAAGATCCCGAGCAGCTACAACGTAGACTGTGTTTTTCAGTCCCATCCTGAGTTCCTTCTTCACCACTCTAACTCATTTGTGACTCTTTATCTCTTTCTCAGATCATCATGAAGCAGCTGGTGGATGCTGCCATAGATATGCAAGCCAAAGGCATTTTCCACCGAGATATTAAAGCAGAGAACATCCTCATTGAGTCCAGCTCTGATGGCCTTCGAGTGCACTTCATTGATTTTGGATGTGGCTGCATTAGGAAGAAAAACTGCATTTACAGACAATTCACTGGTACGGCCAACCTGTCTTGTATTCCTGCTTTTCATTCATCTGACTGTTAAATCTCTGCCTGTTCCTCATCCTTTGCTTTTTTTCTGTCTCCTTCTATCTGACATATTGTAGGAACACTAGCATACTCTCCTCCAGAGTATCAAATGCGTGGGCAATACATGGCCGGCCCCACGACAGTCTGGCAGTTGGCAGCATTGCTATTTGAAATGCTGGCTGGATGCATGTGGTTCCACACCAACGACTTTATCAGGAATGAAATCCAAATCTCGTTTGGATCCAAAGGTGAGACAACGCTGGTTTCAATGTGCAGTTATTATGTTCCTTCCATGTTACAGTCGATCACTGTAGATTCAAGCCTCATCGTTTCCTTATCATCTGTCCTCTCTCCTCACAGACTGCAAAGACTTCTTGGAAATGTGTTTGGATTTAGAGCCTGAGGACCGTGCCACTCTGGAGGATATGCAGCAGCACCCCTGGTTAAATAGCCCTATCCCACCCCATTCCCAACTCCTCCATCCCCAACCCACCAATCCCCAACTCCCTCATCTCCAACCTACCCATCCCCAACTCATCCACGCCCAATTCCTCCATCCCCAGCTCACCCATCCCCAGTTCCTCCATCCCCAACCCGGCCATCCAAAAGTCCCCCATCCCCAATTCCTCTATCCACAACTCCCCCACCCCCAACCGCCCCATCCCCAGGTCCTCCATCCCCAATCTCATCCCCAACTCCTCCATCCCCAACTCCCCCATCCCCAGCTCCCCCATCCGCCAACGCCCCATCCCCAATTCCTCCATCCCCAGCCCCAACTCCTCTATCCCCAAACCCTCCACCCCCAACCGCCCCATCCCCAGGTCCTCCATCCCCCATTCCCAATTCCTCCATCCCCAATTCCCAATTCATAAATAAATATATAATAAATACACAATTGTTTCATTTTCATCTAGAGCATTTTAATGAGTGTTGCAATTTTATATTTTCATGTGTAACATTTAAGTTGCTGCTGTATATTCCCTTGCCAAGGAGTTAATTGGTTCCTACCTGCCATTGTTTTACGTAGGACAGGTATGAGTGTAACAGTGGGAGGCTCATTGATACATTCAGTTTTTACCATGAGCCTGGTTGGAGAATCACAGCAAAAGGTCTGGAGTCTCTCCCCTCCGCGGAATGTCAAGAGATTGTATTGTGTCAACCTGTCCTCATTCCAGGAGCATCAAATTCGCTGCTCTGTCACGCCCCTTGGCGTCTCCTACAGACGCACAAGGTACCCTTCCACGTCAGCTTTCAATCAACTCCATTGTAAACCCCCCTGTGTCACATTTCAACACCATCAACCGCATTCACCTCATTATTCTTCAATGAAACCACTGATTTACAATGTCAACCAACCTGAATTTGTGTTTCCCCCTCACTCATTTTCTCATGGATTCAATTATAAATAGAAAAGAATTGGTTAAAAATAGAACTTTTAAGAAACGTTTAAGTTCTTTTCCCATATCAGCAGAGATTTATTCCCCAAATTTCGTATTCTGCTGAACAAACCAGAGTTTAAATTGATAAAAAATAAGAGTCAGTTTCACAACTGCTGAGACAACCTATTTGAGAAAATAGGTTTAAAAATAGAGGATGACTGTGGTTTTTCCGAGCAAAAAATTATAATACGGACAGACAGACAGACATCCGTCCGTCTGTCCGTCCAAAAAGACTTCCCATGCACTAACGGAGCATGGGAAGTCTGAGTTTAAATCAGTTATAGCAACTGAACACTAAACTGCAATGTCCCAGATTGGGGAGCGTATGAATGTTGTTTAACTGTAAGTAAATATCAGGGACTGAACTAATTTCCAAGTCTCAGTGTCTCCGACTACACCCTGATCTGGACTCAGCTCCACCAAGAGAACAACCACAGCCAGCAGGGTACTTGTTGGGTCGACTTTTTTTCCTCCTTTGCGGCCACCTAGGGAGTTGGGGGAAGAAAACGTTTGAGATCCAACATATGGAAGAATGTTACTGAAAATCTTTTCAAAGTTTCACTTATTAATACCTAAATTTATCTGCCAGGCACAGAAATACATAAATAGGGCAGTACATTCTGTATCCACCAGGCACGTGAAATATCATACTTTCAAAGTCTATGCTCCTTTAAGTTTAATAACAACTTCTTCTCATCAAAACAAATGGGATCTGTTGTTGAAAACTGAAAATGTAGCCATTGTTTCTGGTCCCTAACACGGTTTATTTGCAGGGTCTTACCTGGATATTTTGGTCGACAGCTCTCTTTGGAGTTGGAGAGTGGGGAGATGAGGATGGGGAACTTGGTCCAGGAGGTGAATGGGGCTGTGGCAGGAGCTGTAGGTGCAGGGTCTAATGTACAGTTGGCAAAAGAGAAAAAAGTAATATACGGTAAAGACATTTTAATATGATATTTAATAATGGTGGACAGCTCTCTTTGGAGTTGGAGAGTGGGGGAGATGAGATGGGGAACTCTGTCCAGGAGGCGAATGGGAGGTGGATGGGGCTGTGGCAGGAGCTGTAGGTGCAGGGTCTAATGTACAGTTGGCAAAAGAGAATAAACATAAACGACAAAGTAAATACTTTTGAATGTATTCCAGGATGTTTATTGAAACTAACTTGGATGTTAGTAAGATTAGACTTGTAAACATAAAGAAAAATCCCTTTTAAAGAATGCATGATTATTGGATGGTCCACAATCTCAACGTCCTGACTCGGTAGTCAGAAGAAAACCTCTACAACTCAGGGAGGTGAATAATTCCAGGGGGATGTTCGGCAGTACAATGACCAGACGTCCCGGTTTACTGATCTAGATATCTATAAAACACTAAAATGTTTTCAAATTTCACTACCTAATTTCCCCGGTTTCAATCAGAATCAAAATAACAATTACATTTAGCATTACATATGTTTCCAGCGCTTACATGGGGGGTTAGCAGGTTCTGGCGTTCTTTTAGTTACGTAACCCTATAAAAAAAAAGTTAACAAAACACCATGTGATGTTCCGTTGTCACGGCTATGGCTAGCCTATGAGCTTGCATCTCTCTCTGACAGGACCTGTCAGTGTGATACTAGTTGGCAGGCAAGCCTGTCAATCACTCATTTTCATGCCCGTTGCTAGCCAATGGCCTTGAGGCTGAACAGACCAACACGCCCATGCTAGCGGTTAGCTGTAATGCTAAGGAGAAGTTTTTCAAAGAGCTCCAGGACGCTCACTCATTCCATCACAAAGTACCCGTCAACAGCATGCGCATCGATAACACAATGGTCCCGGTTTGGGAGTTTTACACTGTGGTTGCCTTATATGTGAGTGCCGGCCTATGGTGGCAGCGAGGGAAGCGTCCATAGCAACAAAAGAAATCCGATAAAAGAAAACTAACAACAAAATATCATACAAACCATCTGAAAGAAGATTATGAAAATAAATATAAAATGTTCTGCTTCAAAGTTGATCAAAACCACATTTAAACGATGAAAATATTTAATTTCCCATAAAGAATAAAATTAATGTCCGCCATGTTTTTTGTTTTCACGAAGAGAGAGAAGCACATAGGTCACGTGTCCCCAGCCTCCTGACTCACGATTACGTGGAATTCATACGAATTCTAGTGCATTACTTTTCGTAGCATTTCCTACGAAATTTTGATGAGAACAGCCTTACCGGCAACGATACCAGCAGTCAGCTGACTGTCAAGCGCTTATTTTTCTGTGGTTGGTATATGTCTCTCCGAGGTCCGGTTGCGGCGTCCCTTTAGCCATAGTAGTCCCGAGGGATTCACTACCTCCACTTCACTACGTAAACCTCCCACCGATCAGGAGAACTGTTTCGCCGGACTTTTTTTCCCTCTCCTTCTCCGTACTTCCGCCTTTACCTGACATCTGTCACCCCCTTTTGGTTCTCCATAACGCCACCTCTCCCCCAGCAACTCAGCCTCACCGAATCAAAAAGGCTTGACCTCCTACGTCACTATCAGGCGACCGCTAATAAACAAACAAAAAAGGGGGGGGTTGTTGAGATATCTATGTTTTACCTGTATCCTATGAATAATGTCAGCCAGCGGTATGGTCCATACAATCAATAATGCATAATCATTTTAACCTGTGTAATTGAATAACATGTATGCCAGAGAGGTCAGGAGGTGGAAATTGGAACTTATAAGCTTATGTAACAACTGTTTGTTCTTTAAACTAAAGTCTAGACTGATGACTCGGACACAGGGTCAGGCACAGGGCACAACCATAGAAGGAGCGACAAAACAGGAGCTAGGCATAGCAACTGCCTAGTAACACAAGCACACGAACAGGTGTCAATCTGATAAGTAAAATACAGTTTGAAGTAAGTGTCAATCTAATAGTAAAATACAGTTTGAAGTAAGTAATCTGCCCAGCTGCAAATTGTGGAAGCAACATACGTTAGGCAAATAACTGGGTCCTCCTCTGTGCCACACCCTGTGTCTTATTATATATACTGTGGACTTCGGAAGAAACGGGGCTTCTTCTCGACATGATCCAGAGAACCTGGTGACGTGTCCGGCAGAACCCCAGAGACTCTCTGTAAGTATTGTTCTTATACAATAAACTTCTTGCTGTGAAACTTTTGAACATGGATCTTGTCTAAATCATTGCCTTTCCCACTTGAACCTCGAATCCACGAACACAACGCTGTCCGGTCCGGACGGGACCGGGCTCGACAGGGTCTGTCGGTCCGTTACAACATGTTACATACGATGCAACAGGAAGTGGTGACGTCCCCTTCAATAGGTTTCTCACCACTAACTCATACACATAGTATGGATGACTTTGCGAAGTTTCTTTACGGATCACACTTCCTGTTGCATCAAAGTAGATAATGTCATTCCTACAACTTTTATAAAATATTGAGAGTGTCTTCTTTGACCATAGCATCACTCCTTTAGGCTGCATGAGGACCTTCTGTAAAACCTGATTATTGTCTCTATGTTGTTGTTCCGCAAAGATTTGTTGGAGACCTAAAATCTCATTGGAATGAGGTCGATGCAGCTTTCTTTGGCTTGACAATATCGTTTTCAAAACATCTTTTGTTGGAGCTTCATCCCTGCAACCAGATTCGATGACCTTTTCTGGAATTCTTAGCAAAGACTCCAGATATACACTCCGGGGCAGTTTAGTTTCCAGAACTACTCCAGCAGACTTGCGTGCATCAGCACGGACTGGCCTTCTTTTCTTTTCCTAGAAAGCATATGGACACTATTTTATGGAAGCCCATTTCCGCCACTGTGATGAAGAAAATAAAAATCTGTATCTCATAATTATGACATAGTATCTCATAATTATTACTTATCTCATTATTATGAGATAGTATCTCATAATTATGACTTAGTATCTCATTATTATGGGATAGTATCTCATTATTATGACTTAGTATCTCATAATTATGACTTAGTATCTCATTATTATGACTTAGTATCTCATTATTATGGGATAGTATCTCATAATTATGACTTAGTATCTCATTATAATGGATAATAATAGAAAAAGTCTGTTTTCCGCTTTAACTATCAGACATTAACTATCAGCTGGGCATGTGAGTGGGCACTCAACCTCTCAAGGAATCTTTTTAATCAGCTTCCAAATATGACTACATTATGAATACATTGGGCCACTTTCACAGATTTGCCCTTTAATTTTCTCATTTATTCTGCTAACAGCTAATCAGCTAACAGCTCTCACCTGTGCTGATTGATCCTCTGTGGTGCAGGTGAGGGTGCTCTCCCAGCCCCCCACCTCCACACTATTCTAATGGAACTTCATATTCATATTTTGTATCTATCTGCATTCGTATGCATATTGCTGTTGCAAATGTGGTTTGGACTTAAAACGTCTACAGAAACTATCACTGTTTATGTTTTGTGTGGAGAAATGTTCGACCTGTGTGGACTCGTTGGAATGTAAACACTGTACGCCAAACGGAAGACAAAGTCATGGCCTGGAAATCTGTCCCGAAATATTGTTCATTGCCATCAGAGGCTATTAGTCGCCAGGCATTAGCTAAAGCACTCTGTGATTGAATGCAAGGATATGTATTTTTTCCACCCTTTTTTTTAAAACAAAGAAATTGGAGGAATAATTTTTTTAACCCATTAATAAATTTGGGGCTACAGCTCCATCGGCTCCCATTCATTTTGAAAGTGGAAGCTCTCCCTTAAATGGAAATGTTCTACTGTGTCCCTCTCCAGTGCTGGACAAGCAGAGGGAAGGAGAAGGCTGACATATGTAATGAGACTTTTATCCAGAGGACATCTCCGGAGTGAGTTTCTCTCAGTGCTGTAATTTGTTCTTTATGTGTTGTGCTGGGGTTTTATAGTGTGTGGCTGCCTGAATGGCCACTGAGTGCAGTGATCCATCTCAAGATAGGAGAAGAGAGCAAAGCAAGCACAAAATAGAAAGTATAGGACACACATCCTAAAAAATTTAAGACAATACATGTAGGATCATATTAAGGACACTAAATCATACAGGATGTGTGCAGCAATGTGCATGTAAAGCTTTTAACTGACATACTTTAATGGCATCCTTGTGTGTGGAAAGCCAGCAGAAGGTCATTTGGCTCAACCAGAAGGACTCACACGTGCATAGTAGCCTGAGGAAGCCTGAAAACTGTTTGCTCCCTGTACCTCATTTATAGCTGCTCTGTACTATATATATACCAGCTCCCTTCCTTTGTTCCTGTCAGTTTACTTCCTGTATCTTCCTGAGTGTAGGCTGCCACCCAACATTCTTTTATTCAACATTTATTAAGTCAAGTTTAGCACAAACCCTAAGTGGACTTTGAACGTGTATTGATTTGAATCGATTTATCCTCACATGTATTAGATACCTCTACTCCATATCTGGCAATGCTGTAAAGACGTACTGGGCAGATTAATAACACATGTAGTGTTTGTCAGAAAATAGTTGTGGCACTTAATAATGTTTCCGTTCAAAGCTACCTTAGCAAAATGAAAGGGCATTAGTATGTTATCATAGGGGTTAAACAATCAGAATACAGAAGTTAGTTTCTGATGAAATTACCCTTTGCGTTACTTAAGATGTGATAAAATTAAAGCTAATTTATTAACTGCATTTCCAACAACAGGTGTTAAGTCAATGTGCTTCAAAATAAAAATCAAGAAATAGGCAAAGACAATACTATACAGTAATAATGTATTATTGTTAAAAGAGAATAAGATGGGAGGGTAATATTATTTTTCAATTTTAATGAATAATATGGAAAATATAACCTGTTAACACAAAGCCTTAAAAATCAAATGACTGAAGACACCAATAGCTGATAGAGAAAAAATAACAAAAAAATATGAATGATGATATTGAAGCTTTTCAGAATCTGACTGAGAAGGGAAGCATCTAACTTTAGATACAGTATATATCTGAGATGATAAAAGCCATGAGTCTCAGACATATAGATATGTGCTTCTGGCTGTTGAGATCAGCATCAGAGATCACAGCAGGGTTTTTGGGAGGCACTCTGGGTTTTATAGACACTTCATTCTGCAAAGCCTCAGGACAAACTAAAACACCTCTCTCTGGTCGTTCATTGAATGTGCTCTTATTTTTGGGGAATGGTGAGCCCCCGCTGGGCGTCATTCACTCTTGCGAGACTGAACTACACTAACATGTTACAACACTGTTTCGTGGTGCATGGCAAGCGCAAGCACATAAATATGAGCCAACCTATTTCACAGTAGATTTCAGGAGTATCCTTTTGGAGTTATGGACTAAAATTTACCAAGAAAAAAAAACACAGGTAAGAGGTAACTTATGTATGTTAGTGTTTGATGTGAACTTATTTTTGCTCTTCTTCGGCGGCTGGTTTGGTGAGTTCTGGTCGTGGAAAGATAATAAATACTGTGGGAGTCTGCGGAGCCTGAGTGCAAAGATGCAAAGGCTCATAGACTGTGGGGTGTGGTATAATCTATTGCGTCCAGGCGATGTTCATGTGAAAAGCTGTCCCATGTCTGTTAAGTGAACCATCATCATCCTGCAGCATGAAGAACAGGTTGTAAGTTAATTGAATACATACAATCTCTGTCTAAATTTGATCGTTTCCTTACAAGCTTGCCGCTATCTTACATATGTATATTGTGTGGTAGGCATAAAATCATATCATCGTCAGTGCTAGTTGGGGCGATATTTATAGTTAGCAACGTGATGATTTAAATGCTTGGTGTGTGAATTGTATTTCATGCAGGTGAAAGTGGTTGTCATGAGCTTTAAGCCAAGCTTGTTCCTACTATGTGCATGGGCTACATGTGTAACATGCACTGATATGATCTGTTATGCAATATTAGCTGTAGCCTCTGGTACCAAGGGCGTCAGGTTGAATCAGAAGTCATCTCTGTCTGGGATTCAATGGTAATATGCAGTCATTCATTTAGTTTGGGATGTGGGCAGTGGTAGGGATTGGGGGCCTAGGATGGATGATAGGAGGCTCTATTGAAAAAGAATAACTCAGAACTTGTTTTTAAAAAAATATATATACTGTATATATAAATAATATAGTTCAAAATGGTTAGTTATGAATGAGAACTAGTTGATTTTAATCTTCTTGAACTGAACTTTGAGCTATCCCTTGAACTTGTACAATTCTGCTTGCCAGGATGCCTTAAAAACCACGGATATACCGACTGTAGCTCCTGCACAGAATAATACTGTAATTATTTTATGGGATTGATTTTTCTTTCTACACACAAATCAAGGTTCACAGGTGAAGACCGATAATTTGCAGACTGATTACTGATCACTACGCATCCCAGTAACAATAGTGTTGAATATTTGAATATTGCACTGCAGGAATTTATGGTGTAATTATAGCTACTGATGCAGATTAATAAGTTATTACACTTTAGAGCACAGTTTGAGGATTTGTGTTTTAGTCTTGCAAAAAAGTCTATTAAAAACATTAAATTGTCTATTCTTAAACTGTCCATATGAGGATTACACTCATCACTACTGATGATTCACCACTGTCTCATCCCTGACAGTGGAAATCCCATTTGAGAAGCACTGTAGGGCAAACAGCGGCAGGATTTACAGCTTGTGATTTTGCGAAGGGAGACTTCCCCCCAAACCAAAAAACAAAGACAGAACCTGCCCAATGGCCAATCAAAACTAGCCCAACAGCAACAAAACATGCCCAAAAAACAGCCTAATACCAGAATTAAAAAAATAAGTTGATTACTGGTCACTTTAGATTGGAACAGTCCCCTACAGGAATTTGTGCATATGAGTGAAAGGATGAAGGATAACTTTATTATCCCCGAGGGGCAATTTGTTTTACAGCCAGCATTCACAAAAGTAGGTCAATCAAGAGAAGGTAATGAGAGTAAATTAGAATGAAATTAAAATCATTACAAAAAGAGGAATACACTTTGCCGCTTCGTTTAGTATTTGGGTGGTATAAATAAAATATTTAATTTATTCTCAACCCACTGACAAAAAAATTCTAAATGCAGCTACAGTTAAAAAGCAGCCCAATTCCACAGGAAAACAACAGACCTGGCAACCCTGATGATGAGGAATGGAGCATAACATGGGGCCATGGGACGTCTGATTGGGTGGTTGAAGAGAGATGACAGGAGGGAGAGATAACATTTTAAGTTTGACGGCTTACAGGTGATTGGCTAAAGGCTAACATATCAGGTTGTGAATGAAAAGAGAGAATGAGCTGGTGAAGTCCAGAGATAGTGTGAACTGTGCTCTTGACTCAGAGGCAGAATTACAGACATTTTATTCACAACAGGAGAGAATGATAAGATAAGACTTTATTGATCCACACACCGGGGAATTTCAGTTGTTACAGCAGCAGCAGACAAGTCAGAATGAGGTAGACAATAGAATAATAATATCAAAAGGTAATAGAATTCAAATAATATTAAGTAAAAAATGCAGGACATGAGTAAATGGTATACAAAATAAGCGGTTTGTATAGAAAAGTTATTGAGTAAAGTGCAGGGGCACAGGATGATTGCACAAGCATTTAAAAAAGTGTGTGTACGTAAGTATAAAGAGATATTGGGATAGATGTGTCCATATGTGTGCGGATTAGACCGTTTATATCTATATGGGCAGATATGGTTACAAAAAGAACGTTATTTAGAAGTCATACTCTAGATGAAAATAGTAAAATGTTTTAACTCAGACTCATAACTCATGTAAGCACTGATCACAGTACCCAATAACCTCATGTCTGAATCTTGGCTCAGGCACCTCCATATGAAAACATCTCAAGCATGAGATTTTGATGCTCAGTGATTCATCCTTAACTGTCAGCTCCAACAGCTCCAGTGACTTGTTACCTGAAAGAAAATGGTAAACACTGATGTCATTCATTTATTCACAGCCTGGAGAACTCAACAAAAAATGTAGTGTGACTCCAGTTAAATTTATTTTGGAGATCATTGCTCACAGGTCTGTCTTTACTCCTCACAGAGATCCTGGACTCTGTTTTCTGTCTCAACAACTTAGCACTGCCTCTTCATGATCCCCAAGTTGTTGCTGTCTGTCTCTGGGCTACAATTTTCTCTTCTTTATATGAGTATTGGACCGACACAGTATATGCCCCGACGACATGAAATATACTTTCCTCTATGTTAGCTAAATTATAACAAATCTTATGTCTCACACATAACTATGGTGATTAAAAAAGGCATTAGAAATGAAGTACAAGGATTATATCTAAGCCCTGAGAGATGTGCTTGTGATGGTCATCGGTGATGAGGAAGAGAGCCAGATGTTAATGATGATGTGTTCTGAATGTTGTGCTGCCAGTTGCTCTCACACACACACACACAATTACTTCAATACAACCGTTGCAACAAAACGAAAATTCAAGTAAAAGCTAATTATATCTGAGCAAATATTGTCGTACTTATTTATTTTGCATTCTGGCAGTTATTTTGATGGTCATCTTTTACTTGAGTTTTTTTTTACAAAATAACAGCAGTTTTAGTGAAGGGCCATTTTTTTACTCTACCCATTTCTTCTTTAAGTTTACCTGTTTTCTCTTTCCTTTTGAGCAAATTTGGTGGTCGTTGAGTTGAGGTCCTTTGCAAATAAAGAACATGTCATGTCAACATTCGTCATAATTGATTATATTGACAGATATTGTAACGCACCTTCAATTAACCCACTTGTCCTCAAACTGGGGGCTAGTACAAGACAGTTAATGCACAGGAGCAGGAAGACATAAGGATGTTTACCTGTCTTCTCTGTGTTTTTGGCCTTATCTGAGGGTCCTGTAGTTCTGGGGTGCTGTGTCAAAATGTCAGTTTCTCCTACAACATGAAAACATGTATTTCACCTTAGTATCATGTACAACTTGTAATACAGATAAATACTCTTACACCGACCAAATAGTCTGCAAAAATGATTTGGTTGCATCCATCACATATTATGAGCTGGCTTGTTTCACATAAGAAATCAGTTACCAAACTACCGTACCCTCCTACTGTACACAGTTTTTTAACCTGACCTACAATGACACATCTCCTTGTCACAACACTCAATCAAAAAAAAAAAATGCAAATACTTAATCTGGGACTCCACCAAAGCGGCTTTACATTCACTGTTCACAGTTCATAAAGTCCTTCTGTTGCCTGTTGTGCTGCCTGTCAGCTCCGCCTTCTCCTCTTACCTGTGTGGAGGTTCCTAAAACAAACCTTAAAACTGAGCAACTAGTAACTTCAAGTATGTAACGGAACAGAAGTCATGTTAGAGCCTAAAATTGATCGGGAATATGAGAGTGGACGACCATCAAGTTCTGAGAGGAACTGTGCTTCATGCAGATGACCACATAAAGAAATCCATTCGACCAGCTGACATTCACTTGCTGGCCACAGCAGAAAAACGTTGGCCAGGTAGCGTTCAGAGCAGTCTGCCGTCTGAGTTTCCGCTTCACAGGGATTACTGTTACCTATGTTTACCTCATTATCTGAAACTGTCACATTATAAATGACAAAAAGGAATGAAAAGCAAAATAGATCAATTTATTATATTTTTCCATCATTTTAATAAAAAATGCTGACCACTTGCCTGGTTAAGATTCTAGATTCAGGTGTTTCTTTTATATCACATAAACATTTTTGGACTCTTTGGTACTTGGAATCAACAGATTAATTCACACCATCCGAGTCTTGAAGTTGTTGGAAAGACCTCTCAGTGAAAAATTCAGCACCACTTTCACTGACACTTGTACTGTCCTGTTTCACAGGCAAAGCCTTGGTTTTAATAGAACACATAAAAAACAGTTTGTTTATTTATGTCGCATTCTGTTTTACTGTGAATTAATTATAAACACAAAGTTATTTTATACTCGCTTTCTAAGCCTAAATCAATCTCGTCAAGGGATTTGCCTTTGTAGACTTCAGGTCTGAGTTCCATTGCCAACACTACCTTGCTTATTTTTGCAATCTGGAGTGTGTTTTCTGTTAGCAGGTAATATTCACGATGAACGCGAATGTCATGTCCCATGTCTTTCAGGTTCGTTATCTGACTCAATGTAGCCAGATGTTTCCTGAGCTGGGTTGATGTTAGTGTTTCAGGTCTCGTCGCCTGACTTGTCGCTGCATACTTCCTCAAACAGTCTGAGCCATGGAGATGGGAATCTGAATTCTGTCTTGCAAAAACATATTCATTGCTGTCCAAAATGTATTTTTCCCCACTCCTTTTTTCAACGAGAAAGTCAAGCGATTTCGTCATCTTTGTTGTAAGAAGCACAGGCACTTTTCGACCCCTCTTCCCTCTGTTCACCAACCAGGTTTACTCATTACTCAAATCCTGTTTAAGTTTTGAAAGACAGTGCATTATGTCCTCGTTTGGTTCCTGTTTGGCTCTGTCCCTGTAGGTCTGCAGAACGTTTTTGCTGCCTCACCCTGCCGTCTTAGGTTCAAAAGAATGATTTCTGAAAAAAGGCACTCACTGAGAGTCTTGTATACTGTGGGGTTAGGTCCTTCCAAGAGCTTCTCTTTGGCCTCCTCTTCTGTAGACTTCAACAATTTTTGAAGCTTCATCACATCTTGAGTGGGTGGTATTATTTCTAATTTGTGATCAAGGGACTTGGCAGCAAATACAACTCAACCCAGCTCCCTCATCTTTTGACTAACATGAGTATCTTTTGATACATCGCTCTCATATCTCTCCAGCAGTCTATCACCAAATTCACATATGAGTTGGTCATTTTTCACTTCAAGAGACACCTTATCTATCATCATTCTACAAACAATCTTTAAGCACCTTTGTGATGTCTGACCTCTGTATGGCAGAAGAGCTGAAGCAGCATTCTGAA
Source organism: Hippoglossus stenolepis (assembly GCF_022539355.2). NCBI lineage: Eukaryota > Metazoa > Chordata > Actinopteri > Pleuronectiformes > Pleuronectidae > Hippoglossus > Hippoglossus stenolepis. The sequence continues at coordinate 3,666,608 of NC_061491.1, forward strand.
CTCTTCGTCTTTTCTTCGCCTCAACTGACTCACTCATTCCATTACGACACACTTTCTCATGTCTCCATGAATGACATTTAAAAAGAACCCAAAGCACACGTTGCAAGGTAAATAATCATCTGCATTTGCATTTTCTGATGGTGGTTGTTACGACCCGGCTCGCTAGGAATGAGGTGGCAACATAAAATCAGATGTTTTTGGTATATGAAAGCTGTTTATTTTAATTTAAACCTGTTTTTAAGATTGCAGGACAACACAAGTAATATTAATTAACCAAGAAAACAAGCAACAAGGTGCCATTTCAAATATGAAAACAAATATAACAAAGGGAGGACTCTTAACAAGAGCTATTTTGAGTAAACCAAAACGAAAAACAATTCTCACTAATAACAGTTTCAAATCAAAAGTCATACATTTTCCAATAACACTTCTAGTCTGACTCTTAGTCAACATCAATACTTAATTCGAACACGATCTCAGGAGCTAGTTTGGCGAGCTGTTCACACATGACATACAGCTGCCCTGACTGACACAGCTGGACAGATTATATACGGCCTCCCTCCTTAAGTACTTCTTGCTGATTGGTGTTTTGGGGTTGATGTCGCTCCAATCGGAATCCCCGTCTTTGACACCAGGCCGTAAGGAGGAGGAACATCTGCCAGGCTTCCACGTGCACAGAAAGAGAGAGAGACACACACACACAATACATACTAACACGGACAGGGGACGGTTACAGCCATAACAGCGTTCTATAGGTAACTATCTCACCCTGTCCTTCCTGTAGCACAATAATGTTATGCAAGTAATCACCCTGCTTGCGAAGTTTCTCTAAGATTTGGTGGCGTTTCTTTGATCTTAGTGGATGACATATAACTCTGGCCACACACACACACACACACACAGGTTTATTGATGTAAATGTGTCCTGATTGACTAAAAACTCTATGATCTATACCTGGAGTTCAGCCCAATTGACCTTTGTGTGTGTGTGTGTGTGTGTGTTGTGGTAGACAGAGAGGAACAAAGAGAGTGGGGGGACTTCAGCTGCAGAGAGGCTGAAAGGAGGAGAACAAACAAGTTAAAGGTTAATCACGCTGACAGCATTCATAATTCTTCTTGTTGGTTTTTTTACAGTGAGACGTGATGAAGGAGGCCATCTTTCACTGAGACTAGAAACAAAGGCTCAGTTAGATTACATGTGTCAACTGTATCCGTCCAGGTCAATATATTTAAGGTTTATTTGTTTAAACAGTTGAAAAAGGATTCATAGGTTCTCCAGGAAAGTGGACTCTGGATGAGCACTGGTCCTGAATCCTCACTCATTCATTATGGAAGCTGGATCTTTGCTCTTTTACAGTTTTTCTGAATTGCTAAAATGCATCTCCTGAAACTTTGAATTCTTTTCTCAAAACAGTCAACACAACCCCCAAAATTTAAGCTACACTTGTTTTGCACACTTGTTTTTGAAAAATTAATTGATTCAAAACTATTTTATCTTTACCCAAAACCAAACACTGCCATTAAATAACACACAAAACCAGCCAATGCACAAACTCTACTCAGCCATCATTACCCACGACACAAACATATGCAACACACTGCAATCTGGGCATAGCAGGAAATAAAAATCTTTACTGAAAATAACTGAAAATATTTACTGTAGGGTGTTTGCATTTTCCTGCACTTAGGGAAATGTATATGTGAACATGAAAAAAACTGCAGCAAAAATTTAAAAAAAACTGCACTGAATGATTTTACAGTTAGCAATGTCAATCATTCATTCTGCCTCAGCATCATGTCTTTGGGCCGGGTCAGGCCACAGGACTTCAGCTACATCAAAATCCTCTCCCTTGCTAAGGAATGAGGAAAGAATCTTTAGCGTGCCGAATCCAGCCGTGAATAGATCCAGATAGAATAGATCATATATCATCACATGCTGCATCCACTGGAGATTTTCCTAGGTACTGGGGTTTTGGTCATACACTTTCCAATTTTCCTACAGGTGGATGCTGGGGTGGTGGAGGGGCTGGCAGCAATAGTGACGCAGCAGTAGGGGCAAGCAAAGGGAGTGATGGGACATTTTCTCAGCTTAAATCGACCACCAAATAAAGTGGGTTATAGATGATAGTGGAGAGTGAGGTATGTTACATGATGTAGGTCACATGATTGGAGCAGTTGGCTGCCTGAACTAGTTTGCAAGCATCGCTCCATTTAGAGAAAAGTTTCCTTTAGAATAAATTGGCTGTTCAAAATGAGTTGCATATAAATGTAATTTCTAGCTGACAGGGTTGACATTGAAGTTCTTTCCTACATCATAGATTCATATTATTTTACAGGTAAGAGATATGTTTCCAGTACCTGTGCAGATTTAACAATTATTTTGTAATAACCACTGTTTTACCTCGATGATCATAAGCATTCATTAACATTGAAGAGAAAAATATAACTGAGAAATGTAAGGGATATCGAACATAACAATATGTTTACGATATTAGAACAATATGAGGTGTTTTAAGTACATCTATCACCTACATGCTGTTTTGTGACCTCTCCCTTTAGCCTTGTGAACACCTCTCCCTCCTCCCTTTAACTCCCCACTGCAGCAGCACATCATAGGGCTTCCAATCATTATCTCCCTTTCAGATATTTTTACCTAAATTAAGCCACTTCAGATTTCCACTTCCACTTACAGGACTTGGCTTTGTGACCCAGTCCTGTTCCTCGTCCCATCAAATGACATTCATCTAGATCTTCTGCACTGCTTCACTGTCGAGACTCTTTTTCTGAGACATCCAGTAATTATGTACCTGGGGGGCTGCATGCAGCTACTGTGGGCTTCTACTCAGACACGATGCATTCACTGAACAACTGAATACAAAAAGCAAACACATTCATCCTACAGCTTAGCTTGGCTCCATGTGTGTCTTCTCATCATCAGAGGGATCCTCTCTGAATACAAACATTCATTCTATTTTTTCCTAAACATTATGAAATATTTTCCTTATATCTCTTCTGTGATAGTGCAATTAAAATATGTAATAGTTCACTAAAAAATGATAACAGCCTACAGTTTACTCTACCTCTTGCTATTGGCCCTTCCATTTTTACCCTGTTGCTGTCTTCTGCTGGACCAGATTATCTGGAATTATTTAATGCAATATTACAGGTTATTTATTCATTTATTTGTAGAGTTAAGAAGCTGAACGTCTTGCTTCTCAAATGATTAACTACAGTTTTCGATTGATACTGAGAAATACAATCAAGGTCAGTCCTTTCTCAACCCGAAAGACCAAAGCCAATCTACTGCAATCTGCCAGCAGGTCCTGGGAGATAAGGGTGGATGTCCATGGGAAGGAGGCTGCAGGTCAACCGAAGACCAGAAAATAACTCTAGTTGAGCTGATGGTGCCATGAGAGGAGGGACGTGAAGAGACCTACAGCACCTGAGTGTAAGGACAATGGCAGGCATGTTTTTTCTCTCTGAAGCTCAGCTGCAGAGGTTTCACAACCAAGTCAACATGGTAGCTGTTGGCGTTGCTCTGGGCCTGGATGAAAGGAAAAGAATGATCTTCTTGCTGGATAACAAGTGGGCGAGAGGAGGGAAGCTGGAGAACTGGAGCAGAAGGGCAATGTTGTGGTTAATGGTTGATAGGTTGGTCTCCACCTAAAGACATTCTCGCCATATCTGGAAGGCTACGATTATGTTGTGAGGTGACCACAGAAAGCTCTTCAACAGATATGTCATGAGTAAACAAATAAATACAACTCTCATGAATTTCTTTAAAACTCTTTAAACTCAGAATTTCACAAGTTCTCTGGTTTATTTAGTGACATCTATGTTGGGAACCATTGGTCAAGGTTAAGTTCAGGTTGTAATGACCTAAAACTTCATTAAAGAGAGTCTTGAACCTGACTCCCAGCGCTGTGTTCAGGGAGAGACACTTCCGCCATAACTTAAGGGTGAAGTTCACTTCAAACTATCATCAAACTGGAGACCCAACATTGACTTTTTGTTGTTACTATCTCTACCCTATAAGGTTGACCCTGGGTGACCTGTCCAGGGGGTACACAGGTTTTCCCTTCATACGTACAAAGGTCCTCGCTTGCTGCAGCTCGTCTCGCGAGTGCTGAGCTTTAACTTTGTTCTTATTCCGGTGTGGTCTGGTTCACCTAAACCTCTCTTCAATTATTCATCACATGCTGGTTACTGTGCTGCTGACTTCAGTGGGTTACAGTGTCCCTGTATGCCACTTGTGTGCATCAGTGCCTGGTGAACCACTGTCTAAATCTATTCAGTGAACCCATAATCAGCTTATACATCCGTGTGCTTTTGTTTGGTCCTTACCTTTAATTTGTTGAACGCACACAGGGACTTCAGTATGATTGTAATGAATCTTCCATTTTATGGCAGTAGCTAACAAAGCAGTCGCCTCTGCACATATGTTGTCTCCATCTGTTCAGTTAATAATAACATTTGTTAATCACAGAGGAGCCACGATGCATATTAGCACTCCAGGATACCTTTTTACTATGTACAGCAAAAAACAGTCTGCCAGAGATTCAGGAGAACTAGGATAAACAAGTGAATATATATGTTTGACACACACCACACGTCTTTCCTCTCAGCCTAAGCACTGTGCAGTTTCAGATTACTTCAGGCACTCCACCTTTGATGGGGTCACTTCTGTCTCTCCAGCTCAGGTGAAATGAATAAAGTGAAGCTGATGGCTAATGCTCCTCCTCCCCTGGCCTCTCCGCCCCACGCCTGCTGTGTGTTCAAGGCGATGCACACTAATGCTTTTAAATAGTGTTTGTCGAGAGGTAGCTCACCTGGGTCAAGATGACATCTCATGTGGGGTGGAATAGAGGGAGCGAGCTCAGGCACAGTGCGGTGCAGTGAGTTCATATCTTCACAAGCGCTGCATGGCGTGAGGTATGTCCAACGTATAGCATTACTTTTGTCCCTTCTACTACACAGACAGGGAAACCTGCTCTTCATGAACCCTTCTCATGCACCCTGTGTTCCAGATGCACAGTGCAAAGTGAGCTCCTGCACAATAGGTTTTTGATGATCCCAGTCACAGAAGGTTTCATCAGCTAAGCATGACGTACATGCCTGGAGGCAGCTTAGAGGCAGGATGTCTGTTCCTGTAAGTGGTTCCCACTATGACACGGAGTTGTGGCGACATCAGAATGAGTGAAAGTGTTCATTAAACCCCCTGAATATTCCTAATACTCTCTCTTCCTGGCTGAACAGCCAGAGGAGGTGGTACGATTATTTCATTTATTATTTTGCTCTCAACCTCCTCCTTTCCGGAGCATTCTACCCCCTCTTCATATGGAGGCACACAAGGTTCTGCTGATTTTGGACGTTAGGGGACATGTGGCTAAAAGTGGACCTGTCCGTTCCTTTTGAGATACTCATACAAGGTCATGAGAAGTTCAATTTATTTATTTTCTCTTTGGACTGAAACAGTTGCATCCAGCCCGAGAGTTATCTCCATTGCTTCACCACTGGAAATGTTAGTTTGCCTCAGGAGCAGGTTTTCTGCACTTTTGCCTCCCTTTTGCAACTATCCTCATGCACTGTACCCAATCCACCCAGAGAAAGTGGCAAGAGTGTGGAATCATCCACACAGATGATTGCTGCACCAGACCAGATGGCTCCGGTGACTTAACTTCGCAAGCCTGGGCCATCATATTGAAAGTGCTCTCTAGCAAAGTGAGTAAATTCAGCCATGTCAAGCTTATTCACAATGCACATTTGTCAGATGTACTCATAACAGCTTAACTGCGTCTGCTACAAGTGGAAACAGGCATGGTGGAGATGATCATCAGATGATCAGCATTAATATGATGTTCATGCACATGCAGCCCTCCCTCTGATTGGGTTATTTTGTTTAAAGGGGATGGCATCCCTCATCATCCCCCTACAAATCGTGTACTGGTGCCATGGATCTATGGATGGCAAGATCAGTCGGTAAAATCCACCATTTTGGTCCAAAATAAAATATCTCAACAACTAGTTGAGAACTAGATCAAAATTTTGTACAGACATTAATGGTCCACGTGGGATGAATCCTACTGATTTTGATTATTATTTAACATTTCCACAATCACTACCAGGAAACTTATATTTAAATATATTGACAACTATTACATAGATTAATCTGGAATTTGAAACATTGTGTCATATGGCCAATAAATATGGTGTGTCCCTGAGAAAGAATTGTTTGTTACCACCATGACACTGACATTCATGATTTTGAGTACAATAGATTATCCATCCATCCTTCCATTCCTCACACCTTGCAGCTCACAGTGGGGCTGGAGCCCATCCCACCTAACAGTGCGCGAGAGGTGGGGTTCACCCTGGACAAGTCAACAGTCTATCACTGTGCATATAATGAAAAAACAACCATTTAAGCTACTTGCAGGTATACATAGGTCATTCTATAATTAGGGGTACATTTCATGTCCATGGGTTGTAATTGTCAATTTGACTAAATATTCTCTTCAAGCAATGATCAAATTGCTCCAAAGTCAAATGTCCAGCACCATATGATATCACTTCCAATCTGAGGGGAATGTGGAATTCAGTGAGGTAAATTCCTTTTGAAGTAAATGGTGACCACACGTAAAAATTTTTTTTTTTAAAAATGCCTCCTGACACCACAGGAGCAGTATGGAGAAATTTTAAAAAAATGTTAACGTTTAAAGAACTTACTTCAATTGTATTGGATTTGGCTGTAACACTGTTTACCACTGAAAAGTGTTTTGTGGATTCAAACATTTCACCCACCCTTCCCATCATCATAGTGGTGAGTAGATAATGAGTGCATTTACATTTTTCTGTGAACTATCCCTTTAAGTGTCGATGAAATTAAGTTGAAAATACATTTTTAAATAATTTTTAGAGGTTTCTCTTTTTCTTCTAACGTGTCCTGTCAATTGTGTTATTCAGGTCAACTTTTGTTACTTTGTCTGTCAACTGTGTTTTTGTTAGATTTTTGTCTCATAAATCTTTTAAATGTTGACTAAACTGTATTAAAAATTATGGGGACATGTCCAGAGAGAAGTCTTAGATAAGGATGTTGAATAACTCTAAATTCAGTTTAATGTGGATTTATCCCTGGTGACAGCATCCCACAAAATATCCATTATCCAGCGCAAAATTCATATTTTCAAATCAGTTAGACAAACAAAGGTTGACAAAATGATGACTTGAAAATTTATTTTCATTTAAATATTAAAAAAGTTATTAGAGCTTAAACTTGCCAAATGGGGGTATATTATGGGAACAACTAGATTTTTTGCAAAAAAGCACACTTATTTCTTCACTTTTTGGCTTATATGAAATGTACACCTAATTACAGAATGACTCATCATGGGCAAATTGAGTCTTCAGTCAACCAAAACCTGGCAGAGTAAATATAGAGGAACTGTGGAGTCCAGGGCATGTCTGAAAGCAGCTTATGTCTTTGGACTGTGGGAGGAAGCTAAACATTAGCATGTTAGCATTGTCACAGTGAGCATTGCCACAGAAGCATTAGTGTCTGTAGTCTTTCATTTTTTAGCCTTGTTTTTATATTGTGTTTAACATGTCCATTGCAAGAAGAAGAATGTGTCGTTTCATCTTTCATGTGTCCACTGCCTACCGGGTAGAGCCCTAAACCTTTCTGAAGTATCAAGGACCACTCACACAATAACAAGACAATGACACAGGCTGTGTAGGACTAAGGTTTACTAGAAAAAAAAGCAAATCATTTTTCTCACAAATTATAACTAATTGCGATGCAATCACAATCCTTTGTTAGTAGTTCAGATACAATAAGTTGTCACCTTCAATTCAAGTTCCATCTTTAATATATATCCTAAGGAAGAACCCAAAAGCTCATCAAAGCTACCCAGATATATTTGTAATTTTTACTAGTATCAAAATCACCAGATACAATATACAGTAATAGTAATTGCTTTTATACCGTTAATTAATAAACAAGATTTTCTTTATCAAGAACCTTATTGTAACATCAATCACTCTTACAGTCTTTATTGTCTGCTAGTCTGAGAAAGATATTCAAAAATCCAGTGCTCAGTTAGGTGACTTAGAAGTTGACGCAAAGTGAAACAGACATTACATAAACATATTGTTGTCCTTTCTTCTGAAAATACAATCACAGCCCCCACTGGAGGTGTCAGGGTAATCAAAGCAGCGTCATCCATCATCCTCATCAAACTCAAATCACGCTTCCAACTGAGCCCTTGCAATCTTCACGGAAAAACCGGCAAAAGCAGCAGGGGGGGCGCAACAATGCTTTGGAAAGTAAGGGGGAAGGTATTCACAGATCAATCTGTTGATTTGTATAATTGTTCTCAGGAAATGAAAATGGCTGTTACAGCGAGACAAATCAAACTGTGTGTCATTTGCTCGTTTAACTCGTGTATTGGATTTATCCAAATATGAGTACAAGACATCCCGGAGTCTGCTGACAGCCAAGATATCTGTGTAAACCTGATATTTGGATGTTATCTCAAAGTTGCCGGCACCCACCAAAGATTGCCATGGCTGTTGTAGCTTGACTCTCTGCAGGTCTCACTGCTTGACTCCTTCAGTGTTAGGAACATTATCTTACATGAGGTCTCCTGCTTCCTCCACAGCCCATGTGCACCATAAAGCAATATATTTTATATTAAGAATTGGCATGAAGCGCAGAGGGGTTCAAATTAAATAATTAGCATTGAGCTATGGCTGCTCTCTGATTAAATGGAGTTTTAGCCTTTTCTCCTTTTTAATCTTATTTTGGTTTTCATGTTTTACAGCTCAGACATGAACTCCAAAGAATGTCCCCACAAAAGGGTCTTGACGTTCTTTTCTGAGAACGCAGCAGGAGATTCTTGGCTCAGACACATTAATAACAGCACAGAAATTTCTGGATCGTTCAGGGGATGGTTGGCGCATCATGAGGAAGGACACATATCTATAAATTCCCCCGAGCGAGATCACATGTTTTTGTTTAGAGCACATCAACACCGGCGTGGCTCGTTTCACCAAAAGCTCTCGATACTCTACTTGTCTTTCCAAGTTGACATCTTCGTCTGTGTCTTCTACATCTATGACACCTCTTTTTTTTTTATCCTGAGATGTTTGTATTCTTTTTGTTTTTTTTCAGTTTTGCATTCTTCGTGAGTTAGAAACATCATCAATGGGCCCACTCGCAATGAATCCTCCAAATATTCTCCTGCTGCATTCTCATACTCGCACATTACCTGGCGTTTTTACTAGGGGGCTGGCTAGAGAAACTTTGGAGAATGTCGGGAGCAGCAGACTCGCATGCATTCTCACATACAGCCCCTCTGGGTAATGAATTTCAGGAGATTATCAAGAGTTCAGTGTATGTCTCAAAGGAGCGTGTGACACCTTCTCCACAACTTACATGTAGCCCAAAAAACAACAATAGTAATAATTTATAATACTAATAATAACTTAACCAGGTGGTTAGAATTTGACAATGTTAAAATGTATATGTGACAGAAACATCAAACAGAAACAATTAACTGATCTTTTTGTAGCATGTTTTTACTACTTTACTACTCCAGGTTAGCTAGCTGGTGCTAATTACGCAGCTTATGAGCAACTATCAACTATTTTACAACGCTCAGAGAGGCGAGTATCAACTGATCACAGCCTCAGGGAGAATTCAATGAGCTTGGTGAATCTCCCTTTTCTTTGTGAAGGAAACTCATTATAAACCCTTCAGGCTCGTGTCAATTCCGAGTGTAACTTGCTATTGAATCCAACACTGCAGCAGGAACAAATATATTGACTTAAGATGCACTTCCAACATTTGAGCAGGTGTGTAATTAGGCTTTGGGGGACGGGCTTCACTTAAACTCAAGGCAGAGGAGGCAGAGGAGACAGAGGAGTCTACGAGTGCTAGACTCTATCTGAATATTAAGGAGCCGAGCAGTGAACAAACTGCATTCTGCTGCGTCAGTCTTCCATGTATTTCTCACTTTGTTTGTGTCCATCATCAGACAGCACTGGAATTTGACACTCATTCAAAATCTAAGGTATTACAGACTAAAACAATACCTTGAACAATGTACTCCATCCTGTACACTAAAGAAATGTACTCAACACAGGACTCTATATTGCTACGGAAAAAAGATTTGCAGATCGGCTGATGTTTTAACAAATACATATCTACATGAAGCAAAATCATGAATGAACAACAATTTCTAAAGCCAGATTCGTTAAGTGAAGAGATAAGTGAGCACCCAAGACAGCAAAGGTCATGAGCTACAGTCAGGACGTGATGTTTCTCATAAACCTTAAAGTGTTCTATGATTTTAACAGGAACGGACATTACATTAATTTTGAGGTTGTATCAAGACTGTTAACATGCAAGACCATCAGCAAGAATGTGTACTGACTGTGTGACAATGAATACAATTCATATAAACTTTGTAGATTTTTTAGAGTTCGAGGTGGAAATACTGGTACTAGTTCACACAAGAATTTCAGCATTATATACATTATCAGATCACTAATTCCATAAGTAGAAAAACCTGCAGATTGTGAAACATTTATGTTAGAAATGTTCCACTGACAGGATCAGTGATATACCACAAACAGAAGATGCTAATTGGAAATAAGAGTAGAAATAAATACTAAATTAGTTTTTGTAGTTGATTTTCTTTTCACTCGTATTCACTGATGGAATTACTGATGTGTAAATGTAACAAATTTTATTGAGGCAATGGATTAAACTGGTGGAAATGTTTGCATTTACAGCAAACACCGAAAGTTTATTATTATAACACTCACAACAAGTCATTAAAGACGGGAATTTCAAAATAAAGCTCTGTTTCTGATATGAGCATGTCTCTCTGCACTTCAGGTAATTAAAGGTTCCGTGTGTGAAGTTTAGTGGCATCTAGTGGTGAGGGTGCAGATTGCATTTAACTGGAAACTCATCCTCTCATCCTTCCCTTTTAAGTGTTGGAGAGCCCGTGGTGACCTTCAGGTAATGTAAAAGACAAGAGTGTGGTTTGTCCATTGTGGGCTACTGTAGAAGAAACATGGCAGTCCAACATGGTGGACTCTGTGGTAAAGGACCCGCTCACAATGTTGATATAAAGGGCCTATTCAGTGGTTACACAATGATTATTAGCTAAAGGTGATTATGCACTGATGCAAACATCATTGTAAACATTATATACAATTTCTGCCAAACTCCACACACTGGACCTTTAAAGTACCCGAATACTGTTTCAGAATTTACAGTGCGAACAATGATACAAACAAGGAGTAGTTACTTATGCATAAAACTACTGCAATGACTGGGCAATATTAGTATTCCAACACATACCAGTGTTTCCAACAAGTTTTGTGTTGACATAAGCAACCACTATGGTCTTACCTGTTTACAGTAATTACACCAAATTATCACAATAAATTTGACACATGCTAGTTTGTGGCACAACGATAACTTGACAGCAAGTATGCTTGTATGAGTAAGCATTTTATGTGGCACGAGGCATAAATAAAAATTTACAGTGATACACAAATATCTTAAATACAGAAAAATATGTCAGCTCACGTTTATGGTAGGAAGTAAATAATGCAAAGAGCAGCATCAATGTATCTGAGGAAAGAATAGTCCACTTAATTTTCTTCATCCACTTAAAGGGCTAGTGTTCATTAGAACAGGGCTCTTAAGACAGTAACTAACTTCAGAATTATTTAACAGAATGTTTTACAACCTCACTGGAAAAGGGGGGGGGGGGGTTAAATGCCTCAGTGTCTCCATTTTGGTCCACATCTTTCCTTATAGAGCCCATGAGTTCAATATGTTCATTCCACTGCAATGAACACTTATTCCAGTTCAAACGATTCACATGGATCAGCAAGCATCAACACTGACAGACTTGAATGTACCGATAAGCAGCGAAAGTGCTCAGTCACGCACACACGAGTCACGACACACATTTTTACATGTGCAGGGAGGCTGGGATAAACATTTAGGAGGTGTATGTTAATAAATGACACATACTGTTGTCTGATTACACTGAAAGTCCCTGAATCTTGATCTTGCAACCAAGTTAATGACGAAATGAAAAAGCAAAAAAAGCCTTAACTTTCAGTGGATTTTCCTTATTTTTTCCCATCTTTGCGAGGACATTGAGTGATGATGTAGCTGCATATATCAGAGAGAATATATATATACATGTATATAACAGAGGACATGGCCACCTCAGCACAAGCTTGAAATGGTGCGATGTAAATGCCACTTCTCCTTTTTGAAACTACACTTATCCAATACCAGTAGTTATACTGTTCCAAAATGACCAAGTTCTCAAAACGCACTTGGCCCCAAAATATTTAGTGTTAGTAACATAAAATAAATTAATTCTAGATATTTAGCAATAGTGTGAGTATTTTGTAGCTATACAGTAAAATGCTTTAAACAAAAGAAAAAACAGGATTGCTTTCAGCAACTAGAGACAATGCCAGAAATGCAGCATCAGGCTAATAGTGTCCTTTGTTATTAGATGGGCTACGGTAGTTCAAGTCTGAAATAACTCAACAACAAGATAAGGTAATAAGAAAGGTTATAAGAAAGGTAATAATTATTTCTGTCTGCCTGGTGAAGATTGTATTAAGATCCCTGTCACAAGGGGTACTGCTCAACATGTGAAACTAGTCAGAATATATTACCCTCTGCTTCTGCAAATTTGACCTTAACTTCATTAAGTTAAAAAGTCTTAAAATGAAAATGTCCTTGTTTTAAAAAAATGGATATTAATACCAAACATGAGTGTTGACAATGATAGACCTTCATCTTGTGATATTCAGCAAATCTGTTTTATAACACAAACAAAAGTGTAGTGGTGAGGTGAAAGAAACACAACTCAGAGTTAAGTGTCACCTCTACCACGTCATTGCTACTTTGAAAACGTCAAACTAAGTCTTCAATAAGAAATTCTGATTCACTCCGAAAGATGAGAGTAAAAGGAGTTGAAATAAAGTAAATATACAGTGCAGCATGTATGTTACTACTCCTTATAAAGACACTGCCGATTGATTCCACCTGCAACCTCTTCACAGAACAACACAATGCAGAGGTCACCAATGGAGACACAAACACACAAAAAAGTTTCAGGACCCATGAACCGACAGCTCAAAAAGAAAAGCTGGTGTAGGCTCAGCCGGGTCAAACGCAATGTTGTAATGTTCAGAAAGATGCACAGATACATCTGTGTGTTTGGCTACTGTTGACTTGACAGACTATGAAAATATAGGAAACCTCCACCCTCCATATGACATCCCTGACGGTCATGATGTCCCACTGGCGATGGCTTTGTGTTGAGGATGTAGGCATCAGATTCTGATCTACAGTATGTTGCAAACACTGAATACAATTCTTAGTATCAAACAAGGGATTTAACCTGAGTTAATACAACAATCTGTACAAAAAACGCTAATACAGTTATTTGAAGTTTTAAAACAGTTGTGTTAAATAGAGACCTAGTTTTTAATCTGATTAATTTATTGTCTAGATTTTCACATGACAAAGAGATGCTGGAAATAGATTCTCTAATGCTCCGCTAAGCACTTGTTTATTTACATATAAGCTCTAATTCCCTTGCAGAAAACTTCCACACATGACAGAGAAAATACTTCTGTCCTATAAACCTGCATCTTAAAAGATTAGCTGAGGCAAAAAAGGCAAAACGTAACCAACTAAATAAATAAATCTGTCACCCTCTAAACTCAGAAGCGTGGAGTTCGTTCTGCTCTGTCGCTCTGCTATCACTATCGCTATGATCTCAGGAATCTAAACTCTAGTTAGTGTCTGCTGACACATTTAGGATAGGATGATGAGTCCCTTGCTTCTCCTCCTTATTCTCGTCCCTCTCTTTCTCTTTTCTCAGAGAGATAGGCAGAATTGAAAATGGATAAGGGAGGAAAAAGCACACCACTGGCTGAATCTACAGGACCGCCACGTCGCTTCAGAGGTGAAAAACAGACCCAGCTGCGCTGCTGCTCCTGCTCTGCCACAGAGCTGGTCTAGGTGCCTCTGAGGGGCCCTTCAGCCAAACGCCCTGTCACCGTACATCAGTAGGCTCAGACATGAGATAACCGGCCGACAAGCCAACAGAAAGTGGGCGACGTCACAAGAGGTCATCATAGTCCAGCAGCTTCGAGTGCCGACGGCTTTTCCACAGGCGGAACAGACGGAAATCAAAGTACATCTCGATCATCTCTTTGCCTGCAGCAAAAAACAAAACAAACCAAAAAAACAACAAAGTTAATTGTGCAAAATTGCAAAATACTGAAAAACCTGAGCTCAACTGTTCAGGGTGGAACAATTCTCCACAGCTCAGTTCAGACCACGATGTTTGAGCCATGTGTCATACCTTGTTTGCGTTGTTTATTGTCTATTTTGTGTGTGTGTATGTGTTCTGACACCCTAATGCCTGGGCTGTCTGCCATCTCAGGGTAACTATCCATCTTGAGCTAATTAAGTTACTGCAGGCCTGATCGCTCAATGGTGATTGGATAAAAAAACTCCTGTAACACACATGGAGTTGAAAGACAATAAAACAGATATAATCCGTGATGTACATGTGTAATCCTCTAGGGTTGGGGGGCGTGGCTCAGGTGGTAGTTGGGTGTTAAATCTCCATCTCCCCTAAACCCAGGCAGCATCAGAAAGAGCATTCAACATAAAATATATAAAAGATCAAATATACTCAACTGGCTGCAGTGATGTTATTATATTAAGTGTGATATACCCCATTACACCTTTTGTTCAAGATTTGTATGTTACGGGCATCAAACATGATTAATGATTGTCAGAGTGTAATGGGAATTGTCATCCTCAGACTTGCTGACATTACTGTAATCAGGGCAGGAGCAGGATCTGGGTCATGGAGGTGCAGCGATTGATTTTCTGTCAGGGTGTCATCAGTCATTGCTTCACAAATTTCTATATAAAAGTATTATTTGCCAATCAATTTGTTCGCCATGAAATGTTCCACGAACGGTGCCAACTTTAATTTTGCCCCGTTGGTTTGGTTTGCATTTGCACATAAAAAATGTAAGTATCAGTAAAACCCATGTGAGAATGTTCACTCTGGAGAGATGTGTCAGGAGGGGTTACAAGAAAGTAGACACAGGAG
This sequence comes from Hippoglossus stenolepis, assembly GCF_022539355.2. Classification (NCBI taxonomy): domain Eukaryota; kingdom Metazoa; phylum Chordata; class Actinopteri; order Pleuronectiformes; family Pleuronectidae; genus Hippoglossus; species Hippoglossus stenolepis. The sequence continues at coordinate 3,681,795 of NC_061491.1, forward strand.
GGATCGAGATCAAATCCCAATCTCAAAGTCTCACCCTCCAGAATAAATGTTTGACTGCACTGGGACGACAGTGACTCACTGCAGCTGTTTTGGGCCACACCTGAGAGAACATGTTGTGTTCACACATTTTGTCTACCACCCTGTCCACAGGAGTATCCACGTTCACTGGCATGTGTGTGCTCATGCAAACAGGAAGCAGATTGTGTACTCTGCAGTTTGGGGAACTGTTATTGACCGACGTTTTGCCTTCACCTCTGGCAGACGAGTCCAGACAAGAACGGGTGACTGCATCGTCATTTCCAAACTTCTCTGTTTTAGGAGCTCGAAAAGTGTTGATGACAGGTGTAAACATACTGTAGCATCAGTGACCATTTGATACATATTGGTGGGGATGTAGCCAAAGAATAAAGGGTATGCATCAGATTCCATCCTGGCTACAATACTTTGACTTATTTTCTATCTCTGGTGTGTTCTTTTGGCATCAAATGACACAACACCAAGTGACATGGTCAGTGTTATGGTGCACTCTGAAGTCCTGATCATCAACACTGAGAAGTCAGAGACTGCAGAATGGACGGTCGACATGTGGTTGACTGCTTCGATCACCTGGCTGTAGAGCAAATTAACCTTCAGGGACATAAAATATTGAACCAAAACGAGCTGAAGAGTGCTGTGAATTGAAATGAATACATCCATACATTAAAAGGTCCCGTATCACAAATCTACTGTCATTCCTCTAGGTCTCCTGCAACAACTTGACTCCTCAGATTTATAAGTCAGTAATAGTTTAATTTGGTTTCTAAGTCAAAACCAAATAACCAATAGGCAGCCAGCATCTGTATTGTCTGTCATGGAAACTGTGAATTCAGACATGTGAATAAATATAAGTGCTGAATGCTTTTTTGCACTACATGTGGTATGTATGGTAAACACACAGGCGATAATGACATTTCAATAGTAAAATAACTAGCGCAACGTCAATAGATGTCAGACAAATGATTGATGAGGGATGCGTTGAGAGCTGTGCAGACTTCTCACTCCTGTATTTTCACTCCCTAACATGCTTTCTTCATTGCTGAGCAGCTTACTGGCATTGATTAATGTCCACTATTAACATTCAGAGGGTGTACCAGTGAGGCCAATGGTGCTAATTCAATATAAATACTACTGGATGTAGTTGTTGTTTTTTGTGTGTGTGTGCATGCAGTGCCTTTGTGCCACAGGTGAAATAAGCGTGAGTTATCTGTGTGAAGACAGCAGAAAAGCACTTATATGACGTGTGTGTGTGGTGCTCTCACCCTGTGCAGACAGCTCGAGCGGGGACTTGAATTCAACCGACGTGGGTCTCATCAGCCTCTTCAGAGTCTGAATAAGCTGAAGGGGAAAAGGTGAGGGAGAGAGAAACAGACAAAGAGTGAAAAAAAAGTGAGAGAATACTTGGTTCACCCAAGTAACATCAGGCGCTAGGAAATGAGAACAGACAAAGCAGCGATGATGCAGAGAGAGTGTCGGAGGGGGGCCCTGCAGCAATTTGATTCTGTTTATTTAGCGCTGCAGCTGAGTGTATATGAAAAAGGTCATCATGCCACTTACACTGCAATAGCTCAGTATAAGTGAAAGGCACTCATGGTGATGTTTTTCTGTCCATACAGACACATCTGTCACAGTGGATCCATAGTAATGCAAAGACCAGGCAGAGCAGGGTCACACAGGGAGGGAGTGAAGAGTAACGTCTCCTCACTCAATGTGGCTGCCTTTAAAGGCTGATACAGACGTTTGTGTTCTCCATTACAGGTGGTGAGGTAATTCATGATCTAATTAATAACCATAATAGTATGAGCGACAAATATAATTCACTCGTTAAAAGCTGTTGGTGCCCTCTGCTAAGATGCTCTCCACCTAAAACACACTCCTGGATATACAGTAGGACACATGTGAGCCCTTTTCAGATATGGAAGACACAATGTTGCCTGCTTTACGCATCTATTTGATCGAAGGCTTTTGCTCATCCCACAGATGCCTGTTTTGTAATGGCTCTTTTAGACACAAAAATATTGTGTGAGCCCTGTGAGATATTTGACACCTGGTGTGAGGAGTGAGCCGTGCTGCGGCCGGAGAGTAACAGTGAATTGGAAAGTAATGATCTATGAAAGAAAAGTGGTCTGAGGTCTCTTACAGGTGGGAAACTTGTTTTCCAGTGATTAATGACTATGCGAGTGCAAAGGAAGCTCGAGTCCCTTCAACAACTCTTTTATTAGTTATAAGACACTGAATTTTACAGCCTGCTTTATCATTTATGACACAGATTGACAAGACATTAAGGCTTGTCTACACTACTGCAGATATTTTTTCGCCTCAATTTTTAAGAAAAACCTCTGTCCACATGACTTTAGCTTTACAAAATATTTCTGTCCCAACAAGAACACAAGATGGCAACAAACGCTCAAACAAGCATGACAGGCCAGTAGGTGACGATAAAGTCTACATAAAAACTCAGTGAAACACCACAGAAGAATCCGTGGTCCAAGTAATATTTAGCGAGACAGACACCTGTCAATGCCCATAGTGTGGTGCATTAAAGCTAGGTTGAGCTGGGATATAGCTGCAGTTGTTGTTGTTTCTGGTGCATGCTCATTGCACAAACCAACAGTGTGCATGTGCGAAGGAAGTTACCAGAAACCAGAGTTATAGAACATCTGTACTCTGGAAATTGTTCGTCAATCATTTGTCTTAGAGACTTAAAATGTGGTCGCGAGGCTCAAACACAGAGGAAAAGGTTTGTTCTGCAAAATGTCTGTAACGTTGTTGACAGGGTTTAAGTCTCTCATTCACTCAAATGCTCTCTGTGAGATGCTTTAATGGAAATTCATTATTACAACAACTTAAGGTCTGAGATCTTCAATTACTGCACGACTGTTTATTTTTAAGCCAATGGGGTTTTATAGAATATTGCTGTTCATACCTGCACTGCTTCTTTCCTTCATAATGGATGTTCCCAATGCGCAAGTCAGTAAATGAAATAATTCAAAACACCTTCATTCACCTATATTTGTTAATGCCAAACCTATTACAACCTATCACATCCAAAGTATCATCTAACACTATTTAGCCAGATGATTTAGCCTGACTTCAGAGGATGGAAGTTGGACCGGTGCAGATCCTCCTAACCCCTGATCCCTTCAGTGTTATTAGCTGAGGGTGTTTTTTTAAGAAGTGATGTAAAGTTTAACATCTGATTAAGACCGTAGTTTTGATGTAACAATGTGCATGTGTGAAGAGGCTTTAGTTTGACCTTAGCAACAGTAGATTTGTGCAAAAAAGTAGAAAACCCTATATACTGTATCTTAAACACTTATTTTAGAGTAAAGATTAGCTGCTACCTTCTTGGAATATAAGTTGTCTGAAATAAAACAACTTTCTCTGCACTACCACATCAGTGATAGCATCCAGGTCAACTAACTCCTAGTACTAGGACCACAGAGGTGTGGAGGCCTGGATCTGTGCACCCAGCGGTAATAAGACACACGAGGATTAATCATAGCATCATCACAGGCCCCCCTATAAACCTCAAACATCAAACGTGACTCATGCTGCGTTTGGGACACGATGAGAACTTCTCTTGGCTTCATTTGAAGAGCCTCTGATACACTCTTTCATCCCAGTATGACATGTTCAGTGTTAAAATGTAGATTTGATAGATGGCAGCCCCTGAACTGGGACACAGCATGTTCAGTGTGTCTGTGCCCCTGAGTCACCAACTTCACTGTGTGCTCATGTACTTATTTATGGTCTTTACAAAGAGCCGTATGTTGGAAGGACAGAAGATGAAGACATCAACTGTATCCTCTGATGACCTACAGCAGGTTCCACACGTGTACTTGTGCATCTGGAAGTCTATCACGCTCGTTGGAACGTCTGCTTGTTTGTCCCCACACTCTCCCTGCCTCCTCCTCCTCCTCCCTCTTCTTCCACCTCTCCCCACCCATGCCTCTCACTCCCTGGGGTCTGGTCCAGTGCCAGCTGGTGTGCCATCACATATGGAGCCTTGCAGCATTTCCAGGTTTCATCTCAGAACACTGCTATGAATCTATCAGTACAAGAGGAAAGGGAAATGCTCTTTGGTTTGATTTGCTTTCTTTTACTTTTGTAAAATTACTTGGAACTCATCTCTTTTTATACATATCCACCTTTATAAAATGTTTATTATTAGGTTACATTATAATGTATGTGCATGATGGTATGACCTAGTTTTTAAACTCAATTGTGCCTTTTAAAGCATTAAAGAAAAGAAAATGCAATTTGAGTTGAAACAATTAGAAAATAGACTGATTAACATCTGATGAATCAAAAATACAACTCTAGTTTTATTTCTAAATGTTCTCCCTGTTTTCTGTTAAAAGCTCTGTTTATTATTTGGGGAAAACAAAACAAGGAATGGCTTTGGTTGAAGATACATGAGTATTTACATATACAATATTTACATTTTCATTCATACATACCAAATTGAAATGCATGTTTTGTGAAACTATTCATGCTTTCACTAAGTCAATGCTAGAGATGGATGTGAATTTTTGTTTTATCTTTTTCTCGATAACAGAAAGTATAGCATAATAATAGTCTCCAATAGAGGAAGTTTGAGTATTTCCGAAGATGTTTGGGTTGTTAACATCTTAACTTGTAAGGACAGAGGGCAGATTATGTTCCAGGGTCCATTTTGTCCTTGAAAGAACAAGCATTGGTATTTTTCATGAGATAATCTAATATATTTATAGAGCTCAAAAGCATGGTTCCAGGAGAAAAAATCTCATTCATTTTCTGGAAATAGATTTTGATCAAATCCTATGTTTTTTGTATCAGCCATAATATTGGGCCTCATTTACTAACATGTGCGCAGAAATGTTCTTACTCTCCGCAGAAAATAAGTGCATGAGCAAAAATCGGCGTCGGATTTATGACACGTGCACACCAGTCGATTTTGTTGTCACCATCATGCGTATGTTAGTGAATCAGAATCATTCTAAATTGACAGGCGCGTGTCCGCTCTCTGCAATTAGCATACTGCCACGCCTCTATTTCTCCATATAAGGACATCCGTTTGTCATGAAGAGAGTGGTGTGCTGAACAGAGGAAGTATAAGTTATAAAAGGTAAAAAACACATGAATTTCACAACAGCAGAAATTGAAGGCATCGGAGTTGGAAGACACAAAATACTCTTTTCTGTAGCATGTCCTCCAGTGTGACGATGTAAAAAAAAAAATTAAACCTGGGCTGTAATAACTGAGGAGGTGAATGCTGTGTCCTGCACAGAGCTGAACACTAGAGCTGTGGACATTTCTCTAAGATGCATTGCGACGTGGACGTGGACTCCGCTGAATAATTATAACCAGCGCTGCTTCAGGATCAGATGCCAGTAAATGTCTGCTTGTCCTGTGTCTCTGTCGGAGTCTGTCTTTTTCCTCCCCACTCCTCCTCTGACCTGCGCTCACTTTACACTTTAACAATAAACACCAGCACTGATGAAAGGTTATTAGGACACGCACAGTGCTGATGTCTACTTTGTGTTTGTTTGATTCTCTAGAGTTTATGAGACACAACACGAGACGTAACGTGACGCGCACAGTCAGGACATCAGGGTTAAAGTGGTAATCGATTAATAACTAAATACATGTGATTATAAGTTTGTGTGTGTGAAGAGGGACAGAGACGAGTGCACACACACACACACACACACACACACACTCCTGCAGACAGAAGTTTCAGACACAGCGCGGTGTTTTAATTTCAGTGTTGCAGAAGAAGCGACACCCCGTTTATCCAGAAACATTACAAATTTAGCAGGTTTTTATAGAGATGATGAGGATGAAAGGGCGTCAATTTCAAAGTTATTTAATACATTTGGTCAATGCATTAGTAAACTAAATAATTGCTGTCTATCTACTTTTTTTATTTAAATAAATGGAGTTTTAATATACTATGCATTTAGTCAAAAGGGTGTTTGTTTACATTTTCCAGGACAGTCTGGCCTTCATCATTTGCGCGTACGCATGGTCTAAGGAAGTTCTAAATTTGTTCGCAGAGTACGAACAAATTTAGATAAGAACATATTGATGAATCCCAGATTTGTGCGTCAAACGTTCGTACGCATGGTTTAAGCAGTTAGTTAGTAAATGAGGCCCATTTTAACCATCCAAGGTAGGTTTACTACAAGCTATGATATTGTGAAACCAAAAGTTCTTAACATATCAAATGTGTTGAAAGAAAAACATTTTCATTGGCAAGAGGCACTACCCTACCCACAATCCTCAGGTGTAATAGCAGCGTCTATGGACCTGGCTGTTACCATGGAAATGTTTACCACAACTGGGGAAATCATACAATTGGAGGGTTTAGCCTGACACTGTGTTTACCACAGAACAATTATGATTTCCCTGTCTAACATGGGGCAGTTTTTTAGAGATGATGAAAAGAGTCCAAAGGGAGAAAATCATGTCAGGTCATGTACTGAGAGTAGTGTTAGTGGGGGTTCACAATGGTTTATGGGATGCATAGTTCCTTCACTCTTAAAATAATCACATACACACAGTTTTGAAGCTTGGGCTATTTTCCAATTTAAAATATTCTTATTTTGTTCAGAATCACATGTTTTATGGTCATGACTCATCTGGTAGCGGATCGGCCTGGTTCCATGCTGAAAATTATATTTATAAGGATTTTATAAAATGTCAAATGTTAAAATGAATAAGACATTTCCCCCCAGAACCAGAGCTGTCGATGATGCAATATTGCTAGTTTTACATTTTGGGAATTATGCTTATTTATTTTCTTGACAAGATTTGTATTATTATATTATCATTACTCTCAACAAGATTGATGCCACCCACTTCAGAGTATGCTATTGAGCCAGCAGCCAGCTAGCTTAGTTTAGCTTAGCTAAGCTTGGCACAAAGAGTAGAAACAGCTGGCTCAGTTCAATGATAAAAATAGTTGGTGGTTTATGTCCAGACTGTTTTATGGGATTGTCCATTTCCTTCCAGGAATCTTCTTTATTGTAAACTCACCCTTTAGTCATCATGATACAGTAGTGAATGTGGACCATATGGTGTGGTTAACAATGGAGCTCAGTAGAAAGGTGACACAACCTGCCAGAGACTAGATGTGTTGTTAATGCAGCCTGCTCTGCTGCTCCACCTCAACATGTCCCTGTGGCTTCACAGTGACAGGCCATTAATAGAGCGTGGCCTTTCATGGATGGGGTCAGCGCCATAAAAATGTTAATGCAGGGAAGTTGTTAGTGCGTACTAATGTTTTACTGGAGCAAACCAATAGTGGGCATGTGATCTAATTAACCTTTCTATTGTTACGTACACAGATACCAGATTCATGTGTGCCAGGAAAGTTGACTGAAGAGTGTTAACGATATATTTTCATTTGACGAATCAAGGAGAGACAAAATCACAGTATTATATCGATTATTATATGTTTTATTTTTTCAAACAATTGTCAATAAAAATCCATAACTTCTCTTTTTCTGCCCAGGGGCAGATTTCCTGGGGGATAGGGGGGTCTGGAACCAGAGCAAGTGGGAGTTGTCTGCCTCAATATCATTGCAAAGATAGCTATATAAGTTTACATTGTATAATATCTATTGAAAGCAACTGAAATATCCAGTTTTGAAAGACCGAACCCCCTCTCATTTGCCTCACAGTGCTTTGGTCCACTGCCCATCCCCCACACACACACTCTCAGAGCAATAGGAGTGGTGTCTAACCTCAAGTAAGTTGTTGCTCTGTTGTAGTTAACTAAAGACAAAGGATGAGTCAGACATGTTGATTTAATTCTATCACTCGATAGAATAGAATAAAAAAAATGATTTTTAAGCCGTTTGGTTTGGTACAAGTGTCATATGTTTAAAATACAAAATGCTTGGTTTGATTGATTCAAAATGTTTGTTTTCAATACTTAATCTATTCTAGATTATAATATAGTAATATTTTGTATAATATTTAAGATAAACTTACCTAAAGTAAGTAGGTTCTAAGTACATTATGTTGTCTTTCCACCTGTAAAATTGCGGCCGTGGTGTAATTTCCTGCAAAATCTATTATTTCAGCAGGTTAATTTTGGATCATGACATTATCTTGGTCTGTAGCTCTGAAAATGAAATAGTTTGGTTCATTAAATATCTGTGAAGAAAAGACAGTCACCAAAATGCTTATATTGATGAAGACTAGAAGTAAAAAGAACACTAAAGTCAAGAAGGCGGCGTAAGCAAGTAAAGAAAAGAAGAAAAGAAAAAAACGTCCTGCCCTCACATACTTGACAGCTGCAAAGCCTTACACTGAATTTTTAAAGTTGCTGCAGTCTACAGTGGCTGACAGCAGTAGCAGTAAGGAGGGATGCTGGATCGGAAGAGTGAAGAATCATCTGAAGGTGGATCAGTCGGTCTATTAATAGTGGCTTTCCAGCTGAGCTTGCAGGAGAGCACACAGACAGCAGCAGGGGGAAACATTGTTAAATGCAGCGAGTAAGCCCTCTCCTGTCCATATCCCTCCTCGTGTTACTTGTACGGAACCACTGTGGAGAAGATGCCAAATGTCACAGTGCAACCACTAGGAGTTCTGTGTATCTAGAACATAAAGGCCCAGGGCAAAAATCTGTGTGTCTGTGTATGCATTGTATATGTATGTGTTTGTGTGTTTGTGCATTTACACGTGGTTAATGTTGCGTGCGTACAGGTCAAAGTCTTCCTGGCTGTAGAAGATCAGTCAAATACCAGGCTGACATTTTCCTGTGCAGTTCACCTTCTGACTGCTGTAAATCTCCACATTATTCACAGACTGTTTGTAATAACTCTCTTTACTGTACGTATCAAAAGAGTCAAACCTGCTAGATCTCTCTCTCTCTCACACACACACACACACACACACACACACAGCTGATGATTTTGTGTGCTCTACCTCCTGATACAGTGATAAATACTTCATAAGCGATGTCAGAATTTCATGCAAAGACTAACTAAATAATTAATTTGATGTAAGGTCAAACTGACAAAATAAAATCTGATGTGTAAAAATGAACATAAATGACAAAAAATGTAGTAAATCATTTCAAAGGACTTTTCAAGGACTTTAAACCAGCAAGTGGCCAACAAGGTATTTATTCACCTTTAACGTCCTTTATTTCAATTTTGCATCATTTAATTTGATGCTATGGGCCTCAAAATAAATTTAGATTTTTCATACTATACTATACTATACTTCATACTCATTCATAAATATATTAAACCAGATATACTCAGGGAATATTTGCCAGTTTTAATGCACCGACCTGTGTCTGTGTTGTTGTGTAAAGAGCAATATTTACAGCTGGCCCACTTCTTTTTTTCTTCCAGTGTTTTTTTTGTGACACTCATATAAATTGAACTATATAACTGGAAATATTGTGGGTCAACCGGAAACTAGACTTCGTTTTATATTTATTTTGGGTGTAGCTTTTTTTCTGATAAGCTTGTTTAAAGGTCGTATTATCATCAGTTTTTAAAAGTGTAGTTTTGTGATCATAGAATACCTGAGAAAAGGGTATTTTTCTCACACACCCAGCTGGTTATTTTTGTGTTGTGTTAATAGCAGCCTGCCAGCATTGTCCCCTGGTCCTTCATTTCCCACAGCACACCACAGCTCTGCAGTGGGAGTGTTTCCTTCTGCTCCCACAAGCAAACAATGAGTGTTGTAAATGTGTTTCTCGCTCCATCCTGAAAGCTTCATATATCATCTTCAGATTAATTCTAACACCTGGTTGTAAATACCATAAACAAATCAAAGCATAGTGAAGATTAATGAAGGGTTGCTGAGGCTTGTGATTCCTTCAGCAAACTACATTTTCCATAAACCAATTACTTTCTCCTGTGCCCAATCCCCTCGTACTAGTAACTGTAATAAGAGGCAGCCATGTGGCAATACAATTTCTTCAGCCTCAGGGCCAATCTGGGAGCCCTGAGGAGGAGGACCCCACATAAAGTGATTATAGAAATGTGAACTGGCTTAAACAATGCTATCAAGATGGGTGAAATTTGACCTGAACAACATGTACAGTTTAATTTGCTAATCCATTTAAATGCTTCTCTTTGGTTGTCATTTTTAAACACACAAGTGACAAAATTGTTATTTTCTAGATGAAATGACTTTACAGACAGCTAGGTCGAGGGAGCTGTGTCTCGATTCGGGGGACTTATCCTTGCTGCATTTATAATCTATCTTTTAATACAGTCATTGGCCTACAATTTGTGAAACATTTATTTTCACAAGTTGCTTAATGCATATGGTAGAATATGATTTATAATATGATATTCTATGCATCCCTGAGACAGAGATGTGTTGCGGTCAGGTCGTCTCACTGGATGATAAAAACATTCTATTTTCATGAATCATGTGACTTATCTGTCACTCAAGCTTCGACTGCAGGGAACAGAAATAGCAGCAGATGAAAACATTCTATCTGTGTGCAGCAATAAGAAGACCTCTCCTTCCCCAATTAAAACATAAAACAAACAGAAATGTCACATTTCAACATGTTAACATGTTTACAACTGCAGCCATCTGTTTTTCTTGATAACTTCTGACATCAGACAGTGGATGGAAGCTCACAATTATTCAACGATTATGTTTATATGAGTTGCTAATAGAATATTCCATTTATATTCCTGTTTACATGTTAGAGAGCAGAGTGTGATTATGGCCCTGTCCCAATTCCTCTCCCTAGGCCCTAACCCTAGATATGAAGTTACCATCACTGGGAGTGTCCCCCTCAAAACAGAGCCACAAGGGAGAGGGCAAGAAAATCTTCTTCTAGGAAATGGGACAACACTCGCTAGGTCATCAGCAGCCAACCAGCGTTTAACAGTGACAATCTATATCAACAAACATTATTATATTAACAACCGTTATCAACCAATTATAATAGTGATGAATCTGATAACTGCAGGACAAAGGGGAGCATGTAAATGATGCAGTCAGCACGTTTACATCGGTTATTTCAATGCAACGTAAGTCCTATCCATAGAAACTTCTCCACGGACTGCAAACGTTACAACAAGAGCAGGGAAGTTTTTTTCAAACTTCATATGCGGAACATGGGAGTAACGTATGTTACTCGTTACTCTCACTCACTCAATTTTCCTGAAATGCTTGTCACAGCGATTCAATGACCTTTGCATTTGCTACTGGATTAAAATAAGATACTCTGCTGGATTTAAAAAATATTTCATGGTTATTTTGCAAGATTTCATATTCACATTTACTTACCCACAGAGGTTAGCATGTTATTTCACATTGTCCGTTTGCGAAGCATTCGGAAATTTCTGTCTATCCCTTTCAGGGGTTCTGAAAAAACTACAGTTGAAGTGGTGTTTGAAGGGCTAGATGGCCCCTACCCCTACATCACATAGAGAAATGGGACAACTCTACACCTGATTCAGGGTAAATTAATCATAAAATGCTGTTTACATGGTGGTGTTTTATTCAGACAATTGTCTTAATCAGGTTAATATCAGAATATTAGTGTCCCTTTGGGGGGTAAAAATATTATTCCAGTAATTAATTTGGCCCTTGGTCCCTGCAGTGGGAATGCACAGAGTTCCTGCAAAGGTCACTAAATTTGGTTTTTCTGCACAACATGCAGAATTTCTTTAATTGTGTGTGTTTTTTGTATTTGCAGAACCATTTTTACACGGCCAGAGTATTGTCAAATTGGTCAGTGTGTTGATTTCTGTATTATAATTATCTGCACTACTCATGTTTTATTTTATCTATTTGCATGTGTTTCAATTCAGAGTTGCAGTGCTTTGACCTCTCACCCACCATAAACCAAGCAGATTCGTTGATTTGTTTTTTTTGTTTTTGCAAAATGTTTCATACACTACACATTGTATTGCAGGGCTTGCTAGTTTCAGTGATGGTATATTCTGGTTATTGTTGGTTTAGTAATTTTTTCCCAGTAACACAAGCATTCAATATGCTTTAACTGTTCTTAATCCTGCACCTATCTCTGATATTCTAGGACTATCATTTTATTCAGATTTTATTTTTATTCAGAGGCTGTCGGGAACTACATGAAGTTTTACCACCAAAGTGCAGAAGAGTGTGAGCTATTGCAGTAAACCGTCATAAGAAACTGGGTTGGTGCAGTGGTCCTAGATAGGGCAGCATGAGAACGTATGAATATTTTAGTGTGTTTGCATGTCCATGGACATGTTCTGTATGTGAGTGTGTCTGCATATAGCAAGTCTTTATCAGTTGGAGAGGTCGTGGCAGGAGCACTGGAGGAGGGAGGTGTGTAGGTGTGTATAGTGTAATTGCAGTGTGTGTGTGGCCTAATTGAGTGGGTGTCAAGTCGAGTCTATTTTCCTGCAATTCGAAGGTGCTGTGTGTGTGTGTGTGCCCTGTTCTTCACTTTCCTCCCCCCTGCCTGTGCTGTGTGGCAGCCTGACAGCAGGGTGACAGCTGCAGAAAGTGCTGGTAAGAAATCTTACCGCACTTTCCATACATCATTGCACAAAAACTGCTCATCCTTTCATTATTTTAGCAAACCAATTCAAAAAGTGCTCTTGTGATGACCTCATTCGACTCTGCAATGTTCTGCGATATCAGTAGACAAAGCCAACAGATTGTCTAAATGATTTATCTGCACAGAAGCATATGGCTGTGAGTGTGCATTTGATCATTAGTAAGCGTGCTGCATATGCAATCGGACACTTTAAGTAAACCTTTACACAGACCAGCAGAGTGCGGGAGTCTGATTTGCTCTGGAGGCTCGTTACGACTCAGAAGACAAAAACAACTGTACCTTTTCTCCATTAGCGCTCCCCAGCACATAGCAGCCCATGATATGGATGAGATTGGGCTCCGGGTTCAGTTTACTCATCAGCCTGCTGAGCCGACGCCAGAACCTGGTCACGTGGGAGAGGCGAGATGTTAGAGGATCAACAACAAATAGGTAGGAGCAGTAGAGGAAGTGAAAAAAAAGTGAGTTAGTGAGAGGGAAATTCCATGATTGTCACAATTCAACATCTACTAACACAGAAATCTTGGCTTTAGAGCTTTTCACTAAATGCTTTTGTGCCAACTGTGATCACGTTGATGTAATTCATTGAATTGTTTGTGAAAGGGTCATTTTATTACATTCATTTATTGCTTTATTTCCTTTAATGTCCCTCTCAAGTAGTGTCATAAACACACTCAAACTCAAAACTACATATTTAAAAGGTTTACTATAAAGAAATCTGGAATCTATGAATATGCTAATTTGGCTATCAGTCTCCCCAGACTGATAGCTCCATCTGCTGACAGGGAGCCTTTCCCAGCTACTGAGCTCCACCCACAAGCTGGGAGGATTGGTTTCTTAGGTTTGTGACATCACAATACATGAATCCATTTTTTTAAGACCGGCATTTGTTCACTGCAGTATTTACATAAGACAACTCAGCCATGCTGACTGATTCTGTTGCTCAAAATAAGTCTTTTATCATATAAAAGGCACACGGGGAAACTTGATCTTCACTGGAGGAGGATTTTACATTGCTGAAGGTTCTAATGGAGAGTGGCTGACAGGAATAGAAACTGAAGGTCTTTGGTTTTAATATTTCTCATATCTAGATTGTATCTGAATATGGTTTTAAAATGATTAGCTGTACACCATGTTATAATTTGTGTTTCCAAATTTGTCTGTTCAGTATCGGAACAAAATGAACATAGAAGAAGAGTAAAAGAAGATGGTAGCCATCAGTGATGCTGTGTTACTGTGTATATTTTCATCCACAGATGTCTTGAGTAAGCTGAGGACTGAGGAGACGACTGCTTCCTGTGTTTACTGGCTATTGGCTGCTAGCTCCCTAGCTGCTGCGACCTCACTGGTTTGGAGGAGTGATGTGTTATTACACATTTCCAGCCACATAGTTGTTGTCTGTGTATCGATAACACAATTGCATTTACACTTGTGGTCAATGTAGTAAACAACCTCAGAGGTGGTTTGGCTTAGTGGATCACAATACGTCACCCAAATGCCCAAAATGCATTTTAATGGCAGGTGTGAATAGAGCATTGGTCATTGTGATGCAATTACCAAGAACACAGGCCACTTTTTCTACTCAAACGTTTCCTGTGTTTGAGGTGATGTCTCCAACCCTGTACATACAGATAATTGGTCACACCTTCAAAACAAGAATAAAGTCTTACTGGATCATGTCTTCTTCCTTCTCCACCTTGGCAAAAGTGGCCACTTTATTCTTCAGCAGATACAAATGTCCTGGACCTCCCTGTGGAAAGGATTTAGTGTTACTACGGATTCAGGTAAGTGTAACAGTCTTTAATCTGTGAAATTCTAGTTCAACAATGAGATCCATCTTCCACCAGATAAACAACATTGAAGTCCTGGGTCCATTATTCCATGTGTAGAAGAATAGCTATAATAAGCTATTTATATATATATATATAATTTGATATTGATTATGCCAAATGTATCTACCAAAGACAGCAAAAGATGTGTAACAATATTCAACAGGACTGCAAATAAGCCCACCAGCTGTGACATTTGACTCATGAGTATTTAGGGCTATATTATTACAGGAATACTCGTTGGACCATACCCATCTTTGGCCTTTGTTTTAATCTCAACTATACACTTGATCAGTTTTGTGGCTGTATCTTGCACAGTTGTGAAATTATAGTGATATAACATGTGATATATGATATAAGAAATTCAATTATGCCCAATTACTGTTGTTGACACAGAAAAATAAACCAGATTTTTTTTTGAATGGCTTCAATCCATTACAACTAGTTAAGTACTGACTTAAAGGAAACCATGACCCAATAATGTCACAATAGTTCTAAAGTCTGCCTCTGCTGTCACTCACCTGGCAGAAAATGAGCATGTTCCAGATTTTGCAGCCTTTCCTGTAAGCACTCAGCTTCTTCTCTATCTCCTCTGGAGACACACAGTCAGAGGAAGGGAGGGGGAGAAAGAGAGGTGTCACTTTTCACACTCAGCCATTATGGTGAGATACATAAGATAGCTGTCCCTTGAGTCTCTCGCTCTCACACACACACACACACTCAGTGTCAAAAAACTATGAGTCATCTCTGCACTCCAACAAGCTCAAACATATTCCACCCTCATCTTTTCCACATTTACACCGGGAGAGTAATTTTCACTTGAGAGCTAAAAAAACTAGGGCTGTCAAAATTAACGCGTTAACGACCAGAGCTCGTTCACGTTAAGCGACGTTCAGTGACTTTGTAGAAGAACAGTGAAACACAGAGTTTCTCTGGTCTCAGCTGCTCAGTGATCAGCTGCTTCATGATCAGAGCAGAAGCTGCAGCTGGTTGGTACCGAGCTGGAGTTTCTGTTTCCTCCTCCACTCTGCTCTCACTTGAACTAATACACACTCATCACTAGTTATCAGGACCTGATCAGCACTTAGTGTTTGTTTGATTCGCTCCAGAGTTTGTGAGGCTGCATTTAAACATCATGAAAATGACTCGTCAACATGTTGTGATCAGTTTAACACGAGACGTGACGCTCACAGTCAGGACTCAGTGTTAGAATGAGAGGAGCGACACACAGACATGATCCGAGACCATCGATTCATAACCAAACACATGACCGGAGGTTTGTCACCTAAATCATCCCAATAAAAAATGAACTATGAACGTGAACTAGTTCATTTTCATCTGCATGAACTGAACTTGGAACTCGTTCTTTTGAAGTGTGAACTGGCTCAAAACTGCTTCTACAGATGGGCTCAGATTCAGATTTCACATTCACATTTAATTGTGTAAAGGTTTGGTTGTTTGTTTGATTTAAAAAAGAAAAGAAAAAAGTTTTATTCAACCATCCTATACCTGCTAAAAAAAAAGAGCAAAGGCTAAGATTCCCCAATTGTTTAGGATAAAGGTTCTTTGAGTTTGATTAAAAAAAGATTAGGGCGTTTAGAAATGGTGATTAATCGTGATTAATCACAGCTACCCTGTGATTAATCTGATTAAAAATGTTAATGGTTTGACAGCCCTAAAGAAAACACATTTCACACTCACCGAGGATGTCGTCAAATGAGGCGTGTTCATGGTCCTGGAAAATTCAAACAGAATTTATAATTAAATAAAATTTCTTCTCGATGCCCTATGACTGTAGTCCCCATGTCTAGTTCAGACCCACAAGGTAACAGGACAGGACAGGATTTTTAGACATACCCTAAAATTCCACACCAATTCCACCAATACTCCACATTGAACAGTCGACGGTTGTCATTTGATGTTAAATGTGCTGTTATATTTGCTGGGAATTGGCATATTTGATGACAGTATTCACCACCTTATGTGCAAATGTTCCACTAAAATAGTTCTCCCTCACACTATTTTTCTATACCTTGGGTTTATCACCAAGATGACTATGATTAGTTATTTTCCCTACAGACTCCAATGAGTCTATATATTACGTGGTAGAAACATCATTTCAAGTGGACTGAAGGACAAACTTGACTGAATCAAGCCATCACTTACTAGGCTGTTGCTGGTTTGACTTATGGTTGTCAAACTGGCCGGAACTTTGATCAACTTACTATCGTAATTTTTCTGGCAATGATATTTTCTTGACATTGAAATGTTAATAAATAGAAATCAAACTGTGCTGTATCCTAACAAGCTGACACACATCAAACCACCAATAGGCATGTCAAGATGATGCCAGTGTGTTGCCCTTAACGTGTTGGTCCAGATTTAAATAGGCCACCAGCTGTTCAATTAATTGCCAAAAGATTTGGTAAAGACATTAATGTTGAAGTGACGAGCTGAATTTAACGAGAGTTGGGAAATATGGCAAAATACAATTTGCTTGGGGATGATTTGTGGCCTAATGATTTTCTTCCAGCAAAATGCAGAAAAACTAAAGACAATGTATTTTTGAGGCTGCACTACCTGCCAGGCAATCACAGCATAGGGCTGTAAGGCTGAAGCTCTGTGCAGGATTCTCCTGAGGATAGTGATCGAATGGGAGAAGTCAATGTTGTATCTTTATTTTTCATCCATCTAACAACTTTGCTTTGTGTTTATCTGCATCTAGTGAATGTACATGAATAAATACATAGCCAAGAGCACATAATGTAATAAAGCCACAATGTTGGTGTAAAGCTGTCGATTGCTGCTACTCACATAAAGAATGGGGATGATGGAGGGGTCATCCCTGCGGATGATGTTAGGAACATATTCAGCCTTTGGGACCTTGGAGGATATCAGCTGTGGAAAACAGGAAATATGCTAAAAAAAAATCTTACTGGTACATAGGTGTAATGACCTTTATGGATATGGGGCATGCTGAAAACAACAGCAACTTTTCACCATATTTGGCCCTAAAAGGTTTTTTAAAAAGTGGTGTGTATTTTTAATGGCACTTTACAAAACAAACAAATTTACAGCAATATTTGTGAACATCTAACATTTCAATTTAACATTTTGATTTAACACTAAGGTTTGACATTTATATTTATTTTTCTAACATTAAGATTTATATTTAACACTTAGATTGAGCATTTAACATTTGGATCTCACATTTAGATTCAACACTTAAAATGTCGTATAGAGATTTAATGTTCACTATATTTTTACATAAAAAATGGTAAATGTGACAAACTTCCCAAATATTGCTGTGAATCTGTTTTAATAAGTGAAATTTTGTCAATGTTTTGTAGCTAAATATGGTGAAAGGTTGCTGATCATCATGTGCAGCGTTACAACCGGCGCCACATAATACAAAGAATGGTGTTCAACGCGACTCAATCAGCTTGACATGTGACCGCCAGGATCCTCACCATGATTTTCGGTGGGATAAAGTCCTCGCCGTCACAGGCTGCTCTCTCCATCTCCCTCTCCTCCTCCCACTCAGCATCCTCATCCAGCCCTTCATCTAATGTCCCTGAGGAGGTCTGGAGATCACCACCTGGCTCACACACACAGGAACAAAGGGCGAGATGAAAGGATAACACACAAATGAAATTAAAGAGGGTGCTCCATTTAAAAGCACTGCCCCTGTTATTTCATTTTTTCCGGCAACAGTGGGGGGAGGAACAGAGCAGTTACAATCAGACGGCAGACGACACAAACCGACACAATAGCTCTCTCCTTATGCACTCAGCAAGATGCACACAGCTACAACACAATGCACCAGGCGGATGTACAACAGGACTGTGGACAGCTGTGTGGATGGACGGCAACAGCCATGTACAAGTACAGAGATTAGGAGAACACAAACAGGCTGCGTGGAGATAAGGGGCACACACGCTGTAAATAGATACACACACAGATACAAGTCACACAGTCACTACAATAAGAGAGAGAGTGTGTGTGTGTGTGTTTCAATGTGCATCTGCTAGCCTGCGCCTGTGTATATATCGTTGTTATGCGTGTTTGTTGCACTCATTTGTTGTGTGTCTGAGTGCGTGTGTGAACATCACATAGTTGCATTTTCTTCCAGTGTATGTTGAGTATTTCCATGTGTATTTTTGAATAATGACATGCTATGTGTTTGTGTATCTGCAGAAAAAAAGTGTGAACGTCGAATCAGTGTATGTGTGTGTTTTTCTTCATGTCTGCACGTGATTGAGAGGATGTCAACTCACTGTCTCTGGAGTCATGCAGTGAGTCAGGCTTGACAGGGGTGGGGTCACTCCATGAGCGGCTGAAGCTCTTGGCTCGGCGATCGGCGTAGGCTGATGGAGTTAGGCGGGGGAGAGAGTCACTCATACACATGCACACACACACATACTCCAGAAGCATAATTGACCCCAGAAATCAAGTGTTCTGTCCTGCTGGTCCAGTGATTGTGAAGAGCATTGCCACTTAACTGATACTAATGTCCCAGTTAGATACATGGCCTGATTGTTTTGTTATAGCTTTTACTTTGGTCAAACAAGTTGTTTTAAATGTGCTTTATGAAAAAGTTGACATTAAAATTGACACGGTTAATACACAATGTCTGAAAACAAAATAAAATGAATACAAAGACATTTCAGTTATGATCCCATAAGACAAAGCAAAGCAGCCAATTTAGAATCTGAAATCAACAAATATTTAGTATTTAAATCTGGGATATCATTGAAATTAAATTTGGCATAAAATCCTATGTGCTCATACATATTTTACTATGTATGAGCACATGAAGGATGTTCTTTTCTGTGCTGGGAAGGAATGGTTTGCAATAGCATTATTTGTGAGGCTTGGGAAAGAAGGGACATTTTATTGTGGTTCAAGACCAAGCTGTGAAGTAATTGATGGACAGTTGAAACTAATTAGATACAAACGGCATCTGAATTTTCACGTGTACAAACAATATGATAACTTCCAGGGCAAAATGTGAGTGTGAACATACTGCACACACACACACCAATCTGAATTACAGTGCCGACTGAACTAATGACAAACAAGTATTTCAGGTAATTAAGTTTGATTCATAAACATAGTGTAACGCAATATTCCTTAACATGCACAGTACTGTCGCCCCATGCATAAAGCATGATTGAGTTCTGATAGCCCTCCGATGTGATGATGGTTACACACTGTAGAGTATGAATGCATGAAAACATAGTTACATCGGCGCACGCACATGCATACAGATCCGGTGAAGACTTACTCTGCACTTTCATCCTGCGGCTGCCCACCATCCTAAGGTGTTTGCGGAAATTTCTTAAATTTTTAGAGAAAGAGAAGAGGAAACAGACACAGAGATATCAAGAATGGTGTCAAGCCGGCAGATTAATAGAAAACAGAGGCAGACGACGATTCCAGATCCTCTCCACAGATGTCAGGTGGTGCACAACAGAAAGGATTATTAAAAAATCATGGGAGTTTTGGCCACTATTCAACAACCAAGTAAGTGAACAGACAACTCCTTTGCATATCAAGCCCTCAGGAACAGTACATTTGGCTTATCAGTTGCAGTATTGCAACTTCCACGTTCATTATGCAAAATACATTTGCCCAAAAAGCATATTTTCCATATGCAAGTATTGTAAAAAGAGCAGCTGTAAAACAAAGATTACATTCTTTTAGTGAAATGAATATTTTTATAAGTTGTGATGATTCTGGAGCTGGAAGTATTAACTATCGAAAGACTTTCTGTTTTATGGACTTTTTAGTTTATGGACATTTGCCATGTTTTTGGATTTGTGTTTCTGTTTGGTTGTTAATTCTGAGTTCTCTGTTTCCTGTTTTATTTAGAAATGTCACTCCTTGTGTTTCCTGCCTTTGTCCTGTTTTCCGCCTGTGTGATCATCTGTACCTTGTCCTGTTGTGTTTCACCTGTGTTAAATTATCCCTGCCTCCCTTGTGTTAATAAATCTCTGTGTTTCCCTTTGTCTTGGTCAGTTCGTCTTGTTCCCTATCAGTTGTGCTTTTCAGTCTTTCCTTGTTTCCTAGTGTTTCTCTGCATGTTGAGTTTTGGACTTTTTGGGACAATGCTTTGCTCCTGGTAACTTTGCTTTCCCACATATTGAACTTTTTTTCACCTGAACCTGGCTCTTGCATTTGGGTCCTCCTGCTCTACACATCGCAACATCAGTTTGATGAGTATGATCTATTTGATACAGTAACATATGGAAGGTCTGTGAAAGCTAAATGATAAATCACTTTATCCTACCCACATTTGCAGGGAGCCAAATGGTTGGCAAGGCTATTCAACTTACTGCAGAGAAAGCTAAATTAATTTGTTGAACTTTGACCTGAGATGTGCCGCTCTTTTGTGCAAAGCCAATCACTGGCGAGCACAGTTTGAACTGGGAGGACTAAAAATGTATAACTTGTGCTGTTAATTTACAATAACAAGCTGACCTCAGATGCAGACAAGACAAATACAAATATTCACTTGTCGTGATAAACAGATTAACGCTGTTAGAGCAATCTGCACACAGTAGCACCACAGCAAACGTTGGCCTTTTTCTCGCGACACCACAATGGAAATTTCAGAGTGGTACACTAACATATGAGGAATGCACAGTACCAGACCCTTGTTTTTCCTCTGTTATTTGAATACGTCAATAAAAGCATCAAGGTTTCTGATAAAGGAATGCTTGATCAATCCGCAAACATCTGGCAATGCTAAATATTTAATTTGCTGCACAATAATAAATATTACTTTAATATCAATAATTGTCTACATAAATCTATCATATAATTTTATAAATCAAACAATACAATGTAATAGCATTTCATGTGTCCTTTATGCTGCATTAATAGAAAACAGACAAAGAATCTGATTAAAAATCCATTTTCGTGCTGCAGGTGGAATCATTTCCGAAGGAGCTGCTACATCTTTTGAATGAGCTGTGTGACCTCATTGTCCAATTAGTGACCAAGCAAACTGACAGTTAGCTAACAAGCCAGTTGACGACAGCTAACAAGTTCCCAGTTAACAGTGTGTTAGCTGCTAGCTTGCCAGCTATTAGCTTGACACCTAGATAACTGCCATTATGTCATGGTGTTTTTTGAGTGTCATGGTGTTTTTTGAGTCATGTCTGATAGTTGTTACATACATACAAATAAAGAGTACAGAATTTTCAGATATACGGTCTACGGATAAAGTGGTTTTGGCACAAATTATTTTATTCTATATCAAACCAAACTCTCAAGAAATCCAGTGGAGTGCTTTGAAGTTAAGTTTGAAGTTACTCTGACATGTGTCAAACTTCTACGAAGTCAAAAGAAAAAATCTTTACTCCAGTTTTAATTCTCATTTAAAAGGGATATTTAAGAGGGACTGTCAAATGCATATTCCATCATCAGTATAGTATCCGACTGAATTATTGTCATGAAGTTGACTCTCTTTCCTCTTTATCTTTCCTTTCCCTCTCTGCTCAGCTGGGTGCCTGCCTGCCTGCCATTTCTTTTATAAAGTTATCCCCCTGATAACAAACAAAGTCCTGTTTTTTCATCAAAGACAATGCATGTATGTATGACTTATGATCGGGACCACTGGAGAAAAGGAGTGAGACAGGGAGAGAATCCTAAAGGAGAAACACATTGAAAGGAGAGGAAACAGAATACAGAAGCAGTTGTAAGTGATTCAAAAGTGGAACAACGTGCG
This sequence comes from Hippoglossus stenolepis, assembly GCF_022539355.2. Taxonomy (NCBI): domain Eukaryota; kingdom Metazoa; phylum Chordata; class Actinopteri; order Pleuronectiformes; family Pleuronectidae; genus Hippoglossus; species Hippoglossus stenolepis. The sequence continues at coordinate 3,703,918 of NC_061491.1, forward strand.
GCCTAAAACACGGCTTTTTATTATTCATCAAAGCTTGTCTGACTGTTATGGTTCTAGTGCAACTGGCTTCGCAGTGCCTTTTTTTTGGTTACCTATCCCTGAATTCATCACATTTTAAGTGAAGCTATGAAACTAGGAGCATCTTTGTGTAGTTGATTAAAGGGCACTTGAGAGATTGTCCACATCAAGATCAGTTTACTCACAACTGGGGGCACTAATCAGCCTGTGAAGACAGTTGTATAATGGCTTCCGCTTGGCTGGCGCTCAAGTCAGAGGCGATAACCCCAGTGATAAGGGGATATCTCAGACTGGGCTTGGAGAGTATAAATCTAAATGGAAGTCTATGTTACAGACTCAGTTTAAAGGACACGGGGATGGATTTTCTAAAAAAGAGAAGCTATCAAGTTGCATAAGAGGATCGGCAGGGCATTGTTTGAGAAATACCACCTTTTCCTTTTTTTAAATGAAAGTATAAAAACTGCACTGCAGTTGTATGCCTCCACTACTTAATGTTTTTTTTCTCCAAATTCTCCATTACCCTGACCTAACCAGTTTATCTTGGACTCCAATTGACAACTAATCAAAAGTTGAATAAATTCCCTCAGGAGGTCTTGAGATATTACATTCAAGAGGCCAAAATGTGTTTTGTGAGGCCACCGTGATCCTGACCTTTGGCTACCAAAATCACATCAGTTAATCCTTGACTGCAAGTGCATGTTTGTGCAAATTAATCAAATTTTGTTCGTATAGCCCATTTTCACAAAACACAATTTGTCTCATAGGGCTTACCAAGGTATGATTATCCCTCGACACGAGTAAGGAAAAACTAACCAAAAAAACTATTCTCAGGGGAAAAAAAGGTAGAAACCTCAGAGAGAGTCAATGTTGGACAGAAGTGCAATCGATGCCGCATAAATGTGAAAGGATACACTCAAGGCGAGATATTGTGTTCACAAGGCAAAAAAATTGCTTTTGTCAGGTCACAGTGACTCTAAACTTTGACAAGCAAAATCTGATCAGTTCGTCTTTAGGTCCAAGTTAATTTTTGTACCAAATTTATAGAAATTCCCTCAAGGCATTCTAGAGATATCGCGTCCAAAAGAATGGGACAGACAGACAGAGAGAAGGACGACCTGAATACATAATACTTCATGTCAATGGCTATAAAAAATCAGTTTCTTCCCATTCCCACATTATTATTGTGCAATTGTTGAAGTACACTTTTATTAGGCTGGGCAATGAATAATGTTTCAGTTTAAAATGTTTCTGCACAATGTGAAAAATGTTTTAGAACCAGTAATTTTGTGATACACCAGCTGTAGCTGTGTGTACTGTGTGCTGCAAGAAGCTCTTAGTTTAATTGTGGTTCAGGAGGTAGAACAGGTCGTCCATTAACCAGAATGTCTGCAGTCTCCCACATTCTGCAGGCCGAAGTGTCCTTGGGCAAGATGCTAAATCCTGAATTACCGCTGACAGCTTAGAAAGTGATCTATTAACTTGTATACGTGAATGGCAAAACTGTCAAACTCTTTGAATGGTCATCAAGTATCCATCAAATCAATAAAGAAGCATTAGGAAAATTGATATAGAATCAGAGTAATAGGACTAATCAATAATGAGCAAAATCTTTTCAATATGTTTATATAAAAAACATAATCAAGCTAACATATTAGAGTAACCCAAACAGCAACAGGTTCATCTAAATGTCAGAGGAAATGCAAAGCACACAGCCTCCCACGTGCATATTGTTTGTCTGAAGCTATTTTGTATCCAGGGTTCAGTTTAGAGGCATCCTTAGAAACACAGTTGACATGTCAGGGAAGATTGCAGGAGTCGTGAAGGCAGAGCCTGAAATAGTTGGATGACTCAGAGAAGAGGGGGATCCATCAGGCAGCCACCCTTATATTTTCATACTGAGTGGCAACAGCTTTGAAAAACACTAACACCCGTGCACCAAGACGATGTGTGTGTGTGGCAAGAATACGTGTTACTGCAATTCTGCAAAAATCCCACTCGACTCTTTGATTGGGCTATGACCTTTTTGAAAGCTTTTCAAATAATAAAATGGCTTTCTTATTCAAACATGCAAAATAAGATTTGTGGAACTGAGATCTATCTTTCTGTCAATAGCATTGCATCCTGACAGTGTTCTACACACGCTCCAAAAACAAATGGCGTGTCAAATTTGTTGGTGTATGTGCGGCCTTTTGCCAAATATTGATTCGTTGACTTTGAGAGCAAGTCACAGTGCAGTGAGCTACGGCCCTGTATTGAGAGACACTGCTTTTACATGTCAGTGTGGAGTGAGGAACACTGATTAAACCTGCCACCCACAGCCTCCGGGATTCAACACACACACACACACACACACGCACACACGTTGTTACAAGGTGTTGATGGCCCAATAACAGCAGTTGAGGGTAGTTGAGTGAAAGGAGTGTTTTGTTTCGTGTGTAATTGGCTATCAATATGTTGCACAATCAGAAATCATGAGGAGTTGTTTGTGTGTGTCAAGAGTCAATGTTTCAAACTGCTGAATCATCAAGAATAAAGCAATGAAAGGGTCTAGAGTGAGTCACTATGTGTTTGGTGATAACAGTAGAAGTGACAGGAAATTTGCCACCGAGCATGAGCTAATTTCACCTGCTTTTGATGCTAAACTAATAAATAATTAATCAATTATGAGTTGATGATGTATGACTAAGTTATTTCTGTATTATGCCACAGTTTATTATTAAATGACATTGACAGGCATTCTGTACTTTGTTCTTCTAACATTGTTAAGTCATTGACGGACAGGCAGTTATTATATGTTCTTCATCCTGACTCTTGTGGTCACATGTAAAGCCAGATGTGGCAAGTTACCTGCAGATTCGGTGCTTCATTTGGACATGTCTACTGCACAGAAACTGTCGTGTTACAGTTTACAGTCGTTTGCTTAATAATTTTAACACCTTAAGTTTTGGGGAGATTTTTACATCTAATGTCTGCTCGGTTGTCATGGAAATGGCCCGCCATCGTCAGTTGGTTGAGCAAATGGGAAATCTATCCCATAATGTAGACCAATAATCCGATTTTGGTTCATGATTGTTTGTGTTCCAAGGATGGAGCGATGCGGCAATTTTGTCACTATGCCCTTTTCTCATGGTCAAAAAAACCACCAACACCCACTAACATCTGGCTTTTGTCTGTAATGGGAATGGAAACAATCGGCATTCACTCTCGGGTCAAAGACATCCGATGTGGCTCCGATAAGCAGTGATAGAAACACAACACCCGGGTGAGCCAGCAAATTTCTTCTTCTATATTTTGGCAGTCTAGACACTTACACGGAACATTTTCCGGCAAAGCTTTGTGACGCACTTTGAACTCCCAGGTGTTGGAGCGCAGATAGGCATGAATGTTTGTGTATTCATTCTGACGACCCTCTCAAAGCAGGCCTCTCCCTGCAGAGCCTGATGGGAGGAGCCTGGTCATCAGGGAGATTCATCTCAGTCTGCCTACCCCCATGGCTTCCACAACATTTGGTTTTGGTTGTACTTTTACCTTCCACATTAACATTTCCTGTTCATTTCTTTCAACTTATTTTTAGGTTAAGCTCATGTGTGGCTTTGCCTACTTGTTCCAGCTTTGAGGCAGGTTGTGACATTCATTGTTTTATTCACATCTTGGGACCAATGTCCAACAGCCATTTTCTTCTTTGTATCGTACAAGATACAACAGTGGAAACACCGGGTGAACAAACAGAAAGGCAAAGTCCTGGTGAAGGGAAAATAGTTACTTGCCTTATTTTAGCGGCTCTACCCACATTAAGAAAACCTGTAAATACCTGCAAATGTTGGTGTTAAAGAGCTATATGATAACAAAGCAGAAGGCGTCTGGAACCTACACTCCTTCTAAGATGGAAGCACTGGGACATGATGCTGTATACAGAAACAGAAAACGTCCCACCCTTAGTGAAGTCATTGTTGTGGCAGTATTTCAGCTCAAGAGCATTCCACTAACAGCAGGCCTCCCACACTATTCAGAGCTAAGGTATATCCACAATATCAGCGCACACTACGAGGGAGAACTGGGAGATGGCGAGCTAAGCCAGCAAACTGTTTGAATGACACATGGGAGCTTACGCTGCAGAAGTCCTTTAACAGGCTGTAATGGAAGGGGAGCCAGACAGGCCATATCACAGCATTACTGTTGTGACAGACGACGTTAGAAACATGGACACACTGTGGGCTGCATATTGAATATTTTTGCGAGCTGTTTGTTCAAGTATTCAGCCCAGTTATTTTTCTTTACCCTGAAATGGACCACTTTGCATATATAGTAGTAACTGGCAACTGTATTTGAAAGTGAAAGAGCTTTTTCTCGTTCACTGTTTTATTTTGAGATGTACATTTTGTAATTTTACCCTTATTTGATTCTTTTTATTATTATAGTTGTCCTTGAATGTGTAATTGCATTTGAATCAAATGGTAAATCCTGTATCGTGTATCTAATCAAATCAACAAGTAACTACCAACAGAGACAGATTATGAGCAAGATTAAATTACCATCATAGAAACTTAATAATTCCCGCCGTTGTTTCAAAATAAAAGCCCACCGACACCATGAAGGAATATCAGTCACTGGAAGATTAGTGATTCATTAGATTCATTGACAGTAGCTCATATAACATAAATCAAGCAAAGACGACAAAGTAGAAGGTTCTATCTGCATTTAAGATAAATAAAGGCTCCAGTCACTGATTGAAAATATACATTACACACAGACACCTAGAGTCACGGTTACAAATTGGCCAAATGGTCCATTAAGAACACAGAGACTTTAAGATTCTCTGACGTGATGTGTTTCTTTGCTGTGTAATAGGGGAACTCTGACAGGGACAGTCTTGCACCACACAGGACAGGACAGGACAGCCAGGACACGGTACCTCTCCATCATGGTGGCTGCCTCCTGCTCTCTTTTCCGTCTCTTTTTCTCAGCAATGCCTCGGAATGCCCTGCCGGGATGTCAAAGCATTAAGTGGTTTTGTGGGGATATAAAGTTTTATGCTTTAGCTGCGCCTGACCTGATACCAAAGAATTTTTGTCTGAACCCAAACTGACCCAAGGGGTAAATAACCTTCACAGAACTTACATGGTTTACCTCATAAATCATTTATATTATAGTCCTAATACTCTTGGTTATGAGTTATGTATTTCTTTACACTTGGCCTGGCTTAAATGTCACAAAGCTGAGAGAAATTGACCAGACTTAAGCCCTTTGGGTCGAGTCGGGTTCGGGCATAAATATACAGTTCCAGTCAGGGAGGGATAGGGTCACAGTACAGAGGTTCAAGATGAGAGGTCCATTGGGGTCCAACGGGGTTAGTGTGGAGTTTGGTTAGCTTTGGTAAGTGGTTACAGTAGTTAAAGTTAGCAGCACAGGGGTGTTTTTATCCGCCATTGTGGACATTGTAACGTACTACATACACACACCCACACACACACACACACACTAGGACCACAATGCAAGAAAAGACAATGAGGAGTTACCACAAAACCACCAATTCTCTCTACTCAATGTGAAGTAACTGTACCCTGAAGTCAATTACAAATTGAACATAAAATAGAATTTAACGTATTGCTTGTTTGACAGTTTTGATGTCCATTATTTCTCATTCTGTCAGTGTGTACGTTGGTCAACGTGGGCTTGCCGCTGCCAAAGGGGACAGTAATGGCTCTGACAGGATGTCAGACATAATGAGAATCATCGGTGACAGTGTATGTCTGAAAGGTCATGTCCTGTAGTGTGGCTTTGACTGACAAACAGACAGCTGATGAGCTCCAGGATGACAAACAGCGGGCTGAAGTATGTCCAGTGCTTATTCTCCAAACACTTCCATAGTTCTGCCTGTGCACCGCTATAACAATACTTTAGCTTCATGAACCCTTATCACTTTCTCTATTCCTGAAGAAGTGACTCTCCCTTCATCCTCTCACTCCTTCCACCATCTGCCATCACCAAAAATAATTTTCTGAAAGCTCAGAGGTCACAAGTTGTGACGCGTCTGCTGATATTTCCAAACGTGACAGACGCCATGGAAATGTTGACAAAGAACTCCTGCAAGCTTTTTCTATTGTTAGCCTCTCTGGGTTCTAAATATCCTATGTGGTAAGCACCAGCTCCATTTCAAAGCAGAAATAGTACAGACATCAACATGCACATGGCATGGTTAAAAATAGTCATACCAGCTAGATAAACTATCTTCTGTCAATATCAATGTAATTTACATTACAGCTCTTCATAAAAACAGATTTGATTTTAAAATAATTTTAGCCACACCCTAACCTTAGTTATATTTAGTTATAATTCAAATCCTACTCTGTGTCCGTCTATATGCCAAGTACACACCTCTCTTCTACAACGTATAACACAAAAAGTTGCATAAATGATACATATATGAATCCACATTGTTCCTATTCAACAGCTACATCTGTGTCTATCTTTAGATTCAACAACAATGAAAATGGCTTGAAGCTATGCTATGCTCTGACAAATAGGCTTTTCATGACCATTGCATAAGTGTATGGCTTTAGGCACATGTTGCTTTGTGTTGGTGTTGAACATGAAAGAACACTTTCAGAAAGGTACCTTATTACTGTAGCAATTTAACTTGATGACCTACTTGTGCAACCCACCGATGAAGAATATTCCAGTACAATATGTGAATTCAGAGTTTTGGATTATCATATCTGTAATGTACTGTACATTCCCTGTACTTTTGAATGTGTAGCTCCAAACACCCAGTCCAGAGGACACACTTTCAGGGGGTGAAGGACACAAAAGCCTGAATTGCGCAAAGCCACATGAGGGAAAAGGATTCAAGACATGTTACCTAACTGACGGAGTGAGAAAAGAAGAGCAACGAGGAAGAACAGTGGGGGAGGTTCAAAAAGATACTCACGATATTCTTCAGCCATGGTTTGGAAAGCCGCCACATGGAGAGGAGAGGAATAAGAGCAAACAAAATATAGGTTAGCAGCAGGGCCAGCCAGATACTCCACAGTGTCCACACACATATTTCACACACTGCCTCATGTTCCATCTTTCAGTTTCAGTTGAGGACACTACGGGCAAAAACACTCACCTTGAGATGAGCAGTCCTGTGACTGTATACTCAAAATATCAATGAGCAAGGATAGAAGTCTTATCAGGGCATGCACATCGGTATGGATGGTGAAAAGAAGACAGGGATATAACACAGATGAAGATACAAACGTAACCTTTAAATCTAATCAAATGTCTCATTAGAGTCAATTCATGTCAAGCGCTGCCCATTGATCAGTTCTAAAGTAAGCATGTAATCAGTCAAACTGCAGCAAATCATATTAGAGGTGCAAGACAGTGGTTGGTCAGTAATTTTAATCAAAGGCCCGTGTCAGGACCATATATCAGTCTGACCCTATTAGAGACATGGAGAGATGAAAACAGATGGAAACAGACAAAGGGAGAAGAGATGCTGACGTATGGAGAGAGAGAGAAGGAGGGAGAGGGAGAGAGAAGAGGGAGAGAGAGAGAGAAGAGGGAGCGTGGGAGGGATGATGACAAAAATTGTAGTGGGTGAGCTTCGACTGTCTGAAGGCCATAATTAAAACATCTGGGTGATAGATAATAATTAGTTACAAAGAGTGGAGGGCACGTGTGAGTGTGCTGGTGAAGCATGTGAACTGTTTGGGTCAGCACACATTCTCTACTTAATAAATCTGCTCATTACCAAGATTATTCACAGAAGTATATAGGTGAACATTTCAACGTGAAAAACCCACAGTAAAGCACTAGTCACGGGCATTTTAAACATTGAACCATTTTGTATGTATAAATAAAATTTGTTTCACCAAATTGACTGACCTTACAGAGGAACTTAAAAGGAAAAACTCAGCTGGATTATGTCCAACACTATCTATAACAAGTTGTACTGGCTTCTTGTATCGGTGAAACCAGCAAGTGAGGAATATATGAAAGACATTGCAATTTTGTAGTAGAACATTACATTTGAGATGAACAGTGCAAGTCTTTGAATAACAAGGCTGAACCTCATCCTTCCACAAGGTGATGGTTTATGATACAGTAATGCACAGAGTGGGAGTGAGGGTGGATTTCCATGCCATACTCACGCCTGCATGGTGGTGGTGGCTGTCTGAAAGCTGAACATATTCTCCTTGGGGAACCAGCTATTAGGAGTGTCCTCTGTAAACACAAAACAAAAGGAGTGTGTCGTAGCGAGCAGAGCATTCAAACACAGGCCTTACAATTAGCGGAGGAGGCTAGTGAATGCAGGTTTGCAAGACAGTGTTGAATGGGGTAACCTCCTCCTTGTTTGACTGTTCTGGTGTAGACATTTTGTCAGAGGTGATGAACCACAAAGCTGTTCACATGATAGATGTAGAGTATATCAACAGTTCCCTTCCCCACCCCGTTTCCCATCCCTCTTTCTTTACCCCTGTCATCACTTGGTGGTCTTTCCTCGCTGTACATCCTCTCCAGTTTCTTGCGGTGCTTCTCCCCATCCCGCGGTGAAGTATCCAGGTCAAGGGAACGCTGACTTTGACATGGAGCCCGAATGCAGGCCACGCAGTCTGGGGTGTAGTCGTCCCGCGACCCCCCTCTTCTCATCCCCCAGTCTCGGATGTTGTTGGCATTCCCCGAGCTCTGCAGTGGCTGAGATGATGATGGCGGGCCTCCGTGATGCTGGTTGGCATGGTGATGGTTGCTGCGGTGGTGGCTACTACGATGATGGGTCCCGTGGGCAGCTGAGGCGGAGGGTTGGCTGGTGCAGGATGGGTTGTGGTTGGCAGTGGTAGGAGTCTGGGATAGAGGTTGCTCCCTGGAGCCCTTAAGCACCTCCAGTTCCAGGCTCTCCTCACTGCCACGGCCCCCCAGGGTCATCCCTCCTTCCCTAGTGATTGTGTAAACTCTTGCCGGCTTGACCGTCACACTCCCCTCTGGGCCTCTGGCAACTGGGGGCTCCTCTGCAGAGAGGCTGCGCTCAACAGAGAGTCTACGTTTGGATGGTCCCAAAGGTGCTGGGGCCTGGAGGCTGTGGGCTAGAGGCTGACACTGGGGAGGAGCACTGGGATTTGATTGGCTGGATTGGTTGGGTTTTGCTACAGGGAAACAGCGGCTCTGGTGTGGCAGATTGTTGTTATGCAAGCGGCTAACGTCTGGAGAGTCACAGTCCTGGCCAGGGAAGGTGTCAGATAATAGATGATCTGGATGTAGAAGGAAATAATGAGAAAGCAAAAAAGGTAGACAGATAAATAAGTTTATACAGATATTCCAAATGTGTATCACATAAATACCTCAATCGAAACAAAAAATTAATGTAGAGATTGTTTGTGGATTTCTTGTTAAATTGCCAGTAGTGTGATAAACATTTATGAGCAGCAAAGCTCTCAGGAAGATGAGAAGGACAAATCAGAGAGGTGGATGAGTGATAGAAAAGAGCAACAAGAAAAATGATTTAGAAATGGATAGTCAAGTACAGAACATGAAGGGCTTCAACAGAAACAAAGGCCCTGTCGTCCTGTAGGGTGTTGGAGGATGGATGCTCCCTCTCACAGAGAAGGCAGCTGCAATGCTGCAGGCTTGTAAACAAGTGTTTGCTCATGGGAAGGGTTTTTTTTGCTCTCTGTGCTGTGGATAAACAAGTAAGGGACATACTTGTGAGAGTGATATTGACAAAAACTGAGCAGAAAGCTAACTTTTTCCTGGATTTCAGTGAAATTGAAGATTTACTATTTTGGGTAGGGTTCTGTTTTTAAAGGAGTAAAGCCTTTATTAAACTGAAAGAGGTCTGACGAATTCCATCCATAGGTGGTGATAAATACCTAGGTGGTGTTAGGATTGATGTTGAAGCAGGGACATCTACATTTTGCTAACAAATTACATTTCAAGATTCAAGATTCAAGATTCAAGATTCTTGAATCTTGAATCTTGAACCTCATTTTGAGGATTTGGTTGAATAGAACATCTACATCACAGAATAAACTTCTCTGAATCTCTGATACATTCACAACTGCTTGTAGTTTTTCTTCCAATTGTGAGGATACGATGTATGCCAGGCCTGATTCTTTGGGGTAATATTTTCAACTAAGTCAGAAGAATTGCAAAACCTTTGTTTCCATGTTGTTGTACTGGCTGGCGTAAGACTATACCAGACAGTGCCAGGGTTGGTCGCTAGATTAAGACTTTATTTCCAGTGTGTGTGTTTGTGTCACCTACCTGCTCCGTTGCGGTTCTCTGTGTTGTTATTGGACAGGTATTCTCCGAATGCTCTGGCTGCTCTGTAGAGACACAAGAATGAAGCAGTTCAGCCTCAACCACTATTGTGTAACACAGAAGTGACTCACAAAGAGTCATGGTCTAAATAATTTTTGAGCAAGATGTCTGAGCTTTTTAACTGTGAGGTCTCTTCATGGGTGACTGTCTATATGCTGTATATATATATATATGCTACCAGCCAAGTAGATGGACACGAGTCTGTAAGAAGCTGCTTTATTGTCAGCATCCTGAATCTATACTTTATAACAGTCGTCTCTCTCCAGGGTAACATGGTGTTCTTATACAGTGACGGAAGGACTGGGAAACAGCTTGGGAGCTACAGCTTGTCTCCCCCTGCGCAGCTGATAGCCCCCATAGGGGACTGTGACATTGCGTGTGCCAGCCATAAACCTAGGAAAAAAAAAGGCACATACTCAGGAATGTAATGAAATCTTGCTTATTGGCAGGAACAGCAAAGAACTGGCATGGTGTGAAGCACCTAAGTGACAGACTGTGTCTATGTTCTGATACATAATGTCCTCTCTTACATGTAATTATCCTCAGATATTTCTCTCATCATTGCTGACATCAGCCTTTAGCTGAACATCAGAAACAAAAATGATAAATTTCTCGACTAAAAACACATGTCAAAGCCCTTCTAGAGTGTTCCATGTCACACCTCTGAGAGAGGGAGCAGCTTTCAATGACTGTCATTAGCTCATGCACAGTGGTCCAAGCCCTGTGGTTCTGAAGCATCTAGACCTTAACTCCTCACTCAAAAAACACTTCTCAGCACATAATGGAATCAATCAATGCCATTGTAAGCTTTATACTGCATGATACAAGTGGGATTTCTGGACTTTTACACAGATTTGAACAGAATCAACTCATAAGTATTGTGAACATTTCAACCTTTTAAGAAATGTGTATTCAGAATAAAAAGCTATGGTTACACAGCAAATTTCCCAAAAGTGGTACTGATAAAGTATTATCTTATCTTGGCTTAGTTGATCTTATCTTAGCTGAGCTAATCTTGAAAGGTGCTGGTGCTTTTAGTTTTTCGCAGCGGAAATTTGTTGTCACCACAGTGCTTCTCCGGTCTGAGCGGCAGCTGGTTGGCCTAGTTTTCTAGGCTTTCTTTCCAACACTTTATGAGTGAAATACAAATTTAATGGCACATTAGGCCCTTCCATAAACTGAATGCTGTAAAGAGACATCTTCAAACGATAACAGTACATTACTTAAACTATGTAGGTTTGCTGAAAAACGGGGGTGGGGCACTGAAGCCTTCTCATTACGATGTAATGAAACCCAAAAGCTGTTTTATTCTCGATAGAAAATGAGAAAATTACTTCAGTATCATAATACTGTGGTTAATTTGTTCTCACTCAAAACCTAAGGAGAAATCAAACTTTACTTCAACTTTAATTTAAATAATAATTTCCTGCCACAAACAGATATTTTATTGTTCAGTGTAACAGGAACAAGATAAGTAATATCAGCAGCTTTACCCAACTTAGGTATGAAATAGTTTGTTACACAGTCAGATACACATTTCTCCACCTGAAACACCCACATTTTTACAATGAACATCATAATAGACAGAGGCCACACACACACACACACACACACACACACCTATAGAGAAACAGTAAAGCCTATAATCACTTTCCTCACTACAACTTGGCATTCCTGACATCTGCACGCACAGACAAACTCCCACATCCTTAGAGCACGCATGTGGAATAGCATGCAGAAATAAACACAACACACTCAATATGCTCTCTACATGCACGCAGGGCTAAATCTCAGGGGGGCTGCAGTGAAATGGAATTGCCGTGTTGTTGCTGTAGCCTATATGCCTTCCTGCTACGACACTCTAATTAAATATGAGACGGCACGTGCAGCAGCTCTCCCCGCGAAAAAAACTCCCCTCCCAGCTTGGATGACGGGAGAAGCGGAGGAGGGAGGTCACAAGAAAGAAAATGCAATCATCTCTGATATATCTGCTTGACTCCGTGAACTCATTCCAATAAAAATTCCATATACTATGCTGAGAGGAGGGGATGTCGAAACGTTTTCTCAGTTCACAGAGGACAAATCGTCGCAGTGTCCCAAGCAAATGGACTGGACTTGTATAGGCCGAACCTAAGGAATAAATCTTGTCACTTGCTATTTTACTGCACCACACAGTATTTCCCCTCATTCCCATACTATAAAAGTAGAGTTCGGTGATAAGGTAAATGGCCTACCGCTAAAAACTGAAAAAGCTACAGTCTTAACAGCAATATATTAATATTATATATTAAAAATGTATGGGGAATCTACATAAGTCTCAGCTTAGCAAATGCACTAGACCATTAGATTGTGTTAGACATGTGGAGCCACAGGCTATAAGATTTCTAAGCCTCCTCATACAAAAACATGACTTAATTATTTACCATCTGATCCCATTTATTATGACAGAATACTTCCAATATTTTCCCCCAGTGGAATCAGGTTGACCACATCATTTTACTGGAAACTGACACAGCATAACTGGAACTAATAAATACTGATGATGTCTATCTAAGTGTTTCAGTATGTCATGCCAGTGCGTAATAGCAGGGCCTGGTATCCTACTGATTCAACACTCCTGCCCACCAGTCCCAGTCCCATTCAGGACCATATGGAATTTAATAAAAGGTATTAATGTGAGTTGTAATTACTATGATTACTATGAACGCTAATGTAAAACATAATCTTGTGGCCAACAGGGATTGTGGTTGTATCAAAATTTACCAAATTCCACCAATTTTTTACCGAGTAAAGGGTTTTCAGATTGCTGGCCTTAGTCAGCTTAGTTTCTAAATGTATGATTTTTTTCTACTCTCACTCAGAAACACAGACCACACAACACTTCGATGTTAGTGGGTTTTAACACAATTACAAATCACAGCTGAACTCTGCTGACCACCATCCAGCCGTATGTCATCCAGCTGCTGCTGCTGCTGTGCCAGCATATCTGCTCTGTGCCTCTGGACTGATTTTTTTTTCTCCACTGCATGTTTTTAGCCATGTGACATGTGAGCAGGGAGAAGAAGAAACACTGTGACAAGAGAGAGATGTGTTTATAGGACTAAAATATAAAGTAAGGGTGGAGTGGGAAGTGGGATGAAGGAGGGAGGAATAATAAGCGAAGCAAAGGCTAATAAAATAAGGGGTGGAGGGAGGACGGAGAGGAGACAGATGATCCAGAAACTAGATGATTTTATCCTCTTATGGGTTGGTTATATGCCAGGCTTCTCCTCCTTCCTTCGCTCTATGTGTGAAGGAGTGGGATGGCTCTATATATGAGGCACATATGAGGGGTGTAGGGTATAGATGCCTGGGGAAACATTCACATCTAATGGCTCAGTGGTGAAAGTTACAGAGCTGGAAGAGCAAACAGAAGAGCCTCAGTAAGACAGACACAAGAATAAAGGTGTGCTGTGCTAGTATGAGTGCATGTGCTTTCTCAATGTTTGCTGGAGTGTGTGGCTCAATTACTGCGGGTCACTTTTACAGTTTCGGAAATAAAGCTGCAACCAGCATCACCACAATCCAAGCAAACAGCCCATTCCAAACAAGCAGGTTTAGAACTGGAACTGCACTATTGGTTAGAGAGGTAGAAAGGTTCTGGGTTCAAACATAACAGCTGGCCTGGGGCCCTTATGTGGGGGAAGTCCAAAAGTATGCAGGTTTATTGGATACTCTAAATTGACCATAGGTGTGTGAATGTGAGCATGAATTGTTGTTTGTCTATATTTGTTGGCCCTGCAATACCCCGGCGACCTGTGGGTGTACTCCGCCTCTCACCCACTGTCGGCTCAAGCTCCCTCATGCTGCTGCGGCGTCATCAGGGAGTCCTGACAGTAAAAAGAACTGGATTTGGCTGAATGCCCGAGCTCCACAACAACGCTCACACAATTCAAACCTCAGATGAGTAAACGATTGGTAGATGCTGTTTAGGCAGCAGGAATGTTCATTTGCTAATCTGATGGAAGCTAAACAAGTCTGAATGAGGAGGTGCTTAATGACCACCAATCATATCCACACTTCTTTTTTATTTTGACCTGTTTTAGGCCAGAAAACTTTGTCCCTGGTGGAATCTTTATCAGGCTGAAACGGAAATAAGACCAGCATGACTCAATAATTCAGGTAGTTCGCCAGCTCTTTCAGTGATTAACCCAGAAAAGGACCAGGGGAACAAATACAACTATAAATTGTGCATAATCCTAATCCTTTGCATCAGTTTGGTGAGGAGTACGATGATTTGACTGCGGTACTATGACAGTATATGACAACTGACTGTCATAAGGCTTTTATAGTGACTCTGGAGAAAAATGTCTGGCTCTTAAACTGCTAAATGTTCCTCTATGTTCACTCTCTAAAAGAACAGCTGTTGTGAACTGGGTTTGTCTAAACATTCACCTGCTGCTGCTACAGCTGGAAGCGTCGCCATAAGCAGCTTCTTTCACATTACCTGCAGCCATATGACCCCTTATTAATATACATGTTTTGATTAGTGCAACTTAATATCAACAAGCAATGACAGAGACTATGTGCATAATTCTGTTGGGTATGCAGAGTAATTTTCTGACTGGCGCTTGGGTTGCCATCAGGCTACTAGAGGTGTATATTGTGGCTGAACATAATGCTAATGTCAAGGTCAAAGTGCTTGGCAATGCTTGTTCATTTGCAATTCATATAAATGGTTACCATATCCCTTTGGTTTTAATGTTTAATTATTGAGCATATATTACTTATTACCACAGTTGTATTAAACTGTGCACTGCTGCTTGACTTAGCTAAGTGTAATGTACAGAGATTTATGAAAATCCATTTCAAGGATCAGGGACTTTCACCAACAAGGAGACTTCATCCATCATCCTGCTGCTTTTAAACGCACTACTAAAATGTGCAAGGCAATCTAAATTTGATTTGATGCTTTCTTTGAGTTTCCATCTATTTGTATTACTAAGTATAACTTGTAGAAAAACGAGTATCTATGCACTTGGGTAAGTTGCGGGTTAGTATAGACTTGTTTCATTGAAACAGCACGTGGTGCTAATTCTTAAGCCATTATACTACTGCAGAGGAAGAAGGCACAACCATATGATAAAAGTGCCAATCAGACCTCAAGTGATGGAAAACCATGAATGTATTTACTCGATGGAACGCTTGGTGAGGGAGAGAAGACAATGTCCACTTTTGTATTCGTTCAAAGGACGTTGCAGCCTTCTCATTGGTCCACATGATGTTTTCGTCTGTCGCCATTTTCATCTCTTCAAAAATGTGCATGAAAAAAAGTGGAAAGAAACACACACCAGAAATCAATGACATTAAATCTGTTTCTATCCAGCTATTTTATGGGCTTTTCAAATTGTAAGTGGAAACACAAAAAATACCACACAAAGGTATTTACAACAGATAGAGGTGGAAAAGTTGCTGAATCAATAAAAGGTATAAGTGATTAAGTACAATGGAAACAGATTCAGCAAATCAATTAGGATTATTGAATTGATAAAAGAAACAAACCACCGGACTTTCCATCACATCAATACGTCCATGGTCTCCATTATGTGACGTTTGAATGGCACTCTTTTAATTAATCTTATAATGACACCTAACTGGTGAATTAGCACAACATAAAGCTTATCTCAATGAACCAACGCCTTGTATTTGCATAGCATTCATGGATGGAAAACACCTGACTAAATATCACTGCAAAGGTTTCATCTAAGCCATATATTATGGTAACTGATACAGCAGAAATAAAAGTAATCTTAGAAGTGAGGCAGTGTCATCATAAAGGCTGTGGCTTTATGTTTCACTGTAACATGCTGTAATGTGGGCGCAGCCTCTGCACCGAAACCCCGGCTGATGGAGGAGGTTTGTTAAAGTTTTGACCCTGCTGTGCCCTCCATGTTCCATCCGCTCGCTGGGAGGTGATCAGCAATCCAGACCATAATTAGTCAGATCAATGAGGGAGCTGCCGGCCATCTTACTGTTCACCTACCTGCCACTGTCATCAACAGGGCATCATTATAGCCGAGATAGTTATTTGACATTAAAGCCCAGAAAGATAAAAGAGTGGAGAAGAGAGGGAATCAGGAGAGAAGAGTACAGGAGGATGGGAGAGGACATGGAAAGGATGGGTAGAAGGTCAAAAAAGGGGAATGGGAGAGGGGGAGTATAAGAGTGGAATAAATGGATAGAATGTATAATTGCAGATTCTTTACAAAACAATGAATTATAGTGTTAGAAATATCCAGGTGAAGGGTGCAGGATGTTACATCTCACTCATCTTCAAGCTTCAGATCCTGAGTTGCAAAAACGGAAGGACAGCACTCCTCCCTTATCACAGTTTGACAACTTCAGCAGCCAGAATGGGGAGTTAAGGAGTCTCACATCCTTTTTACATGTTGCCCAACCAGGAAATAACTCAGGTGTACTCATAACACCATATTGTCCCAATTGATCACTTCGCTCCCAAAACACAGGCTCCATTGTGGTTCCTATAGAGTCTGTAAGAGTAGAATGGGCGGTAGAGCCTTCAGCTACCAGGCTCCTCTCCTGTGGAACCAGCTCCCACTCTGGGTTCGGGAGGCAGACACTATTTTTAGCTTTAAGCTTAAAGCTTTTTGATAAAGCCTATAGTTAGGGCTGGATCAGGTGTGTCCTGAACCCTTAGTTATGCTGCCACAGGTCGAGACCACTGGAAGAACTCCCATCATGTACTGAGCACTTCTCCCCTTCTTTCTGTCTCTCTGCTGCCAAATTCATTTATTTATTTTACTACATGTGACTAACTTTGTTTTTCCTTCCCATATTCTCTCTCTCTCTCTCTCTCTCTCTTTGGATGTATTTCTGACTCCGACTCAGGATTCAGACAACAACTATTATTATCGTTATTATTACAATGATTATTATTGTTATTATTATTAGTCCCCCGCTCTCTCTCTCTCTTCTCTCCCCTCTTTTCCACCCACCTCTCCTCTCCTCCCCATTTTTCCCTGCTCACCCCAACCAGATGGCCGCCCACATCGAGTCTGGTTCTGTTGGAGGTTTCTTCCAGTTAATGAAGGAGTTTTTTCACAATGAGCAAGTGTTGCTCATTGTGGGAACTATTGGGTTTCTCTATAATTTTTAAGGTCTTGACCTTCTATGTAAAGTGCCTTGAGATAATGTATATCATGATTTGGCGCTATACAAATACAATTGAATTTAATTGAAAAGCCTGCAAAAGAGCAACTGACGTTTTAACCGCTTTTTAATCCCTTTATTAACATTCAGCTGAGAGTTCATATGCTAACACTGGTTGAAATGCAGGTTTTCATTTTAACTACCTTCATTACTTATCTTGTTAAGCTATATTTCACCCGTTTTTTAAAAATGTTATCTTTTTAACAGACACTTCCAGTGCTTTCATTTCCTACTGTTTGCCTAAGGGTGTATCTGTTGCCAATGTTGTATTAGAATGTTATTTTATTTATAAAATTTACAGCACAGTATTTGTCCATGATTTATGAATTTTGTTCTGGATTGTTGTAGATTTTCTTGATTTGCAGACTTCTTGTTATAACATATTGTAAAGGTGCCAGTATAACTGTATGCATGATGCAGTAATACATTTTTTATCCATTCATTCATAATTGATTGGTTGGTCGAATGCAAAAGGAAGGACAAGGCAAAGCAGCAGGACAGATTACGTGACCTGCTGTAGATTTATACAGCACCAGTTAGGTCCGTGTCTATTGTTATCTCTCTGTCCGGTTGCTGCCTGTCTAGCTGTACACTATAGGAGGGTTGACTAATAAAAGGCTAATGACTTCATTAAGAGACAATTGCGCCGCTATCACTGAAAACAAAGGCCATGAGTCATGTAATTACCCATATTTCTCAAGAGAATGTAAGAAGGTTCATCAATAGGCGCTCGAGCGGAAAAAAACCCACGTTAAGTATCTCATCACATGAGACAAGGAGGAGGCAGGATAATTGCTCATGCAGAAGCAGCTTCTGGGTGAGATGGAGTGACACCCTTATAATGGTTTTTATTGGATATTGGCTCACGCATTATTATTGACTTTTTTCTATTTAATTAGATTGCGCAATACTTGATGCAGTATACAAGGCTACTTATGAAAATACGGCAATTACAGGTCAGGATCCATTAGGCCAAGGGCACAGTGTGGACGGAGCTTCATTGATATTACAGTTCCTTCTGGTCATCAGTGAAGATCAGCAGAGGTCATTCTTCATGACTGTTGACAACACAGACTAAGAGTGACATCAATCTCTGGTATCTTGGGGGTTTTCCCGTAAAAATGCCTCCCTGATATTTCCTTGACAAATGACATGAGATTTGACCATTCGATTGGATTCGATCACAGGAGGGACCTCTCCCTCTCCTCGACCCTTTCCCAGACCTTCAGAATGGGGCTTGTTTGTTAGGATTCACTGGGATTAAACTTTTAGTTTACACTCCCCTGTAAACTAGTGGAATGGCCAGAATCTGTGCACTCCAATGGCCAGGGGCAAGGCAAACCACTGCCCAACTACTCCGCTTGTGCTATAGTAGTAATGCAGTTCAAGTACTTTCCTTGGAAATAATTGGCCAAGATGGTGATGGAGACACTTCACTGTACTATATACACTGTACTAGCCAGTAAATCAGAGACTCACTGTACTGTACACACACCCACTGTAAATACTGTTAGAAATAGTGGTCGTCATGCTCTAGGGCTGTTTTGCTGTGAAACTGGTGCATTGCACAAAGGAATAAGGAGGAACAAAGAGGATTATCTCAGAATTCGTAAGGACAACATCAAAGCATCCTTTGGAAAGTACTGGAAGCATTTGGGCACAAAATGGCCATAGTGGGATGGCTAAATCAAGCTGAAATTAAGCCTTTGGAGGCTTTCCGAGATCCTAACCCACTGAAAATACATAGACTGCTCTAAAAGGGCAAGTTCTTAAAAGACCACGTCCCTTAGATGTGTTTAGACTGGCCTCAACACTGTACAATTACATACAAAATCAATGCAAAAACATGAATAGCTAAGCAAATTTGCTTTTAAATTCTCCACACATTACTGAGAAGTAAAGGAGGACAAACTTATTGTGGCATCCAGTGGGCACCTGCGATTGGACAATACAACTTTTCTGTAGAGACAGAAAGTGTAGATGGCTTAACGAAAAATCTGCAAAGCAGGAGGACTACCAGCTATGTACTGTATCTGTTATTTGATTCCAGGTGTTGATTGTACTTTAGTATGAATCAAGTTAGACAAGCATTGGCTGGCTTCTTTAATTAGTTAGTCAATTTACCAGTTATATGAGGAATGCTGCATCATGGCCTCCATCTCTCCCATTTTTACTTTGCTGTGTTACGATGTGCCGTATAAAGTCATTAAACTTTAGCATAATTAAGGATTATAAGTATGTATCAGCACTGTGGGTTCAAACATCATGTGTCATATTTAGCCTTCAAAGCCTCATGTATAATTTCCCACCAGTGATTCTGACAGGTTTGTTTCAGAGTGGGGACCCAGATGTTTTTTAGCTAATAGCCACAGTGGACCATGACTGCAGCTAATCTGTGCAGCGATGAGGACAGGCTCGCTGCCGGTCCCACCGTCCTGTGGGAAAGAGGCCATGAAATCACATTTTCACCAAAGTGGAAACTATTAAGACCTGAAAACCGTTGTGCTGTGCAACTCATTTCAGAGGTGACTCAAACATTTTTGAAATATTAATGGTGACGTTATCTATCAAGTGGCTAATCAAAACAGATGGCCTGTGTTTGGTGTGCTGTCATATAGAGATCTCTCATAAACAGGACAGGGAGATAGTGTGAGGCAATACTTTGCTTCATGCAAAGTGCAGGAAATTTTCACAAAACATAAAAATGAAACACACAATTGACTGCATGTCAGAGATCCTGTAAGGATTAAGCCCTTTTTACTAAAAACTTTAATTCTAAGCACAATCGTCAGGGTATAAAATAAGAACCTGTGTCAAAACTGTTCCTATTAGCATCACAATGGACCAAGATCTAGTGTTGATTCAGCTTGACTGCTCTACTTTAAGTAACATCATGTTCGCATTTCTCCTTTGTCAGGCTGACACTAAAAATAACCTACAAAATTGGTTATATCTATATAATTTTGTCACACATTGATTTATTATATATGTCAACCTACTTTTTGCCCTTTAGAGTTTTCAAGGCATCAGGGTCTGAACCTCCACACACACTGTTCTGTCTGCAGAATTGATGAGCTTGGTTTGCTTTTCTCTGAAGCTTTATTTTCTGGACAACAAATCTCCACTTCCTCCCACTACCCAGAAATGAAGCCAAAGTATATCGGATAGAGATGCTGCCATCTTGCACATTTGGAGCCAGAGTCTGCACAGGAGCCAAGGCAGTGGCTCTCGAGCAAGCTTGACACAGTTTCATCCGTCAATCATGATGTTTAACACTGTTTATAGCATCAAATAACTAATTAAAATAAGACATAGTGAAAAAACATTTGGGGCTACACTTCCTACACTGACAGAAACTGCTGAGATTTACTTTTAGACTTTGTCCCATCCACTAACATGGGGGATGAGGGACTTATGCCCTATGCATGCCAGGTGGCGATTGAGATGCTTTGGCTTCAGGTTTGAGGAGTAGACCATGTTTATATACAGTCTATGGTACAAATACAACACAATGACTGGTTGGGGGAGCAGTGTGTATACACCCCTGGTCCAGGCCTTCCTTAAGGTCAGGGTGGGCCCCCAGTAACAGCATGTTAAGGTTCAAATATTATAAAACAATATTGTACTACAATGCAAAAAAGTTTAGCTTAGGGTGATGATGTGTGAACCATTAACGCCATTATGATTATACTTTGGCATAGGTAACATCTGAACATTACCTCAATTAATTACAGATTTACTCTGCATCCACAAAGCACGTTAGGTGACCTTAATCTAACATTCAACCCACTAACATTCATAAATATAGAACTGTAGTTACAGGTAAGAGCTTAGTGCATTCATCCAAAATGCCCCAGCCATACACACACAATGAGTGGCTCGGTAAAGAGTTTAAAAAGTGGAGCGATTTAATTCTTGTTTTTTCTTCATCAACATCAGCAAGTGCAGGCAAAGATGAGCCTGCACCTGGGCCCCCCGGTCCCGGGGTCCTAGAATCCCATCTGCCTCCCCTGCCCCGTGGATTTTGTCACTTGTGGAACTTTGTGTGGTTATGTTGGCACTTACAATAATACCTGAGAACCCAACCAGTGTAACCTGTGTCAACCTACACTTCTATGACCCATTGCTAAGGTACAGATCTTTGAAAGTATTAACTCTCCCAGGGTCAGATGTATGAGGCACAGGGTCAAAAGCAGAGTGAACAGGAAAACAGGATCCTATTAATCACACTTCCAGTATAATCCCTGAATGGCATTACTATCACACTCACCCAAAAACAAAGACATGGTATTAGATTTGTTTGGTGGAGGTGAAGCAGCTTCGCGTTGGCTCACTCGCTGTACAACAGATGAACTCAGATCTCCTAGCAGGATGGAGAAACATTACTAATCCCGGCTCAGCTCAGACGGAGCGGCTGGGATTTAGGGGAAGCGCTTATTCTTCACCGAAAGCCATTATACTCCTTGTCAACTAGAGTGTGGCTTGTGATTACTGATAAGAGAGGGAAGTACATACAAGCCTTGGCTGCAGTCCACATGCCACGTCTGGGATGCTGGCTGCGATGGGAGTGATTTATGGGGAGTTGAGGTGTGAAAAAAGCAAGCGAGGCGGAGAGAGGGAGGCGATAAACACGCAAACAGCACGAGGAAGACGGAGACAAATAGAGTTGGCGAATGTGTGCATAAGTCAGCGTGGTGCCGAGTGTGTAAGTGAGATGGAAAGGTCACGCGCTGTGTGTTTTAAGCATATGTGCCTTTATTACACTGCACAGTAGCCGAGTGATCATGTAGAGCTGGAGAGTGCTTCATTTGTCTGCCACCTGGCCTCTGAGGGTCGGTTAGGTGGGCGACATCGAGGGCATCTCCTACCGCGAAACATTCGTCATCCTCGCAGCCTTAGGAGCCGAGTAATACACTGATCTGACAGCCATGACACAAAGACCTTTCATGACATGACGCACACATTCAAAGTTAAATGTCATTATAATTAGTCATGAGTCCAAGACAGTCTATCTGGAAGTCGGTGACCATCTCATTAAAGCAAAGGGAATACACACTGTGTATAATCCATGTGCCGTATGTGACTATTCCAATATGTTATTGGTGTGGAGTATCAATCCGTATTTTCTTTCTCATTTTCTTCAATGTTTTCTATGTTTTGCTGTAAAGAACATTGAGTCTACCTCTGTCAGAAATGTGCTGTACAAATAAAGATTGATTGATATGCAGCATTCAGCTTTGCAATAAAAGGTGAAACAGGTAAAGAAAAGAAAATAAATTCTTGATTTCATAATTGTAAAGCAATGACTCTAAAACTAAAGTGTTAAGAAAAAAACTTTGATATTAAAATAAGTATATGTATTAAGGTCAAAGTCATATAATTCTAGTTTTGCCTTCATTTACATTCAGTGTAAATAATGCACAAATATTATTGACTCAAATTTCATCAGAGGTACTTATATATGCCTACAAGACAGATGGTTTCCCTATGATGCACATACTATTAAAAAAGGGCAGCCAATTAAAAGGCTTCAGGTTCGAAACTGCTAGAAATGTTTTTACTGCAAAAAGAGGGGCTGCAACGTGAGAGAGGTTTTTCTACATTCAGGTGAAACTCATATATATTATTCATGTTTAGTAAAAATGAGCAGACATTAATAGGAAGAATTTTGGCAAAAAAAAGAAAGAAAAGAAGCTAGAAGCTAGAAGCCAAAGTGAAACTTTAAATGGAGCAGAGTAACCTGCGCTCCCCCTGGAAAACCAGCCAAACTCACAGAGGAGTCACGACCCCATGAGAATTCATTATTTTACTGTGCACTGTCAGTTCACTTTAAAGTTCACCTTAATATGTGCATATACATTTACAGCCAGTAGTAATTAGTGTAGAATCCTCCATCAGAGAATGGGTATTAGTTAAAAGGCAGCCGGCTCTTCTCCTCCTCCTCCCGGCTTCAGAGCTCCACAGACCCCGGGCACACTCACCTAACTTTTGCGGCCACGGAAGATATCGCATCACTCCTCAGATTCTTCCTTTTGGACACCGCAGTTCCCATGCTGAAGTGGACACGACCCCGGGGAGAACACGCACACCATTCCACAGACTGGTCGACGACGTGGAAACGAAGCAAACGAGAGAAAAATCACCAAATGGTCAAAAATAAAAAATCATCAGTGTCCGACAAGTCACGTCTGTGATTATTTCATGTTTGTCAGCATCATGTCTGCCGGTTAAAGAGAGAAAAGACGGAGGAGCTGAGCGGAGAGCGCTGCAGCTCCGCTGGAGGATGGAGGGAGAGTGGATGAGGCGCGCTGCGCTCTGCGCGCCTCATCCAGCGGAGGCTTCCAGAAGGAAACAGACCATAAAAGGAAGAGCGGGGAACAGATCAGACCTGTTCCACTGCACACATTTCTACACGTCACTAATCAAAACACGCTGAATAACGTTAATAATGGCACTGATCATTTCACCTGAAGTTAAATAATATAAATTGATCCAGAGCCTCCCCAATTTTGAATCATAAATATCAAACATGTTAGAAATTGGCTCCGAGAGAAACCCACAAGAGCCAATGGAAGCGAGCTGAAAGGGAAGCGTCACCAACCGGATGTTGTTTACTTGTAGCTACAACTAAAAACAACAATACATTTCCAACTCACCTCCAGCTTGCTCAGCCATGTCCACATCTTTGTTTCTTTTTGTTATTAACTGAATAACAAGACACAGGCGCGTGCTGCCAGCTGACTGTATCCTCCTTCATGTTGATGATTTTTTTCTGAAGTTATATTTAATCATGCAAATTTCCCACACACCAGTTCAGAAGGTGACGTTAATGCACCCTAACCCAGCCGCCATTAAGAACAGAAGAAGAAGACGAATCATGCAAGTTTCTGTGAGATCCCGAGTCTTTGGACTCACCACTGTGAAATCGTTACCCACAAACTGCAGGTGTGTGGTTTCACGTTTTGGCCAAATCGTATATTTTGTTCTGACGATTACAATATTGAAAATCAGTAGAATCAGTCATTATGTCTGTGGTCTACCACATGTTTTAAAATCTGTTAAGAGTTAAAAATCCTCTAGTGTGCAAGAGGCCTTGGACATTTTATCAAGACCATGAATGTCAACCTTCTGCTAGCACCAGTAGGAGTCAAATCACTTCCATCATCATGACTCGATGTCCATCCACCCCATTTTGACTGACTTTGCCTAGAGTACAGTTCTTAATTTGGTGAAATCACATAAGTCACAGCATAGCTCCACCTAACAGCAACCTGACCAGAGATTGAATCATCCAGGGTAACTGAGAATAGTTAGGTGGGTGGGCACAGCTTTTATTTGCAAGCTACTCAGTGTCCTTTAGATTAGGAATAGGGAAGTAAATCGTTCTGAATAGTTAAGGACTAGAAGTATAAAGTAGCTAGTACATCACAAATGTAACTTGAGTGCATGTACTTTTCCGTCACTATTGCAAGGTTACATTGAAATAGTTATTTCAAATATTAATTTGAATAAGTTTTCTCTACTTCTGGAACATGAACATTCTGGTTTGGTCTCTTTTTATATCTGGTGGCCTCTGGTGGCAGCACTAAGTGTCTGAGAAGCCTCTCATGCTCAGGTTGGCATGTGTGACAGAAGTATTTCACCGTCTTTGAGTTAAGATGCTTTGTACTGACTGAGATGTCAGTGTTCCATTAAGTAGAAATCCCCAGTGTAACACATTACAAGGGTATATTATAGCCTTAGAAACTGAAACTTTTCAGTAGAAAATCACCAGAGAATCACATTTATTTAATATGCCAATACCTTAACTATTATTCTGTACTTTAATAACTGGGCAGGTGCGATTGGGTTTTTAAATCGTTTAAGAATAATCCAGCTGTTTGGATCCTCTGAATAAAGGAATACGAGATGCCCAGGGACCACACCGCAGATTAACAAATGTAGAGCACAGTAAACACAATGAAGATCGTATTTCATATCCAGTCCCATCAAGCATCTATTGACCTGAGAATCATGCAGAATATTTTTTTGCTCTTCAGGGAAACAAAATCAATATAGAATCAATATTCAATTCCAGGAAAAAGCAACAATTCTTTGAGCCACAATATAACCAAAACACTGTTGTGATTATGAAACATATGTAATCAACATAGTACAGGCTACCAATCCAAGATTTAGTGTGTGAATCGTTATCTTAAATACAAAGAGAAAGCCCATAATGTCACAGCTGGGCACAGAAGACCTGGCAGTGTAAAAAAAAAGAATACCTTTAATGAGATTCTCCTGCTGGAACATATTCCAGTTCTGCAAATAACAACAGGGTCAGGCCCGTTGGTACAACATAAGGCGCAGAGGTCTGAAAAAAATATCAAATGAAGACAGATAACAGAGCAGGAATGACATCTGAACATCAGGGTCGGGAAGGACAGGATCACAACTGAGGAAAATGAATTACCACGTTCACAGTCACAGAGAAATCCATCAGAAACTGCTGAAAACCTCTGCTGGTTATAACAGCAGCAAGCTATGAGTGAGTGTATGATAAGAATAGAACAAGGGAGAGCACGAATACTGTCTGTCATCACAGCTATAGAAATAAGATCAGTCACTCAGGAACAGACTTTATACCTGTTCGTTATCACAGACATACAGAGGATGGGAGTTCAGGCAAAGGATTTACAATACACACTGTGTTATCACTGTTTAGACTTAAAGGTAGGGTTGGTAATCCTGGAAAAGCTGTAGAGCTTTGAAAAAAAAAACGATAGGTCCCACCCCCTCCCATCGGCCCTCTTATCGCAGCTACACCCTTATGAACATGTTATGCCTGACAACTTCTAAGCTAACTTTTCCGACTCGCTCACTTCTGGCTAACGTCTCTGCTTCAGTGGTGTATGTCTCTCCGGCTTGAAAAGTCTCCGGTCGTGTGCAGTGAGAGCACGGGGGGGTGCAGGCAGGCATGTTGGTGTTTTCATTAATATTACAGTTGAGAGCCAGTAACCCCTTTTTTGTTTATTTTTTTTAAACAACGTTATTCAACAACTTACTAACCCTACCTTAAATAGTACACCTGTAGTTGATGGTGAACATTTAATTAATTTAACTCACCTTTTCATCTTCAAATATTATTAAAGTAGGATTCACACAAACTCTAGCACACATATAGCAACTCCTCCAAAGTAAGTGACAAAAGAGATCATTTATCATTGCTTTCCAAATGGAGCAATGCAAGTGACCCAATGTCTGTCACTTTGGAGCCTATATGGCTTGGCTATGCGGCTGTGCAAACATTTGTTTTTCTTGATGTCTTGGGTGATATCTCAGTGATGAAACCATACCACACCACAGCCTCTCTCCTGCAGGGCAGCTGGCAGCGTTGTCAGCCAGTGTTAACTCCACGTTAACTCAGCAGAACACCGGTTTCCACTTTTGGAAACACTGAAGCTTAGAGTATCAGAACGGACCGGGTATCCTGAGAGCAACAGAGTCACACTTATTAAAGCTTTAATAGCGAAATAATTATTTTTAAAGATGGTTAAAGTCCAACACCAATATTTTGCTGAGCATTCTAAACAACACAGGAGTCATTTTCTTATCAGATTGAATCCATTCAGCTCAGTAATGTTTGAAAAGTCTCACAGAGCTGTGTGATGATATTGTTTTATTACATACACCCAATGAACAATTCTTATGTCAATGGATGGACCATCATCTTAGAATGCGATATCTAGTTCTCCTTGACACATCCATGCTACAGGCAATTCACTCATCTCTCGTAAAAAAAATAAGCAGGGTGCTTCGCCATATTCAAAGTCATCATCGTCACACCCCTCTTTACTTTCCATCCAAATCGCACAACAAAATACCTGTGGTTATTGATCACTAAATATAAATAGGATATGCTGCTTTAGGCATTGCATAAAATAATTACTTCCATTATTCTCAGAAAGAAGTGCGACCATCATGTGTGGTTGATGGTCATATTAGCATGTTTAAGAAAGACACCACTGCAGTAATGCTAACATGCTCACATTTTATTCATGTAAAGGCTTTGGACCGTCCTCACAGGTTTCGTCTACAAAAGTAACTGGCGTGTTTAAATCACTAAAGTGCAGTAGTGCTGTAAATTGGAGCTTTCTCCTCGGATTTCCAGTTTCATCTGAAGAGGATAGACAGCCGCAAACATGTCTTATTCACTGATGCTGCAACCAAGATAATGAACAAGTCAGATTCAGATCCCCCAATCGTAAAGTCATCTGGGGAGAGATGTCCTGCACCTCTATAAATAATGCTTTTAGTAGCTTGACTTCAAAGTGGAATTTAGCAAAGCAGCCGAGCTGACCTCTCTGAACCAGGGTCATATCGACTCCTCGCTTCACTGATATGCATATGAGAGACCACAACCCTCAAATCCACATCCATCACTTCACCCTTCCCTCACTCTATCTCTCCTGCCATCCTCTCTCGTTATCTTGGCTAAATCCTCCTCTTTGCTCTTCTCTTGCTCCGCCTCTCCTCCTCCTCCTCCTCCTCCTGCAGCACGTGAGACCAGTCAGGCAGAGGTTAGCAGAGCACGTTAACAAAGTGACTGTATGAATTTTTAAGCAGCCATCTGTTTTTTTTTTGCTGCTAGTGTGTGGCTCCCACGCCCATCCAAAGAGACAGTTCTTTAATCATGGACAGAATCCACTCTGCTGCTGCAGGAGTGATGTGTCTCAGGCAGAGGAAACATCAGCAGAGACAGTGAAGGATATCTTCACATATATATTGCAGTTGAGGCTGAAATCATCTGCAGCAACGGTGGCATTGCACGCAGCATGTTTTGTTTTAATCTTTAATCTGAGACATGTGACCAAAACATGTCTAATGTATGCAGCAAGAATAGATAAGGAAACAGTATTGCTTATCAAAGTGAGATGCAATTTGTGTCTGAGAGGATGCAAATGTGAGTGGCACTTACATGCATTTTTCACAGGTTTATAAATGGCAGCATAATACTGCTGATCAGCTACTACTGATATAGTCCATACCACCCACGGGTATGTAGAGTAATGAGGAGAGGGAGGTGAAGCTGACAGACTCACACAGAATATGCCTTATGTACAGCAGCGCTGATATTCAGGGAGGGAGAGGAGAGAAAACAGTGCCAGAAGCACTTAATTGCCTGAGGTTGAACCCCCAGGCTTAATATATTCAATCTCAATTGGCCATCCATGGTGCAAACTTCAACTATATATGACCTAAAGTATCTGATTGGAACAGGTTGTTAGGGGCAGTAAACACCCTGGAGGCTGTCCAGCTTGGGAGGCTCAAAAATGCACCTTTCCAGGCAATGTAGCCTGAGGCCAACTGCCTTCATCCCTTCCAGTAAAATCGTACAAATAGCGTTGATCAGTCCTTCAGTGCATTCGATATTTTTCAATGTACAGCAAAGTTCTATTAATATTCACTGCCTAGTGA
This sequence comes from Hippoglossus stenolepis, assembly GCF_022539355.2. Classification (NCBI taxonomy): domain Eukaryota; kingdom Metazoa; phylum Chordata; class Actinopteri; order Pleuronectiformes; family Pleuronectidae; genus Hippoglossus; species Hippoglossus stenolepis. Next base: position 3,732,907 of record NC_061491.1, read on the forward strand.
GCTTGTTGACTCCAAGAAGATTGTGTCTCAAAATAATATGATGATTTTCATAATGTCGATCCAAGGATGCTTTTTACAGAAAGAAAATAGCACCTTGGAGATCAGCCATTTTCAAGATGGAAGAAATCAGAAATGTATAAGAGCAGCACAAAGTGGTCACAGTGTAACATTGTGTTATGGGCTCCAATTAGCCATGGGTAGATTGTGAAATTCCATCCATTAGTCCCATCTGATCATGTGGATTCAATACAGATACAGAAAAGACAAAGCAAAGAGACTTAAAGGGATAGTTCACCCCAAAATTCAAATTCACTCATTCACGTTCGCACACAAGCTCTCGCCCAAGGGCACTCACAGGGTGCACTAGACGAAAAGCCGAATTTTCGTCACTGCAAACACCTGCAAACTCGCCTAATTCCTGGCAGTTAGTGCCCGTTTACAGGAGGCGAATTCCGCGTTCGCCCGTGACACAAACGGGCAGAAACATACCCCCACTTTCGCAGTGGTGGGGGCTGGGGAAGGGGGCGTGCCGCCGTGGAGTCGCGGAGCGAAGGTGTGATCTAATTAGCATATGAATCGCAGCGAAATCGCTTGTTAGAACTTATCTCACTTCACCATTGGATGAAACCACAGACCTTTGAAACTAAAAGTCACTTGTGATTGGCTGGTAGATCTGTTGCTATTGGTCACCCTGGGTCATTATAATACACACGTGGGTAAACCCCTCCCACACAATATTAATAATAATAATAATAATAATAATGAATATATAGTTATTATTACTAATAATTTATATATTAATATATATTATATATTTATTATTAATTAATATATATTATTAATTATTAGTAAGCCTTTACCAAAAGCACTGCAGTTACTGAAGACTATACATTCATCATGTGATGCTTGATGTTATATGTTGAACATATTGTAGAGGGAAAAAAACATTAACAAGGTATATGTTGAGTCAAAGCTTTATTTACATACAGCACAAATAATGTAAAAACACAACTGGCCTAGCCAGTGAAAAACTAATCAGGTGAAGCTTGAAATGTCTCTTTGCCGCCTCTGGGTCAGAAGTTCTTTGTGGGACTCTGTCCGAATCTGCTCCAGTGTGTAGACGTCTGTGGTGTGTAGCTGTGAGATTCATTGTAGCTTCAAATCTTATTTGAAGTGTGGCACACAGGTCGGTGAGCTCCTGGCTGTGGAAGGATGGATCCATGTCATCTGTCCCGCTTCAATCAGCTGTAAACACAATCAGTACAATTAGCACAGTTCAATGACAACATACACCTACACATGTAACTGAAAAATGATCTAATGAATCTTATCTTACCCTCTTTCTTCTCTGTCGACTCCTGAACTTCTCAATGCTGCTGCAAGAGCTGCAAGGTCCGGTTGGATGTACAGGAAGTTCCTTCATACTGGCTCATAGTACGTCTTAGTACGTCATAGTACAGGCAGCTGGAAAACAACATGAGTAACATAAGTATATTATTAATAAACGGAAATAGCCTCCCTACATCACCGTTGGAAGATCCACAGTAAAAAAACACATTTACTAAACAGTTACTTAGAGACAATGGCGTCATTTTCTGCACTGCAAATCCGGACTTGCAGCGAGAGTCTCGGCCAAATGTGTAGTGGTTATGACCGAGCACACAGTGAAAGCGCCTCTGAAGTCCTCCTGGACTCTGGCTCCCCAGAGCGTTACGGCCCTGAGCCACGACACAGGCGATCCAGAGCTCGCTCCTCACGGCCATAATCAACACAGTTAACCCCTGTACTGACAGTCAGTATTAAGTTTCTTGCAGTTAATAGGAAACCTGTTTTGTTAGCAACAGCAGCAAACTCCAAAACCTAAATTCTGATTGAACTTATATACCACTGCCAACTTTGTAAATATGTTTGGATCGACTACTTTTCATTTCATAATAATGAAGTCCATACCACACATGTTAGGACATTAGCATATTCTTACAGGAACAATGATACAGTCATTTGGATTTTGAGACTTTGAAAAATTATGACAACCTTCCGCAGAAAAAGCTGCTGAAGATTAAAATTGTTAAGTCTAACGGATCAGACTGAGTACTACATTGAGTAGGATTCCATGAGTGAACAAAACTCTTGGACATTCCAAAAATGACCTTATCATTGTACGTGCAACTCTCTCTGCATCTTATCTTACAATTTACAATGTCTTATTTTTTCCTTTTTCTCCCTAACCTAGTGAAGAGCACAGGTTATTCATATTGTACTGTCATTGTAATCTGAATTATTTGTCTAATTTGAATCTTGCTTAGCCAAACTAGATAGTATACACAAATGCCCAGATGTTACAATCCAAATGAACTGACAATTGACTTTTCCAGCTTTGGGCTAAACATGTTCAAGTTCGCCCTCAGGAACCCACGTCAGGTGCGATCCTGAGAACGAAGGGGGGATGTTGGGCCATGGTTCTTTGTGAAACCACACTTCGGCCTACATGTTCAGTCAAGAGCCTGAAGCCGCATGTTCCACCAAGACTCAGTCTCCCAGGGGCCATCAAAAACCAGAGCAAGGAACTCAGTCTCCCAGGGGGCATCAGAGGTGTGAAAACCCCCCCAGGGACACAGGTTTCAACTCCCATTGGTCACTCTGGACCCCATGACCTGTGAGGTCACCGGGCCAATATAAAGCCAGGTTTATCCAACTCTTCTTCCTTTTTCTACACTCCCTCTACGGAGAATAGGCTGTCGAGCCTGTTCCTACATTCCTTCTACCCAGGAGGGAAGGCTGTCGAGCCTCGTCTCCAGCTCACATCTTCTCTTCCCATCCAACTCTTCGAGAGGAGCACAAAGGTGCAGCTTCCAGCTCATCTCACCAAGGAAACCTCCTCGCCCTCCAAGCTCTACCAACGTCCTAGCAGCGACGCGATGTCCTGCAGGAAAACTTCCGCCAGCAACTGAGCTACACAACTCAACAGGAACCAGCAAGATGACACAAAACTGCGAACTGCACAGCAACTTCCTTTTTCCCCTTTCTACATTGCATACATCTAGTAACTTTCGCTAATTTGGCACACACACAGACACACGCATTACTCTTCACCTCATTATCTCTACAGGTCGTAAACATTCCAATAGGTGGGGGAAGGGTGTTATCTCTTTGGCCAGCGACCATCTTGAAAGCACGCTGACTCACACAGACACACACACGTATACACACATACCTATCTTTGTTTAGCAATTAGACCGTTAGTAATTTGTGTTTTTATACTTTATTATATTCATAATAAATGTTTTTCTTTCACAAATGTTTTTTCATTAATGTTGCATAAGTGAATTTCGCCAACCTCTACACTGTCAAGAACCCCATATCCTTCAACTTAGCTAACTATCTCTATGGTAATTTTGGTTATAGTTATTAATTTAATTGTTAATCAGAGTTCCAAATTTGTAGTTAGAACCTTTATGAGACTTAATCAATAAATTGGCTATCTTTTCCCTTCCTTTGAAGGGTGGTGCCCCGAGGTAACTTTAATCAATTAAAGTTATTATTTAATATTAATAATAAAATATTAATATTTAATATTTTATTTTGATAACCAAATTTATTGAATGCCGAAAGGCACACCATTTTATGGTATCACGTTTGATGCATTATGGCACAACATTAATTTGTAAATGAAGACGTCCTGATCAGGTCAGGGAGGGATACGAGTCACTTACTCATTTGAGAAAAACTGAAATCATATTGGTCATGTGCACCAGCGTTATTGCAGTGATGGGTCACAACTTGAAAAGTTTGAGAACCACTGGTCTTTATGACACTGTATGCAGATATATGCATTTGACCACTAAGAATGATCCAGGATATCCATGTAACCACTTAAAGGGATAGTTTGGATGATCTGAAGTGGTGTTGTATGAGCTATCCGAAGTTAGTTTACTACCAAAATAAATTATATAAAGTATATACTTAATTTGTCATCATTTTATTTTCATTCTTTGTCACCATCAACCATTTCACTTCTGTATTACTACACATAAACACAATGCAGATCAGCTTTTGGAGTCATAAATACAGAATTCTTTTGGATATGATGGATAAAATAAAAATAGCAACCATGTAGTTCAATGTGAAGACAAGAGGGAACTTTTATGAACCACAGTAGACAGAAGAAGAACTTTGCAGATGGAGGCTGACCAGGCGAAGAGAGAAAGAAGTGGAAACTGGAGGCTGAACTGGTGCACAAAGAAAGAGGCCAAGCTCCCTGAGAGTTCAGATGTGTGAACTGTAAGCCCAAGCACACGGAGCCAGAGAATTACAACTGCAACCAACTTCAGGATATCTCTGAATCAGAGGATGCCAGTGCCTTACATTCCAGACTACATCACCAACCTTAGCTGAACTCTTATACAAAGATGCATGTTATGTGTTGCAAAGCAGGACCCAAATGCAGGCACAGAAACCAAGGCTGGTGAAGGTGAATTTAATAAAGAAACAAGAAAGAATAGACCAACGCCTGGGCCACACTGGCTGTATGTGCAGTGCCTGACCACTGACCTGCTGCCTCTCACAAGCCTCTGTTGTTCTTTTACTTTGAAACGAGCACAGGAAGTTTTGCAAATATGTATGTTGTTACATATCCGACAGACAGACATTGAAACTGAGATAAAAGATCATTTTCACTGTCTATTTTGCTGTGAAGCGCAGGCAGTCCGCAGAGAAAATAGGCGAGACTCTGACTCACTAGCTCAGGTGCCTGAGACACGCTGCTCACACAGGCAGTGTTGCTGTTCTGACCTGTTCACATGGGAGCCTAAATGAATAGCAAAATATTCGGTGACGCACACGCACCACTCACGCAGCCGGTTTGGCCCGGGTGTTAAAGAAAATTACAATTTAGAGGTAACCTTTACAACAGGATATGGATGAAGATATTACTTTGAGAAAAGTTGTTGTTGTTATTCTAGCATTTCAAAAAGAGACTATAGCCGTTTTCAGAAATGCCCTGCAGAGGAAGTTGGGATAATTGTGTCCAGACTTTCTCTGAAGGTTTCTCTTTCACACATGAAAGCAGCTTACAGTTAGCGAGTGGAGTTCTTCCTTTCTCAAGCTCAAGCTTCCTCCCACATTCTAAAGACAGATTAGTGAATGTTTGTTTTTATGTGTCTGCGCTGCAATAGGCTGGAGACCTGTTCTGGTTTTACCACCTCTCACCTAATCACAGGAAGTATTGGCTCCAGCCCTCCCTCTGGTGGGTATATTGAATGGATGGATGGAGGGAGTTGTTAAACTGATGAACAATAAAACATCCCATTGCTCTTTGCAGTACGAAGGAGTTTTACAGCCTCACTTGCTTATGGTGGCCAATCTTAGCACACGTCTTTGGTGTATAGATAACTTTAAAATTAACTTTACCGAGGCACTGAAGCTGATTTAAAGACTTTACCTGTGGCTTTGTGAGTCTACATGTTAGCATATTATTGTAATGACTAGTGCAGTGGTTGTTCTAAACCGGCCAGTTTGGAATGGACTCTTTTTTTCTGGAGCAACTTCAGAATTATTCCTCTTCATTCGTGAGTCCTCCTCAAACAGTTTTACAATACTGTCACTTTTTATTGTTGTGTGTTGGGATGTTGTTAACGATTTTGACCCAGGGTTTGACCCAGTCATCGACCACTGCTGTAGTTTGTCCAAGGACGTAGAAGAAGGCATGTTCAACCCAGACTGAAGGCATCCTGCCCCGTGCCCACACAGCTACAGAGGGCTGGTTGCTTTTTATCACATTTTTTTAAATCTTGAAAATCTCACATTTTCAAATTGCACCAATTTCAAGACTGCACTTCCTTGGACTTCCTCATTAACAATACACATACCAAGTGTGAAGATGGGCTCTGGAGGGGCTCTCGAAGCATATGCATTCCACAGACAGGCAGACGAAAAGACATCTGTGGAATTGGTAGGTAGGTGAGGCAGTGGAATCAGCTTTCAACACCAGCAGTGTTACAATCTTTCCAGAGCCTGGTGCAATGTCACCTTGATGTCACCTTCAGACCATTTTCAAGTACAACCACCCTATAGTGCGTCAGGATTTTGGACAATGATATAACCCAATTAACTTCCATACCAATTAAACCTTTAGGAAAAATGCACTGGCAAATACAGCTAACTAAAATCCAGTATTAACAGCTACACAAATGACTCAGCTAATATATACAAAGTTATGTACTCTATGTGGTTCCACTTCTTTCAATACCAAACTGTTCCCTATATGTTAATCAGTAAAAAATGCAAATTTTGTTTTTAAACAGTACACTTACTAAATGTATGGTTTGTATGTTCTTCCTGTTGCCTCTTTCCAGTTTCCCTCTCCTCTTTTACCCTTTATCTCTAGATTAGGATTTGTGCTGTTTTTTTCTCGAGTGGAAACATTTTCCACCACGACACACTGGCTCCTGTAATCTAATCTTTCAAATCAAAACTGAATAACAAGGGTTTTTCCTGTCCTTCCCAGTCTGCCCACATTATGTGAGTGTATTATCATATCAGCACTAAAAACAATTGCATCTAATATCTCATACAAGCTATAACAACATGAATTAACCTAGACAATTTTATATATATATATATATATATGTGGAAATGTATCGCTCAGGGGAGTGAGCAATGACATCCTTGTGGTTATGTGACCATGTACAACACCCTCCCATGATAAAACATGTTTATAGCTGTGATATACCATGCTGTCAGGGGAAAAGTGTTTGTGAATGTACAGACTGTTAATGGGAAAACAGGGCAGCACTGGAAATAAAACCAGGAAAACATTCTGTCCTGCAAAAATACAGAATGAGGTCATTAAAACAATTATAATTCTTTAAAATAAATTCACCAGATTTTAAGTGTCCATAGTTGAGTGATTGTCCCCTTCTCTGCTGTAAAGGCCCAACATCAGTTGCTAATACATTCTTAATATAAATTGAACTGCTCAAATTGTACAAAGATTTCAAAGTCAGGAAAAAAACAAAGTGATGAAGCAACAGAGGCCTAAAGGTAATTTTCATGCTCCCATGTATGTAGGATGTTGGAATTATATTTGCAACTGCACTGAATTATGAATTCAAAAGGATTTTTGAAATTAATCTAGATGTTTATTTTTTACATTAATTGGTATACCAATCACTATAATTAGTTATATTTCATTCTAGGTATTATATATATATATATATCCACTTCAATTCTGCAATCTGTATACTATTGTGTATTTTGTATTCTTTGTCCAATACGATTTCAATGTGCTTTAGAATCATTAAGAGGCTGCCTACATCCTCTATTATTACCCGGAAATGCAAATTAGATATCCAAAAGTCACATGTTTACATTTTTCTATCCAATGGGTCGATTCAGAGTGGAGACCTTCGTTCACAAGTCATTTATTCTCATTAGATCACACCCTGAGTTTTTCTCCCTCTCAAACGTTTGTGAAAACAAGGAAGAAAAAGCCTCCCCCTCCATCCTGCTGAAGGATCCATGCCACCACTGCTGTGCTGTATTTTGATCTGCACATTAAAGATGCTTTTATATTCGGACTCATTACAATTCTGACCTTGCTCAAGGACACAGAGTCCAATCCAATTCTCTAAGCTGCTCCGAGGCGAACATTAAAAGCAGTCATTTAAATACTGTACACCCCCCCACCCGTGCAGCGTCTCCCAGTCGAGCCAACACTCCCTGATGATAGATTGGGCCCCACTGACTTCCCCGATGCTACCAACAGGACACCCTGTATCCACTTAAGAGTCAGGGCGAGCTTTGAGATTGAAGGACAGGATGGTGAGATGTGGGGGAGGAATTGTGAGTCTGGAAGAGCGACACATGCTCAGGCAGACAAAACCTGAGATCCACCCAACCAGTGGGCACTGGTCTATTCAGTTTGGCTGGGATAAATTGGATATGCCTTCTGGCAGGCCTGGAAGACAGTGCGCCATCAATGTCAATGCACCAATAAACTCCATATATCGCTCCCTCTCTCTCTCTCTCTCTCTCCCTCTCTCTCTCTTTTACTCACACCAACACACACACACGTCCTCGCACTGTCTCTTTCCATTAAAACTTTTTACTCTCTCCTCCGCACAGTCTTTCACGCTGAAAGACACACACACAAACCTTAGACTTTTCCTCACATGCGCTCAGGTCCTCTCCACGCTGAATCTGGGTTATTACTATAAATTTGGTACATTTGAAAAATCTGTTTAAGCACAGCTAAAGCTCATGAACTACTGTATTTTATACTATCATCTATAAGATTCAACCTTATGTAAACAAAATATCTTGAGGAATCCTAAAATAAATAATCCTCCGATGCCAGGATACTGTAGAAGTGAAATTTAGTTTGACTGGAAACATGCCCTTGAATTACCCAGTAAAGCTATTTTTACTGTAATATTCTACAGTGAATTCGCTGATTTGTTAAGGCCATTGCTTGCAGTGTGCCTACAGCCTCTCTCTGTCTCAGCTTGTGACGGATGTTGCCAGGAGAATTAGGCAGGCCTCCCATTAGCAAGTATTGAGTCTCATCCTGCGTGTCTCAAGAAATACACACTAGATCATCTTGACCTAAATATCCACCATACTGAGGCTGCCAGCAAACACACAACAGAAAACAACTGATGTGTGTCCCCATCTGTGCTGTATCAAGAATAATGAGGAGAGATACCAATTAATGCTTGAAATAAATGTTTAGGATCAGATCTTGGGGGATGCATATAAAGGGAAATATGCAATGAATATCACGTAGGCCATGTAAAAATCAAAAATGGATGATTAAATTAGCTGTATTGGCAACAATTCAGAGGGAAAATTCAACCTAATGTACTTGTATATTTCCCAGCACAAATTCATTAATAACACAGCGGTCATGTCATAAGCTGCTTTCAGACATGCACTGAACTCTGCAGCTGGACGAGTTTAATTTGTGAATGCAAATGTCCAAGTGAGACGCAGTCTCCTCATCTGGTCTCCTAGTATAATGTCCATAGAAATCCAGGAGAAGTCAAAAACACAAGATGGCAGCATCCGTGTCCAGAATATTTTTGCTTCATTGATCTTTGTACACAGTCTATGACACTACTACTAATAAGTGGAGCTATATAAATATACAATGTATGGTGCTGCACTAGTCAGACTATAGATCAGCACCATAGAGCACAAGCAAATTACAGTATGTAATACTTGCAAGGTTGGAGTAATGTGAGGAGGATTCCATTTCAAATCCATCGACACCACCAGTTTGATCACTCATATGAAGAACTGTCATCCAGAGATTCACAGACAGTATCAGGAGCAAGCTAGCAGGCAGCCTAAAACTTGAACAGCAGCAGCCACACTTGGAAGCCCAATACAGCAAGCACTGGAACAACAAAGAAATTTAACAAAGACAGCGCAAAGGCCTAGTCGATCACAGGCAAAACAAACTAAGAAGATTAAGCTTGATGACCAACCATTTTCCATAGTGAAGGACGGAGGTTTTTGCCAGTTTATGGAGCACATTGAGCCCCGCTGCATCCTTCTAAGTGGCTGCTACCTTTTGACGTCTCCCTCCCTGCTTTGCATACCATGGGAGCCACACACATCCACAAGTTGTTAGACAGCAGTGTGAATGACATTAGCCTTACAACGGATATATGGACCTCCGACGTAAGTCAGATGAGTATGTTAAACCTTACTGCTCAATGGATCGATGATGACTTCGAAATGAGAAGAGCTGTGTTGCATGCACAATCATTTCCAGGCTCGCACAATGGGACTGCCATAGCTAGTGCCTTTGACGGCATGTTTGCTCAGTGGAAAATACCCAAAGAAAATGTACACGTTTTGGTTCATGACAATGCTCAAAATATGAAGGACAAGGGTGGTATTAAAAGCCTGGGCTACATGGCTCATACACTGCAGCTAGCAGTAAACGGTGGAGTGTTAAGCCAGCGAAGCATCTCTGACTGTGTGGCTATTGGAAGGAAAATGATCATTTTAGGCACTCTCAAACTACTACCTCTCGACTGAGAGACATACAGTAGGAGTTGGGCATGAAAACCAAGATGCTACAACAAGATGTCGCAACCAGATGGAATAGCCTATTTCTTATGATGAAAAGTCTGGGGGGTGCACTTGGTGTGTATGGGGCAGAACATGAGCTTCAGTGGATCCTCATTGAAAACCATACTTCTTGCTCCATTTGAACGAGAGAGCTAAGCTCACACCTGTTTACTACTGTTGAGGTGATTCCTTCTGTTGTGGCACTGAAACCATTGTTGGGCAAGGCAGTTGAAACAGATAGTGGAGTCCGCACAGCAAAGAGCACACTGCTAGAAGCTGTGAACGACCGATTTGGACGCATGCACTCTCTCTGAGCCGCTGTACTTGCGACGATCTTAGACCCACTGTATGAAGAGGTTATCTGTATCAGCCAACATTTTCATATTGGTGCATCCCAAAACAGAACAAACAAACAAACAAAATAGAACTAAAGGGCCAAGTGCTTCATGACAATTCCAGCAACAAGCAAAGGCAACACCTGTCACCAACAACCATCCTTCACTTCAGTTTAAACTGTAAAAGGAGGAACTGCTTGCAATTTACAACAATATCTAGAATTAAATCTGAAAACACAGGCAGGACAACAGATCCAGATATGGACCTGCAATCATTAGCTGTGTTTGTGATGCATACGCACACACACACACACACACACACACACACACACACACACACACACACACACACACACACACACACACACACACACACACACAGGTTTACGTAGCGATCCTAATTAGGACTTAGGGCACTGCATTGATTTCCATTCATTGTAGAGAGCCTGACATAACCTTAACAATGATCAATTCATTCTTAACCCTACAATTATCCACACTTAAAATCTCAATCCTAACCTTAACCAGGAGCTCAGAAACTGAGTTTTGGGTTATTGGGACCAGGCTTTCTTCCTAATGAGGTGTACTGGCTGTGACAAGATCCGTGTTTATGCTGGAAGGGGTCTTAAAGAAGTAACAAACATAAGTATACACACACACAAACACACATTTTCATATTAGTCCATACATCAATTTCAGTGTCAGCTTTGTTTTTCTTTCATCACTCTCAATGTTTCTGTTTCATCAGTGTGTTTTGTGTTGTTGTTGTGACGATGTAATTTTTCACATTGTAAAAACAACTAGGGCTACGTTGTAGCACTAACGGGCCCGAGCACAGGCATTTTGAAGCCTGTTGCGGTTAGTGGAGAGAGCGATCAATGACCAAGCGCACGTCTCTGCGTTGCATGCGTTTTGCGCACTGCGGCAAGGAGAAACGCTTCACTTCCTGCGTCCGTCACGCAATGTCGATCCTTGCCTGCTAATTGCTCATTACGGTCCACGCTATCAATTGCACATCACACTGTGAAAATGTTATGTAAATTGAATGATAGTTGTGAAACAAAGCTTATTTCCTGTTGCCAGTAGGTGGCGCCATCAGTATTATTACATACAGGCTAATAGATCTGTTCAAGTAGGGGCTCTGATGTATCGTGAGCAATTTTGTGTCAATTGGACAATGTTACAACAACTTAATTTTCACACTGATCAGTAGGTGGCGCTATGACCCTGCACTAATATTAATATATGGAGCTGTTCAGGTCAGGATTGTGATTATAGGTCAGCATTTGGGGGCCAGTTGGATAATGCAGAGTGGATTGACAAAGTACTTCCTGTTTCATGGCGAATCAGTAGGTGGCGCTATGACACTGAGGAAATATTAACACATAGAGCTGTTCAGGTTTGGACTCTGATCAGGAGACAGAAGTTTGGTAGTGATAGGACAATGTACAGTGGAGTTATGACAACATCGTCTCCTTTGGCGAAGGATGAACCTTCGCCGCACCTCAATGTTTACACAGTTTGAGGAAATGTCACAATTCTGACCATGGTCCAATGACTTGACTGAGCTCTTTTGAGCTGTATATTGTAAAGCAGCCAGGAGCAGTTCATCAAAGTTCAAAACATGTCACTTCCTGTAGCCAGCAGGGGGGGCTTTGACGACGAGTCAATATTGACACATGGATCTGATCAGGGCGGGACTGTGAATGTGTGACTGAGGTTTGAGGCTGATGGAACAATGCACAGAGGAGTTATAAGAAATCCCTCTTTTTTGGCGAATCATCAAAATTCTACGCCACGCCACGGTCAGAGCATGTAACGTACACTTACAAAATTGTCATTTTACTCTTAATCATTAACTAAAGTTATCTCTCAACATTAATTGACAAACATCCGTAAGTTTAATTTAGTTTGCAACATATTAACAATGTGTGAACGAACTCTTCAGCCCTGGGTAAGAAGATTTGTGCCTTGGGCAAACCATGGTCTTACACTGCCCTCTAGTGACCAATATTGCAGGTGCAGCTCAATCATCTTGATTTGACTCATCAAACTTTAACGCCACGTCACGGTCAAACCATGTGATAAAATCAAATATACCGAGGTAGTTTACATCTCCATCTTGTTGAGATGACACTCATCTCAATAGTTGATCTGATGAAAGCACTACCACAAGTTCGTCAAAGTAAAAATGTGGAAAATGGCCAATATGGCCACTAAAGTCAAAATGGCGGGCTTCCTGTTTGTTCTAACTTTTCGATCCAAGAGACTTTATTGTTTGTTATGAAAGGACACATGTCCCTAACGATTTTTTGTACATGTCGGCCAATCGTGGTGCCGGGGCTGCCCTTTAGGGGGCGCTATTCCGTTATTTTGCCACGCCCATTTCTTAAAACCATATGAATGTCTGCAGGGGGGCTGTTGTTACACAACTGTATTTTGAGGGAGACTGAAGCATGAACACTGAAGTTACAGCAATTTCGTGTGTCACGGCGAGTTGATGAACTTTGACGCCTCGCCAGTAATATGGCGTTTAACGAAAGGTCACAGTAATCTAATGCCTACATTATCAATGTCTTGAGACCCTTTTTACACAGCTTGATATGGTTGAGGTCAGTGGATGAGGAGGAATACTTCCAAGTGTAAGACGTTCCAAAAACAAGACATTTCCTGTTGCCACCAGGGGGTGCTGTGATTTTAATTCATAATTTCTGTGTAGATGTCATCAGGCCGGGACTCTTGTCTTACATGTCTAGTTTGGACTCGATTGGACCAAATGTGTCCGAGATACAGAACCTCGTGTTTTGATGGCGTGTAATCAAACTTTGACGCCACGTCACGGTCACACCATGTGACGAAAAATTGAAATTCCAGGTAGTTTTCATCTCCATCTTGTTGAGATGACATGCACCTCAATATGAAGTTGATCTGATTAAAGCCCTGGTACAAGTACGTCAAAGTAAAAATGTAGAAAATGGCCAAAATGGTCACTAAATCCAAAATGGCGGGCTTCCTGTTGCGTTTCTCAAATTGCACCTTCGACTTTTTTTGTTTGTCTGGTCATGATACACCTGGGCTACGATTTTTGTGAAGATCGGTAAAAGCTAACTGAGGGGCTTTCCCTTAGATGGCGCTGTTGAGCCATTTTGCCACGCCCATTTCAAATTACTCCAGAATACAATTACTTTTTGGGGTTTTGAAATCGCTGCAAACTTTGGTAACAATTTGAGCATGTCTAGGCCCTGAAAAAGCCCCAAAAGGGAAACACAAATCCTTCGAAATACAATAGGGCCTCCCACCGGAGGTGCTCAGGCCCTAATAATGACTATTTAGGAGGACCAAGATGAACTGCAGGTCGAGCAGCTCCAGGAGCAGCTGAAAGTAAGAGATGAACTCTTACGAAAGGAGACCAAGAAACGGCGTGCTCGCTTCAGGGCCTACGTGGACGTCCTGGCCCAGCTCACTGAGTATCAGGCCAAATGTGAGACTCTGGAGACCCGTCTGCACCAGGAGCCGGCTCAGCCTGAAACAAGCTGGAGCAGAGAGGCGGAGGATCTGAAGAAGCAGGTCAACCTGCTCAAGACCGGACAGAGGAGGCTTGAAGATGAGCTGAAAAAGAAGGACGAGCTCATCATGACCGCAACCAAGAGACGGCGTATTCAAACCAAGGCCTACCTTGACAGCCTGGCCATGCTCACGGTCAAAGAAAAGGAGGTGAACAAAAGTCAGGCAGAGACACAGGAGGCAAGGCTGCGGCAGGAGATGACTCAGACTGAGGGAGTGAGCAGCAGTAAGGTGGAGGCCGTCGAAAAAGAAAATGAGACTCTGAAGGAGCAAGTTCACAAACTAAAAGGTGAACACACAAAGTCAGACATAAGGAGGAGCTGGTGAAAAAGGAAATCAGGAAAAGACAAGCTTCTACCAAGTCGTACCTCGCCTCCGAGCTGGACAGCGTAAAGAGGAAGTGGAGGAGCAAGGTGGAGCAGCTGGAGACATCGAAGATGGAGGACCAAGATGAACTCGTGAAACAAGAGACAGATTATCCTCCAAAGAAGAGAGGAATGAGAGGGGACATTTGCCCTGAAACCTTGTACCCTTCATCCCTTCTTAACCCACCCACTCCCTACTCCTCCCCTCCTACACTCCCTACTCTCTCACCCCTCACCCCTTTCCTACTCCCCAACACAAACCCCTCAATGCCCACCTCTAACCAATAATATAAAAAATGTATATAATAATATAATACAATAATATATGTATAACATTTACCTGTGTGTTTTTCTGAATATAAATAAATGATTCATGATTCTAATATATTACTACAGTGTTGGTTTTGTTTGTTATTTTCTGTATTTAAATACATCCCAAGTCGACAATAGGAGTTCACATATCGTTGTGAATCAATTAGTGTGTGAATCATTGTGGTGATGAGTGGAGTCTTCATGCTCTTAAAGAGCACTGGGTCAACACGCTTCACTCTGACAACTGAGAGGAACAAAATTAAATATCATTAATGTGTCTTTTACACCAAACCCACTGAGAAGAGGCGACTGACTCCCAGAAGAGTTTGCTTCTCTGTTTTTTAATCTGCCTGACAAAATCATTCTCATGTTTGTTTTACCGTCAGCTGAGCCACACCTAGTTCATTTGTACCATTAACTATTATTTAACATGAATATGTAAATTGACTGTTACACTGAATGTCTGCAGGTTAACTCCAGGTACCCAGCCCAGTGCAGAACTAAGATGGGACACAGAAATACACTCAAATACACTGTTTTAACCCCATTGGGAAATTGTGAGAGCTTTTCCCGCTGAGAATTTTGTGCAAAAGTAGTGAATATGCTGATAGATGGATGGATGGATGGATAGATAGATAGATAGATAGATAGATAGATAGATAGATAGATAGATAGAGTTAGCTACATTTTGAGGTACTTATATATGTGCAAACAAACAACTCAGATAAAATGTTTATTTTTCTTGCTGTTTAAAGTGTGTTTATCATGTATTTCATTTTCAAATCACAGTTAAAAGTGTGATGCTACTGATCTTACTCAATTGGAAGCTCACCCGTCCCCCCCACACACGACTACTGGATTTGGGAAGTTCTCGGTAATTTAAAACTCGAAAAACTTAGATTTTCACTTTCAGGATCTGCCAAGGTATTCCAAGATACATGGAGCCCTTTCCTTGACTTTTTTAACGCCCCTTAATCCGTCTCCGGACTTGGAAGAAGCCTAGGCTCTCACTCACTCCTACTACACCCCACACCCCTGTACTACTGTGGTAGCTGCGCACCCCTTAATCCCACTCCCTCCCCCTTCTACTTATCCATTTGTTCAATATACATACATACGTAATTAGTATTATCCCCCCCTGTTTTTGTTTTTTTGATTTAATTTAATTTCTTTTCTTTATTGTGCTGCTCGGCAGCCGTTGTTCTGTATGTGTGCGTGTGTGTTTGTGGACGTCTGTTGGAGTGTTGTTTGTCCCCGTCAGAGCCCGACCTGAGCTGGGTGGGTTGTGGGTGGGTTGTGGGGGGCATTGGGTCAGGGATATTACTGACATACTACTGTACACTCCTGCTGTATCAGTCACTGTTTATGACCATTGTATGTCATGTCATTGAAAAATTCAAATAAAAAGAGTTGAAAAAAAAAAAGTGTAATGCTATAGATCAAAGGAGGTTACTATGACAACTAATCAGAATGTTCGGGAAAACAATGTTGCACTTCATCAGCTGCAGACAAACGTCAGTTGCACCACGATCCTGAAGAGAGCAGAAGCATTTTGAACTCTTCACGATCCTCAACCAAACTTGAGCCCACGTTTCTGACGTGCTTTTCTTTGTCGACCATGCAGCACCAAGACAGTGTGACGAGCCTCAGAGCCAAACTCTTCCAAGCTAACGGTCAGATTAAGGTTCTCGAAGAGGAAAACTCGTCTCTGCAGGAGCAGGTCGAGCAGCTCCAGGAGCAGCTGAAAGAAAGAGATGGACTCTTACGAAAGGAGACCAAGAAACGGCGTGCTCGCTTCAGGGCCTACGTGGACGTCCTGGCCCAGCTCACTGAGTATCAGGCCAAATGTGAGACTCTGGAGACCCGTCTGCACCAGGAGCCGGCTCAGCCTGAAACAAGCTGGAGCAGAGAGGCGGAGGATCTGAAGAAGCAGGTCAACCTGCTCAAGACCGGACAGAGGAGGCTTGAAGATGAGCTGAAAAAGAAGGACGAGCTCATCATGACCGCAACCAAGAGACGGCGTATTCAAACCAAGGCCTACCTTGACAGCCTGGCCATGCTCACGGTCAAAGAAAAGGAGGTGAACAAAAGTCAGGCAGAGACACAGGAGGCAAGGCTGCGGCAGGAGATGACTCAGACTGAGGGAGTGAGCAGCAGTAAGGTGGAGGCCGTCGAAAAAGAAAATGAGACTCTGAAGGAGCAAGTTCACAAACTAAAAGGTGAACACACAAAGCTCCAGGACGAAGTCAAACATAAGGAGGAGCTGGTGAAAAAGGAAATCAGGAAAAGACAAGCTTCTACCAAGTCGTACCTCGCCTCCGAGCTGGACAGCGTAAAGAGGAAGTGGAGGAGCAAGGTGGAGCAGCTGGAGACATCGAAGATGGAGGACCAAGATGAACTCGTGAAACAAGAGACAGATTATCCTCCAAAGAAGAGAGGAATGAGAGGGGACATTTGCCCTGAAACCTTGTACCCTTCATCCCTTCTTAACCCACCCACTCCCTACTCCTCCCCTCCTACACTCCCTACTCTCTCACCCCTCACCCCTTTCCTACTCCCCAACACAAACCCTCAATGCCCACCTCTAACCAATAATATAAAAATGTATATAATAATATAATACAATAATATATGTATAACATTTACCTGTGTGTTTTTCTGAATATAAATAAATGATTCATGATTCTAATATATTACTACAGTGTTGGTTTTGTTTGTTAGTTTCTATATTTAAATACATCACAAGTCGACAATAGGAGTTCACATATCGTTGTGAATCAATTAGTGTGTGAATCATTGTGGTGATGAGTGGAGTCTTCATGCTCTTAAAGAGCACTGGGTCAACACGCTTCACTCTGACAACTGAGAGGAACAAAATTAAATATCATTAATGTGTCTTTTACACCAAACCCACTGAGAAGAGGCGACTGACTCCCAGAAGAGTTTGCTTCTCTGTTTTTTAATCTGCCTGACAAAATCATTCTCATGTTTGTTTTACCGTCAGCTGAGCCACACCTAGTTCATTTTTACCATTAACTATTAATTAACATGAATATGTAAATTGACTGTTACACTGAATGTCTGCAGGTTAACTCCAGGTACCCAGCCCAGTGCAGAACTAAGATGGGACACAGAAATACACTCAAATACACTGTTTTAACCCCATTGGGAAATTGTGAGAGCTTTTCCCGCTGAGAATTTTGTGCAAAAGTAGTGAATATGCTGATAGATGGATGGATGGATGGATAGATAGATAGATAGATAGATAGATAGATAGATAGATAGATAGATAGAAGTTATTTGTTGAGGTACTTATATATGTGCAAACAAACAACTCAGATAAAATGTTTATTTTTCTTGCTGTTTAAAGTGTGTTTATCATGTATTTCATTTTCAAATCACAGTTAAAGAGTTTTGGAGCCTAGTCCCCACTATTTAAGTTGTAAATAGTGGGGAATTCAAAACCTGCACACTTCACCATCAATGATAATGATGGTTTCATCGACTTTTTGTTCAGGTATGTGTTCAACATCCCTGCAGCACAGGAGGGGAGAAGCACAGCTGCTGTTACTTGATCATGTTGAATAAAAACAAAATGTGTCACAGCAGCTGCTCACTGTCTTTCATCACTCTGCAGCCTCTCTGTGAAATGTAGCAGTGATGCTAAACCTGCGTGTCAAGGTGCTACATCCTAATTAACTGGACACCAGTCAGAAGGTGTGAGAGCCTGTGGTGATGGTGGCCATGCTACACGCATGGCCCCCATCACATGTTTGTGATGCTGTTTTTAGATACATGCCGCACAAGAGGGTGACGCAGAACAAAAATAAATAAAACACAAAAGGAAATGCAAAATGACACCTTCATGATTTCAATAAAAACCCCAAATGACACAGGTCAAATCTGTCTAGAGAAGGCCATCTTTCAAGCTCCTTCCATGATTTATTTTTCTTATTTTAAGATGCAAAATTCCCCCTCATTGCAGTTTTAACATCACAGTGCTCAGCATTGTGGGTTTTTTGCTTGAGCAAAATCAGCAGCGTTGCAGACTTGTAGAAAGTGTGAAGAAAGGGCTCAGGACGTCAGTGACAGAGCCCTCCAACATTCAGTCCTCAAGGACTTAGCAAATGCCAAACTGTGCGAGTGAGTATGTGGAGCCATTGGAACAGAAACTTCATCAGCTTCTCAGCATCACTTTTTCTTTTCCAACTCACATGTGACTGAGCAAACTAATCAAAGGCTTGGACGACTCAGACTAAGATAAATGTGAGGAGCTACAATCAGCAGATTAATGGAACTGTTCTACAGTTGCTGTTAAAATATTCAAACTTTTAAAAATGTATATATGTAAAAATAATAAATATATTAGTAAACTACTACTAATATAAAAATGTAAGTGATACTGCACACTTATGTGTTTTGAGCTGTAAACTAAATTATATGACTTTGAACTATAGAAATGCAGGTTTCAATATCACATTTATTTTCAAATTTATGAAAGAAATTGACATTTATGGGTCAAACTAGTAACACCAACCAGTGTTTCAAACTGTCCTGCACCTTTCAGGGCCAATGCTTAAATAGAAGAAGTGTCTTCATGACATTTGTATACACTATATTTGAACACCTTCTAATCAAAGATGTGTGGCTCCCGATGACCAATGACCACTGGTGAGTGGGAATCTGGAAAGCTGTGCTCATTTTCAAATATATACTGAAACTACACCCGTAGATCACCCCATCAACAGAGACGTCCTCCATCCACACACACACACACACTCCGTATGAACCGCTGGCTTGGACCAGAGCCTGTGCCAGTGGTTCGAACGACTTGGGACCACCTCTCTCCTGAGGGCCGGTTTAGCTCCGGCTGTCATCAGCACTTGCCGCCTGTGCTGGTGGTTCAAATGTCTCAGGGTGACTGTGTTCTGACAGTCAGGAAACTCCGGTGGCAAGAAGTCTTACTTAATACGACATTTCTGTTGAAAAGACGAGTCGTAGCTAAAAGCTAGACAATGTGGATAACTTAGCTAAAGCAGGCTCATTATTATGTCATATGTGTGTATAACCTACATACAGTGTACAGCGGTTCAAGAATTGTTCCCCCATCCTCTGTCCATGAACACACACACACACGGACACACAGCTAACTGGTTTTAACATTGTATCACTCCTGAATTCCTTCATCTTATCACCGGCCTTCTGTGACCTTGGCTCCACATACTACCACTTAGTTGTGTTGTTGCTATAATGCATTTTGATATGAAGTATACTGTATGTGATTTCAAATGAATCCAGTGCAGCGCTGCTTGTTAAAACTTTAAGATAAAAATGACAACATTTGAGTCAACTTCAAACAGAATTCAAATCCACCAAGCCAAGATGATCCTCTCCGCTCATTAATTATCCATAACTTATCTGTAATTAGCAGAGAGATTATTCACGCTAAAAACAACTTGTATCCCTCACATCATCGTTTCATCTGGAAATAAAACTCCAGTGCTGTTCCAAATATTGTTGCTGTTCAAAGACAGATGCCTCTTATCTTGAGCTCCAGAGATCATCAGGGGCTACACAAGAGACTGCACACTCAGAAGAAAAATGTCTGAAGTGTTTACTTGTTTTCTATTAGACCAGTGATCAGCCATTGGCTGAACTCTCCCTGCATCTAGAGAATGAGACGACCTATTACTATGTAAATCCTGCAGAATTACCATACATTCACTGATGTCCTGCTGCAACCTGCACCAATAACAGACCTTAATAATCCTCCACTGACCGTGCAGTATATTTTCCCTCTGCTTTCTAAGTATGTCTGTGCACTTTTATCTTCATGGCAGAGCACAGACCGCTGCCTCCCAATGGATCCCAGTAAATCGACTCTGTTTTATTATAAAGCAGTTTTTAATACAATTTGGCCTCGTTTACAACTCATTCAGACAGATTTATTCGTAAAAGAATATATTCACATTTCATGAAAGAAAGTCACTTTCTTGCTGAGAGTTATGTGTGAGATGATTAATATCACTCTCACATCTGTATGATTAATATGAGGCTACAGCAAACAAGCTGTGCAGAGGAACACAAAAATAACAGCTCCTCAAAAATAAAGTCACCGCTTGTATTCAGAACATGGCTCCAGGTGACAGCAAATAAAAGCCATTTCACTTTGCAGGTATGTTCAAATGGCTTCTGATTCCTAATAACAGGATCGGGGCATCACTGCATCGCTTTCAAAACATGATAAAAATGTATCAACTGGTCAAATCACTAGTCTAAAGACTTAAAGCTAAAGGTTAAAACCAGGAACAATATCAAGTTTACATCCTATCTCAAGGTCCATGCATCAAAAATGCTTTTCACAATGTTACACACAAACTATATGGTCCCACACATTAAACTACCGTGGAAGGAAAATGCTTGGTTGTTACCAACAAATACACGCTGTGGAAAATAAGCACGACCCTATAGTCTTGTGAAGTGCATTTGATGCCGAGAATTTATTATACACTGTAATAAAGAAGTGACAGCTGATTGACAGCAGAGCAGCATCAGCAACACATTGCAAAAGCAAAGACGGCCGAACGAGGCGACAGCGGGTTGAGTAGGTCAGCCTTACAGCCAGAGAAGACTCAAACAGATTATAGTGAAATAGTCCTCCAATAAGTAAGAGGTAAAAAGAAAAAAACTGATGTTACTGCAATGAGAACGAGAGAAGAATAAATATTAATCGTTTTTTATAGTGACAATTTAATTAAAGAAGATGGGGGCATGGGCGGCTGTGGCTGAGGGGTAGAGTGGTCGTCCTCCAACCTGAAGGTCGGCAGTTCGATTGCCGAAGTGTCCTTGGGCAAGATGCTGAACCCTGAATTGCCCCTTATAGAACAACAAAAGTGCTGCTAATAGATGCACTGTATGAATGTGTGGGTGAATGTAAAACTGTACTGTAAAGAGCTTTGAGTGGTCATCAAGACTAGAAAAGCGCTATATAAATACAAACCATTTACCATATAAAGCAGGCTGTGATGGGCGAACAGGTCATTCGGCACAATGATGGAGTTTCCTGTGGAGAAACGTGCCTTGTCTCCACATGCCTCATGTCTTGGGGGAGCGACTGGCACAGTTTCCCCACAACAGTACATAAGCATGTGTGCTGAAGCCAGAGCGAATCACAGCTTCAGCTGTGCACTGACCTACCTGTCCGTGTGACCTGCTTTGTTTTACGTGGAAAATGGAAAAACCCAGGAGGAGCGAAGGTAGTGCTGCAATTGGGATGAAAAACACCAGATTTAAAAGACCATTTGAAAACACCACAAACACAGATTAAATCAATAATGTGTCCAAGTGGAGGGTAGTGAATGTGTCGGAGGAGAGTATGGAGCTTTCTTTACGTCGTGTGTACAGCAAATGTGTGAAAATGTTTGACTTTCACTACACATACATTACATATGAGCTGCAGTATATATTAGTATACAAGCCAGCAGACAAGGTTGCCTGTGCAGTGAGTGTTTTTCTCTTGGTGTCAACAGTTACCTGGCACCAGGCTGACATGAAGCAGTTTTCTTACAATCTGCTGCACAAGGCTTCCACCTAAAGTACCATTCATGCTCTGCAGGCAGGCTGTTTCAAGCTTTGTTTACACTATACACAATTCATACATATATGCTGCTAAGTGGACTGCTACGAAGCTAAATGTTATTGTGTAATGATGCACATTGACAATAAAAAATCTATCTATCTAAAAGCACCATTGCAGCATTGTAAAAATACTATATTACAGGAAAGGGTTAGACCCTTTTTTGAATCCCATTTAAATTAGGTTTTATATATCAAATTTATATATCAAATTAAAAATAAGGAACTTTGTGTATCAAAGTAAAAGTAAATGTTCTGCAGAATAAATATTTACCTTAATGTGTGAAGCAGTAGAAGAAGCATATCATGAAAAGAATACCTCAAAATTATACTCAAGCACAGCACTAGAATAAATGTAACTGGACATGAAGCCACAGTAAAGCCTCCATAATAATTCATATAAATTCCACACAGGCTAATTTGAATAAATTCACTTTAACATAAAAATAAAAGGATCTCTTAGAAATTACTGTGAAAGTTTTTCAATCTAAAGTAGAAAATTCAATTGAGTGGTTTTTTTATACTCACTGCAAATCGTTTATGGTTATTAGATGAAGTGGGCCACAGATTTGGGTCACTGTGGATTGGGCGATGATACTACTCATGACTGATGATCAAACAAGCAGAATACTCCTGCTGTTTACCTGTTTATTTCATTAACCTCATTACATCCACTGTGTTGTCTGAGCCACCGTCCTCCTGGCTCTCCTCGAGGACTTCCTGTTCTGCTCCGATTCAATCAGTGTAATGCTGCACTGTTTGATCTCATCACAGGAGGAAGAGCACGCTTCCTTATCATCATCAGCTGGAGAGATGGGATGAAGGAGGAAAGGCAGATACCCAGTCAAAACAACAGATAGCTTTAATTTTTAAAGGCAGATTTTACACTTGCCCCTGATCAGATAAGTCAACACTGAAAGTCAAATTAGTTTATGAATTAACATTACAGGCTACAGTAGTAACCTCTAACCCTGTGAAGCACAACCTATCTCCTTGTGCTGCATTCACACCAAATATTATCAGCTGTTAAGAACAGAAACAGGAATCCAGATTTGTGGTTTGATGCTCCCTGAGGGGGTGGCTGGTCTCCTGTTCTTCAGCTCCATCATATTGAGCTTTTCCAGCAAGCTGTAAAGACACCGACAAAGGTTGTAGTTGTTAACACACTAACCAGACACAACAGACTCATGGTGCAACCTATGAAACAATGTCAATCTTTTCCTAGAGCCTGGAGGCTGATGAGCTAAACACAGGAGGTATCAAGGAACTAATTACAACAGTATAGGCTATGACAAGAAAACCTATTTCAATTACACTGCTCAAAAATTAAGGTATAACACCAAGTTAAACTTGATATCAATCTGTCCATTTAGGAAGCACAAGTGATTGCGAATCAATTTCAAGCAAAATCAAGACAACCCCCCAAAAAGGTAATGGTTTTACATGTGCTGGCCACAGCTCTCTCCTTCTCCTCCCTGACTCATTCCTCTCTAGTTTTGTGTTCCGCTAGTGTCCTTGTCACTACTGGTAGCATGAGGCGGTACCTGCAGCCCAATCAGGTTGCACAGGTAGTCCAGCTCCTCCAGGATTGCACATCCATACGTGCAGTCACAAGAAGGTGTCTCCCAGCACAGTCTCAAGAGCATGGAGGAGACACCAGGAGACCGGCAGTTACACAAGGAGACAGGGCTGTAGAAGGGCATCAACCCAGCAGCAGGACCGATATCTGGAACAGGAGGAACGCTGTCAGAGCCTTACAAAATGACCTCCAGCAGGCTACTGGTGTGCATGTTTCTGACCAAACTGTCAGAAACAGACTCCATGAGGGCCCGACGCCCCCGTTCCCTTCACAGATGAGAGCAGGTTCACACTGAGCACATGTGACAGGCGTGAAAGGAAGGTTGCACAGTCCTTCATGTCATAGCCACGGTGCCCTGATTGCTGTAAGGTACCGGGATGAAATCCTAGGAGCGACTGCCAGACCTTACACTGGTGCAGTGGGCCCTGGGTTCCTCCTGGTGCAGGACAATGCCTGGCCTCCTGTGGCCAGAGTGTGTAGGCAGTTCCTGGATGATGAAGGCATTGACACCATTGACTGACCTAAATCCAATTTAGCACCTATGGGACAGTGTGTATTGTGTATTCGACAATGCCAAGTACCACCACAGACTGTCCAGGTGGCCTTCATTTTGTTGAGCAGTGTCAGTCCTCTAGTCATCCTTTAAAAAAATGAAGTAGTGTTGACTGACTGAAATAGTCCACTTTATAAATACTGAGTATCTTCCCGAAATCTGCGTGTTGGTAGCTCTTTTAGAAAATTTGTATTTGTGTTAAAGCCAGATTTTTTTTTCTCGTGATAAATAACAGCTTACGATTGGCCAAATGGTCATTGGCTCGGACTCAAACAGAGAAGAGTGGCTGGGAGTAGACAGAAAGTATCAGAGGTCTGTAGCTCCCCCTCTTGGTCCAGCTGCTGATCACACTGCTCTCTTCGGTGATGTTTTGTAGACTGACGTCTCTCAGGTTGTTCATCCTGTCAGTACTGGACACAGCGTGCAATCCCCTTTTTCAGTCCGTCATCAGCATCCCTCAAGTCATGCTAGCAGATCATATCAGGTGGACTGCTCCAGGATTAGGACCTGATTTCTTCTGTGGTTATTTACGTAAACTTAGGCTGAACATGTAGTTTTGCATGGAACAATTTAGCCATGCTCTAGTGATATGTGATGGTATATTAGTTTGTGTGCATGCAGCGTATTGTAGAATGTAGGAAGGAGTTGGGACAATTGGCTTCAGAACTGTTACATAATTTCAGCATTTATGTGGAAATGTCTAAATCAAGCAAGTGTCTGTAGAATTTGTTTCCACTTAAATGTTACGTTAAGTGAAAATAGAGTTGAATGATGTGTTTTTTTCTTCTCTTTACTCAAGAGCAGGGTCTATATAAACTCAGTGCTGCTGTCCATTCTCTGCCAGTTAGTCAGTTCACCACAGAGCTACACACGCTAAGGCTGACTTAGTGTCTGTATTCTTTGATTCTTGGAGTCCTGCTGAGTTTTTGTGTGGTTTTACTTTGTCCCTCTGTGTCTTCAAGTTCTACTCACCTGCAGCCACTACTGCCTGCCCCAAAACTCACCTGCCTCAAAAAACTCACCTTTTTTTGCTCACCTCTCCACCTTCACTCTGTTGGACTCTCAGGATTCTCTCTGGTCAATTATAGTAAATGTGTTTAACATTCTCTGTGGTCTGTGCCTGGGTCCAAATTCAGACACCATGACAGATATTACTTGGACAGTTGTCCTGTGTTTCAGCTTCAGCTCTTCTCGCGCACGTATGAAACGTCTGCTCTCCGAGATGTAAATCTACAGCACTCACAACGAGGAAGGGAACATTTATTTCGCCAACACTACAGCTGACATTCTGTTGTTTTGGGAATTTGACAGACTTGTAGCACAAAAACTTCAAAAAAAATCTGTGGAGTAATCTGAAAGCAGATGTTTCATGTGCACACAACAGCAGCGTGAAGATGAATATAGGATGAATATGGTTCAAGCTTTTTTTCTCTGTTGACCAGGTGGGTTTCTAATGGGGTTTAGCCCTCCCAGTTTTTCTGTAAATCTTTTAGAATAATTATTGGCCACAATGAAGGGACAGTCTTTAAATTTGTAATGGCCCCATTTACTTTTAATGGCCCCATTTAAAGGTGTATAACAATTCTCCCGCAGTCATAACTGGTGTTATTTCCCTTCAGCACATTTCTCCCTGTCCCAGCTGTGCTACAAGATTAAGAGATATGCGTCAAACATGTCAGATATTAAATGTCACTGTGCAACAACACACTTTGAGTCTGGCCTATGGCGAAGGGTGTGGGGGTGTTTGTGAAAACATCTCAGGAGAAATCAGCAGGGACATCAATCAGGCCTGATATCACAACACACGGGGACTTTGTTGATTTTTGATTTTGTTGCTGTGACATAGATATAAATCCAGCCACAAGTGGCCTATCAGGAGAAGCTTTCAAATAATCAGCGTCATTATCAAGTCCTTCACTCTGCCTCAGGCTGTAACTGCGTCCTGCAACGTGAGCTCAAAGAGTGGAAGCTCATTGCACATTGCAAGTCTCGCATCTAATAGACTGGAGTAGACTGGGTGGTATTAAAAGACATGCTACATTGATGATCTATGCATATTTATTGTCTAAGGAGAAATTTATTCCAGACTTAGACAGTGTTGTCAGATACACGGTTTCCAGCCCAAAAACTTTAAAAAATCCACTCAAACACATACATAACCACCCAAAATATTTCATCAGTATTTAGTTCAGTAAGTTAACTGCTTAGATTATTTACTGTCGCACACTTAAAAGCAATGCACACCGGCAGAGGAAGCATACACACAAAGTTCCTATAGAGACACCAGTAGCCAGCCACCCAGCAGGGGCTGAATTAATGGCTGTCTTTCCAGCCACCACAGCAAACCTCCAGACAATGTAACACTGCTTTCACATGATAAGTCTCATTAGGCGGAAAACAACCACTTGTCATGAGAAAGAAGCCCATGAATGACAATGTTGTTCATATTTTACAACATTGACTCAGCAGAGTTTACGGAATTTCCCACATGTAACACTCCCCATGGCAGACATTAGCTATGAAGTAGTTCTTGGAAGCTAAAGATCAGCTCTACTGAAGATGTGTTCTAAAAGTAAGACTTGCTTACACAGGAAGAAATATCACACGAACAAAAACGACTCAGATGTTTGAATCAGCATTTGTGGTTTATTGTGCAGAGTCAAAGAATACTCACGTTTAACTTACTTATTTTTCAATTCCTAAAACAAATGACGTTATGTGTAACTTGACCTCTAAATGACCAGTGTTCTATGACTAGTTATATAACTGTTCTGTTGATCAAATTTGGCTGTAGCACAGGAAATACCAATCCTCAGTTGTAACCCTATATGCACAAAAGACATACATACAGGGGCGCACACACAATAGGCTCGACAATGAGAAAGTCCCTCACATACACACTAATGAGCAGTTACAGGAAATGTGGCATTCACATGCACATGTCAGAACTAGCAGCAATATTGTTTATCAAAGAGTATAAAAGCTGTAGCACGTTCTAATAAACCAATCCTTCCACTGAAATACTGCCTCTGTGTGTTCTTCATGAGAACTCCCTTCAACATATGGCGCCCAACGTGGGGCTGGTAGAGGGACGCCTGCAGACTGCATCTGGGGCTGGGTTAACACTGGAAAGGGGCCGGAAAAAGGTACGGAAATTAATTATTAAATTTACAGTCTCACCCAGACCCAGGAGCAGTGAATTGCGTCCAACACTTTCCAGAAAAGAACCTTAACATTTTGTTTAATAAATAATAAATAAACATTTGATAATTAATCGACTGATAGTTGAGATAGGCTTGCAGGGGGGTCCACTCACACAAAACGTGAAAGTGAAAAAAAATAAAAATAAAAAAACAGGCGAGACTCTTTTGTGTGTTATAGCAAATTTGACTCCGGAGAAAATGTTAGAAACCCTACAAATAATAATGGGTAAAATAATGATCATGTTTTTTTGTCCAATATTTTATTTAAGTCCAATATACCAGGGAGAGGAGGTGTCGACGTTATCCATAACACATTTGATGGTCTGTCAGCTAATATGCCAAAATTAAAAGTGATAATTAGCAGCCATCCTCTTGATTTATTCCTGGTCGGAGAGATAGCAGTTTCTTCTGTTGGCTAACTTTAATTTTATACAAGTTTATAGTCAAGTTTATACAGGGAAAGGCAACATGTTAACATGCAGAAAGTCACTGTACATTGCAGATATCATTTATTGAATCCCTTTTTTTACTGGTAACCCAGTCCATGTTGACTGAAGCGGCAAAAGACAGGGATGGTGATACACAGACAGATAAACTGTGAATAAAGAAAAATATAGTTTAGTATCAAACAGCAAAAACACTAAAGACAAAAATATATGAAAGATAATAAAACAAACAGAGAAGAATCTAACGTACATTGTTCTGGTGTAAAGTACGAGTAATCAAACAGTTATACTAGTTTACAGAACAGAATTAGTCACTGGGCAAAGAAAAAACTCTTCAGTTTACTGTTGTAACTTTGATGAACTCACAGTCGTGGGGGGTTTTCTGGATCTAGATTAAACATGTGCCTAGAAACATTGCTCCCAATGAATTCTAATGTCTCAACTGTTTGCTAACACGTTGCCACAGTGTTTATAAAGATGGATGACGTGTATCCACTTCCTCCCATTGTGAAGAAGCCAAAGGCTTCATCAATACTTCTACGTTTTACTTTGAAAACCGCATTGTCAATCTAAAACACCCTGTCAACACTGGGCATGCACATGCAGGACCGCATGTCACAGGTTGCCCCAATAAAGCTTGTCTCCTACACATGTAATCAGTTGTATCATTGTAAAATGCAGAATTGAACTGTAGAACAGCTGGACAGCAACTGCTGGGACAGCATGTACTGGGATATATGAAATATAAAGTGCAGTATGTCTCAAAGTTTAAATCAGGTCTTATAATAAGGAGAAGAATGTACTGTATGGCTGAATGAACTGTACCTGCATGATAAACATAGTGACAACACCAGCGGCTGTGTTCAGATAGTGTCTTGCAAACCAGTCCGTCAATTTGAGGAGACAACCCTGAAAGACAAAATTTGCACAGTCGTTCTTTATTTATATAGCTTTAACGAAGGTTTGCCATTCGGCTGGAATCCCATAGTTCAGAAAAGGTGCAGAGTCCGTAGATGTGAATGTGAGAGTGAATAGTTGTTTGTCTCTATATGTTGGCCCTGTGATACAATGGTGACCCGTCCAGGTCGTCCCTTGCCTCTGGAGGACAACTTAGAGACTGGAGTCTGATGTATCCAGCTTCATGTGGTGGAAGTGACCACATGAGGTAATGCCAAAGAATAGAATATGCAATATTCAGTATACAATAGAGAGATATACTGTATATTTGATGTGCGCTGCAAAGACTGGTGTGGGTCTCTTGTATTTATGGCCTGCAGCAGCACCAGAACATCATGGGAAGTAAATGACTAGAGAACAGGAAGCTGGAGGGGGCTGCATGCACACACCCCTCAGTGATCATTCTCAAACAAATAGTTTGTTGAAGACTGAACAGAAGTTATTCTGGCTCAGTTCGAAGCAGCCATCAGAATAGAAGGAAGAGTTGTTTTTTACTCTCTTTTTTCTAATAGCAGTTGCAAATGTATTTCTCAAATAACTAAGTACAGCCCGGCTCAAAGCTCATACTCAAAGAGCTCATTCTCAGTTTGTCGGTACAGGGCTTGAGACGGGGTATGGGTTACCTCTTGCCAGTACGTTTGGATGGGGATGCTGCAGGGGTCCTTGACACAACAGGAGATTGGGATATTCCCCTTCCAGTCAGACACACCATGAACTCCACAGCACCTAAACTGTACAGACAACACACCTCAATGGAATGAAGATAGTTTATTTTGAAAGGGCAAAGTGAAGACTAAAACTCCTAATGACTAAAAGACTATGACAGAGATGTAGTGAATTATTTACCAGGTGCTGCACAGCGTCAAAATCCTCTTGAATGGTCTTGTTTCCCTCTGGACTGGACTGCCTGTAGATCTCCAGGCTTTGCATCAGGTCTTTCTCAAAGTATGAGTCAATCTGAACAACAGAGACAGGATGTACGTTATTACCTGTGATGTGCTGCTGCCTGATGGACTTCTGAGACAATGGCCTCCGGTTTGACAGCAGCATGTGTGGGCAGGGAGACCAGCGGCAGTGTGTGCAAAGCCAGAGTACCATGAGCAGTGTAGACTTGCACGCCTCTGTCCTGAAGCTCATCACAGTTTGACAGATGATATATCCACTGAGATCTAGCCCTGGCTGATTGGGATAAAAACAGTAAGTGCAGGGAAGGCATCGCCGCTCTGATGCTTTTCACTGACTGAATGTACAGAGTCATTGATGAAAAATTCACAACCACGAATGTCGGTAAAAGCTTTTCTGGAAATTCCTCCAGTGGTTTTGTCCGGTTGTGTCGGTGAATTCCATCCCCAGAGCCATGTCGCTGGCTGGTTATCAACTCTCATGTGATGATATACAGTCGACCACACTGTTTTAGGTCGTAGTGTTGACATTACTGTATCAATCAAAGCAGTACCTAAAAATAAACCCATATAGTATTTTTCTATAGGCTGTACGTACATGAAATCCCTCCTACCTCTCTGCTATAGACGAAGAACACACAGGCCATGGCCAGCTCCACCAGCAGCAGAATAAACAGCAGGAAGAAAAACTGAAATCAAATCAGGTTCAAACGTGAGTGAGATTGAATAATCTGTGCTGTCGTTTAGTATTTAAACTTGAGGTTGGCAACGCAGACGTTATATCTCTATTTTCATGTTTAATCCTTATTTCTGTTGCCATTGCAGGACTAGTTAAGTGAGATATTCATTGGACGGTTTCACGCCTGTTTTTACTCTGCATATGACAAGAATCTGGAATTTTGAGTAACAATCAGGCGATCATCATTTTGATGCAATAAAGTAAAATGCTTACTTATAGACACATTGATATGTGACTAATGACTTATTTCATACTCACACTGATGAGCATGCAGCGGTTCTCCTTCATGCTTCCCAACATGCCTAGATAACACACACACGTAACGATGGTGCCAGTGACCACCAGAGTGTTGGCGGGGTAGATGGGCCAGAAGCTGGTGACGAGGGAGGCGAACCTGGAGTTCATCATCTGGTATTCTCCGAAAGCCACCACGAAGGCACCGCACAGCTCCAGCACAGAGGAGAGAGAAGACACCTCACATCATCATTCTGGATTTACATACACACACTGGGATTCTACACTAGAGGCCAGGATGACCACGAATCCATACCACTGAGTGTTTCAATTCTAATCCGGATTCATTTCATTTCCACAAGACAACATCTTTTAGTCATTCAGCCAGGATATCATGCCCTCTGCTGCTATTACTCAAGAGTCACCAACTTAAAGGACGTAATATATCGCAGAAGTACACTTTAAAAGTGTGCAAGATCTTTACCTGTGACACAAAAGTTCTCTTCAACATTAAAGGCAAAATGAAGTAATTGAGTTTATTATAATAGAAGAGAAATAAGAATATAATATTTTATTCATAATACACAGTTGTCCTTATTGGGATATCATACAAAATCTGAATAACAATATCCGATTTGACAGCTCACATTAAGGACTTTACATCCTTTGCTTTAAGGAGGCATGACAGCAGTTTGTCAGTGTTATGGCTGCAGTGCACACAGGTCCTCACCCACCTACCCAGCAGAGAAAGTGGAGAGTGATCAACATAGTTTTCAAGCAGTTTACACAGGAGTGATTCATCTTCGCTGATAATCCTCCACTGTCAGAGGAGATTTGAAATCTGAAAGAGAAGATAAGTGGACGAGATGTTTATTAAAACACAGTGTAGAGCACGTGGCAGTGAGGCTGATAGACTTGTTAAAAACAAGTGGGACTGCTTCTCCTCTTGGTGGCAGTGTTTACAGGACACCACTGTTTGATATGAAAACACTCAGCCATGAGGCACAATGGACACTTGTGACCTATTCCGACTCCAGTTAATCATTATTACCCTGCTCTTATCTCCACATGGACCATTTTACAAGTTTGTACCTGAATATCCAAGAATGTTTCATTTAAGCAGCTTGTCATTAACAGTTTACATTTTCTGCAGTCACCTTAAATATTCAGTTCATTTTATAGTTTGATTTAATGTCAGTTGTAAGTTTGAGAATCTATATTTCTATAATAAACTCATATGGCTCATTTAAAACATAACGAAGCCTTAATGCATTATTGATATTGTGTAACACATTTGAAGTAACTCTGAACTGATTTCCTTCCTTGTCTTTGTTTTTTTGTGTTGTTCTTCACAAATACAGCCAGTGTTTACACTCTTATACAGACATTTATAAATTATTACTGTCATAACAGTGAGGAACTCCTGAAACCCATTTACCCATGATATAGAAAAAAATGTGGGGAATATCCTGAGGACTTACCTTAACCACACCGTATCTTGCAATACTTCAGTGACAGATGCCGTGAGCAGTATTTTGGTGCTGTCCCCACCATTCCGTGTTCAGTGACGACAGACAGGCATGAGGAGGAAGAGAAATAAAAGGGAGGAGGAAAGACAACTGAGAGCTCCGTCTATCAACAGTGAAGAGGAGGGGCGTCCACCCCTGGCAATAGCAGAGTCAGTGTCAGGAACCAAATATCAACATGAACTTCTTGCACCAGTTCGTCCAACTCCTTCCCTTCCTCCGGTTGAACACTCAAGCATTTTTAACACATTACTTAACTAAAAGAAGTTCTCAAAACACATGTTGAATGAAAAAATGGCCATTTGATGCATTTACAATTAAATCTGCAACTCGATAAAGTGAAAGCTCTAAATCTGACGCCGCTGTACACAAACAGTACACAATCAGTCTACAGCTTGTTGAAACTAATCTAGTCCTGCTGTAAATCCTCCTTTATGAAGGTTATAATGTTCAGTTTGAGTTTAAACAGTTTTACATTCAACTGTATGGCCTTTTGAAGAATGTATATTTTCTCTGCTGTTGTGTAACTGCACTGCATTGCAGCGCACACACACAGGTTTAAAAGCTTTATTTGACCCTTTAACCTGAACCATGACGAGTTCAGGCCTAATCCAAACCTTAACCAGGACCTCAGAAATGACGTTTTGCCTCATTAGGACCAGGCTTTGGTCCCAATGTGGTCAACTGGTCCTGAGAATATCAATGTTTATGTTGCATGTACGTGCACACACTCTTTGTGAGGACACTGATTGGCATCCCCTATCTCCTTAGCCTAAGCATCATAACTAAATACCCACCCCCCATTTACCAAAGTAAAACTTTAACTTAAGTCTAACCTAGACTTAATTCTGGCTTAAACCCTGGAAACAACTCAAGATGTTCAGACAGGGGACTGGCAACAATGTCCTCAGATTCAAACTGGTCACATCTGAGGCACATCAAGATGATGTGTCTGTACATCTTAACATCTAAAGCATGTATAAATACATAAGAATTTACTGCGGACAAAGAAAAAGAAGGAAACATTACAGCATGAGATAAATCACATAGAAACTTTTACTGAAAAAAAATCAAACACAAGAGCAAGAAGAACGAATGATCTTCACTTACATTTTGTCTAAAACAAATGTTTTGATTTTACAAATTAGAAGGATTTGCTGAACATTACTATTTAAAAAATTAGAGCCGTTTGCCACAATGTTGGCTCATGAATGAAATCATTGGGACAAACAGCTTGACATTCATAAGAGAATTAAAAAAACCTACACAGACAATTAGAGGAAAAGTGAAATAACAGTCTGCAGAGCTTCAGGAGGCAGGTAGTGGAGTTTTAACTCTGAGCATGAACATGACATTAGCTACTGATTGATATGCTTTCAAACAGCAAACAACAGGAACCACAATGACACATGCAAGAACAAATAATACAACAAACAAGATCCCAGAAGTGTTGCTGGGTGTTGAATAAAGCAGAAGGTCACAGAGGGAAAAAAGGCTCTGCATTCTTCAAGCACATAGACTGTCAGACCAGCATGTACCAACTCTTCATCAGGGTCCCTGAAGAATGAATAATCATTTTAATTGAAGAATAGATTCATAACAAAAATTCACCTGAAGATGGAGTGCCTTCATTTCTCCCAAATGATTATCTACATTATTCATTAATCAGCCGGACCTGAGGGATCTTGTTTTTTGTGCATCTACCTGCCTCAATAAAGAGAAGCTGCCCGCTCAGCTGGAGTCCTGCAGCATTTCCTCCCTCCTTTCTACACAAGCACATGGAAATCTCCCTACATGTTAACACTCTTACAAACATGCTGCTGTAAATAAGAAGTTGCTTTATTTGAAAGCTTCACTAAGCAGCGCTGCTATTCAGCTGCCTCCTTCTATCTGCATTAAGTGCTAATGTCAGTCAGTAACATCAGTGACTGTTGTGCTCTGTTTTAACCTGTTGAGTGAACTTTAGATTTATAAGTGCATTTGCAATTCCAGGGAGGTTTTCACACTCGACAGTAGTTTTGCACTTTCTTCTTCAGTTTTTTTTTTATCCTGCTCCAAGTGAACATGATCATTTTGTTTAGAAGAATCACACAACACTGATGGAGAAGTGTTGATGTATCTTTTAGCTTATAACACAGGAACTGTTACCGGACTCGGTTTGCCTTAAAGTGAAATCTGCATCATCCTGTGACTCAACCATGACTAACACCACAACGACTCATATACAAAAATGAAAACCCATAAAGCTGATGTTCAAGTAATTCTGCAGCAGGACACATTTTCTATTTTTTAGGAGGAAATTGCAGATTTAAAGGAGACATATTGTGCTCATGTTCAGGTTCATGATTTTGATTTGAAAAGGTTTACATGCTCTAATGTTCACTTTACTCCTACCGTCAGTTATTGCAGGTCCTCTTTTCAGCTTCTGTCTGGTTTTAGCTCCTGTCTCTTCAAGCCCCCCCGCCCCCCCCAGGTAAACACACAAAACGTCTCCTTTAACACATTACAATGAATTGCCTCAAGCGATGTAAGTGACAGTTGAGCTTGAAGGCTCCAGGTCTGTAAATAAATCGGAGGTTGTGGAGTCAGACAGAAGTGAGCTAAGACCTCTGCAGCCCACACGTCATCTCTGACTGAGGCTCCAGGTCTGAAGTGACTCCAGGCTCCGACTGTACACAGGCTGTTTTCATGGCAGACACTTCGACATGTCATAGCAGGAAAGCAAAATGAATGATGCCTGAATTCCATTTAGCTGCTTCAGTGTCAGGGTCCTGGTATTGTGCATGTTGCCACAGTGTCACACTGTCATGCTTTTAACAGAGCCGCTGTCTGTTCAGTAACTCCTGAACTTTACCTGCTGTAAGTCAAAATGGCTGCTGTGAAAAAGGCCTGTTTGGAACGTGTCCAGTGGATGTGGCTGTGTCACCTCTCTGTATGTCCACACAACATTACCAGTGTTGGTTTGGGTTTTTGTTAAAATCTACACATTGCAGCCTGTTAATGACACAGATATTTATGATTCTTTTGGCTGTACTTTACTAATTGTGATGACTTTAGGTAGCACCCTGTCCCTTCTCTAGATCTCCAGGGAAATCTGAAAAACGGTAGTCTTCCCTCTTGGGCTTCAGAAAACTAGTTTCACTCTAGAAGCAAAGACAAAGACACACAAGGCTTAGTGTGTAGTAATGATACAGGACTTTTTTAAGAGTCTGCATTTTACAAAAAGTCAAATGTTCAGCAAATGGGACTGATTTGACCTCTAGATGATATTGTCCATTAGTTTGACTTCAGTCGGACTTTCAATGGATTTATAAATGTGTGGACACGTTGATCTGTAAAGATGTGTCCTCTTACGTGGCTGCTCCACTGTCACTTGGCCTGTCTGCAGTTGACCTGATGCTCCGCCCTGATTACAGAAACAAAGCTCCTCATTTACACAACAGTGACGAAACAGATCACAGTAACCAGCTCACTCATTTGTCTGTACAGCAGTTGTGAGGGAGCTGCAGTGTGACAGTGCTGCAGCCACTGGACACTAAGTGTAAGGCACTAGCTTGTATTGCATCATTTGAACAGATAAATCACAGGTTACACCTCTAGACACTAAACAGCATTCATATTCACTTTACTCTAACACAACAACATGATCCTGCATATGGCTATCAAATTCACAGTGCATTCCAGATTTAAATTCTAAAGCATCGTAATTAATGAATTAGTTCATATCATATTGAAATAGTTCTATTGATGAGAAGTTGATAAAATTCAGTGCCACAGAGAAAGATAGGGATTTTCTAAAAGACAGTGGTGACAAGTATTTCTTAGCTCAAGCGATAACAGCAGCTAAGAAGTGTTAGTAACTTTAGAGAGTGACTGAAGCCAAATCATCTGAGATGAAATTAAGGGGGAACTAAAAACTGCTGGAATATAAAGTAAGACCTTGTGTTTATTGGTCCTAGCTAGGCACTTAAACAGCACTGGTAACTCTGATGGCTCTTTTAATGTACAACATATTGTGAGGTGTCATTGGTCGTACATTTAAAAAAACAGCTGGGTTAAACCCTATTGTCACACGAGCTGGTCAAAGTGCATTGCCTGGCTTTTATAAGGTGCTCTCAATGCATGGAGGAGCTCAGTGCAGCTTCTTCGGTGCAGCAAGAATCTGCAGTGATCCACAGGTTGACTGGTCTTCACAGCAGCTACGACTCAGATTAAAGCTGCACGCTGGCAGCACCAAGTGGCAGTAAGAGGTAACTACACTTCTGTACCAAAAAAACCTGTGAAATGGTGACAGTAAACACAGCATCTGATTTTGTAATCCATTCTCACATTTTTGTTCGGCTGAAATCTACAGTGTGTCAGTTAGTGCGATGGGATTCTTCAACCCACTGTGCTTTAAGTTGAGATGAACATATTTGAACTTTTTTTTTTACCAGGGCAGCTTTATCTCGTCCGTCTTCCACTACATTAAAGTTGCTTTCAGACATGATTTCAGGGAGAACTCCGGAGTATTGGGTGTGGACATTCTCCAGAGGTTACCTTTCACAACGCAGCAAGAGATTCTCTGCTCAGAAACGTTCACAACAGCAACAAATCCTCTGCAGGATTCAGGTGAGGGGTGGAGCAGCAGACAGAGGCAGGGCGCAACATGTTCATTCTGCTGCAGGGGTTACAGGTTTTTGTTAACAGCACGTCAACATGGGCTCTCATCAGAAAATCTCTCTTGACATGTGTCTTCTACGAGTATAACACCGTTTTGTCATCCGGAGATATTTGTGTTATTATTATAATATGTTTTTTTTGCTTCTGTTGCATGTCAGAAGGGTCAGCAACCCCACTTGCTCGTAGTGAATCCTGGGGAATCTCCTGCTGTTTTCATTCATTAGCTCCTCTGAGCCAGGCGGAGAAAGACCGCAGAAACTCCAGGGGCTCTCACTCGGACATTCGCCTTCACACATTCACCTCCTCCGCAGAAATTTCAGAGAATCTCCAGAGTTCATTACATGTCTGAAAGCAGCTTTAAAGAATATTCTACAGCTGGCTTACCTGTTCATGATCTCTTCACTTGTACATCTCGGCTAATTTCTGTTCCTGTTTCTGGGCTCAGACCCACGAGGTTGTTCACTCATTGTTCATTTGATTGTATGGTTTCAGTAAAGCTGTGGCAAGTCTTGGCATTGTTGTCATGCATGTTGATAAAGCAACAAACTGAAAACCTACACGGATTATTGCTCCATGATCAATAGAAGCGTTTACGTCTCTTTTCTCTCCAGCGTCCGTAAAGCACCAGTCCTATCACTGCCAGCACACCCAGGCCCAGGATGGAGAAGAGGAGGGTGAAGAAGAACTGGACTCCGCTCATCCCTTCCTCCTGGATAACAACTGCAAAGACAGAGGATGACAGATTGATTATCAAACAGACCACACCAGTGGTCAGGTTCAACTCGAACAACCAATTCATGATGAGGAGTTTCTTATAGTTTGCAGCTTTGTCTTATCACTTTAGGTTTTAACAAATATTGACTGTTTAACATTTATCGATGCAAGTTTGATATCATTGAAAAATACCTTTAAACCATGCTGTCCAAAATTTTTACGAATATTTCAGAGTTATGACTTTTTTTCTTGTTATTACCAGTTTTGTTTTAAGAAACCTCTCTTGTCATATAAAACTATATTTATTTATGTACCTTTTCACAAAATCCACATACCTCATTAAAACAAAGTTGCCTTGTTATAACACAAGTTGCTATGTTTTCTAAAAACAAAATTAAAAAGTTGCTATAATGAGAAAAAGAACCAATCAGTGCCGAAAACAGATATATTGTAAACAACAGCAAGGAAATGTTATACCTGATCATCAAAATGGTCCTGTCATTATTGGGACGAGACATCAACATCCATCCCTAAACTGTAGTAGCCTATCAGCTGCAGTTTTCTAGGTCTAAAGTGAACATTGAAATACAAAGCTCCTTAAAGAGCATCGAAAAGACATGGATACTGAAATATCTTTAATTCTGTGGCTAAACTCCATCTGCTGATGATTGTGTTACACATAGTGAAGAATGTAAGACATACAGACCCCAAAACGCTCATCTTTCCAGTATGTGGATTATCACTGAACAAATATAAAATAACCAACCATCAAGCCACCCATAAAATGTGGGAGCTGAGGCAAGGTAGTGCTGTGTCTACCTTGAAACTGTTCCATGTCGTCAACTCTGGGAATGATGACCTCCTCCTCCTCCTCCACCTCCTTCTCCTCCTCTGGAGTCCTCTCTACTGTCAGCTGGTACAGCTTCATGGAGATGAGGTCATGGTTATCTACAGCAACACAAGTCAGCACGGTTTCAGTTATAAACACTTGAAGAAAGCCTTCACACAAAAACGCTAGTGCCATTTCACTGCAGCAATGAAGTTTAAAAAAAACTCTGCTTGGTGTGATAATCTGCAGGAAGTACTTCCCAGTATTTTCAATTTACATTTGTATAGTCTGGGTGACTTAACTATGCAACATGTTATAATGTGCAATGGAAGAATAGCGTCTGAAGTCACAAGATGCCAAAGGCAGCATGTGACAGTTTCAGTTTACATTATTGACTACATCTATTAGAAAGTTAAACAAACAAACAAACATTTCCCTACTCAGAAGACACTCCTACAGTGACCTGACGTTAACTTGCTGTACATTTCAAATGTTGCCCCTTTTTCACAGTGATCTTCTTTCTGCATACACCGTGAACATTTTTGTTCTGGGCTCTTATAAAACCATAGTATGACCACACTTACTCAAAGTGGTCTTATCAGAAGACTGAAAAACCTCAGGTACACAATCGCTGCTTTCCATCATGTTTTCACTGAGACAAAACAAACCCAAGTTGTATACTGCGTCTGCATCTGGGAGACTGTTGCTAATGTTGATTAATGCTGGAGTTTTTCAAAGCGCAGTTTTAATAATAAATCAAATTTGAACTGTTGGGAAATTTATTGTGGTAATTGTTTCATCCCTACTTGCGAAGAATCTTCATACCTGATAAGTCTCC
Source organism: Hippoglossus stenolepis (assembly GCF_022539355.2). Lineage (NCBI taxonomy): Eukaryota > Metazoa > Chordata > Actinopteri > Pleuronectiformes > Pleuronectidae > Hippoglossus > Hippoglossus stenolepis. Next base: position 3,772,380 of record NC_061491.1, read on the forward strand.
AGTGGCAGAGGAGGCTCCAAAGAAGTATCCTGTAGGTAGCCGCAGTCCTGTGATGTCAGCACAGTGTTTCCATTCCTGCTTACCATCTGCATCCACCATGACCTGGAGGGAAAAGGAAGAGTCAGCATGAAACACTGATGAACACTGATGCTAGGAATGGTCTTTAGTGACCTTCATAGACTTTTCTACATTATCATTGGTACTGTTTTAGATTATAACATGACTATGTAACATTTAACGACAAATGCAGCGTTGCTCAGACTGTATAAAACCACACAGAACATTTGTATAGAGACCTGAAGATACAACTCAAAGACACTTCTCATCCAATCTGAGAGTTTGAGATATAAAAAGAGGACTGAAGCTGCTTTCAGACACTTCTCCAGAGGAGGTGTATGTGTGAACGCAAATGTCAGTAGAAAATCCTGAGGAGACGTTGGGAGAACACAGCAGGAGATCCAATGAGCGAGTGGGGGGTTAATACAATTTCTAACACGCGACAGACAAAAAAAAGAAAACTAAAAACAACGTCTCAAGATGAAGAAGCAGTGCCATACATGAAGAAGAAACAGACAAAGATGCCAAGATAGTTTGTGGTGGTAACAGCTGATGCCGTTGTTGATGGGCTGTAAACACAGCAGAATAAATAGGTTACATCCTGCCTCTGCCTGCTGCACCACCGCTCATCTGAAATCTGCAGAGAACTTGAGGATGTTGTAAACTGAGCTGAGAATCTCCAGCTGCGTTGTGCTTGTGTGAAAGAACTGCAGAGAAAATGCAGACCCAATTCTCTGGAGTTGGTCTGAAGGACAGGTCTGAAAACAGCTGGAGATACACTGCACAAATCCAGCTGTATAAAGCTTGTAGAGTCTCAATCAAGAAGACTCAAAGCTGTAACTGTTCCCACAGGAACTTTTACATAGTTTAAGAGATTGAACATTTCTCTTAATGAGACATTTTGTTTAAAAAATAAAAAAATATTTTCACTTTGTCAATGTGAGTTATTAAGTGTAGACTGTTGGATAACTGGTATTGTGATGGAAATCTGAAAATACAAGAGGCTGGAACACCAAATTTGTCTGTGTATTTTAATAGGAGCTTTCTGCAGAAATGATCAACACAGAGAGTCACAGGGATCTCAGAGTGTTGATGCAGAAAAGTCAAATGCAAGGATCTTATATCGGAGAACTAAGGCTGTTTGTCTGAGCCAGTTCAGACTGGTTCTGTAGGCGCAGTTTGAGACAGGAATTAAGACACAGGAAACTGATTTGCATATGTTTCCTTTGAAGATAAAGCAGATGGAAATTAGGTTCTTGGACAGTCAATAAGTAATAGAAAGGTCATAAAGGTATTGGAAACGCCATACAGGTTTCAGGTCACAAACAGTTCAGGTCATAAAAGTCTCAGACAGGTATGCAAAAAGTTACTTTTCAACTACAAAATAGTTTTTTTCCACTACAGTATCCATTTAATATTACATCTACAACACAATATGTGCAAATAGTGAATTCTGACTGAAGCCAAGGTAAACTGTGTAATTTAAACTTTAAAGTTTCGTACCGTCAGTCTGTTTTTGGAGTATCTGATGAGGAGGAATGTGTCGAAGATCGCATTGCGCACCATGGTTGTGCACCCTCCAAGTTCAGTGCGGCGTCCATCTTGTTCGTGTTGATATGACAAAGTCCCATTCCCCAGCATCACTGATACATATGGGAAAGTCCTCTGAGAGGAAGAAAGGGGAGACAGACGTCTTTATGTGCAGATTCAGAAACGCACACAATCAATCTGTTATTTCAGTTATGATAACACAACAACACCAACGGCACAGATGAAAGCAGATGGATGGAATGAAACGGTGAAGATGGATGGACATTCAGCAGCTCAGAATAAACAGCGGTTTCTGATGCTACCTGAGTTCCAGGTTGTGTCTTCCTCACATTCAAAAAGGGAAGCAGGGAAAGAAATATGACACATTTCTGACATCAGTATAAATAATCTAAATAGAGAGGCCGATCAAGACTGGCAGGCTGTTCTCTGGTACTGTTTAAAACTGTGTCACACAGTCAGGTTAGGCTGGATGGCTCCAACTGTCACTTACATCGTGGGTCTTGTCCGCATTGAGGTAAGTGTCCATAAATATACCAAGTCCAGTGAACTGGTTCATGTTACCAAATACAGGACCTGCAAAGAAACAGTAAGGTACATTAGAGGTCTGAAATACAAAGCAAGTTCAACATACCCATGGTCAGTCATTATCATCCAGCTTCACTGAGCCCAACAACAGTCGTCTCTATCAGCTCGATAAATCAACCCAGGGTTTACAGAGCATGGTCACATTAAAGTGGCGCCATTTGCAGCATATGACCAATCACAAACAGAGTCTACAGGCAGCAGAGCAGCACAAACTATAATGTGAAATAAATAGGAGGAACTTAGACAGGAAGACTTAGCTGCAGATGCAAAATGACAAGAGGGAACTGGGAAAAAAACTGTGAATGTGTAAGTTTATAAGTTAATAACAGCACTGCAAGATCATTAGAGCACCAGTAAATATGACTACATTTGTGTATTCCATTAAATTATAGCCTTTATTACAGCCCTGGCAGGGTCAACGTGTATTTACCCTAAAATAAGTGAACCACCATCGTAACGTCAGAAGATCAGAGTTAAACCTAGTGTTAGGTCGCTAATCACATATTCTGCTTCAAAGTACAGGCCTCAGAGCTCTTCTCACAAACAGCACAGGTCTGAGCTCTTTGTTTCTGCTTTTCAATAGTTTCACCTCAAATGTGCGAAGTCCAATAATATGACAGCTGAGACTGGTAATAGAGCCAAAATAATAAGTCGATTCATTTGTCAACATTGAATAATGCATCAACACTTTCATTAGCAGATTAATCATTGAAATAATTGTAAGTAAAACTTGCCGTTGGTGGTAATACTGGAATCCCTCCACGTGGGGCATTAGATTAAAAGCTTTACTGTATGAGATTCACATAATTTGTCTTATGAACACAAGTAATGTGTGGACAGAAAATTTAGATATTGTGGTTTTAGAAGCAGTTAATGTTAAAGCTGAGAGTGCACAAATGGAGCCATGGCTTGGTTTCCTACGTCTGTCTGTACAGGAGGTACTGAGATGAAATGAGGAATAAAGTATGTCTGACTGACTGTGACTGTATAAGGCACCTGCACTGTCTCTTCATACCATTCTGCATGCGATCTCTGGTTAACCAGATGGCCAGTCCGTCCCCATTCATATTCTTCCTTCCCAGGCCGTGGATTTTAAAGTGCACCTTTAGCTCCCAATCCCGCAAGAGCAAAGGCTAGAAAGCAAAAGACATAAAGACAAACTGGTTATTTTTGCTGTATGCCATGTGTGGTATACATCCGCCAACATACTATTCTTTTAAAACAGGCTGAATTAGTCTTATTATATTCTCAGTAAATGTAGACTGTAACAGTCTGCACTATTTTTGTAAAATGCTTACATAATGAGCAATCTTCATTTTAAAGTCATGCTAAGAACTGCTGACAATTTTACATTAACAGTGAGGTAGGATATGAGAAGTTTAAGTGTTAACAGCAGGCAGACTGAGCGTATGTGTAGGTTTAGTAGACCTCAGGAGTTGTACACGTGTACACAGGCAACTGGATTGGTTGTGTTTCTTGAAGACGTTTAACCTCTCATCCAAGAGGCTTCTTCAGTTTTATCAGCGGAGCCCAAACCCACTAGCTGATGGAGGTTCAACGACCTGCCTATTTAACATAACAACTCTCAAATAAGCTGTTTTTAGACATGCACATGAACATAATCTCTGCACATTCTCCAGAGGGGCTGGATGTGAGAACGCAAATGTCAGAGTGAGAGGCTTCAGGAGTTTCTGCAGCCATTACAGCCTGCCCCTGTGTGCTGTGCCACCCCTCACCTAAGCGCTCCGGGGATTTCTGTGTTGTGAATGTGTTCCAAGGGAGTGGAAAGGAAGGATGTGTGAAAGGAAAACTCCAGAGAAAGTCTGGATCCAGTTGTGAAGACATTCTCCACAGTTCACGTCTGAAAACAGCTATAGAAAATGATCCACAGAGGTTTGATACCTGAACCCTCCCATACGTCACTTAGTTACTGAAGAAGCATGTTGGATGAGAGGTGAAAGGACGTCAAGAAACGCAAGCACGTCCAGTTGCCTACGTACATTACTATTGAAAATATGATGACCTGCATGAATGAGAATCTTCACAGATGGATTTAGTAGACTTACAATTCGACTCCACACGGCTCCCTGCCTACTCTGCAGGTCTGGGGTCAGCCTCACATGGTCAGGCGTCACCATGGCAGTGCCCATCAGATCCCACTGTGCGGAACTAGAGAAGCCCAACCCTGCAAAACAGTGAAACACCTGTTAACGGTGGAATAGTTCACAGTAACTTCGAGGAAAACCCTCCACACCCACTCTTCTCTGACTGATGACAAAGCAACAGAACAGGTTTCTTCTTGATGTCATAACTGCTTTCATAATCGCTCTATTAAAATGTATTTCAACATAGCAACCATTACTATGAACACTAACCACAACTCCAACTGCAGAGCTTGGTAAAACATGAAGTTATTATGGTAAAGTGTGTGAGATGAGTGATCCCCACAAGAGACAATATGTGAATATTTATGCTGACTAGCATTGAACTGCTTGATGGTGGTAAAGGATCTGAGTTTTTACAGTAACTATTATGGTCTGCTGAACAGGGTGTGATCCATGAAACCAGCTGATCTGCAACACTTTCAATAAAATGACGAGAGAAGTCTCCCACACTGAAGAGAAACACTTCTCACTTTGTTCTGGCTACGAGGACAGAGTTCATTTAACCGGTTAATGTTAATGAGTTCATTATTAAAATTCCTCACTGTATTGTGACATCATGACAGTTACTTTTAGTACATGAGTACCTTCAGCAGTTTTTTACGAGTACCAAGCTAAAGTGAACAGGGATTAGCAGCTAGCCTTGGCTAATGTCACTTGGTGTCTCGGTGTCACAGCAGCTAGTGTGTAGCTGACAGTTGGACCTACCACGGTAAGGCTTGGTCAGAGAATACTCCCGCTTCAGAAACTCCTCCATAAACTCCTGCTCGTTCGCCAGAGACGGGCTCGTCAACACACACGCGGCAACAAACAAACATGTCAGTTCTCGGATGTTTCTCAAATGAAACATTGGAAATAAAACCCAGCAGCTTCTCATTCGAGCCAGATTTGACTTCTTCAGAGCCGCAACCATCTTTACGCACTTCTTCTTCTTCGTCTATTTCTCAATCACTGCTTGTTGTTCCTCTGGGGCTTATTGGCGGTTGGCCAACCCGCTTGTAGGCGCATTACCGCCACCCTCTGAACTGGAGTGTGGAGCAGCAGATTTGCAGCAAACTGAACAAAACAAAAATATAATTATTTTCTTACGTCCTGTTTCTCTTAAGTAGTTAATTAGAAGATGAAGTATATTTCTTGATCTCTTTCCTAACATTTTAATTAAATATTTGGCTTTTCGTCTTTTAATCCTGATATTAATTCCCTTCTTTGTTCATTTGTTACACTATATCAATACATAAGTGACAGTTTCCGGTTGTTTGCTGAGTCCAGTTGGTGCTTGCCTATATTATGAAGTGTATCATTTAATCCTGTCTGACCTATTCTCAGACGGGTAATGACATGTTTTTGAATTCTGTACAAATGTCTTCCTGTGTCATTTGAATCCCAGTATTCTTTCCATGTTTTGTGACTGTATTTGTTAATGATAGTTTTGATTCCTGCTTTGCTAAATGGTTCTTGTATGTCCACTGACGATCGTTTTAATGACTGTTTTGCTAATATATCTGCCTTCTCATTGCCTTCTACTCCCATGTGAGCAGGAACCCGTAGGAAGGAGACATTCAACCTTCTCTGATGTAATCTGAGGAGCACATAAAAAATTCCTTGGACAATATCTTGTCTGCGTGAGGATTTGATTGACTTAATACTGGCAATTGCTGTCAGATGCAATGACAATCTCTTTGGCCCGGCCACTTTCCTCCTCCCACTGCAATGCAAACAGAATACCCAGTATTCCATCTGTATAAACTGACAGGTGGTCGGAGACTCGTCTTTTAACTGCTGTGTCAAACTGCAGAATGAAGAATGAAGCACTCGTCGCCTTTTATTAGAATATTAATAAAAACAAATAGCATCCTCCCAAACTGGCATAAAGACGCCCTTTTCCTGATTTTCTTTAGAATTGTTTGTGTTTTTTGAAACCCCCGGTGAACATATGTATACAAGTAAACAAGCTCCATAACTCATATTGAACAGGGTTCAAATAATCCTGCAAATTGATCGTCTTTCTGGTTTAATGTGATAAATAAAAATAGATTAATGGTTGCGGCAGCAACAATGGTGGGACAGCTAACTTTAAATCAGCTTTAAATGATGTTCTCATTATTGATTCCTAATTCCTTAGTGATATCTGAACTGACAACACAAAAACAATCCTTTCTTTTACTGTATTACTTTCCCAACACATACTGTATTTATGGCCGGTTTCATAGGATGTGAATCATTCTGGCTCTGCAGATTTGCCCAATAATTGGCCATTAGTGTAATTGTTTCCTTTTTAGGTGAAGGGGCATTTCTCCAATTTCTACTCTAAGTGCTGACAGTAGCTTTGACTTCACAGCCTCACAACATGTCAATGCTTGATTTAACTATGGTTTTACAACTGGTAGTTTATTCTAAGGCAAAATATCAAATATGTTATTCCTATGTTGTAGAGTAAATTACTTTGTTCAATATTTTAATCTTAAAACATGCTGTAGCAGAAAGTGGCTTCTGTACCATTGATTGAAATACCATTGGCTGAAAATATGTCAAATATGTGTAGTACTGTTGTTCTGGTGTGCTAGCTGATATGGAAAGTGTTTGGACTTTTGTTTAAACATATTATACTTACAGAGATCAGATTAGACATTTTAAACTGGATTAATGAACAGAGCAAATCAGGGTGACCCACCTCTGTTAAAATACATGTCTCCCCTCCAGGCTCGATTCCAAAAGTGTTGAGCTTTGTAACGATGAGTTGAAACTGCAGTGAGTGCATCTTCAGAGCAGGAGATAGTTCTCTGTGACTTTGACAATCACATGGTCATACCATATCCCCCATGTTAATATAAAGGAAATGAAATAGTGAAGCATCTTAAATTCAATGCACATCTGATAGTATTGTTAACCATGAATGCCCAATAGAGCATTCAATTGTTGATGAATTGTTAAGAAAAATCTGATATCTGATATCATGCCCTGTATAATTTGTCCACAGGGTGTTGTTTCTATATAAACACACTGGGTGCTGTTAAAGGACAGGTAGTGATCATTGATTATCAGAGAAGATTTTTTGTAAGTCAAACTGACCACTCTCTAAAATATGAAGGAATAGATAGTGCACGTGTAGTAAAATAATCCAGAAATTAAAGTGTGCCATGTCCTACAGAAATCAGAATCTGTTACACACACCACCACCGGCTGTGCTGTTGTCTGCAGATATGTGGAGCATTCGGGGGCGGTGGTCCCCAGTCAGTGTCTTTCTATGTTCTGCCTTTGTCTTCGTGGGTTTTCTGTGGGTACTCCAGCTTCCTCCCACAGACCAAAGACATAGAGATTGGGTTAGGTTAATAGGAGACTCTAAATTCACCATGTGTGTGAATGTGAATGGTTGTTTGTCCCAGTGATCCGCTGGCGGTCTGTCCAGGGTGTACCCCGCCTCTCGCACAATGTCAACTGGGATTAGCTCCTGCTCCCCCTGGATCATCCCCCTCCCCCTTTCCTCCTCTGGATGGCTGGATGGATGAAGCCTCTGGATTAAACTGCTTTAATGTAAAAGCTGGATCCTCATATTAGAAAAAAGAGTGGAGTAAGGTCTGATTGTATTTTCAGTCAGGAAATCTTCTCAAGCAGAAGAAATTTAACTGAAAATGTTCTTCAAAAGGAACACTGATGATACTAATAATGTCCTACGTGTGATATGATGAATCTTATGTTATTTGATAAATTGTGGTGGAAAAAGTATTCAGATCTTTTACTTAATGTAAATGTTTTAGCATCACAAAAAGTGACTAAACTCAACATTCATAGAATATTTTCATTTAAAGATATTAATGTGGGATTTTAATCATTGATGTATGCTGTGTTATTCATTGGACTAACCACTAACTCCAGCTTTCTGTCTGAGATTATATCCTCTTATGACCATTGGTGGTTAACAAATAATTTACTAATGTTTAATAGATCAGTTAAAGGCAATTAATAAAGGGCCATTTGTGTCCCCAGGTTGAGGGAAATCCTACTCCAGCAGGACACTTTAATTCATTATAATGATGAGACCTCTCCAATGGACTGTTCGACCACTCATCATCTGGACACAGGTAGGTTTCCATCTGACTGTAGGGGAACATTTCATAGGAAATAAAGTGTGAGTCAATGTACATGTCCATCCACTGCTGCTATATGAATACTGGGAGTTTAAGATTAACAGTCCCTTAACAAACCCTTCAACCCATTAAAATCACAACAGGAGAGCCCACAACAAGATAACTGCAATTAAATGAGCAGCAATCAAACCTCAAATAGAGAAAAATCATGAAGAAAATATGTTGGAAAACTAGACATTTATATTTCAATCACAGTGTCATTGTTAGCACAAAGAGTCTTGAGCTCCTTTCAAACTAAACAAAAAAAAACTCTAATACTCTCTAACAAGAGGTTTTTCACTCCAATGTGAAAGGATACAATACGCATTCATCGTACGTCAAATGACTCTTGAGTAGTCAAGCTAATTTTAACCCCTTGTCCAGATCAACCAGTCAGAGAGCTATTAATGGAAGAATTATGGATGGTAATGGAGGTATAGACTTGTTCCCTCCATCCATCTCAGCCACAAACTCCATCTGTCTACTTTCAAGCAGCGCTTGGGCATCGTCCAGTCTGCATTGAAGAGACTGACGTAAAAGATATCAAACATATTCACCTGACCCCATGCTGTTTTATACTGTTCACACATAAAGGCTAACAATTTGTCAATTATCTTTTTCTCTAGACTTACTCATATTCAAATATCTTATCTCATCTTATCTCATGTCATATTATCACAGTGAGAGTTACGAATGAGTTATATGTTTGTAATAAATGAGCTGATACTTTGTGCTGCTCAGTGGCTGGTTTAGTGTATAGTACATTGAAAGAATTGGTCATTACTCTAGTTTACAGATATTTGAAACTAACCATTATCTGATGATTATTTCATCTAACAGTCTGTTATCTAGTAAATCATTGTTGTTTACTTATACAGTCTTGGATGAAGGAACTACTCATTCAGTAATACTCAGGTCTACTCACATCTTCCAGTACCCTATTGTAAGGGGAAACCATACAAACATATGACAAGAGCATCTTAAAGGTCTATGGATTAACAGTTGATAGTTGGCTACAAGCACAGTGTGGGAGTAAATGATCTGATGTAATCAAACACCAGATACCAGCAGCATTGTGAGAGTGAGGGGCAGGTAGATAATCACTTATTTATGGCTAGAACTCATCAACCCTGCATTTTATTATTTTATTTGCCTCATCACAGAAAACAACTAGCGATGGCTTCTGAACCAGCAGTGATTTATATGAGACTCAGCTGTTTGTAGAATCTTCCTGTTCTGCATTATCGTGCCCCATAAAAGAACGGTGCTCAGTTCGAGTAACGGACGGAGCCTTTACTGACATGTGATGGCGGTGGACGTAATTGCGATAAAGTTTTGGATGATCTTATTGCTCCTCAGAGACAAACAAAGACAAAGAGTGGGAATAAGAGAGGGAACATGAAGGTGTTTATGATCCAGCAGTGACTTGGGGCCCTCAGTATTTCCTGTATGTATCCCCCGGGAAGATATTATTCACTTAGAGTAAGCTGCCGAATTCCAGCTGAACCTTGAAACCTGAAACATCAGTGTCTAGCACCTCTCCTGACACCCACACATCACCATTTGTGTAGTCCGTAATCCGCAGCGGAGACCGACACATGCAGCACAGGGCTGTCTGCGGGGCCATAAATTCTGCCCCAGCTTACTGAGTGGAGAGGACCGCAGGGCATGCTGCGTGCAGTCATTTCCCGCTGGGGCAGACTTCCACTGTAATCCCTGTTTGCAAGGTCAAGTGATATTTTAATGTCCAGTCAAATTCAGCGCCCATCTTTATAAAATCCGTCCACACCTGTTGGAGTGTGACTAATTGGGGGTGGATGTTGCGTAGGGGGAGAGAAGCCATCGCTTATATACAACTACATGTGGTATCATTTCAGCAATGCAGCCAATGTGTGAGGGCACAATGTGGTACAGCTACAATATAGTTCACTATAAAACAGTATCACTGTTCATCTATCCTGACTGACAATAGAACGGATGCTCAGGTTGAGCAGGGAACAGCCCCAGGGATCTGCCGAAGGTCACAACACATTCTCCTTGCTTTAACATTTCTGAGGAAGCTGAGCTGAGTTATAATATGTTAATATGCATGTTGTATCTGTTACAGACAGTGGTTGTGATCACGGCATGGGTGGGAATGTCTGTATCATGACAATGATAACTGGGTTAACAGGCTGGTTAACCTGGTTCTCTACCCTGTGTCATAACCGGCTGCTGACTGTGACTGTAGATGTAACTATGACTAACCAAGGGATGGGTGTAGCTCAATCAAGGCTCCCTCTCCCAGGACGGACAGAAGTGTAATAGCTGTCATACGTATACAAAAGAAAAAGTCTAACAGAGGCGAAGGGAGCAATAATGACATTTCTAATGATAGTGGTGTTGCCAATAATGAGTTGGATTATTGTATATCGATGCAATCTAGTTGTAATCATGATCCACAATCAGCTGCCACCATGTTCCACGATCCACAATCCTTCGGGCTTTTCAGTGATTATGGCTCACGATTGTGGCGCTGACTGCTACTGATGACCTGGACCAGTGTTGGGGAGAATTTGGGGTCAGACTGTCCACTGCCTGAGACTTAGATGGATGCCGTGTTATCAGCTGTTCAGTTGGTGCTTGGTGGACAGGCTGGTGTGGGTTGTGCCAGTTTGACACAGGCACTGATGTTTGGGGGGGAAGCAGGACACCCAGGAACACCAGAGCTGTCTTGTTTAGCCTACATGTTGTGTCTCTTTGCTGGTTTGCCAACATTTTCAACTGGTGGTTGGTAAAAAGCAGAACCAATGATTGCAGTTAAACTATATCTGTCTGCGTTGTATTTCTACATATATTAAAACAGAACACAGTTTGTGATGTGTGGTTGTTAAGTTGTTTAAAGGCACCTTTAATAGAGCCAGACTGATAAACAAAAGTAAAGTGATAAGTTAACGTAGAACAATTAGTCAGCACAGCATACATTTCAAGGCACTTTACCTTTTTACTTTACCACTTTAACAACTTGTCCCACTTTTGCTGACATTTGTTAATAATGGATGAAACTGTGCTTACCGGGGGAGGTGAAGCTGTTTAAGGTTTCATGTTTGGATCAGTACCATGATCTCGTGTGACCTGAGATCTGTGATTCCTTCCAGTTAATTTTGGGTTTATTTGATGGACGTAGAAATCATCTTGCATCATTTGCATTTTGACCAATGCAGAGGTGTGAAGTCATGTTTTCTGGCAAACTATGAATTTCTAGACAATCCCCAAGGGCAGTCTTGTGCCAGCTGGATCACATGATAAGCTAATATCACTCATATGTTAATGCATCAATAATTGAATCATAATTATTCGTTATTTATCTTTTAATACTTTTTATTTGCTTTTGATTGAAATATATTGCCTTGTCATATGGAGAATTGTGTCTCTTGCATTTCCACTTCATACCCCAAGTTATAGTCAGCAGCTAAAACTGCTGAAAACAGGTCCAGCAAACTCAAGTGCAATGCTGATCTGTAGATCAGATAAAGGTCTGAAAAGTCATTTAAAACCAGTGTTTGTGTTTCACTGTTTTTTCAGTATGCCTGGCCCTAATACTCTCCTTTAGATAGGAGATGTTCTTTAGCCACTTATTAACCTCACACTACTGTATAACAGCAGGAGCAGGGTGATATATACAGTGATATTTAATTTAATTTAGGCAAGGTAAGGCAAGGCAGTTTTATTTAAAAAAGCACATTTCATACACAGAGGTAGATTCAAGGGGCAAATAAAATAGGGACATAAAAAATAACATACAGGGACAATATTAAAATCAGAAAGCACAGTTAAAACATTCCTCAGGTAAAACTAAAATAAAGTAAAAAGAGAATAGAAGAGTTAAAGGTATTAAAAGAGGTAAAAGAAATTAAAGGAAAAAATATGTACATTCATACAAATATAAGTTGAATGAGTAAAATAATACAAATAAAATAGCAATGTGTAAAATAATAAGATAAAAATAGAATAAATACAAAGATGCTATGACCCTGGATTAAAAATCTGCAATAGACAGAACATTTCTAAGAACATCCGGCGGTTGGTTGCAGTGGTTCCATTTTACAGGATTTAGAATTAGTCACAAACCCTATTCATTAAAAATCTTTATAAATGTTTTGCTATAGTGGGACACACTTACTTCAAATTGATTTTTGTTTTAAAGGCGAGAAGGTCTATTAATGAGTGTCTTGATGTTTAGTTACCATGACATCACCTGGGTGGGATCTATTAACATTGATCATACAGCAGTTTCAGTGAGTTACATACAGTATACAGTTAACCCAGTGACAGACCCTCAGTGTGGAGCAGGGAATGAATCAACAATGAGCCGACGTTAATGCATCTTCTGGCAGCTCACATGGCCTCTGTTAATACACCATCACCACAGCCGGCAGACAGTTACTGTCCTCTTTGTGTGCTTACAGAGCACAGACATTAAGAGCAGGCAAACACCTCTGGACATAAATATTCACACTATTCAAATCAGCAGGCCTGGGAGAATATTGTCAGGGCAGTCAGCAGGGTGAAATATAGTCTCTGCACATTTCAGACGCACTTTAATGGACTTTTCATTCGCCCGGCTCTTTGTGCTGACCAGGGGGAAAACACATCTTCTTAATTGAAACGCTCATTTCCTCGCTATTTTGTCTTAAGCATTTGTTACCCTGATGTGCTCTCCGTCAATATTTCATGCCGAGGTGGTCCCATCACATTGTTTCATATATGACACACTGATTTATGATACATAGTGATTTTTAGAATAAGATAAGGAAGTTATGTTCTACTGTTTGTGGCACAGTTTACACGCAGGTTTCTCAGCTTTTGACTCAGCTGCCGGACTGTGTGAGATGCAGAACAGCTCATTGACTGCAGGGTTTCGAGTAATTTTGTAAATGCAGAGAGATTGACTCCCTCACACAAGAAAAAGGCTACTTCGGAAAATTAGCACCAGTCTGCCAACTTCTGTAAATTACTCTGTAAAGTGCACTGGTGTTCAGTTTAAGGCCGGGAAGACAGGTGGGAGAATTGATATGGGAGGTGAAGTGCTGAGAGGTGTCCATCGATCCAGCCCAGTATATTTGTTATATTTATAAGGATAGAAAGATGGCTGAATCAAAGTTCTTATGAAGACTCTTATATCAGTCACACTGTTGCATGTCACAATGACATATTCAACAACATTTGATAATTATTTTGCCACTGATAGCTTTTTAAACCATCATTTGTTATCTGTGAGACATGTAACAATGTGTTGTTATCACTTTAATTTTGCCACTTTGAAGTAGAGTCATCTTCAATTCTGGTTTCAACTATCACACAATATTTGGAAAAAGCAGCGTTCTAATGTGTCACAGGACTTTGGGGACCATGTCGAATCCCTTTTTCATCACTTCTTCATCACATGTTCAGCTTCATCATCTCTGTCCACAAGGTTGGTTTGAAAGTCTCTGTACTTGAGGTAACCATTTAACAGTCATCCCCATTTTCTTTTTGTCTTTAAACTCGATGACTTGAATAATGTTGTAATAAAGCTCAGTCTACTATATAGTGCACTTTGTGAGTTATCTCTGCAGATCTGCAGATAAATAACATATATTTCACAAAATACACACAAGACACAAACAGGAAACACACAAAGGATAGTATATAACTCAGTAGTTTGCTTTGATGGATTGTTGATGTAAATTTTGTGGGAAAATTCTTCACTCCTTCGTTCACGTATGCTGCTTTACAATCAATGATTCAATTTTAATGTTTTTCAATTTCAAATCTTAAACTGGTGAGGCCATTGAATTTCCATGAGTATTATAGTAGCCTAACTTTGATCCAAAATCAAATAACCCTTGTTTTGTCTTTCCTTACCATTGTGCTAATGTGATGCTTTAAAGGGGACATATCATGCAAATTCCACTTTGTTAGTGCTTCTACACGTTAATGTGGGTATCTGGCATGTCTACCAACCCAAAAACTCTGGAAAAAAAACACTTGCGCGTTTTGTTATGGTTCCTCTAAGTCAGAAACGTCATGCTTGAGTGACTGGAATGAGCTTCCTGTGTATTGTGTCGTCACAATACACTGGAAGTCTCCCTACATGGCCTTGGCCCACCCCCCACCTCATCCCCCGCCCCACACTCGCTACGCCGGGTTTACACGGACGCAGCGAGGCTTACAGGGCAGCGCCGTCTCCAGCGCGCAGCCGCCTGGCTGTTCACCGCGGGACGTGCATTTCTCCGCCTGGTCAGCCCCATAGACTGTATATATAAGGTCAGCCCGCGATTCTGCTTTCTCCGCTTGTTGTTGTACCCGTTGAATGTCGGGGTTCGGGGTAAATGATGGTTCCATAGCCCCCCTCTCTTTCTCCTCTGTCTATCTGCTTGTGTGCTTGTAGTGGATGGGCAGAGGGGACATTTAATTATGTGATTGGGAAAATTAAAACTCCAGGACAACAGAAGGGGAATACAAAGTATGGGATGCATATTTGATAATTTATATCATATAAAATATGTAATTTATATCGTTTAAAATCATGGGGGGAGAGGGGGAGGGGGGAGCTGGCTCATTAGCATTTAAAGGAACAGGCACTCAAAACAGGTCACTCTGTGGAGGGCTGTTTTATACAGGGTAAAAAGGGTGCTGTTTTAAATGATCCTTGTGGTATTTTGACCAAAGTATGTTACAGACATTTCATTAAGACCCCAAGGAACCATATCAACTTGTGGTAAAATGGGCATGCTATGTCCCCTTTAAGGTAAAACACCCTAGTGCACCCCCCGAAAAAAGTCACAACAATGTCTTAAAGCTATACTTCCTTGGTGTATTTTGTACAAAACACATTACATGTACATGCAGTGCATCTTATATGCAACATATTGATGATGTTTTACAGTATCTGGAACTAACAAACAAACATAAAATGGTTCAATATGTAGGAATTAACTTGACGTCTCGAACATTATCTTTATGTGAAAAGTAAAATGTTTACTTTTCTCATTCTTGACTGAGAAATCACAAATCATTTTGCGTGGTCAAACCTTTCAGAGGGTATGGGACAATTTTTTCAGGGATTATGTTGTTTACACTTGTTGCTGTGCCCTTGTCTCTTTCTCTCTATCTCTGCTTTAACCATCAAAATAAATGGAAAAACTCTTTTTGTAATAATCAAGAGTCAAAATCCAAAACACAAGTTGTGCATTTCAGCATTTCTGATTTGATAATTGCTCTGAGGAAACAATACATTTTTAATAGCAATGTGGGCTAAACTTTTCCCAGTCTTCAGGTAGTAAATCATGCAGTTCACAGAGAGAATGAATCATTTCTTGAGGGTTATTTGACATCTAACATTTTTATAATAAACATAGACTGATGGATTTCAGAGCTACACACTCTAAAGAGAGCCTGGTGTGTCTGGAGGGAAAGAGACATTCATAAATCATGGAGTACCTGAGAACTTTAATCATATCAAGAAAGAATTTGGTTTGCTAAGTTCCTATATGCATTCCATATCATGTATCGTAATTTATATCAATATGTCTTTCATTGTTCTTTAAAAAGAAGGAGTTGCTTTAATTTATCGATTATCGATTATCATGTTTAATTACAGCAAAGTGTCTCATAGTGGCCTGAAATCCAAATGTTAGCGATTGTTGTGCGTTGGACTTCTCTTCTTTATGCTGGTGGGCGTGGAGCAACGATGGCGGGATATCTGAGTGAAGCATCACTTCCCAGAGAGCTCATCAGTGGAGAGGCAGCTTTACAGTTCCAGCTCTCTTTAACGTCCAGCCCTCAATCCATCTCTCTCCGTGTCAATAAGCTAATAGTTCTAATGTGTCAAAATTGATTTCTACAGACCCTCTCACAGCTCTCTCTCTCTCATCCCCTTTCTTCAGTCACCTTCCAATACAACTGATTTATGTGTTGTGGGTGCTAGAAAAAACAATATTGATTTTTTTTGCATAAAACCTTTCTTTACTGATTTTACATCTGAACAAAACTCTGTGTACGGTGAATTGTACTTTCTTCAAAGGTACTTTTTATGGGTTAGGTATATACTTTATATTGTCACAGTGTAGCGCTGGTATCAGGACCGGACACTCCTTAGCTAGTAGCCTGACACCAGTCTTTATGATGTGCATCAATAAAACACTGTCTTCTAGAAATTGTGCTTGTAAAAGATTAAACAGCAACAGAAAATACCTTTTGCAGTCTACTAGAGTTCTACATTTAAATTAACATTTTATGGATAAGTTGTTAATTTTTGTATTTTGCAAGTCACAAATGGTAAATGGGCTTTATATCTATACTATACAGCACTTTTCCAGTGTTATTGACCACTCAAAGTGCTTTACAGTACATTAATACAACACTTCTAGCAACAGTCACAAACTGCCAGCACAGGCAGGGGCAGTTTGGGGTTCAATGTCTTGCTCACCGACCCTCTGGTTGGTGGATTATCTGCTTGACCTCCTAAGCCACAGCCGACCTAATAATAATAATAATAATAATAATAATAAGAATAATAAGAATAATAAGAATAATAAATAGAATGGCACTCAGAGAGCACATATATCCACACATAGCAGTCCCCTCATGAAACCTCATTTATATTCATTAGATCTGCAATTTATTTGGATCTGCACCAAATTGCATAAATATAAGTCTCAACATTTTTCATTTAAATATATATTTTTTAATTCTCTATTTTGTTTCCTCAAAAAAACTTAAAGGATCAGTGTGTAGAATTTAGTGACATCTAGTGGTGAAGTTGCATGTTGCAGCTGAATACCCCTCACCTCACTCTCACCCTCCAAACATGAAAGAGAACCTGTGGTTGCCGTCAGTTGTCATACAAACTCAAAAGGTGTTTAGTTTGTCCAGTCTGGGCTCCTGTTAAAAACATGGCGGCCTCTGTAGAGAGGGCCCGCTCCTGATGTAAATATAAAATGTTTAAATATAAAGGACCCATTCTAGGGTAAAGAAAACAACAATTAGTACAATTTAGATGAAACACAGTACATTACATTTCATTTAGCTGACGCTTTTATCCAAAGTGACTTACAATAAGTGCATTTAACCATGAGGGTAACAACAAGAATCAAGAAAGTACAAAAAGGCCTCACTACTTATTGTTGTTACTACTCAGGCCTGATGTAAAATGTGTCCTTTTCCAGAGGGGTTCTGAGGAGCTGCGAAATGTGAGGAATGCTTTACATCACTTTGTGAATCCTTTGCTTCAAACACTTCGCTCATGCCACCAGCTCAGAGGTTATCTGCCGCAGCACTGGTCTGCACACACAGTGTAATTCTGACACACACTTCTGGCTACACTGGTGTGCATCATGTTCAACACAAGCATCTGAAATATACTGAGGTCTGTGGCTCTGGCCTCCACATTCCTGACCACTGGCTGCTTGTAGTGGAGGCAATAAAGGAATACAACTTATTCTGCTGCAGAAAATATATGATCTGCCTCTGAGAGAGAATCAGCTGAATATGCAGCTTCGAAGACCACTGCAAGATCCTCAGTTTCTCTGGTTTTACTATGTAGTAAAATAAAATGCATTGTTGTTTCATTCTTTATTGTACTGACAACATGTTTCCCAACCTCCCAATTAAACAACCACTGGAATTAAATGGCTGCCACTTGTAGAGATGCAGATGTAAGACCAAGTGGTTTCTTCATTTTCTCTGGAGCTGCATACTGTATATATAATAATTCAGTCACAGAACTTAATATATACATAATATTGCATGATCATATAAGTCCAGTATTGAATAGGTCTAAAAATTCAGCAAATAAATAATAATAATAATAATAATAATGAATACTGAATACTTGAACAAATAAATCAGACCTTGTGGTCAATGGATATTGGCAGTAAAGAAATAAAGAGAAGAAATGGGGAACATCCTCAACTTTACTTTTGAGACTTTGTTTATTGTATCTCATATTACAAGGTTTTTAAATTTTTTTTGCATAGTTAGCCATCTTCACCATCAGCCTGTCCACTTCTCTATACATGAAAAATAAACCGAACATAATCCAAGAGGTAGATGTGTTTTCATCGAGACAGGGTTTAGTGTTAACGTATTTCCCTATTGTAATTCATATTTTCCTCTGTTCCTCACATGACTGAAAATAGGAATAGGAACATATTGCTACAAAATAAATGTAGATTATAAATATTCTTAATAAAAGTTTAATATTTTATGGGTCTTCAACACTTTTTTTTATTGAACTTGACATGAGCAGAGTAATGATACAACACACTGCATTCTGATGGGGGCTGCCTTCACTTGACTTTCTCATGGCTCCTCTTCCAGTCTGCCCCACCTCGAGACATGTGGCCAATATGTGTGTGTGTGTGTATGTGTGTGTGTGTGTGTGTTTGATATCAACCCAGGCCCCGTCTCCTTTAGCACCTCTGCTCTGCTGTTAAACTACATTCCTCCCACCTTCGAAGCCCAAATATGTTCACTCACACTAACCTGTTACCACTAGGCCATTCATCAACGTTCAACTGTCCAAACACGAGAGGTGTTAGGGAGACAGCGCGGCCAGGGGAGGTTTGGAAGCTTTCCAGTGACCCCGGCTGCCGAGACGATTTCCAGTCAGAGGACCGTAGTCGGCTGGAAAATCTGATCTGAGATGTTACGGAGTTTAACATTCTTGTCAGAGATATGATCACTATTGCTGCAGCTTAGTTCAGATGCAGCGACTCAAAGCAGTAGAGGAACAGTAAAAGCTTAGTGGGCTTCTGCACCTGCTTCCCCAAATACTCACAAGAACAATAAAATGTGGATTAATCCACGGCTGAAAATAGTCCCAAAACCAATGCACATTATTATTGAAGTATAACATTTGCTGAAAACCTCCAATTTTAAGATGTATTAGAGCCTTTTAAAAATAAAAGATTTGAAGGATTGTGTCTTTAATAAGGGCTTGAGGCCATAGGTGTCAAATATGTGGGAATTTGTCAGGAACTTGGACCTCTGTAGGTTTTTACTATAGTGGTTTCATATGAATGTGCCCTCTGACCCAAGGGCGCCAGGGACAGCTTGTTAAACCAAGCACTTTTTCCATCTGAGGCCATGGCAGTGACATACATTGCATCCCCGGCCCGAACTGATTTTGCACAGTGTCAGAAGTTGAAGTGAAGTTTCAGGCGGACACTTCACACCTGCAGCCCAGGTGAGGAGATGGCTGTGGTGAATGAGCTCATGATGGTGTCTGTGCCTTGGATGTGGTTGGAAATTGACTGCCACTTAGCACTTGTGTGTATATGCAGTGGGTGTGTTTAGTGAGAGTGTGTCTGCTTGTGTGTGTAGCCTGGTGTAATTGTGCACTGGTGTATGTTTGGTAAAATCCTGTAAATCTATTTTTCGGTGTTGTCCAACTTGATTGAATAATATTATGTGCTCATGTGATAAACAGTGTAAATGTATAGGCTTCTAATATAGAGGCATATATTTCATGTGCATCCCTGGATATCAAAAATACATCTGGTAGCTGTTGCACCTTTCTCTTCATGGACCCTTTGTTGTCTCAGTATCTTCTATTTCTTCTCAAGTTCAAGCGATGTTCCAGTAGCGTGTGAAAAGAGACAACACGGCCTTGTGTTAAGTTCTTTATTCTGGGAAGTCCAATGAAAAGTGCAGGTTCCACTTTTGTCTGACGAGCGAATCAGCTGCCGTCCTCAGTGAGGCTGTGGTAAACAAATAGCTGGGTGACATGTCACACCATCTGTGATGTAAAATGCTTTTAAATAGGTCATGGGTTCATGAATTCTGCAACTGACTTTAGTTTGTCTTGTGAATCATGTGTGAAAAATGACTTTTTATTAATACTTAATTACAGTCCACAATTCACAGTGTAATCTTATTTAATGAATCAAGTTACTGTTATGTCCTTTGCAGAGCTGGACCCAAATGTAGGCAAGCAAAGCAAAACAGCAAGTGCCAAGAAAATATTTAATCAAAAACAAAAAGGCTTGGTACAAAATTGATAATAAAAACAGAACAGGAGACACAAGCTGTTTCTCAATTCAGGATTTGCATTCTTCAGAGGCTGCATTTGAAAACCAACGCTTGTTTCACAGCGGTGCGACTAGATTGTCCTATGTTATAGACCCCTTTAAATGCGGCCGACAAATGCGCCCGTTAAAAAACACCAAGGGGCATTAAACTGTCTCATCGTGTCCAACTGCAGCTATTTGTTGCTACGCAATAACAATCAGGGCGGTAAAGTTTGGTGACTGCAATCACTAAAATCCTCTGTAGCCCAGACCCTCTCATTTTGGTTCGGCCTACGCAGTCTAAGAAGTCAGTCTTTGTGGTCTGGGTAGGCCGTGTCTTCCAAAGTACCTGAATTGAGACACAGATATAGAGACAAACATTTTTTATGATTAAGGACAATGCAATGGAAATTTATGACACAGTCAACCACGATTCTATCTTAATTCTGCAGAACAAGCGATTGCATTGGACTACAGAGAGATCAATAGGTCTCCACCAGCCAGAGTGACAAATTCTTTGTGTCTCATTCTCATACACAAATGTGAAACTGTAGTGGAGGGGCTGTTACAACCAGACACAGCATGGGGATGGATCTATTGACATAATCTTGCAGACAGTTGCAAGAGGATATGATGTGCTACCGAAACATTTGTGGTTTAGCAACTTCTCTGCATCTATATCATAACTCTCATGTGACCTCAGAGGACTAGACTTCCTCTTGTCTGCTTCTCTGCAGCTGTTTGCAGTTATGAAACTGTGCTTATCACTAAGACTAGTAGAAAAACAGAAAGATTTGCTGATTTTTCCATCACGTGTTGCAGCATTCTGAGTGCTGATAACATGGAAATGATGATTTCTATTTTCCACTTTCTGCACTCCTTCTTTTGGAATCTGTTGAATCTCTGCATTCAGCTTTTATATATAACTTACAAATGTTTCATCTGAATATGTGAAATCCTTTAACTTTAATTTTTTTTAAACCTACAAAACCTGTTCAGCCAAACCAATGGAGTTGGTGTGACTCTGTGATCACTCACCGTGCTGTTTAATATCATGGAGAGATCCTTTGCGTCTTCCAAATAAAAAGGGAAATTTAAAACGTATCACTTTTTCTTTTTCCCAGTGAACACCTACCAATCAGCAGGTGGAAGGAACAGTGATGGATACCGGGGTAAAACTTACATGATACAGGTTCCCCTCTCTGAGCTGCTCCCGCCTCGTGGACCACATCTCCACTCCCTAAAGCTTTTACAACGGAGAGTGTGTTACTGGGCAGTGACCCAGGGGAGATCTACGGGTTTATCCTCAGTGACAGGTTTCACACGCAGCTTGTGGGCCAAGCCCACAAATAACAGCCAGGCGTCTTGTTTGCCATGATTCTGGGGCCTGTTTCAGATTACTCACTGGCTCTTTGAAGTCATCTGACGGACAAGCAGGGTTTTCCCCTGCATCTCTGCCAGAAAAAGATTGGGTCATCCATAGCTCTGCCACCCACCCGCATATCGTGAATGACCTCTGAATAAGACATGTGCTTACTTAGGCATCTGATCAGAGAGGCTGTAACAAAAGGTCCAGTGTGAGGTATTTCCTGATTTCACAGCAAAGTCCCTGCTGAAACACAAGCTGCAGTGTGTTGCTTTTAGGAAAACTGCTGTCATCCTGCACCATTGTTTCATCAAAGGCCACAACTCAGACACTGTAACAGGCTATAAATATCTGAACTTTAAGCACAGTGGTGAAAACCTTCATACTTTCTCAGGAAAACTGAAACTCGATTGGATAAAGCTTTTGTTAGAAAATCTAACATTTTGTTGTTGTAAGTACAGATGCGTTCTGTGAGTCAGGTCAAAAATGGTATCCATTAAAGGGGACATAGCATGCCCATTTTACCACAAGTTGATATGGTTCCTTGGGGTCTTAATGAAATGTCTGTAACATACTTTGGTCAAAATACCACAAGGATCATATAAAACAGCTCCTTTTTACCCTGTCTAAAACAGGCCTCCACAGAGTGACCTGTTTTGAGTGCCTGTTCCTTTAAATGCTAATGAGCCAGCTCCCCCCTCCCCCCTCTCCCCCCATGATTTTAAACGATATAAATTACATATTTTATATGATATAAATTATCAAATATGCATCCCATACTTTGTATTCCCCTTCTGTTGTCCTGGAGTTTTAATTTTCCCAATCACATAATTAAATGTCCCCCTCTGCCCATCCACTACAAGCACACAAGCAGACAGACAGAGAGAGAAAGAGAGGGGGGGGGGGCTATGAAGACCATCATTTACCCCCGAACCCCGACATTCAACGGGAACAACAACAAGCGGAGAAAGCAGAATCGCGGGCTGACCTTATATATACAGTCTATGGGGCTGACCAGCGGAGAAATGCTCGTCCCGTGTGAACAGCCAGGCGGCTGCGTGCTTGAGAACGGCGCTGCGCTGCCTCGCAGCGGCGCTTCCGCGGCCGGTGTACCCCGGCGTAACGAGTGGGGGCTCTGTGTGTGTGTGCCAGTGTTACAGTAGTGCTGAACACTGCGGAAGTCTTCCACACTGCTGGCTGTGTGGCGCTGACACAAATTCCAGTTCACGCATGGGAGAGCAAGCGGTCGCGCCCGAGCAATTGCAGTCCCAACGATCCAGACAAATGCCACATGTGAGTGAATCGCGGGCTGATCAGCGGAGAAATGCTCGCGTCCCGGGTGAACAGCGCCCGGTTGGGAACCGACGCTGCTTGCCTCGGGGATGAGGTGGGGGTGGCCAAGACCATGTAGGAGACTTCCAGTGCCTTGTTACGACACAAAACCCAGGAAGCTCAATCGAGTCACTCAAGCATGACGTTTCTGACTTAGAGGAACTATAACAAAACGCGCGAGTGTTTTTTCCCCAGAGTTTTTGGGTTGGTAGACATGCCAGATACCCACATTAACCTGTAGAAGCACTAACAAAGTGGAATTTGCATGCTATGTCCCCTTTAAGTGAATAGCAAACAATGAATGAAAACTTTGGATATACAGATTTTACTGTGAGTTCAGGGGCCAACATTAGATGAATCAGGACTCTGTAGCTCAACAATTTAGCTGAATATGTGAGTCACAATTAAAAAACGAGAGCGTGTGGAAATGCTGACTCTGAGCTCAGACACAAATCGATAAAGTCTCAACACAAAAATTAAAGAGCAATCTTCAAAACACGAGCCTGGGAAAATAATTCATTAATCTAATCCAAAGTATTATAATTGTGTTCTCAGTTTTAAAGTTGGTAGGTTCTGTAACTCAGATGTTGAATATAATGAAGCTCTAAAATAAATTGCACCTGACTAAACACTTTATACATGAATGCATACTCGATATTATTTTCATACACATGTTTTCCTTCAGAGCCTGATTAAGGTTTTAGCCCTTTTTTAATGCAGAATTCACTCACAGAGGATTCCCCTGATATTGACCGGTGTCAAGCTGAAGTTTGCACTATAGCAATTGTCTCTTTGACACTGATGCCTCATTTCCATGGAGCTTTTTTGTGTGTGCATAATATCGTACAATGCTATACAGAGCATGTGCCCTGTGTTCAATAAAAGAAAATGTATTTCTTGACAGATGGATGAGGACAGAGAGAGGCTACTGCTTTTAGTCCGTTTTTTCCATTGTCCAGTCTTATGGAAAACGAGCTTGGACAGAAAAGGCACCAATAATGCACAGAGACAAATAAATGGGTAGGTTAGCGTATGAGGAGCCTTTTTTTTCTAATATTTTGTCAAAAGACTTAATTTTATATATGGACACATGTTTTTCACAACTAGCATGCTACCAAAGTTAGCTAAATGGCAAACATTTCACTTCACACCTTCCTGTGGGACACAGTGCAAAGGTTATCATGTCAGAACTCCACCGCAAAGGTTCAACATTTTCAATGGATTTGAGAAAAAAACAACACATTAGAGGAATGAATGGACTTTCATTTTAGACCCAGACAGCACCATTATTCTGCCGAATACTTGGTTAACATATTTCTTGTTATTCAATCTTATGCCCTGTAAGATGCAACGTCCACCTCTGGACCGATTCTGGTGGACACACAAAATCCTCCACCAAAAGTGAAGGGTTACAGCTGGAATCAGCCCAGATGTAGAGGTAGAGTGTATAGGCCAATAAAGACCCAGATTTTCAGTTTTTAACTTGCTATCTGTGGGATTTTGTAGAAACAAGGCCCACTTCCTGTCTGTTGCTCATACACAGATAATATCTGTCGTTTAGTAGTATTCCCCTGCACTTCCTCCACTTCAACTCACCTTCAACTCTGATGTTTCCATTTCCCTTATTCTCTAATTCTTATACTTTCTTCCATCACCCCTCTGAACATTGTACTGATGTGTATGATGTTGTGCTAATGCTAAAGGGCTGCCTGTCTTGTTTTCTCTTTGATATAACGATTGATGCAAGTGGGATATTCAATTCAGTCTTATACAAATTCTTCTCATAAATGACCAACCATACACTTTGGAATGTTATTATTAACTGATCAGTAAAAGCAGTCTCTGACTTATGATTTTTTTTGCAATTTGTTAACTAAAATATATTTCATATACTTCAAATTCAATGATAATATATATATATATATATATATACAAATGTGACACTAGTTGAAACGTTTCTTTGATTAAACACAGTATGTGCATATAGGTTTAGCATTTCCTGAACTTATATTTCTGTTTATTTAAATATTATAAAGGAAATTATTTTTTTCCACTATAAGTCAGTGTGACTATGGAGCTTTATGGTGACACATTGAGCGCCAGTGTGGCACATTACGCGTGGCACACATGTATCCTGAACCTGCCGCCCTCACTCACAGAAAGCTTTTGCTGGAACGTTACTGCGCTGTCATGGACCATTGAGAAATAAAAAGCGAGTAACCGAACCCAGACTCTAATCCGACCGGGACAATCGCTGGCAGAGGCTGCACCTCCAAAGAACTGGATCCCGGCAGACTGTGTCCCCAGGCGGCTTTCCATGGGAGGAGAGACCACATCAGTGGAGCTCCTCCAACAACGGGGCACTGCAACGATGTGGGAAACGCATCAGGATATGTAGAACGTTGGGTTGTCAGATTTCATTGATGTGAAGTGATTTAAGTGTGTAATTGGTTCAGGTTTTTGTGGGTTGCTTTGGGAGTAATAAAGCTGGATTTTCACCCCCTCAAATAGTTGATAAGAGCTTCATCAGCCTGTGAGGAAAGTTGAGGCAGCATTTTCCTTCACATAAAGTACAATACCAGAGAAACTCCACCCACTGCTGGGTGTCACACTCAGTCCAGACGTGTCAAGGAGCAAATCAACTCGGACACCGGCTGCGAGGCAGCGCACTGACTGTGGACGGGAGACAAAACAGCCAGCTGAGAAAAGTATTGACGTTTTTAACTTGAATGCGTTTTTGTGATTTTAAAATATGTTATGGGGTTGTTAGGATAGGTTTCTCCAGCGGGTATCAACGTGGCGTAAAATTATAGTCGTGCGTAAAAGTTAGTTCTTCCTTTGACGACCATGCGCAGTTTCTCTGAGCCGTGCGTCCCAGGCGCAGCTCCACACGCTTTTCCAACAAGAGTCGGAGATGCGCCCCTTCGAGGGACTGTCCTGAGCGGACCCCCGCTGATCTCAGCCATGGCTTTATCCCCTCGAGGGTCTGCGGAGCCCCGCTTGGATCCGATGATTCACACGTCTCCGCCTGGTCAGTCTGCGATTTTGTGTCGGCCTCTCGAAATTCTGGAGGGAGGGGAGATGCAAGACGATCAGCCCAAAGTTTATTTGGAGGCCGGCGACCTTTGGAGACAATTCCACAAACGCGGCACTGAAATGATCATTACAAAGTCCGGGAGGTAGAGTAAATGCACAATATTTACGCATGGATGAAACGCTACCGTGTTTTAATGAGTACTTGCTTCACGCCGTCATCTCTCCACCCTGCAGGCGCATGTTCCCGCCGCTCAGGACCAGGTGCGTCGGGATGGATAGAAAGGCCAAATACATTCTCCTGATGGACATCGTGGCGGCCGATGACTGCAGGTACAAGTTTCATAACTCCCGGTGGATGGTGGCAGGGAAGGCGGACCCGGAGATGCCCAAACGCATGTACATCCACCCGGACAGTCCGGCCACGGGGGAGCAGTGGATGTCCAAAGTGGTCAACTTCCACAAACTGAAACTGACCAACAACATGTCGGACAAATACGGATTTGTAAGTTTGGATTTTATTTATCATTTTTTATAATAACCAGTCTTTCTTTATTATAAACATAAAAATGATCATCAAACGAGACGAATGAGAGATTATTTTCAAAGATTTCCAGATTTTTCTCTTCTTTCAAAAACCTGTTATTATTATTATTATTATTATTATTATTATTATTATTATTATTATTATTATTATTATCTGCAGACAATTCTCAACTCGATGCACAAATACCAGCCGAGGTTCCACATAGTGAAGGTGAATGACATCCTCAAGCTGCCGTACAGCACCTTCAGGAGCTATGTCTTCTCTGAGACTGAGTTCATCGCAGTGACAGCGTATCAGAACGACAAGGTGAGAGTTTGACTTGTTCACTTTGCGAAGGATTCACTTTGTCTGGACTCTGTCGATACAAAGAGGAGCTCAACTTAAATAAAGATTATAGGTTTCATCATTTTCATTATTTTCATCATTGGCAGCTAATTCAGTCAGTAAAGACATTTCTCTGTTGTCAGATCACGCAGCTGAAAAT
This sequence comes from Hippoglossus stenolepis, assembly GCF_022539355.2. Lineage (NCBI taxonomy): Eukaryota > Metazoa > Chordata > Actinopteri > Pleuronectiformes > Pleuronectidae > Hippoglossus > Hippoglossus stenolepis. The sequence continues at coordinate 3,799,656 of NC_061491.1, forward strand.
AGACAACAATCCTTTCGCCAAGGGATTCAGAGACATGGGCAACGGGAGAAGAGAAAAGAGGCAAGTTCATTATCTGAGTTATTGATTCATTAAATGTACAAGTGTTGTTATTATTATCATTATTATAAAAATAATTATTATTAGTAGCATTATTTAAGTAGTATTAGTATTGTTATTATGGTTATTACTGACTTATTATTTGAGGCTGGATTTTAATATCACAGCTTGGTCATGGTACACCAAACCTCCAATTGCAAAGAAAGTGTTAGCTATAACTGTAATATTCATGTCATGTATTAAGAAGTAAAAAGTAAAGTGGCTCAAGTATACAGTGTTTGAGGCACAGTGGCTAGAAAGAGTTTTGTTTTGGGTTTTGTGCATGGTCAGGTTTAAGTTACAATATTGAGCAATCACAATTTATTCATTATTCATTACTGCAACAACACGTTCCTGTAGATTCATGCTGCACAACATCAGGAGAATATGTCCCCTTCTCACTCAGAAGGCGGCGCAGGTTCTGGTCCAGGCCCTGGTCATCTCACGCCTAGACTATTGTAACTCCCTCCTGGCAGGTCTACCTGCTAGTGCCATCCGACCTCTGCAGCTCATCCAGAATGCAGCAGCTCGACTGTTCTTTAACCTAAATTCAGTCACACCACTCCAAACGCTACACCCCAGCCCGTTCACTCCGCTCTGCATCTGCCAATCGGCTTGTTGCTCCCTCACTGCGAGGGACAGCTAGCCACTCAACAGAATCACGACTGTTTGCTGTCCTTGTGGAATGAGCTCCCCATTGACATCAGGACAGCAGAAAGTCTACACATCTTCCGCCGCAAACTAAAAACACACCTCTTCCGACTATACCTTGAATACAAGTTTAAACTAACAATTTAGTAGCACTTAAATGGCACTTACTTATAGCACTTTGTAGTTTTGCTTTTTTGAAGAAATTGTACTTTGCTGTTCTGGGTTTGTACCCTCATGGTTGAATGCACTTATTGTATGTCGCTTTGGAAAAAAGCGTCAGCTAAATGAAATGAAATGTAATATAAATTTGAACTTATAACACACAAATCTCTGGGTTGTTCTTGTCCATACTGGATGCATCAGACACAATGTGTGAACCTCTCAGCTTATGACATCAACTAAAGCTAACTGGAGTCAGGATTTAGTAAACCTGCAATCTCGTCGCTGAAACTAGATTGTATAGCTTTTTGAGTTAGTTCTTCACAAGTAGCATCTTCATGCTTTGAGTCATTTCAAAGAGTTTGGGCACTCTTCCGTCTACAGTTTGACAGAATGTCAAACAGTCGCTGTTCTCAGTAGAATTGATCATTCTGCTTTATGCATTTGGCGTCAGATTAGCTGAATGATCAGGGAGGTAAAAATGAAGCTCAGAGTGACAGCTACAGTCTACAGGAATCATTGGAATCTATCATGATCGTGGTTTCAAGGTTTATGTATTTTACAAGATAACATCAGAGTGTCTGTCCCACAGCTGAAGATCAGGGGAAGTTGATGATGCAACAGGCCAGTGACCCTAAACATCAAAGTAAATCTATACATAATCATTTTAAATCAGAAAATCCACACTGTGGAGTCAAGGCCCAGATCTTAACCCAACAGAGAAGCTGTGGAATGAACTCAAAAAGACGTTCATAACATGTTTGGGCTGAAACTATTCTGTAGGAACAATGGTCATAAAGTCCCTCTGATCGACATCGAACAAGGGCACACTGAGAAAATATTTTCTAACCCGTAGTCCTGACCCTGGAAATGAAGGTCTGAATGTTGGGACAGGGTTAAAATGCTGCTGGGGAATAGAACAAATCATTTATTTATTTTAATAAAAAGTCTGGGCCTAATCACCAGAAAGAATAATATTGATAATGATAATAATGCCTACAAATTTTTGTATGAAATTCTAAAAGTATGATTTTTTTTTTCAAGATCACTGCATTACCTGATTGACCATTTAATTGTGTCTGTAATATACCAGAGACATGTAAACCATGGTTTCCTAAACCACAAAGTGACAGGAAAAGGAGAACAAAGCACTTACATGATCATTTAAAAATTATATAAAAGAGGTAAAAAGAATCAAAGCCTCACACTGAAGTTGGGACCACTGTGGTGGGAAAACAATACCAGTGTAAATCCAAACAGTTTCAACCATAGCCCTCATATATAAAACATAGTGTCTTAGCCAGTAAAACGCTGCTGTTACCAGTATTCTCACATCAGTCTCACTCAGTTGTTGATTGTTTTATCCTAAAAATCTGCAATAATTTCTATTATTGTCAGGAAACTACAACATTCATCACAAAAACCTAAAGAGATGCGGATGACCCTCCTGAAACCTGAACCTATTCAAGATTCACCTCCACAGTATCCAGACAATCCCATATCTCCAGGTGCAGAAACACTGACTCAACATGTTTAACACTTGTTTTTTTTAATGCGTCACATTCAGTGATGCTACAAACATGAACAAGAACACAAAATCAATAATCTTGTTTTTGTTTTTCAAGATGCCGATGAAAGTGATGTTGATGAAAATGATCATGTTGTGGACATTCTTCAAGAGAAGAAAGAAACGAAACCAGGGCCAAAGGTTTCCATCACAGGCAGCAGGGTACAGACTCCAGACAGAACACAGAGAGAAACCGACTCAAGAAGCAGCCGCGTCCTCAGTACAACAGCTGATGGAGCGAGTGGATCTGAGCCACAGGACTCAGAGAAGGAACAAATGTGCAAATTGCACAGCAACGTTGCTCAGAGTTGTGTTTATCCACTGGAATCAAACACCCACCTGTGGGATCCGAGCAGCCTCAACAGTGTATACCGCTCGGCTCAGGTGAACACCTGGAACAGCTGCACCGCTGTGGACAGAGCGGCATCGTGTGGACTGAACCTGGCAGCAGCCGTCAGGACTCCATCAGCTGCAGGGTTTCCCTTCAGCCTCCAACAGCACGCACTGGTGCAGGTAAACACAGAACCAATGAACTGCTGATCAAACACATGAAATACTTACAGGAACACATGCATTTCACTACAAGATGGATACATCTGAAGATCTCTGACTCACTGAGCTAACATGGTGGAAAAAGAGATTAAGATCCTTACACAAGTTTCAATACTACACTGGAAGTATAATTGAACAGAACTGGGCATTCAGAGTCTTAATATAAACAAATACACAAGTGTTATGAATAAAATATCGCCCTCTTAAAAGTATTCAAAGAGAAATTACTCATCATAGCCAGCATTTTTGATTCATATATAATTATAATTATGACCAATGTTGTTATTGTTTTTCATGGGTTTCCATATAGCAATATAATGAGTGACAGAATTTTTTTTTTATATAAACTAATAATATATTATAATTTTAGGTCTATATTATTATATCTATTATATATTTATTGTATATTAGAATATTATTGTGATGACTGAGACATACTTGTATGTGTAAACTGGGCTTTGCTGCTGTAGCTGCACATGAAAATCTAATAATGGAGGTGATTTTAATTCTTGATTTTCAACCACAAAGTACCACAAAAGTTATTTCTTGATGACCATCCAGTGAAAGTAATGGGGTCAAAATCCACAGTCCTCATTCTTGGAAAGATTACATTCCAACATTTAGTTCAAGCTCATGTGTGGACATTTCGTACCACATTATATTTGCTCAACTCAGTTTGTTGAAGACCCATTGACATTAGCTCAACTTTGGAGTATATTTTTATTAAAATATGACGATGAGAATGAGAGCTTGACAATTTTTATTTTAGGGAAGGAGGAACAAATGGAGTATTTTTGTAAATACCTAATCAGCATTGATCTTTTTGTGAAATTCAAGGTAATTAAAGTAATTCATGGAATGCCATTATGCAAATAAAAGTATTATGGGACACATTTATAGTTCTTGTAACATATTGGTATAAACTGCTCTTTCAGCCTGTCAGGACTCATGATTGGACCTGAGCTGTTTCTTTAATTCCTTATATGTTGTATGTATTTCCTTTCTCGTTAACAGGACCTGTTGGGTCTTTCCCACTTTGGAGGCCTCGTGTTTTATCCCTACACCAGCCTCTCTCTACGGTCCAAAGTGGATTTCAGAGCCTGCCCGAGTGTCCACAGCCGGGACTACTTCACCCCTCCGATGTTATCTTCATCTGTTCCTCGTGTGATTGGCGGCCGATTGAAATATCTCATCCCTGATCTGCTACTGCTGCCCACAACAGAGCAGGAGAACTTGGTTGACGATGCTGACATTGACTGCAGTAAGGACGAGTCACAAACAGGGAGACAATTCTGATCTAATCTTAAATGGAGTTACTGCTGCTCTGAAATGTCCCTGCATGAGGTGGACCCACTCCCAGCTACACACTTGAACGGCTCTTCTGTGAATGTCAAAATGAAAATTGAGGGTCAACTAGCATTTTGGTAAAGTCTGTATCTTCCTGAAAATGTGACCCAAGGTTGAATCACTGTTTTGATGAAATTTGTTTTATTTCAACAAAATGTTGCCGAGTTTGTAAATAACATCCTAAATTGTTATATAATTAAAATGAAGGTTGGTGGATGACATGGAAGCAGAATTTATGTCTTTTCTGGAGTCAGAAAATGTCACACCTTTGAATCCAGAAACCAGAAGAATGGTCCATTGTGTCTGACTTAGGAGGAGCAGAAATGTAATATAATATTAATAATGATGGTTTCATTATTCATGAAACTGAGAATTGTTGTGTTTTTTCGTTAGCCTAGCTAACTCTTTCACTGAGTCCGCCATGATGCACCTCCATCCAGACTCCAACAGACCAGCCAAACACAGTCACGTGCAGTTAATGTCAAGGGTCAAAGTTTGACTCCGCATGAAGCTATACCGCAGATTTGCTTCGCTACAGGAAACTAATCTTCCATTTGCCCCCTCGCTTGCACCGATTGGAGGTGGGCAGGGGGCAAAGCTTTGCCACTGCTACATTCACTTGTTTGATCGTGCCCTCAGAAGGGGAGGGGTGAGGGGAGGCAGTTGGTTGCAATATGCATCTTCACCCACAGATGCCACTACATCCTACACACTGAAGCTTTAACAATTTTCTGAACAGAGTTTGGCCTTTAAATTGTCTTAATTGACTTAAGAAATGCAAAGTCCAAGGATTTAAACACAAAATTTAAGTAAACACCTCAAAATACATCTACTTTCTTGGCATTTAAAGAATGCATGGATGCATGCATGCATCAGTGTATTGGTGTATTGGTCAATAAGATTTTTTTTCCTCAAAGACTGAAACAATAAATAATGGAAACTTATGTTTCAAAGAGTTTGTTTGTGTAACTGGTCCCTGAAATATTGTCTTCAAGCTATCTTTATACATTTTTAAATATCCATCCATTAGTTATACCACTTAACCTGCATGTTGCACTGGAGGAGTACCTGGAGGAAGCCAATGCAGAAGAACCCAGAACCTCAGTGGCAACATGCTGCCCTCAAGTTGAATATTATTATAGAATAAAGAAAGATCAATGATGTGAATAAAATATACATCAGGTACTTGAATTAAATGGGTCAGCAGTCAAAAAGCCAGCTTCTATGCATCATCAGTACCATGAGGATCAAATGTGAACAGAAATCTCTAGAAATAACCTACAGGCTTCTATCATCACATCACTTATCGTATCGATAAAATGTTCCGGGCCTTTAAAGGCTAGAAACAGTGCCCTTTTTTCTGGGATGATTTTTAAAAATAAATCAATTATGCCATGTATGCATGCACAGGTATTTCAAAAGTCAGTATTTGATTTATGATGACTTTTAGGCAATCAGGTATGTGATCAAAACCCAGAACAGCAAGAATCATGTAAGTACATTAACTTCAAATGCCAAACCACAAGTGCTACATGTAAGTGCAACTAAAGGAAGAGATGGGTCTTTAGCCTGCGGCGGAAGATGTATAGACTTTCTGCTGTCCTGATGTCAATGGGGAGCTCGTTCCACCATTTAGGAGCCAGGACAGCAAACAGTCGGGATTCTGTTGAGTGGCTAGCTGTCCCTCGCAGTAAAGAAGCAGCGAGCCGATTGGCAGATGCAGAGCAGAGTGGACGGGCTGGGGTGTAAGGTTTGACCATGTCCTGGATGTAGACTCGTAGATGTAGACCCGATCCATACGCAGCACGGTACGCAAGTACGAATGTTTTGAAGCGAATGCAGGCAGCCACTTGTAACCAGTGAAGGGAGCGGAAAACCAGTTCATAACAATGCATTACGCAGCATTTTACACATACTAACTCTGTAGTAACACGTCCACAGACAGTAAGTGGACTGTACGACAATTTTTAAAGACAGAAGTAAGAATAAAATGTAAAACCTACCGCTTTTACTACCGTTGATACATGGAGCGGCCATCTTGGATGGGTGGTGAGGTTCCTCTGACCTTCTGACTCGAAATTTCCACTTTAGGGGTCGTTCCAGTTGCACCTTCCAACTCGGAGTCTGAAATTCTGAGCTTTTCTAGAAGTGATATCAGTGTATTATCATTGTGCTGGCCTGCATCATTCTTATAACTGTCAGGTTACAATAATTTCCCATATTTTATTTTAAAATTACATCTTTTGATGCTGGAACATATGTACAACATAGTATATATTCAATATTGAATGTGTCGTTTCAAGAGCATTTAAATACTAAGAATTGTAATCCCAACTTCACACCACTTGGTGGCGGTAGTGCGCTGAACCGTTATTTGCCAACCGCCAATACAAGTGAAAGAAGAAGACTGTGCCCCAAACAAACAGTACCGTCGCTGTTCCGGTGAATGTTGACGAGGATGAATGTGTCGTTTTGAGAGCCACGATGATCTCGGTGAGTTACATTCTGCTGTGCGGACAGCTCCTCCTGCTGCTGACCGTCATTCTGTTACAATGTCTGGGCGGAATTCACTCCCACAACTCCTCCACCACCGAGACCCCTGCTTCCTCTCCGGGCCAGGGAGCCACCGGGTCCCCGTTCAGCGAGCAGCCGCCCGACCTGGTGAAGTACGAGATCCCGGTGGACACTGAGAATGACACTGAGAATGACACCGAGACGTACGAGTACAGACCCCCGTCTCCTGTGGTCCTCTGCCGCTATCTGTGAGTACCCTGTCCCTTATGTACAGTCCATGGTCCAGTGTCCATTATATACAGTCTGTGGTCCAGTGTCCCTTATATACAGTCTGTGGTCCAGTGTCCCTTATATACAGTCTGTGGTCCAGTGTCCCTTATATACAGTCTGTGGTCCAGTGTCCCTTATATACAGTCTGTGGTCCAGTGTCCCTTATATACAGTCTGTGGTCCAGTGTCTGTGGTCTAATGCCCTTATATACAGTCTGTGAGTACCCTGTCCCTTATATACAGTCTGTGGTCCAGTGTCCCTTTATATACAGTCTGTGGTACAGTATCAAGTATATACAGTCTATGGTCCAGTGTCCCTTATATACAGTCTATGGTCCAGTGTCCATTATATACAGTCTATGGTCCAGTGTCTCTTACATACAGTCAATAGTCCAGTTTCCCTTACATACAGTCTGTGGTCCAGTGTCCCTTATATACATTTCAATCTTTTCTAGGGGTACCATCATTTTTGTCCAGGCCGTTTGTTTTTTTAAATGATTCTGTTGAACCACAATTCAAAAGCAATGTCTGATTTTCATTAGTTAATTTTCAGTAAATTTGTATTTATTATTATTACTTTTGTTAGTTTCAAGTTATTTCAGTGACCATTGAGGGTACCAACAATTTTGTCCACGTGTGTAAGTATTAGAACTGTAATACGTTGTATCCCGAACACACTGCAAGAACATAATAATCAAGACCTGGTCGTTAGCGTTGTTCTACATTTGACAAAAAATGAAGGGAATTGTTAATTGTCAGGTTTTGTGCATGGACCTTGGCGTGTATATGCTGTCACACATTATCAGTACTTCCCATTACAGAGACATTCCACATCCCTCACTCTCTCATCTCTTTCTTTCAACTTACGATGAAGGCCTGATGAGTTCGTCTACTGTCAGGACCCTGTGGATCACGCAGGAAACTACAGTGCTTTGAAGGAGTTGGGCCACGGTTGTGTCGGGGTAAGTGTTGTTTGTGAAGCTGGGGTCATGTTGTCAATGACACAGCACTTCCCTTACAGGTTTCTTTGTTTGTTTGTATCATCAGTGGGGCGGCCAGACTCAGAAAGAAGTGAACCTCACTCGTGTGATATGCACTGCACTCGATGAAATAGAGTGTGCTGGATCCAGAGAGTTCCTCGGGAGAGAAGTACCCTGCATCAAGTAAGTGATAACAGAACTGCCACACCCAACTCCATTTTAAAAACTGTATTAACTGTTAAGGAAGACTGAGAGCCCATTCAGACCTGGTATTAACATTCATCCTGAGTGATCCGATCACATGGTCAGCTCTAGGTACAGATCTGAAGGACCCAACTGCTTCCTGAGATCTGATCACAAAATGACTACAGCAACCACCGTGTAAATGCAAATGTGTCCTGGGCCACTTTTGAAGGACCCCCTGCAGTTTATACATATTTTTACTCTTCTCAGTGATTCTCAGCATTGATTTGTTTGTAGCCATTGCAACAATATCAACACAAAATGTCTTATGCTTTTCTTAAATATGTCAAATCTTTCTCCATTACATTACTTTACATGTCATTTAGCTGACGCTTTTATCCTAAGCGACTTAAAATTAGTGCATTCAACATTTTATGAGGGGCCATTTTTTGGGGGGGGTTCCGCATCTTTCCCAAGGACGCTTCAGCATGGGCTGGGATTCGAGCTGCTGACCTTCTGGTTGGAGGACAACTGCTCTACTCTAGCTTTGCATATTCATTCATTCATTCATTCATTCAGCCCCTCCCGACTCTGCTCTCCCAACTCTTGCTCGCACCAACACACACACACACATCCTGTAAGTGTAAGCACACAGTAGATAAGATGAAAGGAGAATATATAGATATTAATGTTAATGTTAATAAGGATAAAATAAAACTGCATTGTGCCACTTTTTTAGACTACTACTAAAACATGTGAAGCAGAGGCACAGACGCAAAAGGCTTTCACAGTATATTCAATCCTAGGGGAGGGAATCTTATCTTATAATCGATGCATCAAAGAATTTTGTTTCTGTACATTATAAATTTTTTTATCACTGTGTGACCACTAGAGATGCATCTTCACTAGCCTCATGATCTGTGCTTTAAAAAAGTATTTTAGACTGTTAAACTGTGCTGTCATTCACAAAGAAAGCTTTCAATTAACAAATCTGACTACATCAGTCTATAACAGTGGTCAGTGCTCTCCACACTGATTTGACATCCATTCAGTTTAGACTTGTGTGCTGTGTTTGGAGCCTTTACTGAATCAGGGTGTCCCCGCCCGTCCCCCTTGGCAGCATCGAGGTGCATTACTCTGCTGGTCAACAAGAGATTCTGCTCCCCTGCTCTTTTCTAATCACTCACACTTAGATCTTCTGAATTCATTTTTATGTTCCTGGATAAATGGGGCGTCACTTCTACAACAATGAAGTTTAAATAAAAAAAAAAGTGTGTGTGTGTGTGTGTGTGTGTGTGTGTGTGTGTGTGTGTGTGTGTCACTCACTCACTCACTCACTCACAAAAATTGACCACACGTATTTAGTTATTAATCAGTGATGAAAGATCATGAATCTGGATTGTTCCGAGCGCTTTAACTCTGATGTCCTGACTGTGCGCGTCTCGTGTTTAAATGCATGTGTCATGAACTCTGCTGTTCAGGTCCTAATAACTTCTGATTAGTGTTGGTGTTAATTGCTAAAGTGTAAAGTGAGTGCAGGAGAGAGGGAGTGCCGAGGGACGACACTCAGATAAGAGACCCTGACACGGTAAAAGAGGACCGGACCTTTAATGTGCGTTTGTCCTTATCCTGAAGAAGTGCTGGTTATAATAATGATGCGGTGGAACATCACTAAAAAAATGAAAGTAGTCGGAAAACATGAATCGATTGTTTTTGTCTCCGTCCACCACTATTAAATTCATGGATGTATTTGTATTCATGGACATGTGGATGCATGTATGTGAGGCTGAGGACAAGGTGGCAGAGCTGAGCACTAATTAACCTTTTCTTTTAAATGAGCTTGTGTGCAGGTACTTCATGATCAAATTACATTTTATTTGTAAAAGCATATGCACAAATCTGAAATTTGCCTAATAGGCCTAACAATCTTTAAAAGGTGCAACACTCTCTTCCCTTAACCCTCGATTATGATGACGAAAACTTCTTAAGTTCATAAAATTCAACCGATGGAGTTGTATGTTGTAATCATGACAGCAACAGAGATTAAAAACAGTAAACACAGAAAAGAACGAGACAAGAAAATATTTTACAGAGTAACGTGCATGCAGACGTAAATCAAAAGTATGTTTAGTATTGACTGTAAGTAATGCTTATATCCATTTATTATGGACTGTAGCTAAACTAGATGTTTCCAGATGTGCAAATTAACTCAGTACTTATATACAGTATTTGAAACTGATTCAGTTTAATGACATAAAGATACTGTAGTATCATGTTGACCACTAGAGGGCAATGTTTACAAACGTGTAGAACCACCACCTCACTCTATTTCCACAGCACCCCATGTTCACTCAGTGTCTCTCATTCACCAGCACTTGAGGTTAATCTCTATAGAAACTGCACCGAGATCAGAGATATGCAGCAGCTGGACACCATCAAAGCAACATCTGTACAAAGAAAATCCAGCTGTGGGTTTCATACTGCCTTTGTAGAGTCTGTAATGTCCTGTTTGCTTTCTGTACCGCATCCACATCCTTATACTGTACCCAACAGATATTATATTGAGGTCTGTATTTGCATCTTTAAACTCATTGTTATCATAATTGCATATCCATAATTTCTACGTGAATATTAGGATATTTATTATTTTACTCTGAACACTATTGTTGATATTTCCCTCTTGCTCACTCTGTCCCCTGTATCTGTTTGGCCGCTGGTTTTCCACAGATACACTGGACACTACTTCATCACCACGCTGCTGTACTCCTTCTTCCTGGGTTGTTTCGGGGTCGATCGCTTCTGCCTGGGTCACACCGGCACCGCTGTGGGGAAGCTGCTCACCCTGGGAGGCCTGGGAATCTGGTGGTTTGTGGACTTGATCCTGCTCATCACTGGTGGCCTGATGCCCAGTGATTACAGCAACTGGTGCACATACTACTGACACCAAAAGAGAGGTGTGACCAAGGACTCTGACCACCTCCCGGTTCGATCCCTTTAATATTGAGTCCGAGGACCTGCTGAGGAGTCCTGGGAAAAAATATTTCATTCTAATTTAATTCACTTGAAATTTAGGACCTTGAAAAGAAAAGACCTCAGAATGACTTTCTCCAGGCTGACGGTGATATCAGTCCGTTCTTTTTAGTACTAAATCCTAAACTAAGGTCACTTTGACGCCGGTTTGGTTCATTTAGCCTGAACCACAGAAAAATGTGATTTATCGTCGCCTTTTAGTTCTGATCTGTTTGGTTTCTTCACACTGATTTATTACAAACAAACCTACATATCAACAGGAAGTCACATGGACTGACAGACAGCTTATTGATTGGACAGTTTTGGCAACTGTCATCCTGCATCATCAGTGCTGCGGTGACCCACATGGAAAATTAAATAAAAAAAACAAAAAACATGACGGCACAGCTTATGTTTGTACTTCCTGTGTGGCTGCTGTGATTCATGATGAGGACACAAGCAGAGTTCACCTTCTTACATTAATGTATACGCTGCTGATGAGAATGCTTTCTGGACAGTTCAAGGTCTGTAGAACTGCTAAATTAAAATTGTGTTTAGTTTTTTTAATCAATGCTAAAATCACATATCTGCATTTATAAAATCATAAAACCACAAACTAACTGCACACACTGTAAAGTCTGCACCACGGAGCCCCTGATCTGTGTGCTTAGGTGTGACTAATTCTAAGTAGTGTGAAAGATTGTATGGACTCAGCTGGACTCTGGGTGACTGGTGCGGTACAGAGGCAAGACGGCCAACCAGGGGACTTTGTGATCGTAGACGCAGTGTCAGAGGTTTTTAAAGTGGGAGGAGGGCCACCACGCAGTTTCAGGGAAGGCTCAGGGAATGGAAGTAATCTGGTTTAAGAGAGAGCTGAAAGTTGTATTTTTTGTTAAATGTTTCTTTCGACACTTTCCCAGAGTCAGAAACTCATAGATGCCTCAGGAAAGAGAAACAAAGTTATTAAGATGAGGTGAGGTGTTTTTTTTAGAGGAGGCATTGTGTGATCTTAGCAGCAATTCCTTCGATTGCCAACTGTCATCAAGTTATTCTGTATAAGCAGCATATATATATATATAAAACCCAATCATATGTTTATTTAAAGTTAATGAAAGAAAACTAAACAGTAACCATCCCTCCATATTATCGTGTTGCTCCTTTTTTACGATGTGGTTCAGCAGGATTTTCTCTCACTTTTCTCTAAATGGGTAGTGCTGGTGATGCTGGATGATGACTGTCCAATCAACACATCTGTCAGTCATGTTTCCTTCTCTTTGTTTATTTGTATTTAACGAGAATTGTTTTTCCTAGATTGAGTGTTGACGTGACCTACAATCTCTCAGAACGTTTTTACGGCAGATAGTTAAGCACGTCCTGCTCTGTGGTCCCAGTTTAGAAAATCGACTTCCACATCCTGGAGAGTTTTGGGTTTGATGATAAAAAAAACACAATTTTGTCTTGATAAACGTCTTATTCTGCAAAGTTCACATAACCTAACTGACGGCGTCTGATCATTTTCATGATTTTGCATGTCAACCAAGAATCCTCCTCTCCAGTTGAACTTGGAGCAGTGATCGTAGAGCTATTCTACAGCCTGAGGGCAACATCCTACACCGACTCATTATCAGTGCTTTCCTCCTCCTTTACCAAGTAGCCCTGCTTTGGCTCTTCACGGTCTTCTGCTGCTGGAGGCGATCACATTTTTGTACTTCTCTTTAGCTCTCCTGCCTTCAACTGTATTTAGACTGATTAACTTTTCAGCCTCGAGCAAGTAAGAACGCAGAACTACAGATGGATGGTGATCACATAACTGAGGTGGTGATTTAGTAGTTTTGAGACGTGGAAAGCAGTATCTTGCTCTATCTAAAAAAAATTCAAACCCTTACCTCTGAGCTGTGTGGGAGCACTTCCCTCCTTAGCATTCAGGAGTCGAGCTTGGCCCTGTCCAAATGTCTGAAACTTAAACAAATTCAGATTTTCATTAGCTTTATCCAGCTAAGCTCAGGTCTCGCGTTAAATATTAAAATCCTCACCTTTTATCCTGCTTTGTTAAATTCCTCGTTTTACCCTAAATGGAAGGTTTATGTGCTCTTTTCATATATATCGAGCAGGTTTCATTACCCAAGGATCCATAAAAACCCTTTGAGGTGTTGTCATAAAAGGTTGAAGAAGACATGATCGTCAACGTGTCGACATGTCATCCTGCAGCAGCAATATGCTTTTAGCAGGCAATATATTTTCAGGCGACTAAACATCTTTTGGAGAGGGGGAGCATTAAATCACAGCTTTCCATATTGCAATTTTCCGTTTAATTCACAAAGTGTTAATGCAAGTCTTACCAAGCTATAAAAATATAGTTTATAGTTATAGAGTTTTTCCATGTCCGAGGTCTTGTCTTCAATCTGAATGTAATGTTTTCTTTGTTAAATCCAAACCCAGCTCCGCAGAGTCGCCCTGCATTTCTATAAAATATGGTGTGTGGTGAAACTTTAATGTTGTGGACGCTCTGCTTTGTAAAATACTGTATATAATATCGACCTGCCCAGCCGAAGCTTGGTTTTATATTCTTTAACTTTAATCCACTGTACTATTTATTTGATTGCCTTATGTTTTATGTGTTGAGGCGTACATGTTCCCAGGAGCATTAGAGTTTTATTTTCCTTTGGTAAATTTGCGTAATTTTTTTCAACTTCTGCTTAAATAAAAATAAACTCAAAATGATTTTTTTGCTTTGTCCTTAACTTTTTTATTAAAACTACACACATGCTCCAGGAAGAGAATCTCCCCTGTAACAATGGAGAGGGGGGAGTGTTGTATTAAAACTGTCATTATGACTCAACAAAAAGTATCAGGTACAGTGTGTCCTCTTCATTCTCTGACTGGATTTAATGGGCCGTGCTCAGTGAGGTGTAGAATGTCAATGTAAGACTGAAGAACAATGACTGGCCATATATTACATGTATTTACATAAGTATTATAAGGGCTATAACACAACATTTACCATAATCTCTCTTGTGGTAAAAAGTGTGAGTGGAATATTTTATGGGAGAGTAAATATGCATGAACTTCATAAAACATGAGGTCTCACACATGCTGGTGTCAGAGGCTCAGTGCACTGACCTGTGCTCTGAATATTTCAACCAAACTCATTGTGAACATTCATAATGATAATACACATCCAGCTCATGAGTTTCAGTCAGTCGTCAGTAAAAAAAAAAAATGGTGAGCACACAGTTCACTTTTGATGGATCGTTTCCCCCACATTAGAAATCAAGCTCTTACTTAAAGGTTCAGTGTGTAGAATTTAGTGACATCTACTGGTGAAGTTGCATGTTGCAGCTGAATACCCCTCACCTCACCCTCTCCTTCCAAACATGAAAGAGAACCTGGGTAACCTTCAGATGTCATAAAAACTCAAAAGGTGTTTAGTTTGTCCAGTTTGGGCTACTGTAAAAAAACATTGCGACCTCCCTAGAGGGGACCGCCTTCCCTTAAATATACAGTATTTAAATATAAGGGGCTCATTCTAGGATAAAGAAAACAACAATTCACCCAATTTAGATTAAACACACTAGTGCAAACATCACTAGAATTATTTTATATTCACTTCCTGCCAATAGATCCCTTTCACCCGAAATTGATTCAAGCCAAATTATCACAAACAAAATTCAATCATGTCTTGCCAATGTAATTAAGCTTAGTTAAAGTTCAATCAGGAAGGCTTTCTCTATGTCTCATTCATTCTTAACTCTCTTTCACTCAACCCGCTTCTTCCAATCAGCTGACTTTTGGATGTTTACGGTAAAATCCAATCAGATTTTGCCATGATCTCAATCAGCCAATCGTGTCGTTGCTGTCAAAGTTTGAATCTGCGCTCCGCTCAGCTGCTGTCAGGTGTCATTTCAGTGATTCACTGTGAACCCTCCTCCTTCCCAGGTACCATATCCAGAGCCCTGGTTCAGTCCACTTATATCCTCTCATTCAGATCCTTAACTTTTCTGCGATCCCTTTAACCCCAGGGGGGGGGTCTTTCCTCTACTATGCACAATCTCCCCACCTTTCAACCTTGATGGCATCACAAGGGCTCAGACCAAAATGGACAAAAAAGCAACAAATAGACTCACATCACTTCCATCGCTCATTGTGCATGACAATACATTTCAGAAATAAGTACCTCTTGATTGAACTGGGGGTCCTTAGATTTTTATTATATTTTGATAAAGCAAATACACATTAGTTGTTAATGGGGGAAAAAACCTCCCACTCTCGTCACAGTCTCAGGATCTTTGTGCAGGTCTCTGTCATATGACCTTCTGTTGTCCTGAACGTGCTCTCCTTCCTCCTCCATCGAGCAGGGACTTTATGGTGATAAACACATCACTCTAGAACTTAATTTATAGATTTTATATTATATTATTATATATATTATATCATTTATAAACAGGTTGGGATTTATCAGAGAATTTGGTGAATCTGATTTGAAGTACTGACAACTTTGTTGCCATTGTTTTGCCCTGTAAACTCGAGTTTAAATGGATAATCCACAGGACAAGCATTAAACAGCTTATATAATACTTCACAGTTGAGTGATACTAATACTTCTGAGTTGTCGGTAAATTGTCTCTGGACGTACGAGTTGGTGCAGGAATCTGTTTTTTCAACGGTGTGAGCAGCACACATGGAACTCATTCATCTCTGTTGCATTAGGGTGGAGGCAGAGATGGATCTCTAAAAACCAGAGATAATAAAACATAAACAAGAATCAATTTGAGTCAAACAAGCCTTTAACCACCGGTTTGTGAAGTACAGAACATCCCTGCAATTATTTTGTGACCAAAGCTCATTTCTGCAACAAGTGAACACACCTCCCTTCTTTGGCTTCATTTCCGTAATTCATTTTCCTAATTTCCTCCATAAAAAAAGAGTATGGGCATTTACATGTCAGTCAAATACAGTGGTTTGTGATCACTGGTGTTGTGTTATTGTTGTTGCTTAGTTGCTTTTGTTGGGCAGAAAGTGATGTATCATCTTGCCCCGGGCCACCGAAGTAGAAATTTGTATAATTATGTGTGATGATATCTTCGTCTGTGATTGCCCAACATTTGCTGAAAATGGCGGCTATACAGAAAAGCCCTTGCCTATAAATAAAGCGAAATTGACAAAATGTCTTCACACCAGAGAATTTCTAACATAGGGAGAACTTCCACTTCCACACTACTTCTTGGTTATGTAGGGGGCGCTAGTGAAGCAGAATGAGTGAATGGCCTATGGAGCTTTAGCCCCATTTATTGGGTAAAAAAAATGAATTATGGAAATTAACTTTATGTCTTTGATATAAGGTGCCCAAACAACAGATGCAGTAACACAATATTAGATTTGCACCTTTTCTTTCATAGTGAAATATCTTTTTTTTAAGTATTTTTTAAGTATTTTTTTTTAACACTTAATGGCATTGACCATTTCGCTTTTAACCATCAATCATACCCATCAATCAAGCACTAAGCATTACAATATCAGCAAGAGCAATGCCCTGTGTCTTCTTTTAGATGGTCATTTTCAACTTCACAATTTCACCTTGACTAAACTCCGAGTGCCATCGAGGGAGGGTGTCCTGTCACAAACATAACATTTTTTCATTTCTAATCTGATACTGTATATAACAATTATTATATTTGTCTTTTTTTCGAGAAGCAGGTGTAAATCACAATTTTAGCCATTCACCTCCAGTTCATTGAGGACAACTTTGTGTCTGCCCTTGGATTTTCTACAATGACATTAGCAGAAAGTGGACACACACTGTTTACACCTTGGGCCGTTGAACTTCTCTTTTGAGCTCCAGTTACGTCACCCTTGTAACCACAAAACAGACCAAGAAATACAGTGCACATCACCCACAGCTGTTTTACCACTCAGTACTGTACAGTGCAGTATGTTGGGGTACATTCATTCTTTGTGTTTGATATTTAGTCACTGAAACCAGTCCGCCTCCCCGGGAACGACAGTCAGTGTTACATCGCCATCCTTTCGCCTCACCACCACTGAGAGCACGGCGCTGCTCTGGACGGCTTCGCTCACTTCCTGCATGGTGCGAACAGGCTGCCCGTTGATGCCGATGATGACGTCGTGGTTGATCATGCCAGCGCTGCAGAGAAAAGAACGCCATACCTGAGTGACAGGGACAGCCGTACTAAAACAGACCCAACCCAGCAGGGTGGATCCCATGCCTTCAGGAAAACATCATTGACCTTTCAACAAGTCTGCTCCTGTGTCAGTTTTCTTCCTCCACCTCAGAGTAAAGAGGCGGTGGGCTCACGGCTTCCTAATTTACTGCTCTGCTTGACATTTATATATGAGGCCATTATTCTGACTGATGATCTTATGGAGACTGATTAACAAAATGTGCAAGTCTGTAGAGTCAGTCAATCAGATCTCCCCAGACAATATTGAGGAGCACAAGAAGCAGCACAGCAGACAATTCAACACAGTCACGGTAAACTCTGCTGTACCGGTTGTATGTTAGACTGCTGCTGTTTGCTGTTCAAAGCTTCAGGCTTCACTGTCACAGGAGACGGTGCCGGACTATTAAGAACCTTGAGAGTCCGAACAGACACATCGTTCTCCTGGTCCTCACCCAGATGTCAGAGCTGTGCCTGTGGGAAGCACGATTATAATGAGCAGCCAGGACCATAGTTGTAGACTGCAGCCTTGAGAACTGCAGGGATGCTCTTATTCCACACCTTAGAAAACATCCAGAAGCCTCCACAAGCAGGTTCACTGCACCGCTGTTGCATTTAGTAAAACCCAGTGCCTCCACAAGCTCAGACTGTGCATCTTACAGATTAGCTCAAGTAACACTTTCCAATAAAAACAATTCAGCAGTGTGGTTGCCTTGCTTTGAAACCCACACTGGTGGGAACACAACAAAATATAAAATCTTTTCATATGGTAAAAACGTTCATTTTATGTTGACAAAGTTATTTTAAATTACCATTATATTTTCTGGTGATAGCAACAGTGGAGAGAGACGCATGTAATTCTCCCTGAAGCTTTAAAACCTCCCTCATATTTACCAGTACTGTGACCTGTGTTTTTCTAAGACTTCTCATTTTGCCGATATGTTCAGAAATGAAACTGCAAATGAAAAAATCCATAAACTTGATCCCATTCATTTTTCATACCTAAATATTTATTTTATAGGGTGGGGAGGTCTCAGTATATGTAAAATGTAGACTAATTAAATCCAATGTAAAAACCCAATATGTTTATTATTAGGGATGGATTAAATAACTAATTTGTGAAGTAAAAGCAGTTGTAGTAATGAGCCCAGAGAATTTTCATCAGGTGACCACTTAACTCCAAATGAATGCTAATGCTGCTCTGTGTCATCTGAATGTGTAACCGTCACAATTAAAATCCTGTGTTGATTGGTCAGTTGTCAATTATACGTCAAAAAACTAAATATCATATTTTAGTATTTTCTCTTCTTGTAAAACGGTTTCAACTGTTCGGTAACTCACCCTGCACTCAGGTGTGTTTACTCGTTCTGCATCCAATGATGCTTTCAGGAATTTGTAACTCCCTCCATGTGACTATAAATTCTGCCAGTTAGAAACCTGTGCACGGGGACCTACGCTGCCCTGGAGAAGTCCATGACAACAGAGCTAGTCACTGTCAACTCTGCTGGGGGTGCATCTTACACACTCAGTGCTGTTGTTGTAAATGCCAATCAGTGTAGTGCCTTTTCAGCCTTTTTTTACTAAATGAAATTCAATGAAATGTTGCACAGCACGTATTACTGGAGTTTATAACCAGACGCTTACCTGGATGCAGCTGTTCCAGGTATCACCTCATAAACATAAACTCCCGAGCTCACATCTGGAAATTGGTCTTCACGCTCCTTGAGATCTTGGATCAAACTGGACACAAAAGGCAAACATGAAGATGGATGACACAAACATAAACAGCATTTTCCAACAGAGAAAACTCAAATGGGAGAAACAACACACAGAAGACACAGAAACACTATTGAACCGTATGCTATGGAATATGGCTCGAGACTTGTATGAGTCCTAAGAAGTGCTGTGTAATCACTTTGTGTGATTTTCATTCATGGAAATGTACCTAACATATTATACATATCATGCACTTCTAACTGCAATATTGACAGTAATAAATTATCTGACCTTATATACTATATATAAAATCTAAGGTTTCTCCAAAATGAGAGAATCACAATACTTGTCTTTGACTTTATTGTGTTTTTTGATTTAATTTCAAAAAGTGTAAAAATAGAAGCTCTCTGGGCGTCTGGTGTCAGGTTTTTAAGACACGTCCATTCTGCGGCCTCACAGAGCTGCTTGGCTTTTAAAATGAATATGTGCCATGTTGGAATTCAGTAAATTGGTAGTTGTGATGTTAACTTACGATGGCGAGAGCTGCAGCATCCGGACGCCGATGTATTTCTTCTTTTGCACCGTGTATCCTAAAAACCGAATGAATATGAAAATTAGGAAATGACTGACAGAAATCAGTAATTCTCTAATCTGTAACAGCTGCGTAGGATCCTGCCCACCGTTGACCCGTCTGTTGTGGGATTCAAAGAGGAACTGGCATATTTTGTCCACAGGGACGGCAAAAGCGATTCCTGCTGTCACTTTCAGAGTGTTGATGCCGATTACATCTCCGTCCTGTCAAACACAGAGTAGAAGGACAGCTGTTGGAGTGCAGTGAGGGTGTCACCGATATGATAGCTTTACTACATGGAGAAACAGAACAGAAGTAATATTTTGGCTATTTTCCTTCTAATTCACATAATATAGCTCATTGTCGATTAAAGTCAACCATTTATAAAGTGTACCAATGGTGACTGGGACTGTCTTTTAGTAAGAACTTCTAGAGGCAGCAGCCTTGATAAATGAATGTATCATCTGCATGATTTCATGTTGTAGCAACAAAGCAAAGGCCTCTATAATCAGGTCCTGTCCTAAAATACTGTGAGGGAGGCTGAATCATGAACCTGGGGGGGTAGACCAGAGATTTTGTGTATTAAATAAAAGGAAATCATGACCTTAGTCCTCACTGTCATAAATAAAACAAGAAAAATCTCCGACATAGCAGAAAGCTTAACAAGTATGCAAATATAAGGATATTATTCCTATACACATGATGCAGCACTATAAATCTTCTTACCAAGTTGACAAGTGGTCCGCCAGAGTTGCCGTACTGTGAATCAACACAGCAACAGAAACATGCTCATTGTTAATGTAGAACAAAAACATGCATCAAAAACAGAACCACGGTGAGTAATTGTCTTATCCCACTGACATTAATCATGGCGTCAGTTTGGATGTACTCCATGTCGGAGTCCTTGAAGCCCAGCTCCAGGCCGGTGCGCTGGACAGTGCTAACAATGCCGGTGGTGACGGTGTTCTGCAGGGAGAAGGGGCTTCCCACCGCCACCACAAACTCGCCAGGACGCAGGTCTGAGGACTGGCCGAGATGCAGCACAGGCAGGGGCATCTGCACCGGGGCACAAAGACGTGACGACCCACAGAGAAGGTTAATATCATGAATGGAACACACGCCATTCATTATTTCATCATCTGACCTGTGAACTGTGAGGTCAGCAGGCTAACCAGCCTCTCTACATCCATGGTCACTGAGGCTACACATAGCTGGCCCTCTGGTAAATTAGGCTTGATTTAAGAGCTGTGTTATTTAGACAAACCAAGGTGTTGCTCTGGTGTTCTTCACAGTTTACTCACAGGTCCAATAGATTTTTTTCCAATGTTGCTTTGATAAATCAGAGCTCAGTTTTATATGTAATTGTCATGACTCTGGGTCCTGAACCCAATGAACGATTGAAAGACTGCTTTTAGACCAGATTACATTTGCAGGGCCTTTTTAGGTAATAAACATTTACCTTGTGTTTTGATTTGTGTTTAGATTGGTGGTTCACTCTAAGCTCTCAATTTCCTATCGTATTTTGAAATTACGCTCCTAATGTTCCGAGTGTATAGAGTCTCTGTCTGTGTCTCAAATCACCCACTTATTCACTAACCCTTACTTTACTATATAGGGTGTTCTATATAGAGCTCTACATAGTGAGCTCAGAAAGAAAAAAACGATTTAGAAACCTATTCTGCGCATTTTCTCTGCATCGGTAATGACGTCATTGTCGCAGGATTATGACATACAACGACAACAACAACTTCGGCCACTGGAAAATCCCACAATAAATGATAAATTATGATTATATTATGTAATAATTATACTATAATGTTCATTTTACTTTTAGCTAAAAAAAGAAATAAACTCGTTTGCCACAGTTTGTGCTGTGATGCTCTGCTCGTATTAACATTCATACAACAGGTCGGGCTTTTCCTGCAGTCCTTGCTCCTCTCTCTGCCGTGAAAGCAATGCATGATGGTATATATGGCTCATTTAGTGACTATGGGTTGTAGACAATTTTTCTTGATGCATTGTGGGAAACAATGAGTGCACTATTTAGGATATAGGGTATAAAAAATATCACCCAAACTCTGCTTCTGACAGAGACCATGGTTCACATCTCTCAGTCGGTGCTCAACCTACGATCACAACCGATCAAGTGCATGTGACACTTGATTCTCTCTGCCTTTCTTATCATTTATATAAAGCCCACTACGGGTTAATCACTTTACGATGCCATCAATATGTTCTGCAGCTCAGTTTACTGAAGTCCCTGGAGAGCTGCAGCTGCTGCTTTAAAACACATCTGGTTATAGACTCATAAATATGATCTCACCTTTAGGTCATAAATCAGTTAACATGTAAAAGCTGACAGAATTCCCTAAAGATTTATTTTCTCAACTTTTCTAAATTTAATATATGTAATATAACCTCCTTATAATATTTCTTCAGTTTTCTTGTAAATTTTAATCTTTATACTTAAAAATCACCACTTTATTCTTAAAATCTCATATTCCCCCTCTTATGTACTCTAGTAATGTGTAAGGTAAAATTCCATCAGTAAAATGATCTCTGACTACAATTTGGCCTCAAATGTGTGAGTGAATGGTTGTACTTGGTAGAACCTGTACTTGTAGTGGTCAAAATTATTAGTAGGTAATTAAATTAAAATGACTAAGTTACCACCTTTCTCTTGATTATTCCCAATCAAGCCAAACTTATGTCACTGGTAATAACAGGGGCTCAGTATAATCTTTAATACATTCCTAAAACCAGGATCTCCACTAGAAACAAGTGTTTGTTTCTTTTATAAGCTTCCAGACTAGGTAGTTTCAACATGGACTGTGGTGAGTATAGAGCAATCTATATTACATCTTAGCTTGTCTGTGCCTGCCTCCTCCCATTACAGGCTGAGGCCATTTATCTCTGGGGTGAATTGTAATGCTCAGCTGAATTTATAGCCAATTCTCTCAGGGCATGGAGCTTTCTTGCGAAATTTGCCTTTTGGGCATCTTTTAGAACTTCTCCAGAGATATATGACATTGTACAGCTTGTCCCTGCTTCTTGGTTGTTAAAAGACACATTCTTTACCTTTACAACAGTCAAATATAGAGTCTCCTCTTACTCCTCGTCATCTCGACATATTCTTGTATTCAGATCAGTACTGAAAATGTTTATCGTGCTTCATGCTGAACAGAGTGTCATGATAGTGGTTGGGAGCAGAGACCCCCATGTCAGAGCAGGGAAATGTTTTATTTAGAACAGCACTTGCTCTACTCAGAAAATAAATCTCAAGATTTGAATTTACAAGACATGACCAAATACCACCCAGAGGAATTATGATGACAAACTGCCCATGTGAAAGAACCGAGTCTAATTTTGGACGACAAATACCCTTGATGAGAGCGAATGTGCACCCGATTTAGTGTGCAGGATTAATACTCTTTGATGTTAGCCGTTGGCTGCCAGGCCAGAGAAAAACACAGGACAGAACTTTAATCTAAGGCCCTCGGGAGGCTGAGAGGAAACAGCAAGCACTCACATCTGGTTCAATTTTGATAAGTGCGATGTCCATCTTCTGGTCCATGTCTTTCACTGTGGCGTTGTACTGCACACCGCTTTTCAGCTGGACTTTTATCCTCTGCTTGTTGGTGAGCACGTGAGCATTGGTGATGATCCAGCCATCCTCTGACACCACGAACCCAGAGGCACTCGACACAGAGACCTCCTGGCCAGAAAATGGCACTCTGGTATGAGAAAAGGCAAAAGATGACGGTAACTGCAGGAGCATAAGCCGTAAAGGTGACACAAGTCTTTCATCACTTAGTTTTACCTTTGGAAAAGCTCCAGATGCACCACAGCGGGGACAATCTTATCGACTACATCTGCGATGAAGTTGAACTTGTAGCGCAGACTTCCTGGATGTTGCATTCCTTTGAGGATACAAAACATTAGATAAAAGATTAAGATAACAGACACGCAAGTAGAACAAATCAAGGAATGTCAGCATCAGTGTGTTATTTTCTCTCCTCACTGAAATGTCTTAACAATTATTGATTGCTACCTACTGACATGATTTGATTCTTGAGAATAATCTGGGGGTGATTGTTTTTTGTGACATGGCTTTTATGTTTTCTTGCCATTAAATGAAGATTCCCCAGCTGAGTACACCAATGCCCATGTTGCCCAGGCTATTAAACAAGCTACAATTCTATTTTTAATTTAACCTTCAAAAGGGATATTACTTTTAACTCTTTTGAGGCTTTTTATTAAAACCATATCCATTGGCTATAAGTTATTTTGTTGGGGACTCAGACTACTGTCTCTATAGACCCCATACAACTTTGAGAAGAAATTGGAGAATTGCAAGATAGCTCTGTTTTCTGCTACAGCATAGAAAACCAGCTTAATAAGTAACAATAAACAAAATCCTACATTTCTTTTTGACACTGTTGCCAAACTTAATCAAAAACAGCCGTCTTCACCTATCTCCTTGACCCTCTACCAACTAAACTTAACAAAAATGCCTCAGATTTTGGCATATACATTGTTCATTTATCAGTACATCTTCACAGCTTTCAGTTAACATACTGTATCTAACTAATTTTTCAATCTGCTTCAGGGTCCATCACCCCACTGAAACCTCGATACCTTGTTACCCTCTTGTTTTTCATGCAAGACCACTGCATACTGCGAGACCGATTGGAAAACCCTCTGGCTGGGCTCTCATGTGATTCAGATTTAGAACTCTTATTTAGTTATTACTTATTTATATGAAAGAACACAATGTGTTTCTGTTTCTAAAATAATACTTCATCAGAATTTCCAGATGTGAGATATGGAGTAACTCAGGGCTCTGTTCTTGGTCCTCTGGGGTTTCTTTCTATATTTCAAATGATAGAGTCTAAGATTAAGTCTAAGACTCCAAGACTCTAAGTCTGAGAGGCTAATTCCCAATTTTATGCTGATGATACTAGGCTGTATCTTGCCCTAAAACTGATAACTAATCTCAATTGATCCAATTAGAGGCCTGCATTGTCTGCTGTGAAAAACCGCATCCTGCTCCTAAATTCTGTCAGGGTTTTGTACTTGTCAATGTTTAGTTTCATCCGTTTCCAAAGTGTTTTCTGTTTATTAGTACATCCCTGTGTTTCATGTTTTCACACTCCGGGTTCTGTTTCCTGTTTTATTTTGTAGTCTGGGTTCTTGTGTCTCATATCTAGTTTTACTTCCTGTCTGTGATTGTCTGCACCAGTCCTCATGTGTTACACCTGTGTCGAATTGCCCCTGCCTTCCCTGTGTGTCTGTATTTAAGCCTCGGTTCTTCCCTTTGTCCTTGTCGGGTCGTCGTCGTATGTCTTTTGTCGTATGTCGGTTGTGTTCTCTGGTCTGTCGTCTGTGATCTCCTGTCCTGTCCTCCTGTCCGGATCTCCTGCCCTGCTCTCCCTGTATTTCTGTATCCCGTGTCTCCTGAGCCTCTGCACCTCTGCATCCCCCGTGTAAGCTTCCTGTGTTTTCTCCCTTTGTGCTCCCAGTTGTTTTGTCCGTTAAAGACTCGTTTGTATTAAAATTACACCTTTTAAGTTTAAAAAAAAGTGTGCCCCACACACTGTGACAAATTCATAAAAAACTGAAATGCTGGTCATTGGCCCGGCCTAACAGTAACTTTTGACAACTGTGTGATTTCTCAAAGTATGAAGAATGTAGGTATTCTATTTGATCCTACACTCTGTTTTGATGGACGTTGGTCTTTTCTATCGATGGCAGATGCTCAGACTCTAATTCACATTTTTACATCATCCAGACTTTCTTTTAGATGTTTTCAGTCATGCCACGTACTAATACTAATGATCTTTCAATGGTTCAATATGCTGCAGTGAAAAGTTTAATAAATTCAGAAAATTTTACAAAACTTACACCAATTTTAGTTTCCCTTCTTTGCAGGGCTGCAACCCCTAAAACATTTCTACTGAGGATCAGAAGTATTATTATAGTAAAGGTGTACATTTGCATATCTTTTAATAATTAATGTTGAATTGATAAAACATTGAAATCAACAAATTCTGCAGGAGAGCAAACAGTACATACCAATAGGATATTGTGAACCAAAAATGTACACTTAACAAACACACTACCATTGGTAAACCAATTTACTTTTAAATGTCCATCCATCGCCTTTCTATACTGCTCATCCTTTGAGGGTGGTGGGGGAAGCTGGAGCCAATCTCAGCTAACATGGGGCATGCAATTTAGAGGCAGGTACACACTGGACAGGTCACTAGCATATCGCAGAGCTAACATACAGAGACCAACCACCAGTCAATCTCACAGTTACAGGGTACCCGGTGAAAACCCACACAGACATGAATAACTCCACACAGAAAGACCCCGGCCAAACTGGGTACTTTCGCGCTGTGAGGAAACCGTGCCGTACCACCCGCTTTAACTAAATAATGGATGTTTAAATTAGCAATAACATTTAGAGAGGGTGGTGAGTAAGTATAATTGTTGTTGGTTTGATATATGCAGTAATAGTCTACTCTGGGATGAATCGTCAACAAAATTATTTGCCCAGACACTTGACTATTGCTCAGCTGTTGTTTCAGAACCATGGACAGCGTCATTTTGTGCTTGCGGAACTGTCTATACTAGTAAGGAAATGGAGCAGAGGAGATCATTGGCCAGCAGAACACATCACTTAGTCAATTAGTTCAGTTTCTTCGCATGTTTGCTTTCAGGCGTAGTTCCATTCACAAACACACTGTGATATAAATCAAATCTGACCCCACCAGGTTGTCTCTCATGACATGTTTCTGCCTGCTTGCTTTGACCACTCACACAATATTTCACTTGTGGTAACTTCAAAATCTATGACAGAAACATTGATTGACAACCTATTTTACAATGGAATGTACTTGACATTTTTCATCAAGATAAAAGCAAAACGTGAAAGGATGACAAATGAACAATTTTTTATAAGTAACAAGCTGCATCTGGCGAACCGTACACTGTAGCTCCTGCTTATCAAAATCGATCTGTTGCACTACTAGTACTGAGAAATACCTTCCAAAGTTATGTGTTCGTAAGTGACGTTATCTGTTAAGAAACTGGTTTAAATAATTAATTAAAAATGTTAACTAGGTGAGTTCCTGTGTGGAAGAGCCAGGTTTAATGTTAGTAGCATTATTGATAACACGTGATGATACATCCTCTCCTCTGAACAGAATGAACAAGTGAGTGAATCCAGCTTCTGAATGACTTGCTGCTCTGTAGTGAACAGCACAAGGAGCTGTAGTAATGCTGGGTTAGGTTGGAGATATACTTGCTTTTTAGCCACACATATAGGCAAACATATATGTCGTAAGTGTAACTGTTCACATTCTATGCATGTTCTACGCGTTTACACCAGTTCCTGTCGCATTCCACTAGATAGTACACCACAGAACTTGGACCATAAAGAACATCCTGTACATAAAAAAATTACGGAGGTTTACCTACGGTTACTCCTGAGATCACTGCAGAAAAAGTGGTAACAGCATTATCGTAGATGGTATGTGGGGTCCTTAAATCAAGAACGTTGTGACAGTGGTGAGTATCTGCCACTTTACTCCCCCTACTTTTCACGTGCGTATTGCAACTTGAAGATGCATAGCGTTTCATTTCTGAGTATGTGCACAACCAAACAGAGGCAGCCATAATGTGTATGTATATTTAAAAACAAGTTTTCTCTGGAACAACTGAGCTAGACTAGATCAGTTCTGTTTGGAAACACTAACTGGACTTAAATGGGGTCATATATAAGTTTATATGAGTCTCTAAGTGACATGGCCACCTATAACCATAGTAGCTGTACACAAAAATGCTGACAGTATAATAAACAGAAGACATAAACATTTTTAAATGTATGATGGAAAAGAGATACAAAACTACAGGCAAACATAGAAAAACATGTTAGTAATATAAGTAGTGGCATCATTGCACGACAGAGAGCTACTACGATAAGTGTTTATTTCACTGAGATCATGGAACTGTGAGCATGAACAAAATATCTTCAAAAGAAAAGATCAGATAATAGATCTGTACACACCATAGCCACAATCCGTCTCCTCTGCCCTTCCGCCACTTTGCTTAGCTTTAGTTTTCTATCTGACATAGAGGCTTGAGTGCCTCCAAGATTCTTTTAAAAACCTCCAGCACATTTGGGGCTGTGCAGTATCTGCAGTGACAGAGGTTCTCTCCATATGTCAACACCTTCTCTGACAGATTTTGTGTTTACAGACTTTCCCAAATGAACTCTGCAGAAACAGCCTTAAATTCAAATAACAGTGTGTCCATTGCCAAGAGCTACTTTGGCAGTACACCAGGCTTTTCTTTGCCTGTCAGACAGCTCTACTAAAAAATCACCAGTATGTGACCCGGTAACCTGCAGCTTTCACTGTCCTCTCCATCCCACTGTGTGGCCATGCCAACATGTAAGAGGTGGATCATCCATCAGATGAAAACCACTCAGACACGATGTGTCACCAAACAAATGTAAATGTGCTCATAGCCTGACTTGCAGCTCACACACTACATTCAAATTCTCTTTACGGATGTGTGTTGTATGATCAAATATTGTAACCCTTTAATTATGTTCTAAATCATGGAAAAAGCTAATGTTATATATATTTATATTAACTTGTTTTTGGCCACTAGTGGCGCTGCAGAGAAATGTTTTTACAACTGCAGCTCCATTTTGGTTGCTCTTCTGGTTGCATTTGGACTTGATTTATTGACTCAAAATCTACTTGTGTTTGGACTTTTGGATATAAGGATTTGTCTTTATTTGCACTTTCAAATGTCATGTCTTGTTTTATTTAAAAACTTCTTTCCCTATGTGTCTCTACTTCCTGCCCTTTTCCGGTTTCCCACCCTTGAGATTTTCTGCACCTGTCCTGATGTGTTTCACCTATGTTTAGTTATCGCTGCCTCCCTTGTCTATAGAGGCTGTGTTCAAATAGTCAGCTTAGGAACCTTCCTAGCTGAGTGAAATGACACAGAAGTATTTCAGCAGCCGCCATAATAAGAGTTGTTTAAATCTTCTAAATGATAAGGAAGGTTATCTCAACATTTATTTCCTGTTTGTTTTATTTTTTATTTTCAGTGAAAACTATGTTGTTATGTGAGTAACTGATGGTTGACTGTTCTCTCTGTCTGTCTGCACTGCCTCCCAGAGCAGCAGCTTGTACACTGATGGTGTATTGTTATGGAAAACATTGTTTTCTGATATGATCTCAGATAAATAATACAATAATAATTCCACAAACCCCTAATTCAGTTGTGGACACTAACCTAAACCAGTCACTGAGGACCATATGGAGCTTTTAACCAATACATGTGTTCAGACTCAATTGTGAAGTAATGACTCAATTTTCCTGTCTTTGAATCAGTACAGGTAGAAGACCACAAAAACATTCCTTAATAAATTGCTCTTTTGTTAATCTTCAACAGGACGGTGATTCAAGGCCGACCCTAAAATCCACTATGAGCCACTTCAAGAGACAGACTGAGGCCTGAATACAGACTTCTGTACATTTTTCAATCATTATTTATATTTCTCTGTTCATTTATAATGTCTCTTTGCTGCAAGGGTTGCGTTTACTTTTTAATTTAAAAGAGAAACAGAACATAACCTGCCTGGCCGAAAGTTTGCAAACAACATGTGGCTCATGTCCAGAAACAGAGATGTGTAATATCTAATTGTATGTATGTGTAAAAACTCAAATAACTTACATTGTCTTTTAGGAGCTGCTATAACTCATTGTTTCGATTTAGAGCCAGACCTGACTTCTGAAAGAAAGAAAGAAAGAAAGCTCACCTGAATCACACCGACCCCTCCTGATCAACATGACCGGAGGGGTCTCGTCGAACTCGGCTCTCCTGATCTCCGCTCTCAGGCGGCAGATGCTGGGGTACGTCCTGCCGTCGCTGCCGCACACCGGCCCGGAGGAGCCGCACACGCAGGAGCTGCGGGGCCCCTCGCCGGTCCCCGTCCCCGGCACAGAGTCGCACCGCAGCTCGTCACCGCAGGTCAGGCCGCCTCCGCTCCGCTGCCAGCACCCTTCACCCTCACCGGGGGCGCACAGCGCGCAGCAGCCGCAGCCGTCCATCACCTGGCCGTAGTAGCAGGCCTGGAGCGGCACCGGGCACCGAGAGGCATCACACACATGCCGACACGCTTGTCTCCTTCTCAGCAGACCTGCATGACCTGCAGAGGTGAGGAGGGTGAAGTACGCGACAAACCTCGCCATGACCTGAAATCTACTCACAACAGCCTTCCTTCCTAACTTCATTCCTTCCTTCCTAACTTCCTTCCTTCCTTGTGGGTCCACAGACTATACCCACTGATGAAGTACATCCAGACGTACACCCTCACACAGAACCCTCGTACTGCAGCTCTTTTCATAGCCTGCAGGTCTGGATGAGGGCCAGTAATTATCTTCTAGTAGCAGCATGCAGGATTCTCTTGTGTTCTCATGTAAGCACTATAATGCACCAGCATGTATGTTTGGCCCTGCATGCGTGTTTTGTGGAAACCCAAAGGCGATGTTCTGGTGTTTCTGCCTCCCACTATTGGAGACAGTTGCATGTGTTGATATGTGTGGAGCAACATCATTTCTTTTCATTCTGCGGTTTGTAATTAAAGCAGAAGAATTTATTGCAGCCGTGCACCTGAGGACCACATCTGAACTGTCCGATTTTCAGACCCTATAATTGATAGTTGGGTTTCATTGCATTAAATGTTGCTTCTTTTGTTCTTCATAAAAGAAAAATCACTTTGCCAAAGGGATTTTTTAGGAATTGACATTCATGTCACATTTAACACTTCGAGCGGCTTAAGCTTGAGTGAACAGCTCCTGAGGTTCTTTTTGAATGAAAGAGAAGGTGGTTGGAGTCAGGCAGGAAAAAAACGACTTACAACCAGGTTAGCATAGCTGTTTCTAAAGGCCGCAGTCAAGGTCAGAAAGGGTGGAGCATGCTGTCATAGTGAATGGTAACATGACAATTATTTTAATATTCGGAAAGCTTAGGAAAGACTTGGCTCTTCTCCTGGAAGACATTCAAAGTGTTGCAAATGTGGCAGAAATTTTAGATTGGTGCCAGAAAAGTGGGGATGGGGCAGTGGCAGCTTGTTAATACAGGGCGTGGGTCACCGCCCCCTCCAACATCCTCAGAAAAAAAGCCTATTTAAACACAATTTTAATAGATAATAAAAAGTTTACTCGTACAATGCCACAGGACCTTAGGCTGCTCTTTAATTGGTTTCTGCAGATTTTCCAAGGCACGCAGCTCTCTGCTCCCCAGACACTCCCAGTTTTATTTACAGCGAATTGGTATTGATTAATTTTTTTTTAATCTAATGTGATTGGTCGACCCTCGACGCCTTCTCAGGTACATCCGCCTTCCGCTGCGAGCTGACCGGCAACTGTGTACAATGTGAAAGGGATCACTAGTAGTGACAAGCCCACAGACCTCTGTCACTTGACTGTAAATTGATGTGTGTGCTCAGTGAGGTAAATGCTTTTCTGTTCTGCTGGATGTGTAAATACTAGACAACACAGCTTTAGTTAAATGGCAGAATGCTGTCATGCACTGTTTGGCAGTAACCCCCAAATCTGACCTGGTGTATCGTAATGTAAAGCAGAGTGTAGATCTTATATATATATATATATATATATATATATATATATTTTAATAGGGATATTTTTTGCAGTTCAGTTACACCAAGGATTTCAGTTATAGTCAATTGAGGATTTCTCAATGTTGTGGTTGAACACTTATAGAGCCAAATCAGTATATTTAAACTAAGGTATATACTGTACCAAGATTAATGAGTGGACCAGCAGCGGAAAATGATAATAGCTGGAATCAGAGTGTAGAGATGTAGTTGTTGTATCATGTTAGTCTGTGTTTTCAAAGATCTGTCAGTCAGCAGTGTGACAGTAGACTCCTGCTCATGTACCGTTGGAATGAGGTGACGCTTTCATGTACATTTGTCTCATACACTGTGCCTTTAACATCTGGCTGTTACCAACATTCTTGCTCAAACAGCCAACAGCTGGAGTTAGTGAAGGGTCAGAGCTGAAACAGCATGTACAGCTGTAATGGATGACACAGGGAAGCTGGGTAAAGAAGATGCTTGTGTCATCAGTATTCAGCCTTGCATTCATTTGTACTGCTGGGTACCCTCTTGTCTTAAGTGACAGACTTTCTACTCACTAAACAAAAATGATTATATAAAGTAGGCTACCAGATGGTTCTTTAAGGGAGGACTGATTTATCTTCATGGCTACTTGGGGGTAGCAGAACGATGTTATCATAGTATTAGCCAACAATAAGCCTAATTAGACATCTATAAGATATATGCAAAGTAGTCTTAATTCACAGTTTTGGTTCCATCCACCTGATAGTCACTCTTCTTTTAGCTCCACTATGCTGGAGCATGGAAATGGTCAGCTGTATCTGTCAATGGGGTTTCTAGAAACAATTCAGTATTCAAACCCTTTTTCAGACACTATTTTTGAAAGAGGACCCAAGTTCAAAGATTTGTGTTTCAGCTTCTGATCTCTGTTTGGGCTTTCAGATACTATAATTACCTGTCTGCTCCATCACGACAGAGAAAAGCAATGTATTGATCAGAGGCTCGTATCTCTCCCCATTAAATTACACCTGGTGGAGGGCTGTGTTAGCGTTTGATCCATAGATGGAAACCATTTGATGCTCTTTCTTTAAAGTTGTGAAATACTAATAGTGTGTGACTCACCCATGTCCTCTCCAAGGAGACTGTGAAAGATCCAAAGCAACCGTTGATCTTGTCCTGCAGTCTGGTAATGGAGAAGGACACAGGAATCTGAAGTCTGCGGGAATTTGATTCAGAAACTGTAAGATTGTCTTGATGACCTGAACATTACCAGTGACAATCACAATTAAATAAAAGATGCCATTTTTTTTTACGTCAGTCTAATTTCAAACTGATTGCGAACGCATTCCGAAAATCTCATTAAAAATTACAACATTGACAAAGCATAGTTCTGTTGTGGCTGATGTTGACCCTCTGATGTGATGCTGTGTGGTTGATTATATGTCAATAACTGATTAATACACTGGTTGTGCAGAAAGCTCTTCTCACTAATGGATTCTAATGCTGGATGTGTATCTATCCAGCTCAAATATGTAGTAAATATATGGCTATAGGCTGATAATTACTCATGAGCAAGGTCTGTTTGTATGCGTGAGCATGATTACACAAAATGTACAGAACTGATTTGCACTCAAATTGGTGGAGGGATTGCGAAATAAATCCCTTTCCTAGAACTGGGCATTTGTGGCATTTTTTCAGGAAATAATTTTCCTGTAAAAATGTAATAATTGTTTTGACTTAAAATGTTTACAATTTTGTGTAGATGATCTGACTTCCACTTTCCTTCCCTCATTTTTCTATTATGGACAGCTTGACAGATATGTGGAGGGATGTTTGCCCTTTTTGGAGGTCTGCTCTTTACTGAGTGCCATTCTAGAGTTGTTATTATATTATTGCTATTCTTCTGGTGTAGTTTTATCTTAATATCTCTCCCATACGAGTAAAGGTTAGACTTCTGGCAGTTTCATGTCAGGAAAATGACCATATGCAAACAAGTACAAAAAGTTGCTTGTGCTAGCATAATAAGGAAATAAGCAATTCTACAGGTCTGTTGTTGAGATGACTGAAGGTAGCCTAGCTTTATAATGGCACTAGTCATTATTTAGTGATAGAAGCTCGATAAGTCTGTTACAGTGAATCCCCGAGGCGCACATGACAGCTAGTAAACAGCTTTTGAATGAATGAGGTGGAGTAAAAAGTAAATTAACCTCTGATGTGTATTAGAGTATAATTATGATGTAGTGGTCACTAGCAAGGGTCCTCTGTCTTAAAGCTTGTCAAAGTCAGTCAGTCTTGCTCAGCCTGTCCATTGCTCTGCTGAGACTTTGGACAGAATATGTGGAAGCAAAGCCCCTGAATGGTGCTCCAGAGAACTGTGGAATGAGGAATGAGCATTCCGGGCACCTTGTGGTAAACAGAGACTTTATAGCCATGATGACATCACCTGAATCTTTGAAAAGTCCATATTTCTATAATAATTATAATCCATAAGCAGCAAATTCGTTTTTCTTTTTGGTTGAACTTTTAGCAGGTGTGACGACCATATCCACAGCCACACAATAGAAATGTGTTGGTAAAATGTATTCTGTCTCACAGCAGTTCATGGTCTCACATTCTCACAACATTATCTCAGTTAACAAACATTTGGACTTATAATATTGCTCATTCCTACATTTTGACACTACACTTTTCTAAATGAAGCATGCATATTCGATTTACTCCATTTTATCTTTATTAGTTGTATGGTGTGTGGGGGGGTCTTTGTATGGGGTTTTAGTTGGTGTTTATGGATTTTTCCTGGCCATCACGGCTCTTTTTTTTGTCTTTTATTTCAGTCTATTCAAACTGAACACAGACTGAATGATGTTGAAATGCTGCCTGAATCCATTGAATGTGTGGCTTAGATGGAAAAGAATTGTTGAAATAGTGAAACCTTTATTGTCTCTGGGTCATATGTCTATCACTGCCACATCACGGCCATTCGAACCTGCAGCTGATAAATACCTGAGACTTCTACAGAGTCATTCGACCTGGGAACGAACACAATTTACCATTTCTAACTAAAGACCAAAGCCAGATGTTAGCGAGAGTTTTGTCCAGTCTGAAGGGGACAATCGTTGAAGGAATGAGTAAAGGACTATCGTCAGTTCTGTTTCAGTGGTGCTCTGCAAGTATTTAGTTTGGGTCATCTGTGTGTGGACAGGTGGTGTTCTTACAAAGCTTCCCATTAATGTTATCAACAAACATGTGTTTCATGAGCTGAGTCAGCACTCCTGAGCAGTGGCACACGTGGCATCTCCGCTCCTCTCCAGATAAATGAGTTTGAAGCGTCTCTTGGGAGCAACTGAAGAACCCTTGGGAACACATGTGCTTGAGACAAAGCAGACTATACAGGTTTTAGCTAAGTTTTAATGTCTGTACATCAGTGGCAGCAGCTCTTCAAACTAGACCCATCTTTACACTGATCAACCTGCTTAATAAGGTGCATGTAGGTTTCTCATCTCTGCACCGATACTGTCATGCCCATTTACTACAGAGGGGCACTTCCTGGTCCTTGCAGAACTCTTTCCGATTCATGCAATTTGGTCTTGTACACAGAGTTGAACAGATAGTCGGAGCTCACAGTGATATCTGCATCAGTTTTGATTTTGAACATGTTCAGTATGTGTCGACTCTTTAATGTTTTGTCAGTTGTCAGTGGATCATCATCAGCCTGATCCAAGAAATATGTAGTCAGACCCTGTGTACTTCACTCTCTGTCCTACCAGAGGAACACATTCGACTGAGGTATGGCTTTAACAAATTGCTTTTGACCCTTTTGCAGCTTTTCTTTTTATGATGTGTTTTATCTTTGTTTGATTCCATCAACAGAGCATGGATCCTTTACTGTCACCTTTGAAACTGCTCTGCTGCCATTTTATCTCCTTGCCTTGTCCAGCCATCTCTTTTACCTTTAACAGAATCAGATCTTTGTCCGGGTGACAGTATCTGTCACGTATTAGCCTGTCCCTCAGTTGTCTAGTTAAAATTTACAAAGCAGTCACAAAAGAATCCACAGTTTCATTTTCCTCTTTTATGTACACTCATATGTCAGATTATCAAGTGGGCCTCCATCTAAAGCTAATACAGTCTAATTCAACAGCCCGACAATAAATCCTAGGTTCATGAGGTTATTATGTTTTTGGAGAATTCAATTTTTGCTACTGTTGTCTTTTTACACTGACAGGTGATTCTATCATTCTCGCCATTCCGTTTATATCGAAGAGTGAATGCTGAATAACAGAAACACCTCCAGCAAAATGCAAAACACAGCAGCTGGCAACAGGAACAACAGGGGACACTGTGGTGGGACTTGAGGTGGTGGACGGTGTGTGGAAGGTGCACGGAATACATGATGATGACCTTATTCAGCAGATCCGTGCAAAATGGCACAGAAAAGAACAAAGCTAAGTAAAATGATAACAGCCGTGAAACAGGGTGAACCAATGCATGAGTAGTTGGTTTTAAATATGAGGTACTTGAACACTAAAGCAATAGAGCACGTACTACACAGGGAACTTATAATAGTTAGCAGCTCACTCACAAACCTGCTTGGGTCCAGAAAGATGAAATGGGGTTGAAGTCATCAGTCGATACAAGCACAGTGGCTTTACACAGAACACATAGTGGTGCATTAGTGACGTTAATGACAAGAATCCATGTCAGACAGAAGCAGCAAGCTCACCACTCAACAACAGGCTGACACTAGCATCATGCCAACAATGCTGAGGTCCCAAAACTTAACTCTATTTACCTTCAATCCCATCTGATCTCTCGTTATACAGATGTTAAAGTGGTCATTTTGTCTGGTTGTGTGAAGCACTACATGCAACTCACTGTTGTGTGTGTTTCCCACTAACCATGTCCGTATGTCATGTCTGTAAAAAGAAAGGACACCTCATTAGTACGTGCTCCTCAGGTAAAAGAGTGAGTGAAGAACACTGGGAGAGTGGCTAACTATATCTGATGATGATTCATTGACAGCTGACAAAACATGAATGAGTCAATACACATCATGTGAAGCACCAGGTTCTCCAAGCTATTCGCAGCTAGAAGAAAGTCACATTTCGTTTCACTGTATGTGAGTCAAGCATATGTGTTAAGCTATAGTATATTTTAAAGTCATGTCTGTCTGAGGCCTGTCGGTAAACTGACATTATGTGGGGATCAGTCTTTGATAATATAGACAAATAAAAAAGAAGTATATTGTTGTTATAGTCCCTGTAATCTGGTTGTTTGGGGATATTTATAATAGACATTCTAAAATCACATCTTGTAGAAGAAGAATTTTCTGCCTCTGACATTATGCTCATTTGACGGCAAATATAAGATTCTGTGTGATGAATTTACCGCTCAGTAGTTTTAGAGACGACTATTTATTTTGCGTTGATCGGAGAATACGTATAGATTGTCCATCTGTGCTTTTACTTTCTCATCACTGCAGTCAGTGATAAAGTAAAATTGTGATTGCACACAGTTTGAGTCTGCTTATTCTGCTCGGTGAGAGAGCTCTTGATGTTAGCTTGATAGTCTTAAGCCATTATCAAGAGCAGTCAGGCTCAGTATTGTAGTGTGCACAGTCCTAGCCCCTATGATTCCACATTCTGTGACCCTAATGTGGAAACTGGAAACGTAGAGATGAGATGTTTTGGTCTAATAATTTAGTTTAAATTAAAAACAAAAGAGGGTATGTATTCATCTGTAGGTCGTTATGTTCGCCCAACACCACTGCTACAATAACCACTGCAGTAGAAATTGATCACATTACTGCTGCTGGTCTTAAAACACTGGAACGATGCTCCACAACTGAAGTTAAGAAATATAATTTTAGCACTTTGCATAATCTGGTTGAAACTCAGATTTTTGTTATTTATGTCACACAAAAAATCAATAAAAACAAACTGATCAGATTATGATATTGACATTTAAGCTGTACTTAATGTCAACTCATGCATTTAGTAATTCATAAGAAAACTTTCCACTTGTAACCTTTGAGTGGCACAATTAAAGGTTTCTTGGTTTTATCGAACATGGAAAGTTTCATTATTTCTGAAGCATTTACAAAGAAACTCCCAAACAAGTTTTACATGTTTACATACTCTTGTGTATATTTGTTGTGTGTGGATATATTCTACTTATCAATCCGTCATCCATGTGTGGATGTAGAAACTCTACTAGATGCTCCTGTGTGTGCACATTTTTTAACTTCATCAGATTGTCTGTATAATTTAGATTTAAATAATCTGAGGTAGTGAAACAAGTCATATCACTTTTACATCTGACTTTTTATGTAAATTCTGCAGTTTACTGAAAACTAATTGTCTTGTCTTTTCCTCAGTATAATAGAAAACACTGAACAGGTATTATCATTTTCTGACATTCTGCACTACAAAACTGGGAATTGCATGTAATGTTAATGTTATCACTGTAAACAATCTAATTTTACAGTAGTTACAGTAGACACAAAGACATCATTTCTTCTGGGGATGAGAGGACACAGTCTTTTTCAGTGTAAAATTCCACCAACTCTATGTCCTTTTCCTCCTGAGTTGATCAAAAGCTTTGACCTTCTTTTCTCCCTGGTTTCCTGCTGTTTGCCTCTCAACATCTAAACTGCCTCTAAACGTCCTCATGCAGCTTTTGAGGAAGAGAACAGAACTTTATTGCTGACACCACTGTGGTCTTTATTTTTTTTTAAAGAAAAACAAGTATATAAATCTATATGTGTGTGTGTGTTTGTGTGTTTGTGTGTGCATATTTATCAAGTTTAAGGATTCATTGCTGACACTGGTAGTTTGATAAATACTAATCTAGATGAAAATGTTCAAATATCAAATCTCTAATAAATAAATTAGAGGTCATTATTGGTCGAGCACTGCAATTTATTCAATTGATATATGATTTCTTTAAATTATAAACGAATGATAGCCAAATCAATCATAATGTATTATTAACTCTACAATATGAATTTATATAAACAAAGAAATTAACATTTAGATTACTTGCGCGTATGATATTTTGTCTGTTTTGTTATTCCTGTTATGTGTGTTTTTTTTTGTCTTGTTATATTTTATGCTGGGATTGTTGTCTCATCATGGGCACACTGAGGCAATCTCCAAACAACCGAGGTGTGTCTCAACAAAGTATTGAATCTTGAATCTTTTTGTTTGTTTGTTTGTTTGTTATTGTTGAGAAACCTGTGATCTTTGTTCCATTCAGCCTCAACACGTGTCACGTTATATATCATGACAGCTTGTATTATCTTTTTATGTCAGCGATCTTCAACAGACCTTTAGGGGGTTGACTTTGTTATAGTAATTGGACAGGCTGATTAAAACATATGGAGGAGTGTTGCTTTTAATGAGGTCCTGATGAGAATGTGAACATTTTGGGTAAAAGTAATGATACTGACATTACGAACGCCTCACCCTTTGGCTAGAGTTCAATTACATGGAGTTATATGATGTGTTGACTGCCTTCCAGACACCATTATGTGGTGATGGAGAGCAGATGAACCAAAGAATAGCATCTGCCATGTGTGTGTGTGTGTGTGTGTGCATATGCACAAGTTTCTATGGCTGTGAAGAGGAATTTTGACTCAATACCATTGTTGTGTGGACAAATTTAGCTCCTCACTGCTTCGAAGGGGCTTTTCCCAGGGTTAATAATTAGGTTTGGATTAGATTAATGTTTATGGTTAGGCATTTAGTTGTGATGATTAAGGTTAGAGTTAGGGGCTATAGGGAATTCATTATTTCAACAAGTGTCATCACAACTAGAGAAAGAGAAATGTGTGTGTGTGTTTGTGCAATGTGTTTTGTGGTTGTGAGGACAGAGTTGGGATCAACAATACTTCAAAGGGCTTTTTAAAGGTTAAGACTTGTTGTTATTAGGTTTTATTGGGTATTAGGTTTAGGTTTTAGCAGTTAGATGTGATGGTGAAGGTTAGGGTATGAGTCCAGGGAATGCATTATGTCAGTGACTGTCCTCCCAACTATAGAAATACACATTTTGTGTGTGTGTGTGTTTTCAGCCAAACACTTATCACTCATGGTCTGAAAGTAAAAAAATGAACCCTTGTGTTGTGTATGAGTTTATTATGAGGCGATCACTCCTGCGAGTGTGAGTATATTCTTGTTGTACAATCTGCTCATATATAATGTGTTTTGAACGCTCAGCCTCTGCAGCACTTAAGCATATTGTGTGATTTCATGGTGAAGACTTTGACACGGACCTTCCAAAGCCTGGCACACGTCACTTTTCTCCCCGAGCTCACTGTGTAATGGCCAAAGTGAGACACCATAATGGCTGTGGTGGAATTCAATTTCCTGATTATTTTGTTATGATTATAATTACAGTATGTCCACATGGTGAATGGATTACGTTTAACAGTATGCAGTTGAGAACCCTTACATCAAGAGGCAAAAGAAATGACCTGACATTTCCATAATGGCTGACTGTAACTGCACGAGTCGTTTTTGTCATTTATATAGGCTGTCATTCCGGCTGCTCCTTCAGCATACAAATCCATTATTTCCCCTAGAAAACTCATAATTCATAAGCTCATTACAGCGGATGTGAATTAAAGAGGCTGCACCCGTCCTTTGTGCAATTTCCTGATCAGGAGTGGCCTAGTTTTGAAAGTCAAAAACAGTTTCAGAAGCGTTTATTCTTCCAACTTCCTGAGATTCCTTCAGTGACTTTGAAAAGAGTCACTGTGTCCCTGTGTAATGGAAAGTTCAGATCCCACAGAGTGCTCGTTCACTGGGGTTTTTTCTGCACACTCCACTTAGCCATGACTTGTCACACCGCTGCCATGAGCCAGGCCTTTGTGTCGCTCTGCCTTCTCCAGGGTCCTATCTTTTCCACCGCGCCACCATTTGATCATCACCTGCTGTTGGTTTCTGGATACGAGCTGAGGGGGGTTTGCAGATAATCTTCCTGCCAGTAGGGGGCAGAAGTAATCCATATGTCATGTTCTGTGTAATCTAGTGCCTCCCACCAAATTTAGGACAGGAGGTGCAGCAGGGAAAATGCCTTTAAGCTCCACTGCCTCAATGGACCCAGATGCATGCAGGGAGGGTCCGCTGCTCCCAAGGTCAGCCATCTGAGGACCAGCACTGACCGCAGCTTCTCTCCTTTCCCACTGATGACCACTGGACTAATTGGCTATGGGTTGCCTCTGCGACACTGAGAATGAAACTGAAGCGAAATGACAGCCCCTCTGGACTATATTATACAAAGCTTTTTAAAGGCCCATATGGCAATTGTCAGAGGTGGGGCTGTTTGAGGGGGAGCTGTCCCTCTTCACTTTCATTAGCCCTGTCTGATGTTGTGGGTGAGATGTAATGTGGTGGCGAAGTGCAGGTCAACATCCCCTCTCTGGTGGTAGCTGAATTTAAAATTAAACTAGTCTGAAAACATGAAAACAAGAAATACATGAAATAAGAGAAAGCATTTTAGGAAGAAAAAAATAATTTGTCCCATTTGCTAACAAGGAGGAGGCTGGGTTAGTGCAGCCAGCCACCAGGGGGTTATCAGAATATGTTTTGGCTTAGCTTCAGGGGAGCAGTCACATCATCCATCTTTAAAGTCTATAGTTCAAATGCAGCATTAGATTTAATGTAGCAGGAAAAAAAAATCACTGTACAAGTTGGATTAATTTGTGGAACTAAGGTACAACTTACCTTTACTCCTTCATCCCCACCAGTGATGTGTCACTGCAGCAAAAGCAAACTGAAAGAACAGTGTTAGGCCAATTGTTTGCAATGCAGAAGTAGTATAATCAAATGTAGAAACCTAAAGGCAACCTATGGGTACCAATTAGGGCATTTCTGCACTGTCAGGACAGAGCCAACTTTAAGAACACGAAGTTAAGGTTACAGTTTGGGTCAGTATAAGGCTGGCATTACATGTGTATTGTGATTTTTTTGGATGAGTGTTAGTAAATGCAGTAAAAGTTTTAGGGTTGACTGTGTTAAAACAGGGTTAAATATATAACATAAAGCTGTGGAGTACTTATAGTAAAAGAAATTGAAATTACTGCTGTTTAGGATTTTGAATTACTACTTTCTGAGCTCGGCTTCAATCCTCACATGAGAAGATTCGGATGCTGGACCTGAAGCTGATTCATTCTGCAGCACGTCCAGCCACCACTGTTTCTCTCAGTGAAATCAATGCTGCTTCATTTATCAGCAAGCTCACAATGATAATATTAGCATGCTAAGCACATAATAACCATTAACTCAGCAGTGAGCCAGTTCAGTCTTTTCATTTTCTCTTTTGGTGGACCTGAAATTACTTTTAATCAAATGACATGATTACTTCAAAGCTCACCAAGGTCCTCAACATCAGCAATTACACAAACAAAGCAAACTACTACTGAGAACTACACAACAGTTTGTTGCTCAGACTATGATCTATGATGAGTTTACTAGAACTGTAGAAGCAAATAAAATGAAGTATGTTTCTCTACAAGAGGCAGCAGTGGTGTATGGGTACTTATTTAACTGCCAGTTTGGCTAAGACAGGACAGTGTAAGAAATACTGACCTTGTAACCTGCAGCCTGCCCTCGGAAATTTACAAGAAAAACAATGAGGCCCTTTTCCCGAGAATTTATATCTGAAATCATTTTGAGGGGGTCAGAGAAGATGTATCTTTTGTTGCCCTCCTACTTATTTGATTCCACTTTGTCTCATGTGTAAGGGTTCTGAACTGTTGGAGAGTTCGATGGCCATTTGAAAGGAGATAATGGTCTTGATTTGCCAGTGCAATTACCCCTTGCGAGTGGGCAGTGACAGCTGGGAGAGGGTGGTGTGTGTTTCAGTGTGGACATGGTGAATGTCATGCAAATTGCACTGTGTTATTTATACTTTCATATCAACTTGGATCTTCCCAACTGCTACAAACCAACCTCCACGGAACCTTTGCATGTAAAGTAGCTTGATGCCATTTTATTTCAGTTCATGTGTGACACTGTGCTCGTGTTAGCCTTTTTGGTGCGTTCTATTAAACAATGAAGTGCACACAAGTATTTTCTTAGGCCTTGAAGTGACAAGTGTTTAAACATGGCAGGCTATCTTTCGAACTGGAGGAACAAAACATTACTAAAAAATGTAATTTGAAAATAATTACAATGAAAAAAAATGGTGTTAAAAGTTATAAATGAAAAAAATAACAGATAACTTAATTGTTTTGCCTATGCCTATTGCTTTTGCATTACTGTACTGTATAGCACAGATGGTGACAATGAATAATGATGATGACAATATGTCATACCTTATCACGAGTCAAGAAAAATTCACTTGAATGTGGGCGAAAGTATCTAAAGCTTCCTAATATTTATTTTATTATTTCATATTTATTACTGTTCTGTTGAAAAGGGCTTCTGCCTTCATTCATCCTCCCTCGTGCTGCAGGAAGCGGTCTGACGTGTCTTGTATGTTCTCCAGCTAAGGTCATGCACTCAAGTGTAAAAAATAAGGAAGCACAGACGAGCATATGCAAAAACCGAAAGAAAAATGAATGATGTTTTTCCATCATTCATATAAGAGATATTTTCTTTTACCTTGGCCCCAGTGGAGAGGGCACACACACCACAATCTGTCTGATAACCACCATCTGTCACCCAGTGCATCTGTGGACGTGAACTCTCAGGAAGTGCCTGCACCAGGCTGCA
Organism: Hippoglossus stenolepis; assembly: GCF_022539355.2. Classification (NCBI taxonomy): domain Eukaryota; kingdom Metazoa; phylum Chordata; class Actinopteri; order Pleuronectiformes; family Pleuronectidae; genus Hippoglossus; species Hippoglossus stenolepis. Next base: position 3,842,831 of record NC_061491.1, read on the forward strand.
CGCTGAGTACACGGTGCCACTGGGCTCAGCACGAATCCATCAACCTGTCAATCTGCATTTATTCACTTTATTCAATGATTTATTTAAATGAATGATTTAAAATGCCTAAACATACTCTGATGTATTATGACAAGGATCTTCCGCAGCAGAATGGAATCAATTCACAACACAGGAAGCCAAATGAAGAGGTGTATTGAGTTAAAAGTGTTAAACAGGCGGCAGCATAGACATGTCAATATTAACAGTCATTAGTTTTCGTGAGAAGGTGGAAAGGAGAACCGTGGGTGGAGTTTAGTGTCACTGACACAGGCCAGTGGCCGCCATGACAATCTTTCATATTTAAACACTTTCCTGTCTGTGTATAGTGCCCTGAGGTGCACTACTGTTCAGCACTTGACTCAAATGTGTACCTGACTGCAGTTTTAAGTGGTGGATTGTTCGGCAAATAGAAAATTTGAAATGATAAACTATGCCTTCAAGAATCGGTCTTAACAGACAGTGTTTACTGTGAGCAAATAATGAAATGTAACAGAACGTAGAATTAATAGTAGTGTCTCTCCAAACCTGATAGTCCACAGGAGACAGTTTCCTTGTTAAAGAATGTCTGTCATGGCTGCTGCCAGACAGCTTCTGGCTTCTTAACAGCTTTCTCATCAGCCAAGTCACAACCAGAAATCTGAAATATCTGACTTGCAAAATAAAATGGTGGTCAGTGCATTACAATGAAACAACCATCCCCTATAAGCCAGTGAATGTTGTTTAATGTAATTATTCCTTCAGTGCTGAATTTGAATCCTTGCTTGTGCTGTATATAAACTTAATTCATCCAATGCTAATTTGTTTATATTGTAGTAATGCTATTTCCTGTCATTTATGAATATTTGGTTAATCCAAATAAGATGTAGACCATGGCTCCAATCTTATTGGTTGCACAAGTTAATGTATTACCACACTATATGACATATCATGTCAATGATGATGTCACTGTGACATTATGATCATCAATTGTTTTTGACCTACATAAAAACTCATTGGAAAAATACATTTTCTGAGCCATGGATGACATTTCTGATGTCATTGAGGATTTCTTCATGAGGTCACTTATCATATGACATAATTTGATGGATGATGATAATCTTATCAGTGTAAACTTTAGATTGTCTGTGGGGTTTTTTGGACCATATTTTTACCTCTGACTTTTGACCAGTCAGCCCCTGATGAAAACTAATGCTGCCCTCTGCTGGACTCTGATGAACCGCAATGCACCTCTTCAGTCTCTACTCTGCTGTAATTTCAGCAGGACAATCGACTCATTTCAAATCAGAGCAACAAGCTAGTTTACAGGGATGCCTGGATCTTCTGGTGCGTGTGTCCTGAAGAGTTTCCCAGAGAGCTTTGAACGCCTCACACAACAGAGCATTACACACTGTGAAGGGCTCTGCTGAAGGCTTCACCCTGGATATTGAGTCATGAATATTTCATGCTTCATACCTTTACTCTCTTCTTGTCTCTGCCAGCAAAGTCTGCTGGTTCCCTTCCCCTTGCCACATGCAAAGTGCAGACACACAGGAGGGAGGTGTTTGGCAGTTTGTTTGTGCAGTGACATCAGAGGGACAATCCAGCCTGCCTCAGCACGACTGTAACACATGAAAGGCCACGGCGGCAGTGCAGCGCAGAGAAGGTGACTCGTGTTGGTTCACATGCTGTTTATCAGTAATAAAAAGGCAAATGTGAGGGTGTCGGCCAGCGAGTCACCCGACATAGAAACAGGTGCTGCACAAAGGATTCATGTGCTGCACGTCTGAGTCTTTGCCTCCAGCTCAGTGTGGAGCAAGTGGAGCTTCCAAGACCATTCCTTTGTGCTTGCCTGCTTCAGAACCCTCAACTTATTTAGCAAAAAACTGACATGACAGATCACACTTCTCATTACAGTTGAGTTATTTAGACTTCGATGTGCGTGCAAGCGTGCGTCGAGGATTTGCACGAGTGGAAGCTTTAATTTAATTACCGGCTTCACACGCCATCCATCTGTGCTCGGGAAGCTTCGTCTTATTAGACATGTGAAGGTAACATATGCTGCGGTGCTGTCACATGGGTCGGTATGTTCACACCCACGCCCTGATTGGGTAAACATCAGTTCTGAGTCATACTACAAATCTGGCTTGCCCTCGGGCCGCGTTCGCAACATACTGTTAATGAGCTGTCTCGTTTGAATTTCAGTTGTAGCTTTGCAATAAAGAAATGTTGCGTCTTTTATGGATTTATACATCGTTATATTTTGCTCCATTTTAAAGGTTATGTGTTATAGCTCTGGTCGTATGTTGAAGCTCCTCTCATTCTCCATGTAGGATCTGACCTAATTTCCATGACAACTCTCAACTGAGCCGGCCCTGACCAAAACCTTATAGATACAAATTTAGCCATTGCCCCTTCCACATAGACAGGAATTTAGTAGCCATAATGATTAATGAGAATTATTTTTTTTGTAATACACTTCGAGACAGTGTAGCCAGCAGGAGGCAGTGTGTGGTGCTTTGCTTCTCTTCTTCTCTGTACAAGCAGACACGTTACTTCCTCATTGTGTTGAGCAGGGCTGAGGAAACACCTGTCACCTCCCCCACTCCTTTCTCCTTTGCGGTGCTCATAAGCCAAAATGGCGCAGTTACTAAACTCGTCATGGAGGTAAAGAATCCCCGAATGTTATAGTTTTTGACTCCAGCACATTTAATTTCCACCGCATGCTACTTTTTCCTCAGTGTTATGGCTCTTTCTAGATAAATGTTTTAGTTTAATGCATTCCAGTATCAAACACTTTGTAAGGTGCAGTCCTCAGCTCATGCAGTTTTACTGAGCTGAGCCTTTACTGTGCTGCTCTTTCAGGTTTTCTCACCACGAGTCAGGTGAAATAATGTGACAACATTCAAAGATGTTTTCATTCAGGTTGTCAGGTACATGTAAAACTGTCTCAGTCGAAGGATCGAAGATTGACGGTGTATTCACACGCTCTCCTATTTCCCATGATGTGACGCTGTTGAAAACTTTGGTGTGTTCATGTGCTCTGATGTTGGAATGTGGAAAAAACATGGACGCTGTAAACAAAGTGTGGAAATGTATTTATCAACGTGGAAGCATTTAAACAACACTTTTTATGTGATACATTTTTGATGTCAGATTCTGAAGCAAAAAAACATTGGAAAGGTTATTTTTGAAAGTTTAAAATCGAATAAAAAAGGTTTTGCATGAAACTAAGGTATGTAGCAGACAAGCTCCCTGTGTGAACTACAGACGTGCGTGAGACGCAGCAGATCAGTGATGCAGCCGGGGCGTAGGCTTCTGTAATGTTTTGATTTCTGAAAAAAAATCTGCTAACATTATTCTCAGACACATTTTTAGCGATTCAAATTTATTACTGTTTTCCAAGTGCATCAGTTTGTTTACCAGGGTTGAAACCTGGAAAACCTTCATCTGAAAACTGGTGCATGTATGAATATAAAAAGTTCTGAAACATTGAAACTGGAGTTTTGAAAAAAAAAATATTTTCAAAATGCGGATGTACACCTGCACTCCTATTGCAGTGTTTTATTTCAGAGTTGAGTTTACAACACCCACTTTTCAGAGATTTGCCCACACATTTGTGCAGTTTTAGCAGAGTTGTGCTGCAGCTCTGAGCTGAAACTCCGACACTGATGGTCTGAAAAAAGTCTGGATGCAGAAGGCAGGAGAATTTACTTCTAACCTCTTGTTTGCTCTCTGCTAAAGAACCGCCCCATGACATATGTCGTATACCAGGTTGTTTGAAACCTCTTTCCGTTATTTGCATGATACTGAAGAGCAAAGAAAAAGGCTAGTTAATATTTTAAAATGAATGCTTAAAATGTATATGTTAATCATGAAAACATCTGTATTTGTTTATCAGTGATGATGTCAGCAACTCGCTAGCAGATTTTTGCAAACTTTCTTATTTGTCTTTCAGACTTGAGATGGTGTTGACACAGAACTGGTTTTATTTGGAAAAAAGAAAATAGTAACTTGTGTATATTATTTTATTATGGAATTTTGTATTGACTGCATAAATTTGAATACAGAAAGTAGGGGGAAATGAGATACTAAATATTGATGATCCTGCTGAGCGGAGCTTCGTTGAACAGAAGATGTCTCATTCTTTCTCATGTTTCACAGCAATCATCTGCCTATAGGCTCCCAGTAAAAGATCTGTTACATTTGTCTAGTCTGTTTTGTGTTGTTGGTGTTGGTGTGGTGGGATTTATTTTTCAGTTTTTTTTGCTCACCTCTTAGTCTCTTATTCATCCAGATCCTTTGGTTTTACAGTTTACTTACAGTTCTCCCAAAATATACCTCCTGAATACTCTCTCATTGGCTGGTCACCTATAGAGGAACCTTTATTTTGGCATCATATTACAGACTTTGTCAAAACTCTCATAGAGCAAATTATTGAAATTGGTATATGTAATAATATTACCAAATTTTCCTCAATTATAATAGCCTTTAAAGGGACTCCATGGTTTCATTTCCACCTGATATTAACTCTGTATCTGGACAATGACTTATGAATCACAAGTCCTTGCATTTACACCTGGTATCAATCTCAACAGTTGGCGATGAGAATAGAGAGCAAAGGAAACAAACGTAGCTCTCCGCTACGCAAGAGTTGGGTCATACAAAACACAAACTTAAGGTAAATAGGTTATTATATGTTTTATGGTATTTAACATGGGCATTTTTATTTGAATTTATATCAGATTTAGTGTTTTTTTGTAATATGGGGTATTTGTCATGGTCAGGGTTCAAACAGGTCAAAACAATGTAATGCATTTAAAACTAAACCTCATACCATTTTACAATTTTCAGCATTAAGTGCAAAATGTGTTTAGTTCTGCTTCTTCCTGGCCTGAATTTAGTTTTTCAAACAGACTTTGGGGAATTGAGGAATGTTAATGTGATCTATCGATTTCCACTACCATGATGGTAGTAATGATGCTGGCCACAGATAAGCTATTTCAGCTATTTTATCATCAACAATAATTACCCAGACAAGTAGGACAATTAACTCAAACTTAACAACCTAATGTCACTTCTGACACTGACCTGAGATAATGTTATGTTATTAGGATTATTTGACCCTGACAGAAATGTCTCTGCACAGCACATTCATGCTTCTGCATCGAGGCTACGACGTAGGTACGCACGTAGCCTACGCAGGGGGCCGAGCATTCATAGTTGCGTGTGTGTCGCGCCGCAATTACGCCGCCAAAACGCTAGTGGCGGTAGAGTCTCTATGCTGTTGTTGAGTGTCTTCCGTTTTTGATCGCTTATTTACAAATTCTCTGGTGTGTCTGTTTACTTCAGAACAATGGCGAGTGTTCTGAAGTAAGTGGATCCAAGTGGATCGTGTTGGAGATGGAGCTGATAGATGTTGAAGAGCAAATCCTTGTCTCAAAGAACTGCAACGAAGAAAAGAAAGACGTTGTCCTTGTTCATTCCTTCAACCCAAATAAAAAATGGCAGCGAGTCTGCTGGAATTGCGTAATTGCTTCAAAGCGTAATTACATTTTTAGAGAAGTGCATGTCAGGGTAAGACGTAAGGCTCTGCTTAGGTTACACGGCTACGCGTAGGCTATGGCGTATTTTAGACGCAGAAGCATGAATTGGGCTGGAGACTGAAGTCTAGCTCCTCAGTCCTTTATAAACCCTTGTGGCTGCAAGTCTCCAGATGTACCAACCAATAGCATGAGGAAGGAGAATCTAGAGATGAGGGCCGCAGAGCCTGATAGCAACACAGCACAGAAATAAACTTTACACTTCTCACTCAACAATGGGTGTCATTATTTGTAAATAAAGGTAGACTTCATAGCTACTCTATGGCTACTTGTAGCTCTTGCCAGGCCTGCTTGAGCCAGCAGGAAGAGAAACTTGTATTTGTTTTCCTTAATGCTGTAAAGTCTGCATTTAGATCTGACCAGAAGTAATTACTCTATAAACTGAGATAATGAGTTATTTTCATTTTAGTGTTTACCCTCTGAAAAATAGTTTTTGTAGTTCTATTTACACAGTGAAAACTATTTTGCACATTTTACCAGCTGCCCTGTGACAGTCATTTTCAAGCAGGAGACTCATATTTTCCACCCTTCCCTTCCAACCTAAATGCAGCAGGAGAAGGCAGATGAGCAGATGCCATCTTTTTGTCCAGTCATATATCCCATTGCATGTACCCCCTCATTAATAATTCGTCTGTGATGGTGCAGAGGGCCTTAATCATGACAGAGTGAGCGAGAGTAACAGATTGTGATTGATGGGTGGTGTGCCTGCTGAGACGTGGGTGGAGGAGACGGTAATGGCACACACAGCACGCCAGCAGATGGTTGGTGATACAGAGCTGCAGCCTTGCTCCTGATTAAGTTGATTAGCCTGATAAGTAAAAAATGTGTTGGATCTGGCACCTTGTCTGCAACTGATTGATATTTCCCTCGTATGTTCATCACTTATATTTCAACGTTCAGGAGTGTGCTGATGAGCGTTTCTCTGTGCTCGAGCAAGAGCCAAACCATCAGCGGTGCGTCAGGAGGTGATGTCAGCTCCCTCCTGTCTATCAAGTCATTTTTCACTATGTGAAGAGTTATTTTAAGTCATGGATCACTTATAATAGCAGAGAATTGCCCTCTGTCAAACCCATTATTATGGTTCTAACTTTCAGCCCAGTATGACCAGTGGACACATTGGTAATTGATTAAAAAAAACTAAACAATGAGGCTACAAAGCTGCAAAGAGGAAGGGGAACTACAGATACACATATTTATAATGATCCATTAATAACATCAAAAATATGGATTAGTGCAGCTCTTAATATTGACAAAGTAAACGTGTTGCATCTTGTACTTTATGACAGTGTTTATATGTCCTTTCCGTTTGAGTTTTCTAAATATAAAATCATGCATGCCAAAGGTGGATGTTACTTATTTAGAAAACAAATGACATATGCCAGCAGTTTTCTACAAATTAAAAGTTTATGTTGATAGAAATCATAATCCAGCAGGCTTTTTATTTTTTTAGAAAATGTTCTTGCTAATGTGTACATAAAAACATGAAGGTAGACTAAGGTGCATTTTGGCAAGAAGCATCCAATCAATGTGCCTAAAACCTTTTAGGTGCATTGCTGTTGATAAAACTGATTCACATCTTTTGCTGACCTCTTGGGTATTGCAGTTAATACAAGGTATGTTGGTGGTCATAACATGAACCTACATTATCCTATGGAGGAGGAGGAGGAGGTGCAACAGAGCTTTGACATCCCTGACTGAAGTACTGTCTGATAATATATGACTAATTACTAAAGAAGCAAACCCCAAACATTTTAATAGTTTGAGTCTGTGAAGTGGAATTAAAACCATTTTTGGTATCTTAAATATTGATTTTGTTTTGAGAACTCCTGGGAGTGTCATTTTGCTCCTGTGAATGAAATATTTAGCATTAACTGCAACATTCATCCATCATATGTTCTCTCCCCTTGCACTGTTCAAAGGCTAGCTTTCTATGCTAGCTATCTAATTCGTACCTGCTTATCATTAGGTCATCCTCTACCTTTAACACAGCTTTTTACACGAAGCCAACTGGAGCTAGCTAAGATCGATTTGGTTAGCTGTCAATATGTACTACATATTTAGTCAGAAAGCTCCCTACAGTGTCTTCAGAAAGTTTAATGTCCTCAGTATTTGCGCACGTAAATGTGTTGAAGATGATTTGAATGGATAAAATTGCCAGACTTGCACATCAACCAATCTACACTCAATGATGACACGGTAAAAATATGTTATTAGAACTAGCAAATTAATTAAAGTGTTCAGATAGTTTGCTGTGTGACTCCAAGGTGTGGTCAATTGTATCCTGTTAACTTCATTTATCATTAAGATGTGTGTAGAACTTGACTGGAGACCAATTTGAAAACTGGATTGACTGGACAGAGTTTGAAAGACACAAACCTGTATATGAGGACTCACAATTTACACTGAATGTCATGATAAAAAACTAATCGTGAAATCCAAGGAACTCTGAAGACCTCTCTGATAAAATGATGGTGATGCATTGATCAGGGCAAGGGTGTAAAATCATCTCTAAGGGCATTTTCACACTTGAAAGTCCGGACCATGGTCCATGTCTTTCTTGCAGCGTATACACTTGATCTGGTTATTATTGGTTTCACATTGTAATTTAGGGAGCAAACTAAAGACTTTTGTACATCTAGTTTTCAGACAAAAATTGGTCCAAGGCATTTTTTACACTGGTTATTTTGGGTCGGAGTAAAGTAAAATGTCAAAAGGTCTGTATCAGACAAAATATGTGTGAAAGCCCCCTAAAACTCTGATTGTTTTCAGAGCAGACAAGCCACAGTAAATGTGGGTGAAATTTGCAGCTGCAACGACTCCTCTTATATTTGACTGTCCCGCTCAACAGAGAAACCCTCCATCAATCAGACCTTTATGGTAGAGCGGCTGGCTGGAAGATCCTTTTGAGTAGATGACAAATTAAACCAGGACTATGAGAGCATGAAGAACAACATTCTCTTGTCGCAGTTGACAAAAAACGTAACTTTGTGCAGAACTTCAGACACTATATCTGGCAGACGGCAGATGATGCTCAACACTTGGCTAAAACCATCACCTTAATGAAACATTTTAAAGGCTGCATCATGCCATGGAGGGTCTTCTCAGCAGCAGGGACAGGGAGACTGGTCAGAACTTGGGGAAGTATGACAGCATCCAAATGCAGAGAGAGGTCTTTCGGGAAAATGTGATTGTCTCTTCATTGTCTTCTTTCTTCTTGTTTAAAAATGTTTTAATCTTTTATTTCTCAACTTTGACAGAGAGCTTTCCATTGTTATGCCCTCCTGGCGCTACGTTTTGCAGAGTGCGTTGCTCAATGGGGGAAACACTAGGTCTGCAGTAATTAGTTCTGCCTCTATTAATAATGCATGGAACCTACAGGTAGGAACTAAAGCAAAATGGGAGCATAAAACTAAGCACTAACTGACAATGTGAGGCAGTTACAGACAGGGTTTGAAAACCTTTCAAAGTGATGGTTAGTGTCTCTCCAGCCTCTTGCAGCACAGTCCAGTCGGTTCGACATAATAACTTTATGTGCAGTCAGAAGTTGTGTCCCTCTAAAAACTGTTCTAATGTGAAAGGCTGTTTGGCCTGAAGCTGTGATTGATTTGTGATCATTTGTCATTGAGGCACTGTATGTGACTGAAATCTAGTTTTCAATGTTATGATTTGCTGCAAATAAATGGGGCATGGAAAATTCCTGTCACCATAGCAAACGTAATAGAAGAGACTAAATAACTGTCATGGAACATGTTTTTAATAAATGGATATTGTGATTTACTTTATATCTTGACTCATCAAACTTGATTATCTTATTTTAACAACTTTTGCCCGCATGAACACAACTGGCTGTGTTCCGTGTGAAGAGATGTTTGTATTGTTTGTGTTGATGTATCACAGAGTGGTGAAATATTCTTGAAACATCAAGTAAAAGGTTCCGAAGCAAATACAAAGTGTAATAAAGTTAAAGTGCTCTAGGCAGGATTTTAGGAGTGCTGTGCAGTAATGCAGCAACATCTGTTAAGTTTGCAGTAATAGTCTGATGTTCAGAGTAGTTGTTTCTGCAGTTTAAACTCTCCTCTGTGCCCCGCTGGCATCGCATCAAATCCTGCCAGAGCCTCCTCCGCTGCCCTCCCTGCTGCCGCTGTAGGAAACATTTTCTCTGCACCTTTAAACAAATTTGTCAAAGGTGAGCAAGCAACATTCAAAATAGAATTGACCCTCATCGTGCTCAGTAGTGAGCCGCTTTATATAATACTGTGGCCTGCAAGCAGAAGCTATTTCATTAAGATGTTCTTATTTCCTAATACCTGCTGGCAACATGGTACCACCAGCGTCCAATTTGCATATAAATGTATTCTATTTTATTGGTGTATTGTGAGGAGGATTTATTATGAGCGGTTCAGCATACAGACTTAAGCACAGTCTGACTCTGTTATGGTATTGCTCTCATCAAAGGTGGTTCTTTATTATGAAGATTTTAACCAGCAGAGCCCAAACACAAACCTGAATAGCAGATCAGGCAACTTGGTTTTATGGTGCTCAGATATTTTACTGAGTCTGATGCAAACAAAGTGCTGCTTGTAAAAAGGATATCGGGGATGAGAAAGCAGTTTGAGGAGCTGAATAATGCAAGATGCTGAGAGTGATCACACCCTGTGCAAAATTCTTAAAATATTCCTACGTCTAGGGCTGCATCGGTGTGCTCAGATCAATGTGCCTTATTTTTGTTGTTTTATTCTCTCTGTAAAATAAAAAAAAACTGCAGGTACAGTGGTTGAACTCTGTGTTGTTGAAAGTATCAAAAAGATGAGACATTACAAGAATAGGACATGCCCCATTCATGGCTCTTTAAACCCTTTGTCTTCAACATACAGAACACGCAGATGGAGAAACCTGGAGTTGACCTTTAGTATGTAAAACATATTTTGTGGAATATCTTCTATTAAATAAAGGAAATGTCATGTTGATAACATTGTAAAGGGTTGAAGTCATTAACAGGGGACCGGGTGCTAGAAAGGGACTGGTTGGAATTCTAAAAGCAGTTTGTCATTCTTTGCCTGCCTACTGATTTGGCCTGTTCATCAACATTTGTAATAATTGGAGCAGAAGCAGTGGCTGCAATACAATTTGTGGAGGCTGTTAATGATACTTGAAAAAAGTTACTTTGAATTTATTTACTGGTGCCAGAAATCTTTGTCTCTCTGTCTGTATTAGTGTTGCACGGTATCGCGATACTAGATAGGTATCGGGGTACCCAGCCATTTAAAATGTTAAGATACCTTTATGAATGACAGGGTTTTAATAAGAGCCGTATATTTCCTGTGTGCTGTGCAACACTTTGCCTCCACTCCATGCAGGTGTCCCTGCAGTGCTGACCCAGGCCATGCAAGTATGAGCAGCGCTCTCGCCGACGCTCCAAGGCGTGTAGACAAAACCGATGCAAAATATGGAAATATTTCAGTTACATCACAGACAATGAGGGCAACCCTACAGACACCATGAGGCCTGTCTGCAAAAAATGTTTCAAAGCTGTGCAAACCAAGGGAGGCAACATGTCGAACCTTGCAAAACACCTCGCATTTCTAACGAAGCTGCTTAAATCAGGCATTTACAATTATGCAGATTAACCATCAATTTAAACTGAGGCAGTATTGGTAACGGCAATCATCATGGCATGAAGATTTTTGTCAATAATTATTTCCATTTTGGTAAAGTGTAAAATAACTACCGTAATCCCAAACTAAAGTAGGCTACAGGGGGCATCAGATCAATGTAAAAGTAAAAACTCAAATAACTGGTTATGACCTTGATCTTTAAAGTAATCCAAATTATAGCCTAATGCTCTAAAAAGAAGGTTACTAATCCACTGTCAAAAAACACAAATATATGCATGAATATGAACAAACAAGAAAACACTTAACAGATAAAGCACAATTGTATTGAGCATGAAGATAATGAACATAAATTACATTATAAGTCTGGCAATTCATGAAGGTGATGAAGCTCAAACCAAGGATTAGCCTGCACACTACTGTCAGACTCACAAACTAATTAAAACCTCTGCTAAGTCAAATTTATCACCATAATTTTTCTAACCCAATTTTTCATAATTACAGAGGTCTGGTGCCAATGGCTCAGACAGAGCAACTCCGCCCACTCAGAAGCAACCTACCCTCCAAGCGGTTTTTGAACAGCATATTAAGTACCTAAGGGAGTCCAAAGAGGCATTTCTTTATGTATAATGAAATTCCCAGGATGTATTTTGAGAAAAGATCTGTGATCAGTGCAGAGCTGACACCAAAGCAAAGCTTCTCCTGCACTATGGATCTCTGCAGCAGCAGAACCATCAACACATACATGTCTGTAACAGCCCAGTTCATAAAACAATCCTGAAAAATGCAGTCCTGGTGCTTAGGATGCTCTGCATTGCACTCTGACCACACAGCTGACACTTTGAAGGAAGCCCTAGATGAATTTGTCCCAGATTCCCAGGGGCTATATATGGCCAGAATGTCTGGTATCACAACAGACTGTTGTTGATTACACCTGGACACCCTTTTTTGGCCATAATTTTCATATGTCAATCAACAAAGCCATGGACATTGATCGTGTAGAAAGCTGTCTGTCCCGACTCCGCAAGACTGTCTCTGGCTTCTAAAGATCCAATTAGAAAGCAAGGCTATTGAAAGATACAAATAAAACTTTAAAGCTGCAACAACAAATACTCTTGTCTGCTCTGGAGGCAACATGAGGCACACCTTCCCATCCTGGCTCACTTTGCAAAACACTCGAAGCGTTTTACTGTTCAGTTTTACATTAATCCACTCACACACAAATTCATACAGTGCATCTCTATGAGAAGATACTTGTTCTGTTCTCTTCAGTGTTAAAGTAATACAGTGATAGTAGTCACATTTGTGGGTACATAGCATACTGGAGCTAACTCAGCATACTTTAAATGGTATCATTTAGCCAAAGATATAATCAAACATGAACTAAAAATAGGTCTGAAGTTGTAGTCCACAGCTCAACTCACTGAATCCAAATAAACATTATACCATCCTGTTTACATCCCTGAAGCAAAGGCATCTGTAGTTTAAAGCCCAGGATACTTTTCAGCATAATTATCCTCCAAAGCGAAATAAGACAAAGACGAACAATAGAAGTGGCAAAATCCAGTTGAGGGGATGCTCTGGATGGAGGGTTGGGTCGACAAAAATGTGACTTTGCTATATAGAAGGACTGGTTTTAATCCCATCTGCTACTAATAACATTTTTGTTTCTTAACTTTGACCACAAGTATTGCCAAACCTTTACCATGTACTTTGAATTCCTTAACCACAAATCAGAAAATTCTCAAAGGAATTTTGTTCTTGGGAGCCACTGAAAAGACTGTTATACTGCTGAGGTGTCAGATCAGAACCCCTGTGTGTCATTTTTTTTTTTACAGACAATGACAGATGACCTTTTTTGGCATTTCGGCTGGGGGACTTTTTGCTTGAAGACAGAGCCTCATGTTCAAGCAATTAAGCATGACTCACCTTACAACCCTTGGATGTGAGAGGGTTTTGGGTCAGTGGAGGTATGATGCGCCAATGTTGATGGAGGTATTACTCCTGGAATATGTTGGTTACAAATGGAAATGAACTCTGCCATCCTATTTCCTCCATCTGAGGGAATTTTGTCCATAAGAAGAACGTTTTCTCACACTTTTTTCTCATTTTTTTGCACCTCAATGCACCAGAGTTTCTCAGCTCTCTATCAGCTAAACGGATATTTTAAACGTGGGAAAGCCAGCAGAGAATTTTTTTTACACCTTTGTTTTACTTTGAGCATTGTCAGTAAGTGTTCCGAGTGCTGTCAGTGCAACATCACCTTGCTCTGAAGAAGATGAAGGAACCAAAACTCCAGATGACAACTGAGTTGTGTTTTTGTTGTGAAACCAGGCTCCAGGTATGCAGATCCTGCTGATGAACAGCTTTACTTTTTATCCTGAAGGGGAATCCAATGCTTTTTAGGAGGTACTTCAGAGTGCCTTGGATATCAGAAAATAAGGAGCAAGACTGGAAAACAAACTTTATCTGTTCTGTCTGCCAGATTTTTGAAGCTGAATCCCCTTATACTGCTCTACAAACAAAACTGTACCATTCTTAAACACTTTAATAATGCAATTTCTAAATAACTGTGCTACACAGAGTCACACTGATGATTTTCTATCTGCTCTTTGGTTTAACGGGCAATGTATGGGGCAATGAATTGGCAAACTGTCAAATTCATATTCCAAACAAATAGGGGGCAGCACATTACCAGAAAGAAAGGGTGTCCAGCCCTCTGGTGCTAGGTTAAATGGATACGCATGCAAGTTATTATCACAATGTAAAGTTATTGAGGCTCATAGACTAGCATTGGCCTCGCATTCAGCTGTCACAGGGAAATATAAGCATTCATTTGGAGTCTTGTTCCTGTCTACCTACTGTACTACTCCTGTTTTTTGCACTTCCAAAAACTGATTTTACCAATTCAAGCGATATTTTGGTCTCAAGCTGCTAAATGCTGCACCATGTTCACAAAGTTAGCCACAAACTTTGTTGGGTGTAAAAAAAAAAGAAAAAAGTGAGGATTTTGGTGATAATTACCTTTAGGTTTGTCAGTACGAGGAACTTCTTGAATAATTCTATAATATAATTTGACCCATTGTAAATATAAAATGTTACTAATTGCTGCTTAAAGAATAGAATCAATGAATCACATTTCTTTCTGCTTAAGATTTAGCTTAGTTTAATTGAGACCCTGTCAAAGTTGTGTAAAAAGAGGCATGAACATAGGCATAAACCTCCTGAAAATAATATTTGTAAGGTCTGTAGAATATAGCATGGCCTATAAGGAACAACACATTATCTAAAGTAATGTGTATGATTTGTTATGTTTTCTTGCATTAGAAAAGAATGCAAATCTAAAGAATGAAGATGATTCGTTATCGGCAGCTGTAGAATTCCCTTCATTATATATCTATACTTAGGTTATATTTCAGTCAATCTATAATCATTTCACACTTACGTCTATGTGTGGGGGCTTATTGTTTAATTTGCTCATTTCTCCTGGTGATATTCAGAATTTCACACAAAGCATATTATTATAACCATGTACATAGTAAGGATAAACAAAGGTTCTATCTTTGTACCTGATTAACCTTTCATGTTTGAGTATATGCGCAATCTATCACATTTACTTAAATACCCTTCTTAAAGGTTATTCCTACACTCTAAGAATAAGTTGCATATAATGTGGTTTAAAGTCCTGTAACTCTGAAAACAACATTGGTTTTTACACACATCCTAAAACATCAACAGGCTGTCCCTAACACTAGTTTTAAATATATGAAAGCAGATTTTACCCTAGTTATAACTAATACTAGTTATTATTAGTTAATTCTTCCATAACTGGGCAATAATAAATCAGGGCTCCTGTCATAATTATTGCAGCCACAAGAGATTCTCCAACAATAAAATACTATAGGATACAAGGAGCTGCTTGTGTTGTTTCCTAGTGGACAGTCTCCACTGTTCATGTTTTACCTACAGAGTTACAGAGGAAAATGCTTTTGATGGTTTGACAGTAAATGTATCTGTACAATTATATTCATCGTAACTCTTCCACAATATGTATTTGGATTGCTGCAGCTTTGCATTATTGCATTGTACAAACAATATGAAATGTAATGAAAATGAAAAGATTATTATTTTTTTAAACGTAGACTGCATGTGATTTCTGGTTTAGGGGCTTTTCAAAGTTGTGGTTCTTTAGGTACAGGGTGATTCTTGGTTTGATTCTTCTTTAGCAGGGTGTTGCCCAGCTGTAGCCTGATAGGTGGGAAATGATATTCTCGTGCACAATCCTCAGTCACAGATCAATACCACCAGTCAGACCAGTGAATCTTGTCAGATGAATCAGCAGTAGCAGCTCTCTGGGATGTATTACTCTGCTCAGCATGGACATCTGTGGTGCTGATGAAGGGGACGGACACACAACAACTGCTCTTTTGGGTCATCAGATACTGGAGGTAGAGGCCAGCCTGGAGTGCAGCGGGTGATAACCTCCCACTCAGCAGAACAGGGCCATATTTAAACTTGTCCTGATCCCTCCTGTTTGATGCTTCACTTTGGTGCAAATTACATGGGTGTGTATTGATAGGTGATTTGTCAAGCTGCCATGTGGGGATTGGTTTTGTATTCCACTGGGAGCACTGTGTTACTGCCTGGGATCGGAATGCTCACAATGCCACAAAGGGTTGCATTGCACCCGTCAAAGTCACACTGTTTTTCTTTTTGTTGTTGTAGTTTTTTTGTCTGTTGTTTTAAGTCGCTGTGCTGGTGTCACCAAAGCCTAAAAAATTCATAGTGGAATGAAAAACATAGCAGAGGTTTGGAGTTGAACCAGGTAGAGGGTTAACAGAGCCCAAGTTCCTCTGCATTCAAGCAAGAATAACAACTAATTACTGTTGTTTTGGAATAATTAGTATTATCAATAGTATGTAATGAGTTATTGATTACACTTAAATGTCACTGGTGACTACAAACATAGAGAGCAATCTGAGCATAAGAGAATAAAACACAGCCACAAGGAATGTAAATAATGAACCTCTCTTTGTCAGATGGACAAGAAAATAACGCATACCTCCTCCAAGGCCCAACGGTCCCCTTATGACACCACATTTCTATTCACTATTCTTAGATCTTTATTTGGATCTGCACCAAATTTTACACACAATAAATCCTCTTGAAATATGCCAGATTTTTTTCCCCATCAAGATACATATATTGTCCCAGAGGAAAAATGTGTCCTATCTTTCAATGTTAAAGAAAGGAAAAAGAAAAATCCTGGATCAGCCCCTTTGTTTGCATTTGCGCTTAAATGTGTATGGGTTCTCTCTTGACCCAGGTCCCATCCTTCCACCAAGTTTTGTGAAAATCGGTTCAGTATTTTTTGTAGTAGTTCAGTTGTAGTTATTGTGTAATGCTACAAACAAGGTGAAAACAACATTCTTGCCACTGTAGGCGTTGTGGTTGTGTTGCTGTTGTTTACAGTTAGTCACACACTACACAAAGAAACCTTCAGACTCCCACTTTCTCTGAATGGCTGGGTTGGCTACCAAAGCAAACTGAATACTGCACTAGTAACAAAAGTAAAACTGACAATGAAATCGGACAATTTAACCTTGGATGTGTGTTTTTCTGTCGTCAGAGTACCTCCATGAAAAGGGAATATAATGGAGCCTTTGAAGAGAGCACACTCAAACTTTGACATTTCCAGTGGACTGTGAGGCTTGTTGGATTTAGTTTGAACACTTTTATTGTTACTGCTCTCTAAGTGGTGAATTGTAAAGATAAATCAAGGATGTTATTTTTGCTGTTATATACAGGCTGAATGGATTATACAGGCCCTCTTGTGTCATAATGTGGCCCCTGCTCTACAGCTTGATAATTGAATTTGTGATTGCTAACACAGACATGACTACTTTGCAGTTCCCTAAATCAGCAACTGGTGAAGAATGTAAAAGTTACGCAATATATGGTGATATGTCTTGGCAGGAAGCATGCGGCCATCTCACCTGAAGAGTGGAACATCTTAAAGGTTTCCTTTGCAAGCAACATTTACCCCGATCAGACACATTTGGTTTCAATCGAAAACATCCACTTGTCTTTTGCATGTCATATATGCAATGAGACATGAAATGGCTTTTATCTGTCAATGTCTGGCTTGCCCTCTTTCATCACGGACCGCTCAGGGCAATGGCAAAACTGTACTTGAATTTCACAGACTCAGACTCCCATTGATCTGTCAAAGTCCACAAGCTTGATAGACTGCAGAGGTTTGGAGGTTCAGAGCACCAGCTCACGTGAAGATCATGATGATGGCAGCATACTTCATTCTTCTCATCATTACAGTAATTTGTAGCTTAAGACCTTAAGACCATTACATTTTAGGGTGAAGACATGTTTGGTTAAGTTTCGGTTTAGGTTAGAAAAGTGGTAGTTATCGTTAAGGTTAAAGTAAGTGTCATGAAATTAATGTAGGGCTATGTAATGTTGACTGTGTGTGTTCGTGCCATATACATGTATGCATATTGCAAAATCATGATGTGATGAAATGATTGAAAGACACAGCCTGTACATTGTGATCTTGCAAAGCTGATGTGCTGATATTGGACTATTCTAAAAAACCTTTCAAAGTGACAGTGTTTTCAAAATGATTATTTCCTCATGATTGCTACATGGCAACAGCTGTATGGATGAAGTCTGGGAAAAGAATGTGTTATGGTAAAAGGAAAAAAAGATAAGGAACCACTTATTCCTGTTCCGCAAAATGACACATCATGTAGAATTATTCAAAACAGATACAATTCCAAGGGTTACTGGGCAGCTTCAGTTTTTTTCAACTTGAGTTAAAAATAAACTCAATCTGTCATATTATCAACTATTTTATATGTTTTTATATGTTTTGTTAGTTTATATGGCAAACTGTCGCTTCTGTTGCTTGTTTACACATCCAGAAAACCATGAACAGCATTAGCATTTGTTTGGAATTTGTCTGGCCAAAGTCCAATATTAACTTTAGAGAGAACCCAGGAGGTGTCCTGATTTGGTTTGGAGTAGCATGTTTGGATCCAAGATGAAATGGTACATACAGATTTGGCTTGAACACACAGTACAGTATTTATATATGTTTTGCTGGCAACAGCTGCCTACTTCATTTGGAAACAAGGCTGATGAGAGCGATGCTAGTATATTTAAACAGTATAGTTGCAGGCCATACAGCCATCACAATAAGCTGAGAGAGGCTGAAATGCTCTGTGGACTGAAAAGTTGGCTGATAACTGTCTTATTAGCTAATTACTACAAACAACTACAAATCACTACAAATGTCCGGCTAGGGTTTTTCCTGCATAGAGAATTGCGAGGCAGCCATCAAGTTCATCAATATAAGCCATTGCTTGCTGTAGACGAATTGTGTAGCTTATGTATTATAGTCCCAGAACTTGAAGGAACACACACACACACAAACACTGACGCCGCTGTTGCCGGGCTGTGACGGTCCCTGGGTCTGGGCCCTGGTGAAATTTGGCACCGATTGATTTAACGTGAATCAGTACCAGGTACTAATGACGTAATTCGGTCGGTACCCTTAAAAGTACAGTGTTCGGTACCCAACCCTAGTTAAAATACCTTGCATTTCCTTGTCTGCTTCGCACTCTCACAAATAGCTAAGCAGATGATGTTAGGGTTATGTATCTCATCATGACATGATGCAATACATTTGTGAATGCTGCAAAGAAAGAGCTGTATAAAACTTCAGCAGTAATTCAACAGTTTTGCAGGGAGAAATCTTTCCAGCCAGAGGTAAAAAGTTCAATTTGTTGCTGGGTTTTGCAAAATAGACCAAAAACACTTCAAAGTTAGGCCGATGGGTAGTTATATTAAATTGCACTTATGTTGTTGTTGTATATATCACTGTACAAGGAACAAGATAATGAGTATACAGACTGCAAAACTTTGGATATGCAAAGACGAGGACTTTGTTAAGCCTAGAAAAAGGTAGCAAGAGCACCTGCTCCCATCACCCCTCGTGTCAAAGCTATGCCTCCAAAACACATGGACGAGCACTACCTAACAACTGCTTAAAGCTAACCCTTCCATGACTAGCTTTCTAACTTCTGGCTATAATCTCACTCTTCTGCGTATGTCTCTCTGGCTTGTGAAGACTGTGGTCATGCGCAGAGAGAGCATGGGCAGGGTGCACGTATGCAGGCAGGTCGGTTTGTGACAGACAGATATGCCAGCGAATTATTTCATTCAGTCCAAATGAACTAATGATTAAATTGATGAAAAGTGTTTCAGAAACAAATTTCCATCCCTAATTTCCAAACCAATTTTAGCCGTACAAAGTGCAGAGCTTTGGTGGGATAGAGGCACAGGACTTTGAGCAAAGCATGGGGTTTTGGACAAAGTTAGCATACAGGACTTTGAGTGTAAGCAGAGCCGCACTTTTCAACTAGATTACATCCCAATTCCTGTGTGGTTATGTGGAACTAGTGTGACTATAGAACCACTAAGACTGCATCCGACAACCTGTTCACCTGCTATAGTACTGGTAATCTAATGACATAAAGATAATGTGAGTAAACCAAGCGGTAACAACTGGGGCTGAGAGGTGAAGCCAATGCGGAAGTGCGAAAAACTGCAGTTCACTCAATGGCCACTTGAGACTGGTTCCAAGAGCGAGTCAATCCCCATTGAGTCCCATATTAAAATTCCCAATTTAAGAGCAGAATTAAAAATGTTTACAGCCTGGTTAAAAAAAACAGGTTTGGTCTCAATGACAAAGTTCTTCCTTTATGACAACTTTACGGGGGTTGTCTTTTTCTAACTCGCTGGTTTAGATGATATAGAGGTTTGAAATTATGCATAATTATCACTTGATTGACAGGGGACTCTCACTGAACATGACAAATTTTCAGTCACATATCGCATGAATAATATGGTTTATAGTTCGGCTGATTGTCCTGACAGAGTTAGTAGTGATTAGCAGGTATTGTTATAGCTGTACCTGGCTTTTTAGCTTAGCTCCGCTAATCAGCCAGCTAATGCATTAGCCTTGGGTTAACCTTCAGGCAAGATACCAGCTGTAATGACGATGCTAACTGGAGCTAATGATTGTTCACTACAGTTATCAAAACCACACAAAACTGACATGAACCGGTTCACATGTCAGAGAGAAGTGTTAGAGTTTATGGTGAAACACTTTTAAACCGTCTGTTTGGAGAATAGTCTGATGAACATGTGGCTGGCCTGCCTTAGAAAAGGGGGTCTTGTGATTAAAAGGCCGAAGCACCTGATGATGCTAGGTGCACAACTGAAGTTATGTCCCCAACATCTGCTGGTGGCCACTAACACCTGCTAACATCTACTGGTAGTTGGTAACTTAAATTGTGCAGAAGACCTTCAAACGTACAAGGGGTATTCACAATATCGTCCTATATTCTAAAAGAATTTGTTTCCTGTCATTTTATTAGGGCCGGACGAGCCTGAAGCTGTGCTCACTGTGTTCTGTCTCTTATGTCAAAGAAGAAAAAATGTAAAACTGGGATTTTATCTCAGGTGTCAAATCAGAAAGTAAAAGATGAAAAGTTCACGTTGTGTTTGGACATTTCTTTAAGAAAAATGAACATTTATCAAATCAGAAAGTAAAAGATGAAAAGTTCATGTTATGTTTGGACATTTCTTTAAGAAAAATGAGCTAACATCTACTGGTAGTTGGTAACTTAAATTGTGCAGACGACCTTCAAACGCACAAGGGGTATTCACAATATCGTCCTATATTCTAAAATAATTTGTTTCCTGTCATTTTATTAGGGCCGGACGAGCCTGAAGCTGTGCTCACTGTGTTCTGTCTCTTATGGCGAAGAAGAAAAATGTAAAACTGGGATTTTATCTCAGGTGTATCAAATCAGAAAGTAAAATATGAAAAGTTCATGTTGTGTTTGGACATTTCTTTAAGAAAAATGAACAACATTTACAGAGAAACTAGACCTGCACACTTAATAGTTTTGAAGCCTGCTAAAATAATGTATTCATTTGGGAATATTTAACGGGTATCATGACACAAAAAAAGTAAAACACAATCCTTTAACAGAATGCATAGATTTTCTACAGGAGCATTTGATGGCTAAGCTGGACTATTGATTATTCTTAATGTTTTATCTGTATTGTATGAGTTGCGTGTCCTTTCAATTGATAATCACATTTGAAAAAGTTGTGCAAATGTAAACATAATTTATTGAAATGTAAATCAGGCATAACTTTAGATTAACTCACGTCAACTAAAATGTTGACATGAAGGGACATA